>NC_064822.1:173246822-173871822 GCF_024166365.1 Elephas maximus indicus | reverse complement strand
GTATAGGTAAGATGTCACAGTATGGACTTGGTGCTTCCTTGCCATAGAAAGAGAGTGTGGCTTTTGTGCCTAGTCAAGGACCCTCGATGCAGCTGTGCCCAGGGGCTGTGTCACAGGCTCAAAAGAGTAATTGCCTGGAAATGAGACCAGCTCAAAATATCTTCAATGTGACAATAAAATTCTGTTAGCACAGAATCCGGCATGGAAAAGTCTGTCCTGTTAGGTCAGCTAATTGCAAATGAGTCAGTGACTTGTTTTCCCCAGTGGTGAAGAGACCATTGAGAGAGAGAGATGGCTGAAGTACTTGCTGGCCTTGGCCTGGTGATTAACACCACCAATGAAGCTTCTATTTAGTCTGGCCAGAGTGGGCTGAGGCTGGCCCGTGGCACCAACCTCACTTTTCACACTTCACATCCGGTTTCATGTACAGTCCTTCAGCATGCTGGGTGCAAACCTTGGGGTCCAGAGAGCTCAGCCCGGAATAAAGGCACTTTTTGTTGAGGACCCACAGCAGGAAGTTAGCACTCTCTGGGTCAGATCACATGCTGTTGATACTGATGTTTAGATGGAGAAAAGTCATCAGTTCCTACCCCTAGAGAGAGGTGCATGCAGTGTTACGTGTGTGTGGTATGAGGTGTGTGGTGTCTGTGTGTGTGTGTGTGTATAGTCAAAGGTTTCTTCCTGTGACTATGGCTTATGTCCATCTCAGCTGGGACTGACTCTGGGCCTCTTTGGAACCATAATAGGAAGTTCCATTTTAAGAAACAACTCCCCACACCAACGGCTGACTTCCCTACACTTGGACAAGGAAGAATGAACCCTTTATCCCTGACCCTTGCCCAGTGGGCTGTTACTTGGGCAAGGGGTGAAAGGTGGCCCAGTTAGGGACACAAACTGTTTTCCTCTGAAAGGCGGCTCTCACCGCACCCGAGGTACTGCCACTGGGCTTCCCCCAGGCAGGCTTCCTCTTAGCCCTTTCTGGAACAGGAAGTAGCCCCTCTCCCAAAAAAATCTTTGTCAGAGAATCCACTCTGTTGAGCTTTTAGGGTCAGGATTAATTGAGGTATTACGTGTGAAACACTTAGAACTCTTAGTATTCCAAATGTGTTAGCTATTATGAATATTCTTCTCAGATTCACAGGATCATGGGCCACTAATGATGGGAAGAGCCTTGGTGATTCATCGTTTGGTTTGAGCCCCTCGGTTTACAGATGACGGAACTGAGGTCAAAAGAGGGGAGATGACCTCTTGGAGGTCTCACATCAACTTAGTATCAGAAGAAGGACTACAGAACAGGCTTCCCAACTCCCGGTCCACGGCTAGCTCCATAATATCGGTCTGTTTATTTAATCTATTCATCCATTTAACTGAAAAGCTTTTACTGAGTACCCACTAAGGGACAAGCCCTGTGCTATGCGCTCGGTGCTGAGAATATCATGGCGAGAAGCAAAGGACTCGATTCCTGCCTTCAGAGCTGTAACTGTGGTGTTACAAGATGATAACGATATGTAACAACTAGAGTGAACTAGGAGCCAGGCCCCGTTCTAACCTTTATTAATTTTCTTAACCCTCAAAACAGTCCTATGAAATAGGTACTATATAATTATCCCCATTTTTCAGATGAGGAAATCGAGGCACAGAACTACTCAGAGGCAGAGCTGGGATTTGAACCCAGCTGAACTCTACAGTCAGAGGTTTTACACCACTCTGGTGGACTGATTTTTATTCCTTTTTGCCCAGGATGCTATCCCAAAGTGGAGCACCCTACAGAACTCTGTAGCTGTCATTGAGTCTCTGAGGTTGAGGACCCATAGGCCCCAGGCTGGTTTGAGCCTAGCAGCTAGAGATTCTATGAGATCTATGTGATTGGCTGGCAAGGCTGAGCCTTGGCCATAGAGATAAAAATGAAAGAATAGCTTATTTTCTTCTGGTTTACTAAAAGTGCATGTCTAGTTACACAGCTTCTGGTTGACCAAATGGTTTTCGAGCCTGAGGGCCCCAGCTCACATTCATGGCTGCTGACAGAGTAGAGGCTCCAAGAACACAGGTTGAATGTGCTTCAGAGGTATTCTGCACCATGTATTTGGTCTGGTTTGTTTTCTGTTTTTGGTCAGGGCGTGGGAATGGGGAGCCTGGGAAGGGGCAGCTGACACCATCCCTTGTTCAGTTACTTTGATGTGAACAAGGGCAGCAGAGTTGCAAGAAGAGTGTTTTTCTGAAATAATTCAAACCTGACACTGTGAAACCTCATTCATCTGGACTCACTAATTCAGAAATCATGAGAACTCAGGCAGGGTTGGGAGGTTTACCTTCGTGTTACCCAGGAAGAAAGCATGTGTTCTGCAAGTAAGTAGCATAAACAAGGGCATGCCATACTTCCATGTCCAAAGACAGGTGATATAAAATTATTTTGAGCATTTAACTGGTGTGATGCCTACAGTAACTGCACGGCCTGGATGTAGGGCATCCATTCTCCAAGGCAAGCCGGTCGAGCACTTATTTGCAGACATTAGTTTCAGTAACTCTGGTGCTGATGACCTACTGCATTTCCTTTACCGTATTCTGTGATTGAGATTTCTCTTCAATTCAGACTGACCTTTTCCCCAGTGACTCTCATACAGAGAAATACGATATTCAGTACCCTGGTTTGGAACAGCTTGACTTCTGCCCTGGAAAGCTGAAACTAATTAGCTCTGCAGTGGATTTTCTCCTATATGCTCACCCTTAAGCCAACATGCCAATAAAGGAAAGAAACAAGGCATTTTGCATGGTGATCCTTTAGTCATTTGAAACTTACTGAGACTAGTGGCAGTAACCTCTTCAGTTTACCTCCCACCCTCCTAAACACATACCTGGATAGTATTCAGTGCCAAGGACATGGGGCTTAGAGTTGGAGAATTTGCACGAGTCTGTTTTGCCACTTGGCGGATGTAGGATCTGGGGCATATTACCTTCTGAACCTGTTTCCTCAACTTTAAAAACAGGAGAAAAATGCCTTCTTCACAATGTTGTCACGAGAACCAAACGAGTCCGTGTATTTCAAAGTGCCTAGAACAGTGCTTGACGCTTACATGTTAATGAAAAATAAGACAAAGGATGCTTTGTCTTTAACCCCTTGCCTGTTGCTGTTGAGTCGGTTCCGACTCACAGCAGGCTTATAGGACAGAGTAGAACTGCCCCATAGGATTTCCAAAGAGTGGCTGGTGGATTCGAACTGCTGACCTTTTGGTTAGCAGCCAAACTCTTACCCACTACGCCACCAGGGCTCCACTTTGTATTTAGACAGTACTTTTCCCAAAAGAGGTACGTTTTGAGCACTGACCTCACTGTCTCCCTGAGTCTAGGCGCCATATAATTAACTTCTCCCTACCCGTCTTTGCGGGTCCCCACCCGTCTTTGCAAATGGGAACTAAGGCATAAACCATGAAGTGCAGAGAGTGCGTGTGTGTTAGGGGAAATATCAAAGGATCATGTCTAAAGGCCACAGGGCATGGCGGTGAAGAGGCCAGCTGAGGACCCTCCTGCCTCTCGCACGAAGTCTGGATTCAGAAGGCTCCCTGATGGGATTTCATTCAGTCTACTGAGGCCAGCCATTACATGATTGCGTTCCAGTTGGGAACAGCTGTGGCTTCCATAGCAGAGGCTGCAGGCCTATCTTTGATTTTCTAGGGATGACACAGAGCTTTAGAAGACCTTGGTTTCTTTTTATGGCAGTGGCTTAAAAAAATCACCCCAGAAAGCCAGCTTCTGGGAATTCCTGAGGAAGGGTGAGGAAGTAAAGAAAGAGGGAAGATAGTGCCAGCTGATGTGGCTTTCGTGCTCCGTCTTAGTTTGATCTCTCTAGAATATTGGCTCCCACTGGAGGATAAGCTTTTCAAAAGCCAGCATGCTGTCTGTCTCATTCTCTGGTGTATTTCTGGAAGCTGGATCACTGCTTGCCACAGACTGGCACCCAATGATCATTTGAGGAATGGATGGATGGATGGGTAGATGGGTAGATGGATGGATGAGCTGCGTAGACTGTGTTAAGTGTGACCCAGCCCAGAAGAGGAGTTCTAAGTCAAGAGATCACAGAGAGGAGCACAGACTCTACTCCCAAGAGACGCACTGCCTACGGAACTGGCATGTCTGTATGATGTAGTTGGAGACCTTTAATGAATGCCCTAGGTGATGATTTAGTGGAGTCAACTTTGTGGCCTGTCTGGGGAGTATACCAGGGCTCCCCTTGGTATTGCAGATGGAAATCAAAACAGACGCCTGTTTGCCCCCAGTGCCTGGTGTGTTGTGGGTACATTCTCCTTGGTATCCTCCCTCCAAGGTACTGAGGGAGCTGATGTAATTGTGGCCTCCACTCTAGCTTAGGTCCTGCCATCTCTCTCCTAGACATGTGCAAGTGCTTTGTAGCAGAGCTCCCTGCTGCCACCTGCTCCCCTTTCTAGTTCATCCTATGATTGCCATAAGAGCATGCTGTGTTAAGCATAGCTCTGAGCTGGCCACTGCTTGGCTCAAAAACCTTGCATGCTGCCCTGCGCGTGCAAAATGGCATGAGTGTGCCTGGCACACCACAGTGTTCTATTTATACTGACCCTCCTCCCATTTATTCTCTTAATAAACACTTACTGCATGCCTGCATATGAGAGGTGACAGAGGGGGGTGCTTACAAGCCTGGACAGGGTCACACTGCCTGGGTTCAAATCCTTGGGCAAGTTATGGAACCTCCCTGAGCCTAACTTCCTCTTCTGCAAGGGTTACTGTGAGGTTGTGGAAAATGCTCAGCACAGAGCCTGGCACGTGGCAAACGCTCACTAAAAGTTCGATCTGCTTTTCTGATAGGTGCCATGTCCTGTAACCTGGGGATGCTAGACTTAATCTTTGCCTTCAAGCATCTTGCAGCTTCCTGCAGGAGTCAGGCCCAAAAAGTCCGTGATGGTAGCAGGGTGTGTGAAGCGCTACCAGTACAGGAAAGCCCAGGAGGCCATGGGAGGAATGAGGAGTGCCACCTAATAAAGTCCTCCAGAAGGAAGGGGGTGGTGTCGGGAAATGCCACGGAGACGGTGAAATGTTTGTCCTGCACGACAAGCAGAAGAGGTTGCGGAAGAGAGTCCCAGGTAGAGGGAACAGCATCTGCAAAGACGGGGGAACTTGGTACCTGCAGGGGAACTGCATGTGGGTTGGCATGGCTGGGGCAAAGAGTGGGAGCCAAGCGGACAGTCCAGAAAAGCAGGTAGAGGTGATGGTAATGATTCTTGAGGGACATGCTAAGGAATTGAACTTGGCCCTGAAAGCAATAGGGAGCCAGTGAGGGAGAGTGACACGGCCAGAAGTCACTCCCCCCAAAGATTCCTCCAGCTGCAGTGTAGCAGGTAGACCAGAGACGGGGCAAGTTTAGAGACATGAAGGCCAACTGGAGGGCTTCTGTCCTCTTCTAGGTTAGAAGTGATAAAGGCCTTAGCTGAGGCTCAGAGACATTTAGGATGCAGAACTGAATGGCACTGGTGACCAGTTATATTTGGGGGCTAATGTACAGGAAAAGTGTCCAAGACAAATAGAATGGCCAGAGCTGGTGTGACAGATGCAACCACAACTTCCATTCATCACAGGCCATTACGTTTGTTAGCAAGGCACCAGAGGAGACCTGTGGCCTAAGCGTGATCTGATAAAAGGTCCGTTTCAGGAGGCGGCTTCTGGTAAGATTATATGTGTTGGGTGGACTCACAAGGAACAGACGTGGAGGACTGAGAGAGCAGTTAGAACGATACCAAGATAATCGTCCTGACAGGACTTGATGAGGGTTTGCACCAGGAGGATGGTGGTTGAAAAGGAGAAAAAAGGTCCAATCTGAGGGTGGCTGCCCAAAAAAAAGGCAACAGGCATTGTGACTGACTAGCTCCTGAGATTAGAGGGGTGAAGGAGAGGAGGGAAAAAAAAAAGAGCACTGTTTAGCACCCAGGTGCATGAGAAGTGGAACAGGAACCCTGGGTGAGCGCTTACTATGGGCCAGCCCCGGGAGAGTAGAAATGGCACGGATAAAAATATCATCCTTTCCTTGGTGGCACACAGGCTGCACACACAGTACACAGAAGGTACTTATTAATGCTGTTAAATTGCCAGGACTTGGTGTCAAGCACTCCAAGGCCTGAGCAGGCAAGCAGGACCACCAACTCACCTGTGCAGAGCTCCTGTGGTAAGGGGAGTAGTGGAGTGGCCCAGAGATGGCTGTGTCGTGAGGCAGGGCGGGATACTGGCTCTGCATTGGGTGAGGATGCTGGTTGCCATAGCTCCCATAGTTATAGCTTCCCGTGTATCTAAAAGGCATCAAGCACATTGCATTTTGTGAGTAACAGCAGGGAGAACAAATCAGTTTGCACCTTTAAAAATCAACCTCGTCTGTTATTTTTTTCCTTTCTTTTCTTTTTTTTCATTTTTCTCCTTTCTTAAGCCCTGTCTACTTTTGATATTTACCTTCTCTTCTCTGTGGCTCTGTTGGGCCAAGTCTTTGATCCCAGGTTGATTTCCTTCTCCCCTCAGCATACTCTGAGCACAGCTCCCTCCCTCACCACCCAGCGGGAGCTCAGGGAATACTGGGTAGCCCTGAGCAAAACATAATTAACCATGGAAACCTCTGGTCCTGTGGTGTTAAAAGGCCCCATTCTGTATCCTGAAGTCAAATGAGAGAAAACAAAGTTACTTTGGGATTTCTGCTTTCTTATTATGCAGGCCTCTGCTTCTCCATTATGGGGAAGAATGCCATGTGTTTCTGTAAACTCTCTCCTGGGGAAAGTGCCATGGCATGGGTTGATCCACCAATTACTAGCTCTGTGACCTTGGGCTACTCACAACCTTGTTTCTCACATCTGTGAAAATACTGCACATGTTTATTCTAGGGACAAGCCCTGGTAGTACAACGGTTAAGCACCTGGCTGCTAACTGAAAGGTTGGCAGTTCGAACCCACCACCCGCTCTGCAGGAGAAAGATGTGGCAGCCTGCTTCTGTAAAGATTTACAGCCTTGGAAACCTTATGAGGCAGTTCTACTCTGTCCTACAGGATCTCTATGAGTCGGGATCGACTCGATGGCAGTGGGTTTTGGGTTATTATCAGTGTTCTTCTTGATAACTTTACAGCAAAGATGCTGACCTATGACCCCACATGGGTGTCTATTCTGCCATTCCTGCAGAACCAAAAAGCTCTCTGAAACCATTTTCAAAATCCATCCTAAATGTGTGGGAAAATAAAAATGCCCCCTGCGGAAAGAACGGCTGCCCTATTGACAGCTTGGAGGCAGCGGAACCTGTGGCAACGCGTCCATAGCCAGGCCTGCGCCCTCCTTCAGTGTCAGCACCTGGCCTCATTGTGCTGGCCACCTGTGTTTGCAAGGGCCCCTGGGAGGTCCTCCTTCCATCCTCCTGTGACCTGACAGGCCCGCCTGTTGGAAGCTGGCTTGTGAGTGCCTGCAGATGAGGATCACTGGGCCCTCACGGCGGAGCCACATTCTTGAGAACAGGGGCCCTTTGAAACAGCACAAGCCTTTTTAGAGCACTGCGTACTAGACATCTTTAGTGTCTTTTGATAAAGAGAATAAAAAAAAAGTAAGAGTAAAAAGTTACTGTGAGTCAGGTAGAACTTTTCAATGGATTTGCGATTTGTTCATCACAGAAACATTACTATGTAATTTTTTTTTTTTTAAATACAGGAAAAACAAATGAGTTGTTTATTCAGGGTACAAAGCACCACTAAACCCCATTAACAGCTGCAGCCTTCCAGGGACCTCCAGCCCTCAGGTTGGGAACCCCTGCACCAAACGGAGTCATAGAAGACTAAGACCTACGATCAAGGCTTCAAAGTGGACAAAGAGCCCTCCAGGGAGGACTGCTGAGAGGGAACTTTGTACTGAGGCTTTAAAGGAGTGAGGAGGAGAGAACGTGGGCTTTGGAGTCAGAGACCTTCAGTTTGGTCTGGGCCCCACCATCTACCAGCTGTGTGACCTCAGGCAACTTAAGTTAATCAACCTAGTCTCAATTTCCTCATCTGTAAAATGGGGTTGCTAACACAGACCTCAGAGCCCTGGTGGCACAGTTGTTAAGAGCTACAGCGAGCTATGGCAGCTAACCAAAAGGTCAGCAGTTCTAATCCACCTGCTGCTCCTTGGAAACCCTACGGGGCAGTTCTACTTTGTCCTACAGGGTCATTATGAGTCAGGATGACTCGACGGCATATGACAACAACAACACTGACCTGACATGGTTGTTGTAGGGCTCATGCGGCAGTGACACACGGTACAGTGCTGAGAACCCAGTGGACAAAGGATAGCGTTCTCCCTGTCCTTGGAGAAAACAACTGCTGAGCAAATCAAATTTAAAAGTAGGGCAACATCCCAGCAAGGTCACCTACCCGTGCTCCTCTCTGTGGGGATATACTGGTATCCTGTGTGTGACGGAGGAAGAAGGCACATGCGTACTTCTCATACAGGGCAGCTGTTGGGAGTTTTCAGCTGGGGACCCAGCAGCCGTCGTCACTGTGTACGTTAGGGACCACGTGTATGACTGCATCGCTCCTGCAGAGACACATGGAGATGTATCAGTCACTAGCACAGTTCTTGGACCCCAGACTCTCCCTTGGGACCCTTTAGTGGCTTCCCATTGTTCTGAAGCTAAAGGTCAAAATCTTGAGTATAAGACCTGTGTCTCTGGCCTCACTGACCTTACCAGAGCCATCCTCCCCGACTCCCTCTTTTTAGTCTGTCTGATCCAGCAATAACATCCTTCCTTCATTTTCTCTAGGGTATCATTATTTTCAACACGACAGGGCCTTTGCACATGCTGTTTCTGCTGCCTGGAACCTTCACTCTTCCCTTAAGACCGAATTGTTCTGCACAGCTCAATCCAGAAAAGCTGTCCCCTAACACCAGACTAGATCATATCCGTCACTGAACTGTCAGCCTTCATGGCTCCTATTGCAATTTGTAATCCTACGCCTGTCAGTGAACGTTATTTATTATTTGATTAATGGCTATCCCCCCACCAGTGGATCCCTAGTGCTTAGCACAGAGCTTGGCAGGCAAAGGCTCTCAATCAATATTTTTAGAAGGAAGAAAGAGGAGAGGAAGAAAGGCAGAGAGGGAGGGAGGACAAGAGGAAGGTTGGGCCAGTGTCCTCCAGAGTAGGCGCAGTAAGATAATGTCTCAACACTCAACAGGTGTTGAGGATCCAACAAATTGCTCTAAGCAGACTTAAGTAGATTATTGGGCTCTGCTTGTCCAGGTCTTTGTGAAGATTATTAGACAATGACCTGGGTGGCGATGACCTATTCTGTACATTTTATTAATTCCATTTATTTTCTTTTTAATTGGACACCTTGAAAGTGCTAGGGGCTGGGAAAACACCCCCAACAAAATCAAAAGCCCTCAAGATGCTTAGAATTTTCTGAGATAATTATCACATAAAAAAAAAACAGAGTCATTTTAGAAATCACTACTAGCAGTAATAAGCCCATCAGACCACTTACTTTCTGATAAAACTTAAAACGTGCTGATATAGTGGAAATAATTAAACCCACATTAAACCTGTTTCACAAGCTGGAGGGAATAGGATTTGAGGCCCCTTTTTAGGTACGTGGAAAACTGAAGAGTTGGTTAAGGGAAGCCACTTTGAAGGTGAAGTGAAAGAACGTTGTCTTCCAATTCTGTATTTTCTGTAGCAGATTCTTACTATCTTAAAATTCGTCTGGGAGGATACAGGAGAGGTTTTCGTTTTAAAAAGTTCAGGCCCATCCCATCCTAAGGACAGTGCAAATGGCTGCAGTGACATTGAGTAGCTGCATTGACATGGAATAGCTACACTGACATCAAGTTCTAGGAAGCAGCAAAAAGTTGGAGGATCAGCCCCGTGCCACGGATGTGACACCCAGTACCTTTAGAAGCGTCTTTAAAGTTATGTGGAAATGAAATTTTACTTTAAATATACTGCTTTATTATTGAGAGAACCCTGTAGTGAACCTTTTGTCAATTGCAGAATCTTTTAGAATGCCAATAATGTCCCTTTTCTTTCTTTTTTTTTTTTTAGATGAAGTGACAAAGAGTCATTCCAAGAGCATGAAAGGAGGCAGCAGTTACTGAGCATCTACCCCACGCCAGTCATGGTGCGAAGTGTTTTACAGACACCCTTAAAAGGAACGTTATTCCCCGTTCACAGATAACGAAACTGAGGGGTAAGTCTGAAAAAATTTAAGAAAGCTTATAGGAATACAGAAGGAGCCCTGGCAGCACAGTGGGTAAGAGCTTGGCTGCTAACCAAAAGGTCAGCAGTTCAAACCCACCAGACGCTCCTTGTAAACCCCATAGGGCAGTTCTACTCTGTCCTGTAGGGTTGCTATGAGTTGGAATTGACTCAACGGCAATGGGTTTGGTTTTTTTTTGGTGGACGGATACAGAAAGAGCCCTGGTGGTGCAGTGCTTAAAGCGCTCAGCTCCTAACTGAAAGGTCGGCACTTCGCGCCCACCAGCTGCTCTGTGAGAGAAAGATGTGGCAGTCTGCTTCCATAAAGATTTACAGCCTTGGAAACCCTGTGGGGCAGTTCTGCTCTGTCCTGTGGGGTCGCTATGAGTTGGAATTCACTTAGCGGCAACCGGTTTGTTCGTTTGTTTTGGATTATGCAAGATTTAAGAAGTCCGAGTGAAGGAGAAAGAAAAAAAAGTGGAGACAAAAAGTGGAAACAGGAATCAAGTGAAAACATGCACACCCTAAAGGTCCAAATTCTTTGTATGTCATTGTTGTTGGGTGCCATCAAGTCGATTCCAACTCATAGTGACTCCATGTGACAGAGCAGAACTGCCCCCTTAGGTTTTTCTTGGCTATAATCTTATGGGAGCAGATCACCAGGTCTTTCTTCCACATTCTTCCTATAGGTGGACCTTAAACCTGGCTCTGAGTTTTCCTAAAGCCAATACTAAAAGGGGGATCTGGCCAGTGAGGAGCCATAGATTGCAAATGCATTGCAGGAGTGTACAGTCCTTGGAATTAAGATCAAACGGGAATTTCTTTCAGGTACCCTCATAAAGCAGAAAGAGAACTGTACAACAATATCCTTAACAACACCCTTACAGTGGACTCCATGTCTTGATTCTGAGGACTGTTCCTTATGTCAGCATTTCCTGTAGGCTAATGGCATCACCCAAGTCCCACAGTGAGTGCGTGGCCTAGTGGGGGTCTGAACTCTCATCTGCCACATGCTTCCCCCTCTCACTACCTAAGGCCTGTTTGCTCTGGGTCCTGGTTCTGCCACTTACTGCCTATAAGATCTTGGGCAAGCCTCTTAAACTTTCTGAGCCTTTGTTTCATCATCTGTAAAACAGGGATAATAGTAACTATCTTGCAAGATTGTTGTGAGGATCAACTGAGATAATGTATGTTGAAGCCCCTGGCTTTCATAGGCTCCCAGTTAGATTCAAGCACTCTTCGTTATGAATTCAGGTATTCTTATATCAGATTTTCTTGAAGTAGGAATTTCTGTTATTTCCTATTTCAGACTTCGAGGAAGAAAGACAAGTTTCTTGGGTCAGATTCTGTCCCCAGGGTGTGAACAGCAATAGTAATTTAGCTAATTATGATAAACTGCTATACATTTTCTTCTATAAAATCACTGATGTCCTTATTCACCAGTATGGCTAAAAGTACCCCCTTGCTGCTCTGCACATCTTTATAGAATCAGTATCCCCAGTTTATAGATGAGAAAACTGAGAGTTAAGTTAAAAAAAGTTTAAGAGCGCTTATAGGAATACAGAAAGAGTTCTGGTGGCATAGTGGTTAAGAGCTATGGCTGTTAACCAAAAGGTCGGCAGTTCGAATCCACCAGAAGCTCCTTGGAAACTCTATGGGGCAGTTCTACTCTGTCCTGTAGGGTCGCTATAAGTCGAAATCGACTCGACGGCAATGGGTTTGGTTTTTTTTTTTTTTAAAGGAAAACAAGAGATCCAAGAAGTGGGAGTTAGAAAAGAAAGTGAAAGGCCATATTCTTCCAAAAACAGGTAAGAATGGTTTAAGCAGGCTACATGTTAGGCGTCATGAATAACTGCAACAAAACTCCCAAAATGGTCATTTTTCAGATTACTGGATTATGTGTAACTGCCCTCTGTTATTTTTGGAACTTCAAATAAAATTATATCACTTTTATAATTAAACAACAACAACAAAACACCCTTCCTATTAAAACATGTTATTTCTGGGTGGTGGGAATTGAGGATGACTTTTACCATTTTTTTTCATTTTGCTTATCTGTATTTTTCTAGAACAAATGTGTATTGCCTCTGTAAAAAAAGAAAAACATGATTAAAGTACATTAGACAAGTTTTACAGTTGGAAATGGAATTGGAGGGGAGGTGGGAAGTTTGGGAGAACAATGAACCAGCCTCAGCAAGCAAGTAATTAACCCTTCAAGCCCCTGGCACCTCAGGAGAACACAGAGAGGTCAACGGGTATCTAAAGGGGGGCAGCCAAGGAAAACAGAGGAGTTTTTTTCCAAGCAGTGGGAAGACGTAGTGATAATAGCCATCACCTGAGGGAACGCACCACAAGTTAACTTTTGTGTGAGCTCCTGGCACACAGCGACCGTTCCTTATTCAGCTCTGTGTCCCCAACAAAGGGTCTGCCAAATAGTAGGTGTTCAGTAAATTTTTGTTCCATTGAATGTGTTGTCGAAGGAGTAAATGCTGTTAGAAATAGACGTTATCAAACAAAAAGCCAGTGGAACTCTTGGAAAAATGGGCTCCTGTGGTCTGGGAAACAAAACCCGTAAATGGCCATGTGCCAGAAATCTAACAGATCCACTCAGGCAGGCTAAGCAGATTAGCACCTACTGGCTTGGGTGAGAAACCCTTTTTGCCTGAAGAACACCCGTTGCATTTCCTTTCCTATCAGTGGGACCTCCAGTGAGAATTGCTGCTGCTTTTTTCTTTTTAAAGAAAGTAATAAAAGGAAGTCTGTGCAGTCAACAGTTTGTGCTTAATTTTTAAGACTGCTCTAATGCTTTTTATTTGTTGGGAAAACAGTAACAGAAAAACCAGACCAGTTGCTGGTGAGCCGATGCCGACCCATGGCGACCCCACGTGTGCCGAGCAGAGCTGTACCCCGCAGAATTTTCAGGGCTGGGGCCTTCTGAAGCAGGTCACCAGGACTTTATTCCAAGGAGCCCCTGGGTGTGTTTGAAACGCCAACCTTTCCGTTAGTAGTCAAGTGCCTAACCATTTGTGTCACCCAGGGATTCCTAAAACAGTAAGAAACCCGTTGCCCTCCAGTCAATTCCGACTGATAGCGACCGTCTGGGACAGAGGGCAGAGTGGCTGGTGGGTTCGAACAGCTGACCTTTTGGTCAGCAGCCAAGTGTTTAACCACTGCCCCACCAGGGCTCCTTAACCAATGACAGTAACAAACCTTCCCTATTTGTCTAATTCCCATATCTTTCTCTTACTCTCCCCCTCCCCCAGGTCACCATCCCTATTTAAAGATCTGAGGATAGTGGTGGAAGTCCCTGTAAAGATCCCAAGATGGGCAGTGGTTGGTCATGTTACAGTATTTAAACTGCTGGAGAGGAACATTTTATTCCCTTCGCATCCCCAACAAAACATTGTTCTTCAACCAAATTTTCACTGGAAGAGGGTTTTAAACACAGGGCAGAAAGGGTGCTTGGAAACTTGCCTTGCTTCCTTTGAGGTCTTAATAGGCAATCAGTAATGATTTGTTGAATGGATAAATGAATGAATGACTCATCACCAACATAAACCAGACCTTGTGCCAATTTCTATTTATGCATTGACTCATTGAGCTTTCGCAACAACCTTTTGAGGTAGGTAGTATTACCTTCTTTTTCAGGTGAGAAAATGGAGGCCCAAGAAGCTAAATGACTTCCTCAGCTAAGTGACACAGTTAGGATTTGAACCCAGATCAACTCAAGTCCAGAGCCTTTCTACAACAATGCTTCTCACACGACTGTGCATTTAGATCACTGGAGATCTTGTTACAATGCAGATTTTGATTCATAGGTTGGGAGTGGGGCCTGAGATTCTGCATTTGTAACAGGCTTCTAAATGATGACTTTGATGCTGGTTCATGGACTACTTTGAATAGAAGGACTCTATGACACACTGCCTCCTGCCACACACATGCCACCCTGCATTTGAGGGACATTAAAAATAAGAGGTTGTGAGAGTCTGGTAAGACTGAGGAAAATTTAGACTGCTTGCCAGGCAACCCGATCAGACTCATTCTTCTGATCTTGGATTAGATCATTTGAACCTTTTCCCACTAGGATTCTATGAGCTGTCCTAGTGAGTCAACAGATATTGCTCAAGTTTTGAGCTAACCTAAGCCTTCAGCCAGTACCTTCCTGAGAAATAAGTCCCTTTAAATGTGTCTAGATTGTAGCGCCACTAGTTGTTGTTTGGTGCTGTGAGTCAGTTCTGACTCATAGTGACCCTATGTATGACAGAACAAAATACTGCCCAGTCCTGCGCCATCCTCACAATCGTTGTTATGCTTGAGCACATTGTTGCAGCCACTGTGTCAATCCATCTCATTGAGGGTCTTCCTGTTTTTTGCTGACCCTCTACTGTACCAAGCATGATGTCCTTCTTCAGGGACTGGTTGCTCCTGATAATGTGTCCAAAATATGGGAGGTGAAGCCCCGCCAACCTTGCTTCCAAGCAGCATTCTGGCTGTACTTCTTTCAAGACAGATTTGTTTGTTCTTTCGGCTGTCCATGGTATAAGTCAATATTCTTTTCCAACACCGTAATTCAAAGGCATCAATTCTTCCTTAGTCTTCCTTATTCACTGTCCAGCTTTTGCATGCATATGAGGCAACTGAAAACACCATGGCTTGGCTTGACTAAGCCGCACCTTAGTCCCCAAAGTGACATCTTTGCTTTGTAACGCTTTAAAGAGATCATTTGCAGCAGATTTGCCCAGTGCAACGCGTCATTTGACTTTTTGACTGCTGCTTACCTGGGTGTTGATTGTGGATCCAAGTAAAATGAAATCCTTGACAACTTCTGTCTTTTCTCCGTTTATTATGATGTTGCTTATTGGTTCAGTTGTGAGGAATTTTGTCATCTTTATGTTGAGGCATAAGCCATACTGAAGGCTGTAGGTCACTTGAAGTAAGTGCTTCAAGTCCCGTTCACTTTTTAGCAAGCAAGGTGGTATCATCTGCATAATGTGGGTTGTTAATGAGTCTTCCTCCAATCCTGATGCCCTCTTCTTCTTCATATAGTCCAGCTTCTCAGATTATTTGCTCAGCATACAGACTGAATAGGTATGGGGAAAGGATACAACCCTAACCCATACCTTTCCTGAGTTTAAACCACACAGTATTCCCTTGTTCTGTCTGAATAACTGCCTCCTAGTCTATGTACAGGTTCCTCATGAACACAATTAAGTGTTCTGGAATTCCCATTCTTCGAAATGTTACCCACAATTTCTTAGGGTTCATCACAGTTGAATGCCTTTGCACAGTCAGTAAAACACAAGTAAACATCTTTCTGGTATTCTCTGCTTTCAGCCAGGATCCATCTGACATCAGCAATGCTATCCCTCATTCCACATCCTCTTCTGAATCTCGCTTGAATTTCTGGCAGTTCCCTGTCAGTGTACTGCTGTAACCACTTTTAAATGATCTTTCAGCCAAGTTTTATTTGTGTGTGATATTAATGATATTGTTCTATAATTTCCGCATTTGGCTGGATCACCTTTCTTTGGAGTGGGCATAAATATGTATCTCCTCTTCCAGTCAGCCAGCCAGGGAGCTGTCTCCCAAAGTTTTTGGCATAGACAAGTGAGCACTTGTAGCGCTGCATCCGCTTGTTGAAACATCTCAGTTGGTATTCCGTGGACTTCTTCCTTCAGTACCATCGGTTCTTGATCATATGCTACCTCCTGAAATGACTGAACATCAGCCAATTCTTTTTGGTACAGTGACTCTGCGTACTCCTTCCATTTTCTTTGAATGCTTCCTGTGTCCAGTATTTTGCCCATAGAATCCTTCAATATTGTGACTCGAGGCTTGAATTTTTTCTTCAGTTCTTTCAGCTTAAGAAAATTGGAGCATGTTCTTTGCTTTCGGCTTTCTAACTCCAGGTTTTTTGCACCTGTCATTATAATACTTTGTGTTCTTGAACCGCCCTTTGAAATCTTCTGTTCAGCTCATTTACCTCATCATTTCTTCCTTTTCTTTTACCTACTCACTGTTCAAGAGCAAGTTTCAGAGTTTCTTCTGACATCCATTTTGGTCTTTTCTTTTTTTCCTTTCTTTTTAATGACCTTTTGCATTCTTCAAGTATGATGTCCTTGATGTCATTCTACAACTAGTCCACTAGACACTAGCTACATGTGGCTATTGAGCATTTGACATGTGGCAAGTGCAACTGAAAAACTGAATTTTTGATTGTATTTAATTTTAATTACTTAAAATTTTAGTTACATATGGCTATTTAAATTTAATTAAATTTAAATACAATCAAAAATTCAGTTTTTTAGTTGCACTATCCACATGTCAAATGCTCAGTAGCCACACGCAGCTAGTGTCTACCATTTTGAACAGCTCAGATAAAGAACAGCTCCATCATCACAGAAAGTTCTATTTGGACAGCATTGCTTCAGAGTATTTGATACTAAACAGACATTTCCTGTAGCCTTCTAGATTGAGTCAGAGAAAGAAAACCAATACATATTTTTTCCATTGACTATCATCTATCCTTAAGATAGCTTTGCTTAAGTAGAATTCCTACTGAAATTGGAAACCTCATCTGTTTGAGTTAGACTTTATCAATAGTTCTGTGGCCAAATTCTGATTGCTACTACTGACCAGGGGCAGCAAATGAATCCGTTCCCAGAGAGAGATGTTGATTCATGCATGACCTAGCCCCTGCCTTCCTCTGATGCCACTCTCTCTCCTATTTCCTATGCACTAGTCAGTCCTGACTATGCCAGGCTCTTTTCTGCCTCAGGGCTGGTGCACATGAAGTTCCCCCACTAACTAGAATGGCCTTTCCTCCTCCCCAAACTTTATGTGGCTGGCTCCTTGTGATACTTCAGGTCTCAGATAACTGTTACCTCCTCAGCGAGGCTTTCTCTGACCACCATCTACAGTGGGTCCCCATTTTATACTTTTTCACAACACGCTATTATTTTCATTCACAGCATTTATGACCATTTGAAATTGTATGTTCACCTGGAGATTTACTTCTGTATTTTCTCTCTTACCCACTAGAATGTAAGTGCCATGGGGGTAGTAACCGTGTGTGTGTGGCTTTTTTTGTTTGTTTGTTTATTTTGCTTTTGTACACCAAGGGTATGCCACAGATTAGACATATTTATCGAATGAATGAAAAATGAGGCAAATCCAAGGTCCCAATATCAAGCCAAGACCTTGACAGTGTGAAGTGAAAGAGGAGGTTAAGCAATCTATTTTCAATCCCAGTTAATATGTCCTAATTCCATTTTTCTTTAAAGAAGGCAAACAACTGGGATGGTAGGAAGGGGAATTCATTGGTGGGACAGCTCCGAGGTTCTGTGAGTGAGTCATCATTGTGGACTCTGGGGCAGGACTGCAGTGTCTACCATATCCCACTCGGTTTAGCTGCCCTTGGAATAACTGCACTTTTGTTATTTGAGAAGACCAGGGGCCAGTGATCTTCGTTACATCCTCAACACATGGAGAGAAAACTGCAGCTGGGCAGGCCAGATGTTCTACAGTTAAGGGCCATTTATGAGGAATTTGCCTTTATTTCATTAGGCATCCTAGCCTCTCAATGATTTAATTTGCTGGTTTTGTGTTGCAGGGAACCCATGGTGGGAAATTGAAAACATGAGCTTAATAGTTAACTTTTATTGTCATTGCTGAAGGAGGTAATACTTAAAATGACATCATAAATGAGGTTTTAGAACCCTTCCGTGGCCTGACCACCACCACAAAGTGGGAGCTTAACATTCCACCTTAAATGACATTAAAGAATTGCAGCCCAATGTCATGTTAAATGGGCTGGCTGGGTTGGCACCACCTGCCATCCACCTCGAGGTGGAAGAGAGTTAGTTTTCCTTAAAGAAAGTTAAAGGTTTCTGAACTTTGCTGGGCCATGAGGAAGATGGCAAGCCCTCAGATTTGGGGGAAGAATAGATAAATGTGCTAGATTTTACTGCTGAAATGAAATCCTCTAACCAGTCAATTATCATGACATTGCCATTGAATTTAATAAAACCAATCAAAACTGGCCATATAGCAGGTTTGATTTTAGGTATCTGATATTCCTCTCCATTTTTTAAAAAACAATTACTAAATGCAGTCTGGAGAAAACACATATTTAGAAATACAAATACGCATGAACATAGAATAAGACATGACTATGGATAAACAAAGCGGCTCTTTTCCTAGTGAGTCAAGACTCATCTATACCACCTTATATGAAAGGATGACAAAAAGTTATGTGCAATGAGTTAATTTTTGCTTTGTGTTCACTAAGCAGACCTAATACTGTTTGGTCTCCTTTTCATAGCTGAAAAATGGGAAAGCTACCACCCAAAATCAGACACTAATTTGTTGAAGAGTTACAGGTATCTGTTAGGCCTTGATGGTCAACAAGTCTAACTTGATAGTACGTACGTACGCACATCACGTGATCAGTGATATTTACAGTATGCTAGAAACTCAACAGAATAACTAAACCCCACCAACCCAGTGCTGTCAAGTCAACAGAATAACTAGATGATGTAAAATTCCATTTCAGGTTTTAATCAACTTGTTAGCCAAGTTTTTGTTTTGTTTTGTTTTGCATTTTCCTCCACTACTTCACTATTTCTTGCTTCCTGATTTGGGTCTTTTTTTAAGGATTGGTTTTGCTATTTATATTGTAAACCACTTCAGATTTTTTTTTTTTTTTTTTTTGGAAAGTAGATGGAACACAACTCAAGCAATAATTTTAAAATTGAAATAAAACTTAACTGGGCATGAAAACCATATGCTGAGTTAGCATTTAACAACAACAAAAAAAAAAGAAAAAGAAGCATGACAAATGCATTTTATAAGGTTTAAAATAATTGTTTTCCAATTTACAGTATTGTTCTGTGGAAAGTTGTACAAAAGTTGTTCAAATTTAAGCAGCCTACCATAATACCTTTCTGTTATAATAGGTGTATGTTACAGATAAATAATGTGTGCTTTATCATATAATATTGTCTGTAAAACCATACAGGTTATTAGGAATTTATGTTTATTACCTCCAAGATTATGATCCACACCAATTTAGCAGTGGAGTAATTCAAAAGTGGTACTTGAGAAAAATATTGCACGTAGTTTTATTAATCCATAGGATGACATTTTTAATGCCCCCTGGAGATATCTGAGAACAAAGCTGGAATGTACCAAATCTTCAAAGGTTACAGTCATCTGAAGAGAACCTGTTTCATATTTGTATTTCTAAGAAGCTACTTTTATGACTCTTGAACACATTGCACAGAAATCTCTGAACACATTTATGATATTCCTGTGGCCTTGACTATCACACCTGCCTTGCCTTAAGACCTTCAAATTGCTACAAAGAAAGCCAGGCTGACTAACAAGCTGGATAAGGATTCTGAAGAAATCCCAGAAACCTGCCCTTCACACTCTTCCCATTCCCTCCATTTCCTTGGAGTCTGCTTGTGTGATAGGTTGCCACACTGCAAGAAATGTGTTACTCAAATGGTTTCAGCTTCATTATACAGAACTTTATTCGCAAAATTTCCCTGTTTATTTTAGAAGCAAGGATGTTATCACTAATTGGCTTGTGTGTGTGTCTCCTGGGTGGTGGTGGTAGTATGCAACAAGGTTTTTCAGGTAAATGGCTCCTGGCTGCTCTTTTTGCTGCCTTTCCTGAGTGAGGCAGGAGGCTCAGGGGATGGTTGTCCCATAGTTCCAATCATCTAAGAACCCCAGAGCAGTTGAAGAGCTGTGAGCAGTACTTAAATTCTGTATTTTTGGTGAACAAAGTTGTTTTATCTCTAGAAAGCCTCTTCTTCTCCTTCCCTGGGGAGCCCACAGCATTAGTCTGTACCTCACTTATCGCACATGCCACATTCTTTCTTCAATTACAGTTGTCTTTGCCTCTCTGACCCTTGTGTTTGCCCCTTGTTGTTAAGACCCTATCATACTAACCTGTATATTTCTCATAGCACCAGCACAGGACTAGGCATATAAAAAGTCCTCAAGGGCAGGGTGGGGACAGGGTGGGAAATCTATGTAGATATAGGATTCTGGATTCAAGGTTTTCACAGCATTTTTTTCTCTGCACTTCAAAGATACTGTTCCAGATAATTCTTGAATCTAATATTGCTGATGAGGTGTTTGTATCAGACTGATTCTCTTTCCATGGGAAGTTATTTGTGTTTTCTTTTAGGTATGTGTCAGTATTTCCTTTTACCCTTCATTTTCTTCAATGAACGTAAGGGTGAGCTTTTTTCTTTTTCTATTTATTCAGCACAGTACTCAATGAGAGCTTTTCAAGCTGGGAAGTCTTTTTTCTATTATGTAAAACTGTCAGCCATTATTTTTCCACGTTCTGTTCTTCCCTTGTGGAACATTTTAGATGAACACTGGAATTTCTGGATGTATCAGCCATTTCTCTTAGTACTGCTTTTTTATTTTATTTTTTATTAATTTTTTATTGTGTTTTAGGTGAAAGTTTACACCTAAAGTTAGTTTCTCTTTCAAAAATTCATATACATGTTGTTTGTGACATTGGTTACAATTCCCACAATGTAATAGCACTTTCCACCTTTCCACCCCAGATTCCCTATGTCCATTTGTCCAGTTTTCCTGTCCCTTCCTGCCTTCTCATCTTGCTTTTAGGCAGGAGTTGCTTATTTGGTCTAGTATATTTGACTGAACCAAGAAGCACGCTTCTCACGTGTATTATTATTTCTTTTATAGGCCTGTCTAATCTTTGTCTGAAAAGTAGGCTTTGAGAGTGGTTTCGGTTCTGAGTTAGCAGGGTGTCCAGGGGCCATAGTCCTGAGGGTTCCTCCAAGTCTCTGTCAGACCAGTAAGTCTGGTCTTTTTTCATAAATTTGAATTTTGTTCTACATTTTTCTCCCGCTCTGTCCGGAACTCTCTGTTGTGATCCCTGTTAGAGCAGTCAATGGTGGTAGCTGGGCACCATCTAGTTCTTCTGGGCTCAAGCTGGTGGGGGCTCTGGTTCATGTGGTCCCTTAGGCCTATGGGTTAATTTTTGCCTTGTGTCTTTGGTCTTCTCCATTCTCCTTTGCTTTGGATGGGGTGAGACCAACAGATGTATATCAGTAGTATTGTTTTTATTCTTAACATTTATTTATCTCTTTGTGTCACATTATCAGAGAATTCCTCAGCTCAGTCTTTCAGTACACTAACTCCCTTTCAGTTGTATCCAATCGGCTACTCAACCCATCTCTTGAATTTTATTTCTAAAAAATTATATATTTCTTTTGGAAGATCTTTACTTGATTCTCATGGGTATGGTTTCTTCTTTTTATTTCTCTTCTTAATAGTTCTTTTCAGGTTGTCCTATTAACTTCATTTCCTTAGGTAAAAGCTCTCCCTTTTCTTAAACTTGTTCTCCTTTTCACAGGTTGCACTTCCTCAGATGCTTGGGTGACTCTTGTGAACTCAGCTTATGAGAATTCAGTGTACGTCTTGGGCTGTGTGGGCCTCTAATCAGAGCATCCTTCCAGTTCTGCAGAGGGCAGCCCTAGCTTGGTTCATGACCAACTCTGCTTATAGTTCCTGCCTTACTTCTGCTTCCCATGGCTCAGCATATGGCTTCTTGTCTGCCCCCTTTCCAGAAATGCCTGTCAGTTTCTGATTCATAGAGTTCCCTTTCTTGTTTTCAAGAATGAATGTGTATTACTTTATATTTAATATCATTTTAATTAGTGCATCAGTGGTTTAGTTGTGGGGGTGGAGATTTTATTATGTGCTTAATCTGCCAATTTGAAAACAGAAGCGTAAAAAAGATGTACAAACGAATATCTGTGAGTCATCCACAAATCCAGGAAGATAGCAAGGTTTGGGCATTGTCTTTTGGGAGCTGAGGGGAAGAATGTTTTTCCAGAAAGCCCTTGCTTTAAACATCAACTCGCTATCTGAAGCTCAGTTTTTGAGGGACCAATCATTACCTGTAGTGCTGAGGCCAGTGTACTCAGGGGATGGGTTGCTGACAGGGGAGGAGGGAGGTGGCACTTCCACGGATGTGGCGGATTTTGCTGGAGAAAATGATGGCACTGGTGAGGGGGTTGGTGGAGCTGCCTCTGTCAAGATGATCTCTTCTTGAACTTCTGCTACAGTTAGAGAAAGGGAGGGTTCTTACAGCCAAACTTCAAAGCAAGTTATCTTTACCCATTGCCATCAAGTCAATTCCAATTCATAGCAACCCTATAGAAACAGAGTAGAACTGCCCCATAGGGTTTCCAAGACTGTAAATCTTTATGGAAACAGACTGCCACATCTTTCTCCTGTGGAGTGGCTGGTGGGTTTGGACCATCAATCTTTCAGTTACAGCCAAGCGCTTAACCACTGTGCCACCAGGGCTCCTGGTTGTATTAAAAAAAAAAAAAAAAAAAAACCCATTGCCGTCGAGTCAATTCCGACTCATAGCAACCCAAGAGAACAGAGTAGAACTGCCCCATAGGATTTCTAAGGTGCAACTGGTGGATTCAAACTGCCAACCTTTTAGTTAGCAGCTGAACTCTTAACCATTGCACCACCAGGCTCTATTTAAGGGATTTTAAAGATGAAATATTCTTCCTAATCTGCGTCATGTCACTCGCCTGCTTAAAACCCTTCAGTGGTTTCCTACCACCATCATGGCCTTCAAGGCAATTCCTATACACATGCACACCCGCTCCAAAGAAGGAAATGACATGACTAGTTTCACACCCTTTGATCTTCTCACCGTAATTAAGTTCTTTGGGATACACAGTTAAAGGAGCACAGAGCACAGAAGTAAGGGTACAAATTAAACTATCAAGTAGTGCAATCCCCAGTGAAATGCTGGCTTACCAGTGCTTCCTTCTCCCTTCATGGCTCGCATGAGCTCATTGGCCCTCTCCTGACAGTGCAGGGATTCTAACAGGTAGAGCACGTAGTCATCAAACATCAAGTGGATCAGGTGAAAAGACCCTGTTGTGAGAGAGGATCCAGACAGAAAGGTAAGTCATATCATCTCATGTGAGCCCCTTCTACCTGGTCAATAGCACATGATACTGTGTGCTGTCATAGTCTGTGCAGAACCTCATTCTTCACTCATTTATGAACTCCTTATGGTCAGAGATCACTCTTCATGGTTGCATCCTCAGCCTAGCCTAGTGCTTGACATAAGTTAAGTGTCATTAACAATTCTGGGGAAGTGAACCTTTTCCCTGCACAACTTATTAATGAGACACCATAAAAAATGGCACCCACTGAGTCATCTGTCCAAATGCTTTTGAGCTCTCATGTACCCACACTCGACTGATCTCATGGGAACATCCCTCAGTTTGTTCAGCATTTACTAACAGTGTCTTTCATTTTTATCTCTTCCATAAGCATATCTTATTTCCCCAATTGGACTTCAAGGACGTCCATGGTAGGGACTTTGCCTTCTAGTTCACTGGTATCTACCAATGTACTTGACATAATTCTGGGAATGGAATTGAAAATTTTAGTTTGCAATAACTTAATAATTTCCTAAATGTTCCTGAGATCTCGTTTAGCACAAGGTTCTTAGAAAAGGTATTAGAATGAAAAGATTTGGTATTTCCAAGTAATACTCTTCATTTTCGATGTAGAGCAGGTTATTTCATAAAAAGGGGATCTAAACAATCATTTTAAAAGTGATTTCTATGTGCCAGTCTGTCATGGATTGAATTGTGTCCCCCCAAAAATATGTGTCAACTTGGTTAGTCCATGATTCCCAGTATTGTGTGGTTGTCCTCCATTTTGTGATTGTAATTTTATGTTGAAAGGATTAGGGTGGGATTGTAACACCACCCTTATTCAGGTTACCTAACCCTGATCCAAGGTAAAGGGAGTTTCCCTGGGGTGTGTGCCTTTTATCTCTTAAGAGATAAAAGGGAAGCAAGCAGAGAGTTGGGGACCTCATACCACCAAGAAAACAGCACCTGGAGCAGAGTGCGTCCTTTGGAGCTGGGGTCCCTGCACCTGAGAAGCTCCTTGACCATGGGAAGATTGAGGACAAGGACCTTCTTGTATGTCATGCTGCTATCTGTGGACAGTGGAATGGTCTACACATAGTAGTAGTAGGGGCTCAATTAATGTCTGCTGTAATCCAGGTACCCTGGGTGCCAGAGTTAGAGAAGGGGCCAACCTTCATCCCCAGTCCCATGTTTCCATCTCTGTGGATAACCCGTCAGCCCATGAAATGTCCAAAACTTCTCATTCACCTCCCTATAAGCTGACCTCCCTTCCCACCTCCCTCTAGTTTGCTTTTCTACAACCTTATGAGATTCTCTGGCATTATTTCTCTTTTGATTCAATCATTGTTATCACTATCACATCCTCATCATCATCATTAGCATCACTATCATTGTCATCACATCTACCACTTACTCAATGCTTACTATGTAGCAAGAGCTATGCCAAGCACTTAACATACTCTCATCTCATCCTTATAACAATCTGTGATACAGGTGGTATTACCTGCCCTCACATTTGAGGAAATGAATCTCTCCATGGATAACTGAATAGGGATTTGCTTCAGTTTGGTCTGGCCAAGAACTCTGTTTCCATTCACCTGCCAATCATCTATCCAACCTCCTCATAGCACAGATGGGAAAATAAGGCACAGATGGCATAAATGACTTGGTCCCTGGAAGGGCCATTTGAATTGGAAGCTATGCCTCTCCAAGTTTCAGAAATAAGGTGATGGTTGCCAGTTGGGGGCTTTTAGAGGATTCTTCCTTGGTGGAATTTATCAATTTGCTCCTTCTGAATTGCTCCTGGTTTCTGTACTTGCCTGCCACTCTGTACACACCCACATCCTTCATCTCAGGTAGATTAATTCATTTGGTCTAGGAAGGTTACAGAGAAAACCCTTCACTTAACTCTGAGGGCACTGGATGCCCAGCAAGTCATGCCCATCTACCCTGATGCCCCCTCTCTATGGAGCCTGGCACAGCCTCTAACCCTTGTGATCACAGGACTCAAAGCCAAGGTCTTCCACCCTTGCACTTCCTCCATATTCTTCTTCCATCCCAGGGTGCCATGTCCATTTTTAACCCCATTTGGAACTCAGCAAGGTTCAGGTTATAGTGAGTCATTGTGAGACACAGCTTCCAAAACTAAACTTTCCATCCACCTTCCCTGAAATGGGTCCTGAGAACCACTGAGGAGGCACAGCATTGTGGGTAACTGGATGGGCTCTGGATCAAACTACCCCGGTTGAGATCCCAGCTTGGCCACTTAGTGACTGGGACTTTAGATAAGTTACTTTACCTCCCTAATCTTTTTAAAGATTTATCTCCTGTAAATCTTTAAAAACAAACACTTATTGAACCCTTGCTCTCATGACAGCCACCGTGCCAACCACTATTGATTTATTATTGTATTTACTCATCACAGCTGTATGAGATGAGTGATATTCTTCTTTTACAGATGAAGAAATTGAGGCCTTGAGAAGTAAAGTCACTGTCCAATGTCATGCAGTTATTGAGTAACAGAACCAGGACTTGAGCCCAAGACTGTCTGATTATGAAGTTGCTCCTTAATCATTATGGAATGCAAGCTCCCTAACACGAGGACAATAAAACCTGCCTTACAGAAGGACCATACTGAGACAGAGAACACACTGCATGCTTAATAAATGGTAGTTATTATTGTCATCACTCAGGTTCCTAGTAATGTTGTAAAATTCTATGAAATGACCATTTTGTACCTAGAGTTAGAGTCAAAGAAGTCAAAAGATGGCATCAGATACTTAAAAGGAAAAGGAGTCCAAGATGAAATATTTGCTGGAATGTTGAACTAAGTCAACAAGGATGAAAAGAGAGAAACACAATGAAATGATGAATTAGAATGGAAAACCCTGGATGATAAAAATAGGTTAAGATAGTAGTTTTAGTACAGGCAGACACCTTGAAAGCCATCTCTACAGCCCTCTTGTCTTACAGACAAGCAA
Source organism: Elephas maximus indicus (assembly GCF_024166365.1). Classification (NCBI taxonomy): domain Eukaryota; kingdom Metazoa; phylum Chordata; class Mammalia; order Proboscidea; family Elephantidae; genus Elephas; species Elephas maximus. The sequence goes on along the minus strand of NC_064822.1, from coordinate 173,845,657 downwards.
ACAAGGTGTGGAAGAGGTGAAGAAACTTGCCTGAGACTACACTGTTAGAAGACATCAGAGCTGGGACTGAGGCCAGGACTTCAAGGGAAGTGTTGATGTAGGGTTTCAGCCCTCTTCATTTATGGTCTGTTACACAATTGGTGATCAGTTACGCAACTGGTCTGTTTAATTTCTGATCATCCCTTGAGCAACCAGAGTTTGTAGAACTACTGCAACTGCCCACTATTGTGCTAAGTGCTCTGCGTCCAAAGGCAGTGTAAAGCCCAGCCTCTGACGCCACAAAGGCTGCAGAATCCATATCACTTAGAAATCAGTCATTAGGGTTGTTGGGCAACAGGCAGTTCAGTGCCAGGGGGTCACGGCCGTGGGAGCAGTGCAAATAGAAGAAGATGGGAGAATATAAAAGGAGATAAAGAAAAACTGATTAGAGAGAGTGAAAGAAACAAACATCAAAGACAAGAGGATAGAGGCAATTATAACTAACATCCCTCTCGTACTTCTCCCCTTAGCACTTATCATCTACTATATGGTATATTTAACTTACTGTGTACCTCACTCCACTGGAATGTAAACTACATAAATACAGGGAATTTTATCTGTTTTCTTTGCTGCTGTATACCCGGGTGGCTGGCATGCTGCCAGGAACACAGTTGAGGCTCAATCAATGTTTGTTAAATGAACAAACAGAATTAGTACACATTGGCCACTTACAATATGCACCATAAACACTATAAAAAAGGTATTATTATCTTCAGCTAACACATGCAGAAATTAAGACTCAGAGAGTTTAAATAGCTTGCCTAGAGTCACAGAGCTAGTGAGCATCAGAACCTGTTATGAAAAAAGGTATCAAAAGAGAGACAAAAATTTTGTTGTTGTTGTATGGTGACACAATGATTACATTGTATAGACTCAAAGTATTTCTTTTTTCTTAAGAAAAATTTCAAACTTAGAGAAAAGCATAGAGAACTTAAAAATGAACACCCATGTACTCACCACCCAACATTATAAAATCAACATTTTACAATATTTGAATGAGTTATTAAAGGAAAAAAATGAAGACGAAGCCCCTTGTATCTTGTGTTTCCTTTCTTAATCTCATTCCTCTGCCTCTTTGTCTTCATCCCAATGGTAATCACAGTCTTCAATTTGACATTTATTGTTCACATGCTTAATGCGTTTGGCTGCTAACTGAAAAGTTGGAGGTTCAAGTTCACCCAGAGGCTTCTCAGAAGAAAGGCCTGACACTCTACTTTCTAAAACTTGGCAACTGAAAACTCTGTGGAACGCAGTTCCCCACAGTTGTACTCCAATCCACATGGGGTCGCCGTGAGTTGCAACTGACATGATGGCAACAGTTATTTTTGGACTATTTTTTTCTGTTTTCAAATTTGATATAAATTGTCATACTTTATACAATATTCTGCAACTTTCGTTTGACACTTTCATATTAGATCTGTCCACGCTGACACATGGGGTCCTAGTTCATTAATTTTATTGGCCATTGTTTGAACAGACCACAATTTATTTATCCATTCTCCTGTTGATGGGATTTAGGCTGTTTGCAACTTTGGTAAGCAATTTGGAAACATAAGACTGAAGACGAATGTGCTCTTGGACCCAACAATTCCACCTTTGATCCTAGACACAGGGAGACAGTAACAAAAATATTCATTGCAGCTAGTTTCTAACAGTGAAAAATTGTAAACAGCCTGAATCCCATCAACAGGAGAATGGATAGTTTTTCTGCTGTTGTTAGGTGAGTCAGTTCTGATTCACAGCGACCCTATATACAATAGAATGAAACAATGCACAGTACTTCACCATCCTCACAATCGTTGTTATGCATGAACCCACTGTTGCAGCCACTCTGTCAATCTATCTCATTGAGGGTATTCCTCTTTTTCGCTTTCCCTTGACTTTACCAAGCATGATGTCCTTCTCCAGGGACTGGTCCCTCCTGCTAATATGTCCAAAGTAAGTGAGACCAATTCTTACCACCTCTGCTTCTAAGGAGCATTCTGGGTGTACTTCTTCCAACACAGATTTGTTCATTCTTTTGGCAGTCCACAGTATAATTCATTATTCTTAGCCGACGCCATAACTCAAAGACATCAATTCTTCTTTAGTCTTCCTCGTTCATTGTCTAGTTTTCGCATGCATATGAGGCAATTGAAAACACCATGGCTTGGGTCAGGTGCACCTTAGTCATCAAGGTGATATCTTTGCTTTTTAACACTTTAAAGAGGTCTTTTGCAGCAGATTTGCCCAATGCGATGCGTCTCTTGATTTCTTGACTGCTGCTTCCATGGGTGGTGTTTGTGAATCCAACTAAAATGAAATCCTTCACGGCTTTAGTCTTTTCTGTTTATCATGATGTTGCTTACTGGTCCAGGTGTGAGGATTTTTGTTTTCTTTATGTTGAGGTGCAATCCATACTGAAGGCTGTGGTCTTTGACTTTCATCAGTAAGTGCTTCAAGTCCTCTTCACTTTCAGCAAGCAAGGTTGTGTTATCTGCATAATGCAGGTTGTTAATGGTCTTCCTCCAATCCTGATGCTTCGTTCTTCTTCATATAGTCCAGCTTCTCGTATTGTTTGCTCAGCATACAGATTGAATAATTATGGTGAAAGGATACAACCCTGACACATACCATGCTTGACTTTAAACCACGCAGTATCCCCTTGTTCTGTTGGCACAACTGTCTCTTGGTCAATGTACAGGTTCTTCATAAGCACAATTAAGTGTTCTGGATTCCCATTCTTTGCAATGTTACCCATAATTTATTATGACCTACTCAGTCAAATGCCTTTCTGTAGTCAATAAAACACAGGTAAACATCTTTCTGGTATTCTTTGCTTTCAGCCAAGATCCATCTGACATCAGCAATGATACCCCTCATTCCCCATCCTCTTCTGAATCCTGCTCGAATTTCCGGCCGTTCCCTGTCAGTGTATTACTGCAACTGCTTTGGAATGATCTTCAGCAAAATTTTACTTATGTGTGACATTAATGACATTGTTTGATAATTTCTACATTCTGTTGGATCACCTTCTTTGGAACAGGCATAAATATGGATCTCTTCCAGTTGCTTGGCCAGGTAGCTATCTTCCATATTTCTTGGCATAGACAAGTGAGCACTTCCAGCTTGGACTTCTTCCTTCAGTACCATCAGTTCCTGATCATATGATACCTCCTGAAATGGCTGGAATATCAACAAATTCTTTTTGGTACAGTGACTCAGTGTATTCCTTCTATCTTCTTTTCATGCTTCCTTCATCATTATTTTGCCCATTAAAAAAAAAAAAAAAAAACATTGCCATCGAGTCGCTTCTGACTCATAATGACCCTACAGGACAGAGTAGAACTGCCTCATAGAGTTTCCAAGGAGTGCCTGGTGAATTTGAGTCCTCCAATACCCAAGGCTTGAATTTTTTTCTTCAGTTCTTTCAGCTTGAGAAATGGCAAGTGTGTTCTTTCCTTTTGGTTTTCTAACTCCAGGTCTTTGCACATTGGAGTATTTTTCCTTTAAAAATGTATTTAGAGGAGTTTATATTCTAGATATTAATCATTTGTTAGTTTTATGCCTTGCAAAATATCTTCTCCATTTGTGTGGCTTTATTGTTTTGTTTTGACTTTGTTTATGGTAAACAGAAGCTTAAAAACCTTAATGTAGTCAGTCTTGGCAATACTTTTTTTTTTATGATTTGCCCTTTTTGTGACTTTCTAAAGAAAGTATTTCCTATTCAAAGGTCATAAAGTTATCACTCCATATCTTCTTCCAAAAGGTTTTAGGTCTTTTTCTTTATCTCTCTTTTTGGCGTTGAGATTTTTATTTTTAGAAGTTGTCGGGAAGGGGTCTAATTTTATCTTATTTTCCCTAAAATATTTGTTCCGGAACCATTCTCTGGATCCTTTCCCTACTGATTTTTAATGTTATCCCCGCCATATAAATCACCTCCATAACCCGTTTGTTTCAGAGACAAGGGAACAAGGATCGGATGAGGTGACAACAAGTTTCATGTTCACCCGTCTTGGGTATCTCTGGCTTGTTTCAATACCCTTTTTATCTAACATCTTTAGAACACCACACTCTCTTAATTACAGTACTTTATAATAAACTGAACATCATGTAAGCAAGTTCCTACATCTTGTTCTTCTTTACCTTCAATATGTTTTTACTTTTCTTGGCCCTTTGCTTTTCCAATCACTGTTCGTCATTTCCTTATAAAGCCTCACCAGAAGCACCTTTAATGTCCACATTTCTAGCAACATTCTGTTGCTGGTGCCATACGTATTCTCTAAGACAACAGAGACTTTCTCTATAGCTCTCCTCACTTCCTTCTGAGCCCTCACCAGAATTGCCTTTGACATCCATAATTCCACCAACAGTCTCTTCAAGGCAATCTAGGTTTTTACTATTAAAAAAAAAAAAAAAAAAAAAGGTTTTTACTATTAGGTACCTTAAAACTCTTCCAGCCTCTACCCATTACCCAATTCCAAAACCACTTCCACATTTTAGGTATTTGTTAGAGCAGCACTCCATTCTTCCGGTACCAAATTCTGTCTTAGTTATCTAGTGCTGCTATAACAGAAATATCAAAAGTGGATGGCTTTAACAAACAGAAATTTATTCTCTCACAGCTTAGGAGACTAGAAGTCTGAATTCAGGGTGCCGGCTCTAGGGGAAGGTATTGTCTTTCTGTAGACTCTGGAGGAAGATCCTATAGCCTTCTAGCCTTCGAGCCTTCCAATCCAAGGTCCCGGATAACAAGGAGAGACAAGCTACCCCTGCTGTGCTCAAATCCTGACCCACAGAATCCATAAGCATAATAAAATGGTCTTTTTAAACCACTAAGCTTTGGGGTAATTTGTTACACAGCAATAGTAGCTAGAACATTGTTGTTTCTTGTATTCCGGACCTTAGCTCTGACTTTATTTTTCTTTTTTTTTTTCTGAAATGCATCCTTTAATAGTCTTTTTTTTTTTTTAAGTGAATGTCTGTGAGTGCCAAGTTCTTTTAATCTTTGTATAACTGAAAATGCCTTTATTTTGTGCTCACTCTTGAGTGAATAGTAGTTGACAGTTCTTTCTTCTCAACTCTTAAAAGATACTGCTCCATTGTCTTCTGGCATCTATTATTATTGATGACAGTCTAATTATTGTTCTCTCTTCTCATAGCTTTTTTTAAAAAAAAAATTTCACCTTAATCCATCAATATAGATTAAAAAAAAATCAGTGTGGATTAGGCAAATTTGTCTATCCCTTTTGTACTGTGATTGTGAGCCGTGGTATTTGTCTTAATTCTGGTAATAGTGTTTCATGGTTGGGCAGATTTGATTTTTAAACAGAGTTTGACCACTTGCCCTGTTCATCTTGGGCATGGACCTTCTCCCAGCTCAGTTTCCACCTCTGTAAACAGGAGCCCTGGTGGTGCAACAGCTAAGTGCTCAGCTGCTAACCAAAAGATTGGTGGTTTGAACCAACCCAGTGGCTCCACAGGAGAAAAAACTGGTGATCTGTTCCCATAAAGATTATGGCCTGCAAAGAAGTTTCCTGAATACAACCGAATGCTTTGAAGGCCAGAGTAATAGGGATGGGGACCTGGGAACTATGGTTTCAGGGGACATCTAGGTCAATTGATGTAACAAAATGTATTAAGAAAATGTTCTGCATCCCACTTTCGTGAGGGGCATCTGGCATCTTCAATAATAATAAGCAGCCATCTAGGATGCATCAATTGGTCTTAACCCACCTGGATCAAAGGAGAATGAAGAACACCAAAGACACAAAGTAAATATGAGCCCAAGGAACAGAAAGGGCCTCATAAACCAGAGACTCCATCAGCCTGAGAGCAGAAGAACTAGATGGTGCCCAGCTACAACCAATGACTGCCCTGACAGGGAACACAACAGAGAAACCCGGATGGAGCAGGAGAACAGTGGGATGCAGACCTCAATTTTCATAAAAAGACCAGACTTAATGGTCCGACTGAGACTAGAGGGACCACGGAGGTCACAGTCCCTGGACCTTCTGTTAGTCCCAAACTGGAACTATTCCCAAAGCCAACTCTTCAGACAGGGATTGGACTGGACAGAAATTGATACTGGTCAGGGGTGAGCTTCTTGGCTCAAGTAGACACATGAGACTATGTGGGCAGGTCCTGTCTGGAGGCAAGATGAGAAGACAGAGGGGCACAGGAGTTGGTTGAACGGACACAGGAGATACAGGGTAGAGAGGAGGAGTGTGCTGTCTCATTGAGGGAAGAACAGCTAGGAGTCCATAGCAAAGTGTATACAAGTTTTTGTATGAGAGACTGACTTGATTTGTAAACTTTCACTTGAAGCACAATTAAAAAAAAAAAAAATTACAGCCTAGAAAACCCTATGGGGGCAGTTCTACTCTGTCACATGGGGTCACTGTGAGTCAAAATCTACTTGGCATCTAACAACAATAACAACAAAAAACATACCTATTACCTTAGGGAACAGTGAGTTTATGTTAATGGGGGAGGAATAACTCAGAAAAGGAGGGTGAGAATGGATGCACAACTTGAAGAATGTAATCAATGTCACTGAATTGTACATGTAGAAATGGTTGAATTGGTGTATGTTTTGCTGTCTATATTCTCAACAACAACAAAAATAAAATAAATAAAAAAGAAAACCCTATGGCGCTCAGTTCTACTCTGAAACACATGAGGTCGCCATGAGTTGGAATCAACTTGACAGCAACTTTTTTTTTTTTTAATGAAAAAAAAAAAAATTACCCATTAATATCTGCCTTGCGGCATTAATGTGAGAATTAAATGGTAGTACGTGCTTCCGAAACATTTGTTATAATTATTATGATCCTGCTTTTGCTTCATTACTGACTGTAAATGAAGCAAATCCTTCAAATCCTAGTTTGGCTTTCTCATTTGTTCTATTGAGGGCAGTAATGTGGACCTCACAGGGTTGTTGTGAGAATTAAATGAGAAAGTGCCTGATATACTATCTAGCATGTAGATAGGCCTTCAATGAATGCTATTATTATTTGTTGTTGTTATTATTGTCCCTGGGTGGTGCAAATGGTTGATGAGCTCAACTGCGGACCAAAAGGTTGGTGGTTGGCGTCCACCCAGAGGCACCTTGGAAGAAAGCCTTGGCGATTTGCTTCCAAAAAATCAGCCATTGTAAATCCTATGGAGTTCTACTGTGACACACATGGCATCACCATGAGTAGGAATCAACTCGATGGCAACTGGATAGTGGAAGAAAGGTAGAGGTGGCAGCAGTGTAGCATAGCAGAAAGCTTTAACGTTGCAAATATTCTGGGTTGAACTTGGTCTGCCATTTAGCTGTGAATCCTTGGGCAAGTCCTCTTCTCTCTTTGGGTCTCTGCTTCCTCTCCTGAATAAAAAACCAGTTGCCAGTCAAGTTGATTCCAACTCATGGTGACCCTATGTGTTTCAGAGTAGAAGTGTGTTCCATAGGGTTTTCCATGGCTATGACATTCTGAAGTAGATAACCAGTCCTCTCTTCTGCTCTCCTGAATGCAGGAGAATAATGTTGTTGTTAGGTGTCATCGAGCTGGTTCTGACCCATAGTGACCCTATGCATAACAGAACAAAACGCTGCCTGGTCCTGTGCCATCCTCACAGTCATTGGTATGTTTGAGCCCACTGTTGCAACCACTGTGTCTCCATCTCATTGACGGTCTTCCTCTTTTTCACTGACCCTCTACTTCACCAAGCATGACGTCCTTCTCCAGGGACTGCTCCCTCCTGATAACATGTCCAAAGTATGTGAGACGAAGCCTGCCCATCCTCACTTCTAATGAGCATTCTGGCTGTACTTCTTCCAAGACAGATTTGTTTGTTCTTCTGGCAGTCCATGATATATACAGTATTCTTTGCCAACACCATTAATTCAAATGCATCGATTCTTCTTCAGTCTTCCTTATTCATTGTCCAACTCTTACATGTATATGAGATGACTGAAAACACCATGGCTTGGGTCAGGCACGCCTTAGTCCTTAAGGTGACATCTTTGCCTTTTAACACTTTAAAGAGATCTTTTGCAGCAGATTTGCCCAATGCAATATGTCGTTTGATTTCTTGACTGCTGCTTCCATGGGCATTGATTGTGGATCCAAGTGAGATGAAATCCTTGACAACTTCAGTAATTTCTGTTTATCATGATGTTGCTTATTGGTCCAGTTGTGAGGATTTTTGTTTTCTTTATGTTGAGGTGTAATGCATACCAAAGACTCTAGTCTTTGATCTTTATCAGTAAGTGCTTCAAGTCCTCTTCACTTTCAGCAAGTGCTTATGGGGGCTTGAATGAGTGTGAACATCAAGTCCCTGCATCTTAGCAGACTCTGTGTAAAGGAGGGCCAGGCCAGGACATCTGAGTGTGGAGATGCAGGCTGGAGGGCTCAGAGCCATCCCTCCTTCATTGTGCCTGCTTCAGCTGGTGCTGTTCTTTGACCAATGCCCATGTGGCCTCTCAGGCCTGCCTGAATGGGTGAGCCTTTGATGCTAGGCCAGAAAACAAGCATGTAAAAAAGGGAAAACATGGGCAATGGTGTGTAATCCTGCCCCATCGGCTGTCAAACTTGGGCCTGCTTTTCAAACTGTTCTATGCCAAAGTGCTTCCTGGAACTATTGTCCCCTTCTAGACCATTCCTAACTGTGAAATAAATGGACATTTGGTGAAAACAGAGTGAAGGGTCAAAGTGCCAGCACTGACTTGGGACCCAGGTATCATATGAACTGAAGTCAGATCTGTCAGTAGAAAATTTATTTGCTTTTCTTTCCTTTTTTTTTTTAATGGAAACTTTCATGCACTCAGCTCTGTTCGGATTGAAAGTTCATTGCCTGCTCGCCTACCTTTGCTGACTAATTTTGCTAGAGACCGCCGCTTGCAGCGGCAGAGAAAGAAAGTCTGGCTACTTTAGTTCACAGCATAGGCTTTTTCAGTGAAAAGGAATTAGGGAGAAAGGAGTGAAAAGGAATTAAGGCGAAGAAAGGAGTCAACTACCTTTGAAAGAGGCTGTTCTGGGAAGAGGTGATAGAGTCCCCCACGGGATCATTGTGATGGTCAGCCAGCTAGGCTAACACACAAACCCTGCACCCATTCACAGCGACAAGGATCGTGTGGGAGTGATAAGATAGATAGAGCTGGCCCCTGCGGTTGGGGGAGGGGGCCAGGGAACAGAGGGCTCTTTTTCCTAATTAGCTGTTTTCATACAAGGAACACATGACCCAAACACAACCACCAACTGTGTCTTTGACACATACAGGCAGAGAGGGGGAGCTGAGCTTTTGTCTGCCGCAAATTCTTTCAACTCGCCTGTCACCCCAAGCTGCAAAACTCAACAATGCGTCAGATGAGTAGGACCACTGCAGAGTGTTTGCTAAAAGGTCTTGGAGACAGGTATTATTTTCACCCTTTCAGGACTGAAAAATACTGTAAAAGTGAAACTGGGTTAATATCGCTTTCTTTCTTTTCTAAAAGGCTTGCGACCATATTTCGCCATTTGCGGGAGTTTCCAGTATGACTTAAAATAGTGTGTCGTTCAAAAAGGAAGAAATACATTTTAAGGAGCCATTTTTCTTAGTAATCAGTCTAAACCATTCATAGAACCCTAACGATTCTACTGTCTACACTTCCTTTCTCGCTCTGACTGGTGACTTACTAAGAACAAATGAACTTCAAAGTATACAGCAAAGCAGATTGCTTTTCCTGTCTAATGAAAGGTACTTGATAGTATACAGTCAGTGTAAGAATCAGCAAATTGAAGAATAGGGATAAAGCAAGGAGTGGATGCTTACTCTGTGTGTATGTGTGAGATACCATTAATTCTTTGATTTTGAAGCAATGAAAAACATCTCAAGTTTTTTCAACCGTTCACTTAACTGAAAGCAGTTATGCACGAATGGTCTTCCCAGAGCTAGAGGTAACATGTGCTAACACTAACTATGCTGAGCTGGCAGTCATCAAAATGCCACGCCTGATGGCACTGCCCAGGTAGCAGTCACCAGAGCATTCCCATATACAGCTCAAAAACAAGTTCCATGCGTAGCCATGGTGCAGGCAGGTTCAGAGAACTTCCCAATGCAAAGAGTAAAGAAATCCACAACAAAACACTTCTCCAACTGGGCAAACACAGTCTTTCACGGACAGCGCTGTTTAGAAAAAATACTGCCTTCTTTGTTTCACCACATATTCACTTTGTTGTATAGCACAACTGGAAAATGGTGACAAGGCCTTAAAAAGCTAGATGGAAAAGTGTCAAATTAAACCCAAAGCAAAAACCCTAGAGCTGATTGGCTTAATTGGAGATAATGAGAAACGAAACCACATTTCTACTTGCAAAGTAAAACAGAGAACTGAAGCAATTACCCAGAAAATTTACCAACAGCCCTTGCTGAAATGCCTAGGAAATGGAGGCCCAAGTGTTTTGAGATTTCTGATGTCTGGAGAATGCCTTGAAGTCCCACCTAACTTTGCTAATGGTGACCTGGCCTCAATGCATACTCCTTTCCAGTAAAAAAATAGAAAACTGTGTCCCACAGTAAAGCCTAGCATCCATCCGGAAACAGTGATCAGGTTGCTGCCAGAACAGACCATTCCAGGCACCCCTGTGGGCAGAGGTTTCTGGTCCTATTACATCAAAAAGCAGTAGAGAGGAGCTGGGGTGGGGATGTTTCCTGGAGATGATGGAAACCCAAGGGGTCAGTAAAACAAAAAGGGAAATAAATGCAAAAACCCTTGTTATGGATTGAATTGTGTCCTCCCAAAATATGTGTATCAACTTGGCTAGGCTATGATTCCTAGTATTATGTGATTGTCCACATATGATTCCTGGTATTATATGATTTCATCGTCTGATGTGATTTTTCTGTGTGTTGTAAGCCCTATCTCTATGATGTTGATGAAATGGGATTAGCACAGATATGTTAATAAGGAAGGACTCAAGCTATAAGATTAGACTGTGTCTTGAACCAATCTCTTGAGATTTAAAAGAGAAGAGCGAGTAGAGAGACATGGGGACCTCATACCACCAAGAAGCAAGAGCCAGGAGAATAGCATGTCCTTTGGACCCGGAGTCCCTGTCCTGAGAAGCTCCTAGTTCAGAAGAAGATTGATGACAAGGACTTTCCTCCAGAGCCAACAGAGAGACAGCCTTTCCCCAGAGTTGACACCCTAAATTTAGACTTCTAGCCTACTAGACTGTGAGAAAATAAACTTTTGTTTGTTAAAGCCATCCACTTGTGGTATGTCTGTATTAGCAGCACTAGATGACTAAGACAGCTGTCTTCTAGGAAGCTGACTAGATTTTTAAGAAAACTTTATAGATAGTCTACCCACCACTGGGGTGTCAATCAAGCCATTTGCAAATGTTCAAATAGAGGTGTCTTCGTGTGCCCCTCCCTGTCTTGGGAAGGCCACAGCTATGGAATTCTGCAAGATGGACCCGTGGAAGCAACCGCTGGGGACATCTGGCAAAAGGGAAGCACAGCCACTGCTTTTATTCCTCTTTTAAACTCAAATGGTATACTATTTGTGTACGAACCTCTCACTATCAGATTTATGTATTTAACCTTTAGCATGCCATGTCATCTTTCTCCCTGAAAATCCTAACAATTTCGTGTCCCCCAGAACAGATGTGCTTCAGGGTGATGTCCTTGTGGCCTCAGAAACAGCAAGTAAGACTGATGCCGACTTCAGAGAGGTGGGCTTGATTAACAGAGCCTAGGGAAAAAGTGTTTGGACGTGGTGGTGGTGGTGATGGTGGGGTGGGGCTCCAGTAGCCTTACCAAAGCTGGGGGCACTATGCAAAGTCATGTCCCGGATCACCCTTGTGCCAAAACAGGACCACATCAAGAGGAACTGCTGGGCTACTTTCTTGAGGGACCCTTGTCTCTTGGCAGCAACCTACAAGAAAGTGAGTGAATAGTTTTAATAGTGGCTGACTTGACCTTTCATTTATTACTGTCTCCTTGGAAAATGACAGGAAGGCTTACTTACGGGTCTCCAAGTTCAATGCTCTGAAGCAATGGTTTTTGACTTTTTGTTTTTAGTGGCAAAAATACACTTTAAAGAATGAAATATTATACAGAGCCCCAATATACACAAACAATGAGAGACACTGATCTGGTTGAATCAGGGGTGGGAGACTCAGAGTCCTGCCAACTGCTACCTCCACATTCTCAGTCCCCCCACCCCAACCACTACCATCAGACCTCTCATGAGAACTTTAGGGCTTCATGGCTGCTGAGGAACATTCTGATAGCTCACAGCAGGGCTCCATATTATCCACATGTTCACAAAGGGGAGTGGTGGACTGCAGCCGCAGCTTACCAACCTTCACAACACATCGATCCACCATGGTATCCAGCCACTCAATGTACGACTCAATGGGAGACTGCTCCTCCAAGAGATGGTCAAACTCCTGGTACACTGTCAACAGAGAAGCCCACACAAGATTTTTTTTTTGTTTTTTACACTGTAGTTGTATTTAAACAGAGATACATCTTAAAAAGGCAAAGAAATACAATTTATTTTATAGAATAAAACTCCAAAATCTTAGCAGGGCATTCAGGACTATAAAATATCCCCTAACTTACCTTCACAGGCTCATCTTCCATTCCTGCAAACACGTTAAGCTTGGGCCACCCCAGATTGCTGGCAAGCCCTGCTTCCCCAAAAGCTCTGCTTTTTCATAGCCTTAGGCCTTTTCTCAGGTACTTCTTTCTGCTTGCACCGTCCGTACTCTCCTTCTCTCTGTATGGTTCTTCATGGACCAGCTGAAATGGCTCTTATGTGAAATCCTCTTAATCCTATGCATGCCCTTTTCCAGCAGAACTGATCACTCCTCCTCTGTGCTCCCAGGGCAGTTTATTATCTGTACCCAGTGCCCAGTGCCGTCGAGTCGATTCCAACTCATAGCAACCCTAGAGAACAGAGTAGAACTGTCCCATAGAGTTTCCAAGGAGCGCCTGGCGGATTTGAACTGCCAACTGTATGCGACCTTTATTATAGCACTAGGAACACTGTTCTATAGTTAGGAGTGTGTGTGTGTGTGTTCATGCACGTACATGTGTGCTCATATCTCTATCTTCCCACTAGTTTTGTGTGATCTTCATTATCTAGTGCATTATCTGCAGTAGAGCTATTATCCAATAAATGCTTGCATGAATGAATGGGCAGAGGCATTGCTGCTTTCTTGCTCTTTACCCAGAGGTAAGGCATAACTGATCATTCAAATGTTTCTGGACTACAGATATATTGGGCAAGGGGCCTAACCAGCCTCTCAGGGCTGAGCATGCAGTAGGTGCTGAATAGATGAAGCAATCTCTCTGCCCCTAAGTTTCCTTATTAGTCAAAAGGGGATGGATAATCATACCATTTTACAACCTGCCTTCAGATGCAAGTCAGATAACTGAATCAAGAAGTGCACTAGAAAATAGAACCATATCTGTGGTTATCTCCAATTTGAAACAATCTCTTTTCATTCATCTTTGTTTTTATATATAGTGCTCCAAAAATAAAACCATAATTCCAGATCTGTACATTCCTATTGTTTTCTTTTGTCTGAGCAGTTTTGATTCTCTCATTTCACAGGACTGGGCCACTCTGTTTTACTCAGTTGAAGACAGCAACAAGAGGTTTAGAAGGAGAAGGGGCATTAAACATCTATTTAGTTGATCTCCCTTGTTTTATAGATGAGGAAGCTATGTCTAAAGATTAAATGATCCACTCAATTAGTGACAGAGCAGGGACTGGAACTCAGGTCGCTGAACTTCTCTTTAGTGTTCTTTCACTCTTCATAATACTGTCTGCATTTTTAAGCTACTATGCTGCACTGAATGATGACAATGATGATGATGATGGTGGTGATAACACTGCTCGCAGCTAACGTTTGCTGAGCGCTTGCCATGCACCAGGCACCCTTCTGGAGGCTTTACACAGACGTGCTTGTTTAACCTTACGACAAGCCCGAGAATGTGAATGTCACGAGGGCATGTGTCGTGTTTGCTGTTTTACCCCAGCACCTACAACAGTGTCTGGCACCTATAAGGTTGCTTAACTGTTTGTCGAATGAATGACCAACCCAGGAAGGTAGGTACTGTTATTATCCCCCATTTGAGAAATAAGAAAACATCACACTCGTAGATCAGTAACCTTCTAAAGGTTTCATGCTAATGAATGGCAGAGGCCAGAATCGCTCACGTGCTTACCTCTAAATCACTGCACTGTACTAGTGCTACACGGTGTACCAGGAATGTGACACCCATCTCACTTAATTTAACCCTGCACCAAACCAAAACCTGTTGCCGTTGAGTCAATTCCGACTCATAGCGACCCTATAGAACAGAGTAGAACTGCCCCATAGAGTCTCCAAGGAGCGGCTGGTAGATTCCAACTGCCAACCTTTTGGTTAGCAGCTATAGCACTTAACCACTACACCACCAGGGCTTCCTAACCCTGGACATTATCCCCATTTACAGATACGATAACCCAGGTCACAGTGCACTAGAGCCAGGGTTTAAATCAAGGTCTGTTGGGCATCCCAAACCCATGCTCCTACCACAGCACTGTTTAACGCTCATTCTAATCAGCACCCTCAAGTCCCACAACGTACTTCTTAATTTAAGGTAAGGCAAGCGTTCCCAGCAGGGATGTACCTCACTGATGTGATGGTAATCTATTAGAGCAAGAGTTTTGCAGACTTGTCCACTGGTTTAAGGCAAGGAGAGTGCAGCACACAGATGCCCCTTGCCCTGCTCAAAGCAACCTTTAGTCCAACTCACTCTGTGATCAGGGACATCCCCAGCTGCCTGGTTGGGAGGTGCAGGGATGACACTCTGCCGGCAGACCCTCTGCCTTCAGGCTTGGTCCCTTCTTAATCCCTGTCTTCCCAGCACTGTATCACATGGCATCGTCCTCTTTGGGAAGATGCAACACATTTGTAAACTGCTTGTTCAACTTCTGATTTGCCATTAGTTCTATGTTCCATGTGGGAAGGGCACTGACCATTTTATTCACTGCTCTTTGCCCAGCATCTAACACAGTGCCTGACCCAGGGCAGGGATTCAATAAGTACCACCTGGATTGGAAAGAACCATATCGCTTCTTTCCCCTAGAAGAAGAATACTATCAGAGCTTAGAGGGCACCATTCTGCCCTGCCCTGAAGGGAACTTGAAGAGGGAAGCCCCAAATGGTTCTTTTTCCTCGATGGTGCTCCAGCAGAGGCTTGGAGCCTGGCCTCTAAAGCAAATAATGGTGACTATTTTTCCCTATGAGTCTGGTCCACATGGAGGGGAGAAGAGAGCTGAGTGTAATGCTGCTCGGAGTGATTAGCAGAACCAGGAAGTCAGATCATCCTGGGTTTCCATTCATCTGTTTGGCCCTCCACGACATTATGGGACACCCATGCTACACCTGGCTGGCATGAGGCCCAGGGGGCACCAGCTAGCGCTACCAGGGTGCTCAGATCCTGGCTTTCCATTCATCTTCTAGCAGGGAGTGGGGAAAAGAGAACAGGAAGCATGATTGTGAGAACTTGGAACGATCCAGGAACCTCTGTAACTCGCCCCCATTTTGTTATTTTCTCTGTAAAGTGAGCAGCACTGGTGCCTGGTCGTGAAACTGGAACGAGACTTGGGTTCGAGGTCCAGCCCTGCTCCTTACTGGCAGTGTGACCTTGGGTACAGTTTCCTGGCTTTCTGAAGCTGAGTTTCCTCATCTATCAAATGGGAGTGATAAGAGTATCTTCCTGGTGTAGTTGATGTGGAGATCAAATGGGATAATGTGTGGGGAGGTCTGCACAGGACCTAGCATAGAATAGGCAGTCTGGATGCTGAACGATTATTTTAGTGATTAGCACTAAAACTCTTAACAGGGGAAATGAGTGGAGACAGAAAGAAGGGGAGGAACTGGGGCACTGGCTGCCACTTGGGGACAGCCCTAGAGAAGAACCTAAGGAGTGGAATGATGACAGGGAGCCCTGGAATCCAGGGAAAGCCTGGGGGCCTCCACGAAGGAAGAAATAGGAGCCTGAGGTCAGCCCTATGATCTACCAGGAAAGAGGTCTCAGGGAAGGTCCACAGGGTCAAACACATCATCTGTCCGTTTGCCTTTTTTTTTTTTAATATTTATGTTTTGTTGTTGTTGAGAACATACACAGAAGAACATACACCAGTTCCACAATTTCTATATATATGTCCATTTGCTTTTGAAAAGAGCATAGCAGGGAAGAGTCTCGATTAAAGACATCTTAAAAACAAAATCTGCTGCTGTTGAGTCGATTCTGACTCATAGTGACCCTATAGTATAGAGTAGAACTGCCCCATAGGATTTCCAAGGCTGTAATCTTTACAGCAGCAGACCACCACATCTTTCTCCCACGAAGTGGCTGATGGGTTAGAACCACTGACCTTTCGGTGAGCACTTTAATGACTGCACTACCAGGGCTCCTAGGAACATCTTAGGAAACTTTATTTGCTTCTAAGAACCACGTACTTAGGTTGATTGAAAGTTTTCCCTCAAGACAACAGTGTAGAAGGCATATACTGGAAATCTGAGGGGACTGGGGCTTTCAGAATAGGGTGGGACGGCCACTCTGCAGGTCCCTGAACATGCCACTTCCACTCTCACGATCCTGGGACTTACCGCATTTGGAAGGTGAGGGTGCAGCGGCTGGCACATTCCTGGGAGATGCTCTCAGCGCCAACCTTGTCTGAGAGCTGGAGGAAGGCATGCTGACTCACCTTTCTGGCTTTCCTGCTTCCAGGGAAAGGAAGGCTGACCAAAGTAAGGATGTGGCCTACAGATGTACATCCACGGTCCCTGGGCTGGGAGACACCCTGGACAGCAGCATTTGAGGACTAGCAGAAATGTGCTGGTAAGGATGGTGTTCTCTGGCCCTCTTGTGCTCCTTTACTGCTAAGGATAAGCAACCTGACCACATCAGGATGATATCTGGAGCAGTATACCTGCAGTCTGGCCACGGGACATGAACATATGTCCCCAGAAGCAAATCACCATCCACCTCCTTCTCAGACATCTTATTTAATGAGATTGAAAGATTCATGTGGCAATAGGTGGGCTGACTCGTGAGACCCTCCACTGAAAAATATGCATTGTATCCATTGACTCCAGGCTGACATACCCTGAGAGAGGCAATAAGCTTTTGTTCCCACTTTTTTTTTTTTTTAATGCCACCTCCATGGAACTACGCTTGGCATTCAGGGTCACATGTGGGGTCTTTTGTGTGACACCGTGTGCTGCCCAATTGTACAGAAACCTTTTTCCCCAGCAATGTTGACATATGTCCCCTTAAATCAATTAACAGAAGGGGAATCCTGGGAGGAGGACAGGGTAGGAATGCCATTGAAATATTTGCCAAGGTTTTTTTTTTTAAAAAAAAAAAAAAACAGAAGGACACAATCCCTGGCGGAACATCTTACACTGGGTGATGAGTTTCCGGTGTTCGTCTCGAGAGTCTTCCATGGTGTAAAGGGTTTGCTTGGTGATGCTGTTCAGGTCCACGTTCCTCCAGTCCTCCAGCATTTGGAAGGTGATGTCTGCGCTGTGGATCACTGTCCGAGATGCCTGTAATCCAATTTGACCAACTCATCAGCTCGTGGGCTGTTAGATTAAAGCTCTTTCACTTTATTTTCCTTTTATGCCTCTTTAATGGATCTGGGTTTGGTATTTCGCAAACTACAATACTTTGAAACTCAGGGAAAACACAATTTCAGGAAATCAGCAGCTCACTCTGTAACTCAGAAGACCCGATCGTTGTTTTATCTTGTGGCTCCTTCCTCACGTCTTTTCTCAACAAGAAACTGCCAAGGTGGCCCAGACCAGACCAAGCCTTGCTGTTCTCATCCCGTTGGTCTTGACCGCATGGGACAATGGGATGAAGCCCAGAGATCTGTCAGCTTTCTGATGGCAGCTCATGGGAAGGGAGTTCTGTGCTTAATAACCTGTGTGTCTCTAGCACCTGATAAGTGACAGGCTGAGATTCAGGAATGTTTCTGCTGCCCTGGACTATGATACATTTATAATACACACATATACACACACACACTTTTTTTTTTTTAACTGTGGAAGCACACCCTCATTAATAGAACTTGAATTTACAAGTTGGAGCAATATCAGCAATACTGATGAAAATGAGGAAAAACATTTCCAGGATTACTTCCTTTTCTTGCATGCTTTCAAAAATGTCTTCAATCAAATAAAGATTTCAGATACAAGTGGACATTATAAGCCTCCTAATGCTTGTGAAAGGAGCCCTGGTGGCGCAGTGGTTTTACACTCGGCTGCTAACCGAAATGTCAAGGTTCAAACCCACCAGCCACTCCTTGCGTAGCAGTTGGCTTCCGTAAAGATTTACAGCCTTGTAAACCCTGTGGGGCAGTTCTCCAGTCCTCTGGGGTCACTATGAGTCAGAACTGACTTGATGCAATGGGTTTTGTTTTGGAGAATGCTTGTGAATTTCCAGATGAAGGCAACTACTGACAGCCCCTTGTTACTGACAGCCCCTTGTCACGCCCAGACTGTTTGAGCAGAGGTAGATTCTCACTTTACTAATCTTAGAACTATTTGAAGTGTTCTCTGAAGGCCACAGAGGCCTAGAATACATGAGTCGGGTTAGCCTCTAACAACAATAAAAACAGCTAATTGTGAAGGTAAGGGGTTCCAGATTTGAACATAAAACCTGCTGCGGTCAAGTCGATTCTGACTCAAAGCGACCCTGTAGGACAGGGTAGAACTGCCCCTTAGAGTTTCCAAGGCTGTAAATCTTCACGGAAGCAGACCGCGACATCTTTCTCCCAAGGAGCCACTGGTGGGTTCAAACCACCGACCTTTTGGCTAGCAGCTGAATACTTTAACGACTATACCACCAGGGCTCCTCTAGATCCAGATATACCAGATTCAAATCCTGGCCTTGCTGCTGACCAGTTGATTAATTTAGGGCCAGCAAATACATTTTTCCTAACTTCAGTTCCCTGATCTATAAAATGGGGTTGTAGTAGTACCTACCTCTTAAGGGGGGCTGCTGTTGAGGATTCCATGAGATAATGTTTGAAAAGTGTAGTTCACCGAGTAAGAGTTTAATAAAGGTGACTGTGTCATTCAGATGGTGTTTTTTGTAGTGATTGCACTGACCCCTCAAGGCCTTTCACACGGTGTCCCCACTGTCTGGAACACTCTTTGCCCCACCTCACCTGGACACCCCACCTGGACACCATCATGAAAGCTTCAGCTTGAATGTCACATCCTTGGAGAGGCTTTCTCTGACCACTTTATCTAAAGAGGACTGAATGCCCTGTTCTCCATTTCCACTCTGTTTCTTTCATAACACACTTATCACTAAATTTTTTGTTTTGTTTTGTCAACTTTTTTTTTTTACGTTGAGGTCAGGTACCACTAAGCATAGCGTCTGGCACACAGTAAAACCGGTTGCCGTCAAGTCCATTCCGACTCATAGCAACCCTATAGACAGAGTGGAATTGCCAAGGAGCAGGCTGGTGGATTCCAACTGCTGGCCTTTTGGTTAGCAGCCAAGTTCTTAACCACTGTGCCACCAGGGCTCCTGGCACACAGTAAACAAAAAAAAGCACCCAAACCTGTTGCCATCGAGTCGATTCCAACTCAAACAGTAGGCGCTCAAAATTTTTTGTGGAATTGGAATGAATGAGATGTGAATGTGAAGGTCTTTGCTTAGTGTATCTGAAAGGCCTTGGATCTTGGGTCTGAGTATTTGGGGGCGAGTTTTCATTGGGGTGTCGTGCACTGTGTGTGGTCAGGAAAGCTGGGGTGTTTTGTTAAGTTCCCTGGTGCTTTATTCCCAGTGCTAACTCCAGCCCACAGTGGGAATGTGTCTGAAAGCTGTCTAGTGAGAGTGCAGAGGTGGCTCATGCTGATTAAACTACATACTGTCTTTGTGTGGTTAAGTGGGGAGGAAGTATATGTGCGTATGTGTGCGCACATGCACAGTGGGTGTCAGCATGCATGTAGCTGCCTTCACATATATACATGCGCTAAAGAAGCAAAGGCTTTTCCTAAACTGCTGAGCCCCAAAGGAGGCACCAAAACCATGGCTAGGCTCCTGAACAGGACTCAATAGGTTCTCCCAAACTAGAGAAAGAAACTGAAGGCCAAGCTGGGCAAGGGCCCCCAGGGAATACAGCAGTTTCTTTGTTTTGCAAACACTCCTTTTTTTTCCCTGAAAAAACTGTCAGATCCTAGCTCCCCTCTCAGAACAGTGTCCAGGTGTGGGCTCTGCGCCAGGTGTGTGAATCTGGGAGGGTTGCCTCTGGTTTCACCCTTTGCAACATTAATGTCAGGGGCTGGACAGGAACAGTGAGGTGTATGGGGTGGAGTTTTATACTTCCCAGTCTTGGCCTAGAACGTTTCTTTAGGCCTTCCTACTTCCTACCTTGACCCTGAGTAACCAGCACCAACCTAGAACCAACAGCACTTTAAGGGAGAGCTTGCAAACCCAAACACATGAAGGGGCAGGCCAGTGACATATATGAGTGAGGTGGGCCAAGTGCTGGCGCTGAGGACAGTGCCCCTGGAAAGGAGCATGGCCCATCCAGCTGACTACTGTCCTGGGACATGTAGCAGCCCTGAGATTCCTCTAAAGCTGTCATCTCCCAGTTTTAAATGTTAGAGACCAACTTAAAAAAAAAAAAAGTTCGGACATATGCAAGTCAACAATAACCACCGTGCATCTGAGGGCCAGCGTTGGCTTGTGTCCACCAGTTTGCCACCTCTGCTTTAAGGTAACTAGTACTTTAATGTAATGATGACAGGCTGCCTAGTCAGACTTCAGTTCCCCTCATTAAGGTGCAAAATTAAATAGAAGTACAAAGTCCTATGCCATCAAATTCTATGAATATCCAAGGTATAACCATGGAGGAGATAGGGGCATGGAGTGGGATCTTTCACTGTTTATTTTATACTCTTTTGAAATGTTCAAAAAAATTTTATAGTAAGCATATACCACTTTTGTGCTAAAAATAACACAATTCTGGAAAACATGAACACATTTGGGGAAATATTTAACATATGGCCTTGAACTCTTTTGAATGAAGCAACAAACAAGTCATCCTCTTTGTCTATTTGACTCATTTACCTCAGTAGTTCACAGCCAGAGGTGGTTTTGCCCTCAGGCTACATTCTTAGAGTCCCTGGGTGGTAAGCCCAAACACCAAACCCACTGCCGTTGAGTCGATTCCGACTCATAGCGACCCTATAGGACAGAGTAGAACTGCCCCATAGAGTTTCCAAGGAACGCCTGGTGGATTTGAACTGCCAACCTCTTGGTTGGCAGCTGTAGCTCTTAAACACTACGCACCAGGGTGGTAACAAGTGGTTAAAGCATTTGGCTGCCAACCAAAAGACTGGAGGTTCAAGTCCACCCAGACGAACCTCCAAAGAAAGATCCAGTAATCTCCTTCCAAAAAATCAGCCATTGAAAACCCAGTAGAGCACAGTTCTACTCTGACAGAGATGAGTAGGAGTGGACTCAAGGACAACTGGTTGGTGGGTTGGTTGGATATTATTGATTGTCACAACTCATGCGGTGGGAGTGAGGTGGTACTACTGACATTGTTAAAGATTGAATTATGTCCCCCCAAAATATGTGTTGTAAATCCTAACCTGTATGCCTGTGGAGCCCTGGTGGCACAGTGGTTGAGAGCTTGGCTGCTAACCAAAAGGTCAGCAGTTCGAATCCACTTCCAATTCCTTGGAAACCCTATGGGGCAGTTCTTCTCTGTCCTATAGGGTTGCTATGAACTGGAATTGACTCAGTGGCAACAGGTTTGGTTTTTTTTTTGTTTTGTTTTGTGCCTGTGGTTATAATCTCATTTAGGAATCAGCAGTCTTTGTTACGTTAATGCGACAGGATTAGTTTAGGGTATATCTTGAGTCAGTCTCTTTTGAAATATAAAAACCAAAACCAAACCCGCTGCCATCGAGTCAATTCTGACTCACAGCGACCCTATATAAAAGAGATTAAACAAGCGAGCAAGTAAGAAAGATAGGGTAAGATAGATGCCAAGACACATGGAGATCTCAAAGGAAGCAGAAGCTGAAGAGACAAGGACCTTCCTCCAGAGCCGGCAGATAGTGAAAGCCTTCCCCTAGACCTGGAGCTCTGAATTTGAACTTCTAGCCTCCTAAAGTAAGAAAATAAATTTTTGTTAAAGTCATCCACTTCTGATATTTCTGTTATAGCAGCACTAGATAACCAAGACAGGCATCTAGTGGGGAGAGGTCAGTCAGGGATGATACCAAACATCTATAAGAGGCCCTTACAACAAAGAATTATCCATCCCAAAATGTCAATAGGTTGAGACATTGAGGTAGAGAAAACCTGATATAAGTTAAGAGAAACACAAATTTGTGCACCTAGAACATATCTGAAAGGTTAAGGGACAATTGATGTCAGAAATAATTTTGAATTTTGTTGAAACTATTTAGTGATTAGCTATTTTTATTCCTTATCTGTAGAAATCCAACATAATAGTGAGAGTGTACTGTTTACCAACCATACCCTGGCCAAGTCCTACAAGGAGTTGCTTTTCTGGATTTGACCTTCATTTGCAATGACTCAGCAGTGGTAAAAATGTGGAACATAAGACAGCTACCTGGCAAAGATGATTTAGTGATGTTTGCCGTCTCAGAATTTGGGAGAACCTTCTCGACACTGCAAGAAGAAAAGAGTTAGTTTGAGATATTTGTGTGCCTTATGGTCCTACCTTGGATTTTCCAGGGACAAATTTCCAAAGAGTAGCTCCCTTATTTGCCTGAAGTATCTTACTCTCCAATCCATTTTATGCACCCATTGGCCTAACCCTGCATTGGATTCCTTGTTCTCCCATTTGCACTTAGACAATTATTTCCTAAAGGTGATATTTGGGGTACATGTTTCAAAGGCATGCACACGCCACCCTGACAGGTGTGAGAAATTGTGGCATCAATCAACCATGAGTAAAAGCAATTATTTACTTGTCTTTCATTTCGCTAATTGCAAGCTCAATCACTTCTCCCCATAAATAATTGTGGGAATCAAGTGGGAGCTTTGAAGAAGCCCCTTTAAAATGTAGTATTTCTACTGGGAAACTGTGATTGAGCCTCAGCGGTATGGGGTACTAGGGGATGCTTCTAGATGAAACACTGAGCTGCGCATTAATGAGACTCTATGCTCATAATCTGCTGTTTTGCCATATGCTCACCATATAATCTATTTATGTGTTTTTGAAGCTCACTGCAATTAGAAAAACCTCCTGTTGTCTTCCGCTGACATAAACTAAAAGAGAGGCTGAGAATCTGAAGTGGAGTGATCTTACATCCTTGGATTTTGAAGCCAACAGACATGTGCCTGCCCAAGATCTTCATTCTTCCAGGGTCTTTGGGGTGGTGTTTGCCCCACCCCCTCACACATTCTCCAAATGCATTCTTAAACTCCCTGGGGAGAACAGTTTCCTCCAGGCACCCGACAAATGGACGGTCCAACACACTTCCTTACTGCTTTCTTTTTTTAATGTTTTACTGTGCTTTAGGTGAAGGTTTACAGAGCAAAATAGTTTCCCATTCAACAATTTGTACACCAAATGTTCCAAGACATTGGCTGCAGTCCCCTCAATGTGTCAGAACTCTCCCTATTTCCACCCTGGGTTCCCCATTACCTTTTGTCCGGTTTCCCTACCTCTTCTGGGCTTCTCATCTTTGCTTTTGGACAGATTTTGCCCTTTTGGTCTCATATAATTAACTGTTCTAAGGAGTTGGTTCCTCTCTGGTATTATTGTTTATCTTGTAGGCCTTTCTATTGTTTGGCTGAAAGGTGGTCTCCCGGAATGGCTTCAGTTCCATTGTTGGAAGGCATCTTAGGGCCATAGTCTTGGGAGTTCCTCCAGTCTCTATCAGACAAGTAAGTCTGGACTTTTTTATGGATTTGATTTTTGTTCTACATTTTTCTCCTGCTCTGCCCCAGACCCTCTACTGTGATCTGAATCAGAGCGGTCTCACTGTCGACTTTCGACAGGTTTGTTTTCACTGTTGACTTTCGACAGGTTTGTTTTATCAGCGTAATTAAAATGGGCAAAGGGCATTCTTTTCATTAATTTCTGAACTGGTCGACAAGTAGTTAGAAATTTCCCTCAGATTATTCTAATTTGGACTCAGGGCCAGCGTGGTTTGAAAAATAGGGCGTGGGGTGGAAGAATGAGGTAGAGGGGGCGGGCAGATGAACTTCTAATTTTCCAGGCTGATCAATCGTTAATCCTTCCCCTTAATTACTTTTTCTTTAACTTTGTGATGTGGAATTTAGTGCTCATGAAAAGAAAAGAACTGAGAGCCGTGAAATAAAGCAGGCTTTATCAATAGGTGATGGGCCCTGCAGGCAGCCTCAAAGCACGTCTGAAAGGGCCCCCTTTGCCTGTGGAGAGGAGGTAATTTGATCTCCTTCGTTTTCCTCGCTGGCTCTTACTTTGGACAAGAATAAAAAAAGTGAGCCATATTCAAATGGGGCTTGAAGAAACATATATCTCAAAACTTTTTTTTGCTTAAAATCATTTCATCTTTGTCTAACAGTGACAAACGAGTCTTTGCACACAAGTTGCGCCAGAAGTACAGGCCCATCTGACAGAAAAACAGAAGTGGTTTCTTCAGGCAGAACAAACTATGGGGAATGAGTGGTGATGCTCAGCAAAGATTCACAGTCCCAGGCCCCTTATGAGAAATATTAATTTGGCTTTCTAATTAGCCAGGGAAGTAAGTACCTGAACCCCTGACGCCATTTTCTGTCTCCTAATACCACCATTTTGTGGGCAGGGGCTTTGTGGAAATCTCAGAGCTGTGGCATCAGATAGGCCTAAATTTGACTCCTGGCTCCTGATTACTTGCTGTGGGGCTGTGTGACTTTGGAGAAGTTTCTTTGCCTCTCAGAGCCTCATCAGTAGAATAGGGATACTCCTTCCTCCACCACAGAGGTCTTGTAAGGATTCAATGAAGTAAGGAGTATAGTGGTGATGAGCACGAATTTAGGTGTGATTTTTTTTTTTTTTTTTTTTTTTATGGACAGACAGACCTGGGAACAAATCCTGATCCTGCTACTCGCTACCTCTCCAAGTCTGCTTCCTTTCCTGTAAAAGGAGAAGTGTGCCACCCATAGTAAACATTTGTGAGGGTTAAATGAGATATCATGTGTAAAGTACTTTGCATAATACCTGGTGTTTTATGGGCAAACGGTAAATGGTGGATATTTTTATTATTATCTTGTTAAAAATCCGTGTAAAATGTTTGGTTTTAAAATGTCATTCCCCCCTCCCCTCTGCTGCCAAACCCACTTCAGCACTTACATTCAAACTTAATGTTTCGAAGATTTTCTGGGAGGTCGTGGAGAGCCACTTTCAGCCACTCGTCCAACTGCTTGGCAAACTTTCGGATCACCTGAGTTAAGCTAGAAAGAGAAATGATACATGTTAAGGGTGTGTGTGGTGTGTCGCCCGGTCCTCCTCATGGGCCCCTGGAGGGCTGTCTTTCCTCTAGTGGTGTCAGGTGCCACCCACAGCAGCAAAGGCCTACTGCAGGCAACCCAAGCCCTGCGAAGAGCTGGTGCTTCTGGGAAGAACGTGAGTAGAATGCGCTCTGGTGCAAGCGCTGGTGGACCAGGGAGATGCATGAGGCACAGTGTGGGGGGAGGCCCACTGAGAGGCTTGCCTGCCTCCATAACTTCTGCAAGCAAAGTGAGATCCTTCATGGTTTTGCCGAGCTTTGTGTAAGGGTGGAGTCAGGGGGTAATGCGCCCAAGAGAGCGTTTTGCAGCTGGGCTCTCCTCCTCATGCTGCCAAAGCCCAGTCTTGTTTGAGCCCCTCTGCTGGGCAGGAGCTCTGTTTGCAGCACATGGCCATGCCTGCCTACCCAGCCTGGGCTCGGGCTCACCAAACTGCTTGCTGCTTTGCAGGAACTGGAAAGCAACAGCATATTTTAAAATTCCCAAACAACCCTGATAAGGGTCTTTAAACCAGATCAGATTTGGACAGTCAAGGCCCAGTCTGGGGTGGGAGGGGAGATAGTGTGGATGTGGGGGGATGGAGGAGATGGGAATATGGAGTTGAAAAGACATTGAGCACAATTTCCAGCCTCTGACCATCAAAATCGGCTGCTCATAGCTCTAGGTCCAGTTTCCTCCATGAAGTCCTCCTTGGTCATGCCAGCCATAGGGACCTCTCCCATGCTGACCACCCACCGTCCCTGCCTTCCACCCACACTGCCTACACTGCCCTGGTGCAGTCTCCCACCAACTCTATCCTGTCAGACCACAGTCACCTGCTGCGTTTCTCTGGTCACTCACTCTTCCCCTTTCTACAACTCTCTCCCACCTTCTCCAAGACCCTCATACCTCCTACCTCTCAGGGAAAACAAACCACAAAGGAAAAATGTCATCAACATTCTTCTCCCTGCATTGATCATCTCCCCCCACTTCCTAATAGAATGAAGGAGCAATGCCGCCTCTTGTCCAAAGCCATACCCCCATCCTAGCCCCTCCTGACTTCTCAGGGTTCTTACATTATTGACTGTCCTTTCTCCTGTATATTCAACTTTTTCTTGTCTACTGGATCATTCCTCTCATCATTTAATGTGTTCAAGAATATCTTGCCTTAAAAGCAAAAACTCTTTCCTCAATTCCATATCTCCTCAAGCTACCATTCTCCTTCTCTTCCACTTCATAGACATCTTCACCTCCCGTTCACTCTTCAGCCCACTGCTGTCCCTCTGCCTAAACAGCTCTCATCCAGGCAGTCACCTTCATCCATGGCACCAAACCTAATGGAAGCTTTTTTTTTCCTCATCTGGCTGGACTCCTTGGCGGCATTCTGTTACCCACTTCCTCCTTTTGGAAACACTTTCTTCCTTGGGCATTTGTGACCACTCATTCCTCTGGTCGCTCCTCCTCAGTCATTTTTGAAAGTTACTCCCCTCTACCTGGCTACTATGTGCTTGAGTTCTTCAAGTCTAGCTGTGGGCCCTCTCTTTTCATAATTCTTTATTCCTTCCCTGGGTAGTTTCTCAATGCTCACAACTTCAGTCACCACCTATACTCACTGTTATATTTCCAGCACACTCAGAGTTCCAGACCAACCACCTGCTCCACTTAGAAGTCCCAAAGGCATGT
Organism: Elephas maximus indicus; assembly: GCF_024166365.1. Taxonomy (NCBI): domain Eukaryota; kingdom Metazoa; phylum Chordata; class Mammalia; order Proboscidea; family Elephantidae; genus Elephas; species Elephas maximus. The sequence continues at coordinate 173,818,462 of NC_064822.1, read as the reverse complement.
CAAACTCAACATCGAAATGGAAATGGGATTCCCCCGCCCCACCCAAACCTAGTCTTTATCTTGTGTTCCCTACAACGTCAACTGCACCTTCCAGGAAGTTTGCTTTTAGTTTTTTATTATGAAAAATTTCAAACATAACCCCAGATAGACATAATGGTATAATAAAGCTCCAGGTACTCACCACCCACCATCAACAATTAACCACATTTTTCCAGTTTATCACCAAAACCAGTTGCCATCAATTCAATTCTGACTCATGTTGACCCCACGTGTGTCAGAGTAGAACTGTACTCTATGGGGTTTTCAATGACTAGTTTTTAAGAAGTAGCACTCTAGGTCTTTCGTCTGAGGTGCCCCTGGGTGAACTCGAACCTCCAACCTTTTGGTTAGCTGCCAAGCTCATTAACTGTTTGCACCACCCAGGGACTCCTTAATCTATCACACCCTCCCTTTTTTTGGCCTGAGCGTTTTAGGCAAATCCAAGATGTCATGTCATTTCACCCCTAAAAACTTCTGTATGCATTACTAAAAAAAAAAAAAAAAATTTTTTTTTAGAAAGCCTAAATAAGTATGTATATGTGTACACACACACAAACCTACACCCATATCCACACCATGCCATTAGTATACCTGACAAAATAAACAGCATTAAAATATTGGTATTCAAGTTTCTCTGTCTCAAAGACATCTTCTAGTTTATTTGAATCAGGATCCACAGAAGGTCTACACACTGCATAAAACATATAATATGCATTGTTCTATTTCTTAAGTCTTTTTTTAATCCTATTTCATGCCATTGATTTATTGGCAACATCGTTGTCATTTGCTCTCTGGATGCCCCCCATTCTGATTTGGTTGATTACTTCCTTGTAGTGCCATTTAATTCGTTCCTGTATCCTGAGTGCTTCTTATAAACTGGCAGTTAGGTCTAAAGACTCAATTAAATTCAATTACGATTTTTTAGGGAAGAAAACTTTGTAGATGACCCTTGTGCTGTCAGTTGCAGCACATCATGAGGCTGATAATATCTGGCTGCCCCTCTTTTAGAGTTCCCAGTTTTGAGACTCAGAAATTGTCTCTCTTCCCATTTCCAAGCACTGCAATTTTTTATATCTCTAAATTACCTCTAAACTTCACCCAGTTTTCTCCCTTTTCTTCCTGGTCCAAGCTACCATCAACCGTCACCTGGGCTGCTGCAATAAGCAATGGTTTCACTCTATTCTTGGGATAAAGAGCCAAATCCTGAGGCCCCGGACAAGTAAAGCATTACTGAAGAAGAAGAACAAAGTGGAAGGCCTCACACTATCTGATTTTAGAAACTATTATACACCCTGGCACTGGTACAACAACAGATACATAGACCAATGGAACAGAACTGAGAACTCAGACGTAAATTCATTCACCTATGAGCAGCTGATATTTGACAAAGGCCCAAAGTCCATTAAATGGGGAACAAAACAGTCTCTTGAACAAATGGTGCTGGCATAACTGGATATCCATCTGCAAAAAAAAAGAAACAATTCCCATACCTCACACAGTGCACAAAAACTAACTCAAAATGGATCAGAGACCTAAATATAAAATCTAAAATGATAAAGATCATGGAAGAAAAAATAGGAACAATGCTAGGAGCCCTAATACATGGCATTAACAGGATACAAAACATTACTAACAATGCACAAACACCAGAAGAGAAATTAGGTAACTGGGAGCTCCCAAAAATCACACACTTATGCTCATCAAAAGACAAACTACAGATTGGGAAAAAATTTTTGGCTATGACATATCCAACCAGGGTCTAACCTCTAAAATCTACAAGATTCTGCAAAACTTCAACAACAAAAAGACAAATAACCCAATTTAAAAACAGGCAAAGGATATGAACAGACACTTCACCAAAGAAGACACTCGGGCAGCTAACAGTTACATGAGGAAGTGTTCACCATCATTAGCCATTAGAGAAATGCAAATCAAAACTACAATGAGATACCATCTCACCCCAACAAGGCTGGCACTAATCCAAGAAACACAAAATAATAAATGTTGGAGAGGTTGTGCACTGCTGGTGGGAATGTAAAACGATACAACCACTTTGGAAATTGATTTGGTGCATCCTTAAAAAGCTAGAAATAGAAGTTCCGTATGATCCAGCAATCTCACTCCTTGGTATATATCCTAGAGAAATAAGAGCCCTCACACGAATAGATATACGCACACCTATGTTCACTGCAACATTGTTCATTATAGCAAAAAGACGGAAACAACCCAGGTGCCCATCAACAGACAAATGGATAAACAAATTATGGTACATACACACAATGGAATACTACACAACCATAAAGAACAGCAATGAATCCATGAAATATCTCATAACCTGGATGAATTTGGAAGGCATTATGCTGAGTGAAATTAGTTGCAAAAAAACAAATATTATATGAGGCCACTATTATAAGAACTCAAGGAAAGGTCTGAACACAGAAGAAAACATTCTACAAGCCTACAAGGGTGGAGAGGGAGGGAGGGGGAATTCACTAACTAGATAGTAGACAAGAATCATCTTAGGGGAAGGAAGGACAACACATAATACAGGAGAAGTCCACAGAACTGGACTAAACTTAGCTAAAGCTAAGAAGTTTCCTGAACACAACCAAACACTTCAAGGGACAGAGTAGCAGAGGCGGGGGTCTGAGGGCCATGGTTTCGGGGGACATCTAGGTCACTTGGCATAACAAAGCTTATTAAGAAAATGCTTTGCATCCCACTTTGGTGAGTGGCATCTGGGATCTTAAAAGCTAGCAAGTGGCCATCTAAGACGCATCAATTGGTCCCAACCCACTTGGAACAAAGAATAATGAAGAACAAGAAAGACACAAGGAAAATATTAGCCCAAGAGACAAAAAGGGCCACATAAACCAGACTTTATCAGCATGAGACCAGAAGAACTAGATGGTGCCTGGCTACCACCAATGACTGCCCTGACAGGGAACACAGCAGAAAGTCCCTGATGGAATGGGAGAAAAGTGTGGAGCAGAACTCAAAATCACTTAAAAAGACCAGACTTAATAGTCTGACTGAGACTGGAGGAACCCCTGAAGCCATGCCCCCCATTAGCTCTCTTAACCCAGAACTAAAACCATTCCCGAAGCCCACTCTTCAGGCAAAGATTAGACTGGATGATAAAAAATAAAATACTTGTGAAGAGTGTGCATCTTAGTTCAGGCAGATACACAAGACCAAATGGGTGGCTCCTGTCCAAAGGCAGGATAGGAAGGTAGGAAGGGACAGGAACTTGTTGAATGGACACAAGAAACCCGGGGTGGAAAGCGGGAGTGTGCTGTCACATTATACGGATTGCAACTAATGTTGCATAACAATATGTATATAAATTTTTGTATGAGAAATTAACTTGAGCTGTAAACTTTCATCTAAAGCTCACACGCACAGAAAGACCCAAAACTTTCCCACAGCCCCAAGACTCCTACTCTAGCCTCGCTTACCTCTCTGGCCCACCTTGCACTTCCTGCACTCATCCACATTTCCGCTCCACTGGCTCTGCCCTGTTCTCTCCCACCTCACGGCCTTTGTCCGTGGCATTATTTCAGCCTAGAGCATCCCTCCCCTTATCACCTACTCAACTTCTCCTTACCCATTCCATCTCAGTCCAGATGGTACTTCCACAGGAAAACCCCCTAATTATTCCTTTCAAAGGACCCTGTAATTGTTGCCTTTTGTATTTATACACCAACCTGGGTATCTGATTAATGTCCACCTTTCCTACTAGAATGTAAGTTCCATGGAGAGGGCGGGGCTGTGCTGTTTTGCTTACCACAGTATCCTCTGTACCTAGCACAGTGCCAACCCCACAGTAGGCATGTAAGAAATGTTTGTTAAATGAATGAATGAATGTCTCCCAGCTCCCAGATGGACAGACCTCAGTATGTTCCCTACAGAGCCCTACACAAACTTTCCCTTCCCCCTGCCCCATTTATTTCTCTGACTTCAGCTCCTCTCCCTCTCCCTGGCTTACTCCATTCCCACAATGCCAGCCTCCTTTCTGTTTCTCCAACATCCCAGGCCCTTGCCTGCCTCACCCAGAGCCTTTGCACTTGCTGCTTCCTATGTCTGGAACGCTCTTGGCCCAAACAGCTACATGACTCCTGCCTTATCAGCTTCATGTTTCTTCAATTGTACCTGCTTAATGAGACCTATTATGATTATGGTTTTTAAAATTTCTAATCTCCCCACTTACTCAATTTGCCCTGCTGTCTGAACACTCTTGATCCTGCCATATGTTTTTAAAAAATTACTTTGGCTATTGGTCGAAAATAGACTACAGTAGAGCAGTGCTCAGAGGTTATTGCATAATCCAGACAAGAGAGTGGTTAGGACAAGGGTGGTTAACAATAGCACTGGGGAGATGTGGGCAGATTAAAATATTTTGAAGACAGAACCAATGTATTTCCTTATGAGTGGATGTTGGTTGTTGTGGTTTGAATGGCGTCTCCCCAAAAGCTATGTGAACCTGGAACCTCAGAATATGACCTTATTTGGGAATAGGGCCTTTGCAGATGTGATTAAGTTAAGTTGAGGTCATACTGCATTAGAGTGGGCTCCAAATCCAATGATTGGTGTTCTTATAAGAAGAGAGGACACAGAGACAGAGGGAAGAAGGCCATGTGAAGACAGAGGCAGAGATTGGCGTGATGAAGCTACAAGCTGTGGAATGCCAAGCAGTGCCAGGAGCCACCAGATGCCAGAAGAGGCAAGGAAGGACCTTTTACTGGAGGCTTCAGACAAAGCACAGCCCTGCTGACATGCTGATTTTCCCTTGATGCAGTGGGTTGACATAGTGGCTGCAAGAGTGGGCTCAAACATAGCAAAGATTGTAAGAATGGCGCAGGACCAGGCCATGTTTCCTTCTGTTGTACATAAGGTCACTATGAGTTGGAACCGACTCAACGGCATCTAACAACAGCAACAACAGCCTCCAGAACTGTGAGCAAATAAATTTCTGTAGTTTTAAGGCATGCAGTTTGTGGTTCTTCGTTACAGTAGCTGCAGGAAACTAATACATGGATGTATGAGGAAAGAATGGAGTCAAGTATGTCTTCCTGAAAGAAAGGGAGTATATGTATTCTCCGAGCTTAACAGAGAGTCCCTGGGTTGTGCAAACAGTTAAGCCTTGGCCACTAGCGGAAAGGTTGGTGCTTCGAACCCACCCAGAGGTGGCTTGGAAGACAGGCCTGCTATCTGCTTCCAACAGGTCACAGCCTTGAAAACTCTATGAAGCAGTTCTACTTTGCAACAAATGGGGTTGCCATGAGTCAGAATTGACAGCAACTAACAACAACAAGCCTAGCAGAGTGACTGATACACCAGTACCAACCAGTTGTCATTGAGTAGACTGTGGCTCATGCCAACCCCATGTGTGTCAGAACTGTGCTCCATAGGGTTTTCAATGGCTGATTTCAATAGCTGATTTTTGCAAGGTGCCTCTAGGTGGTCTTGAACCTCCAACCTTTCATTTGGCAGCCAAGTGTGTTAACAGTCTGCACCACCCACAGACTCTGACTGATACATCTCATACCAAACTCATTGCCCTCAAGTCGATTCTGACTCATAGTGACCCTATGAGTAGAACTGCCCCATAGAGTTTCCAAGGAGCACCTGGTGGATTCGAATTGCCTGCCTTTTGGTTAGCAGCCGTAGCATTTATCCACTATGCCACATAGGAGGTACTTAATAAACATCAAATACTGAGTGAACCGAAAGTACTGCATATATAATAAGGCCAGAGTACAAAATTTAGCACATTGGATCCAACTTCTAAGTGAGAAGACTTCTCAGAATATTTACTGTTCTTGCCATACGTCAAAATCTAGAGACACTGACCAGAGTGGTCAACCCATGGCCGCTGGAAAGTCAGGGAGGGTCGGGCTACCACTCTCACCCATGAAAACTTACCCAGAGGCAGTACTCGCAGCCAGAACAGGGGGAGCCAGCCTTTGTCCAGAGCAGAGTAAGCAACAGGGCCATTTACTGCGCCTTTCACCTGGTGTAACTGTTTGGTTTTATTACATTGAAGGAAAAGCAGGAGGGATTCAGCTCAGAAAGGATTCTATTCTGGGCCTTGGACTTGGAGCTGTCAGACTTTTAGGAGTAATCTACACCTTCTGACTGATCTGCTTTGGTGTCAAATGAGCAGGTAAGGAGCTGACTTCCCAATCGCCTAGTCCAGGAGATGCCTTCCCCAGCCCTGGCCACTCCACCTTCCAGCAGCATCTGGGGATGCTGACCGTCACCCCCTTCTTGAGATTCATTCCTTCCTTGGTGTTCTGACCTCCTTCCCTACTGACACTGCCACGCTCCTTCCTCACGCTCCTTCCTCCTCCCATCTCACAGCCCTTTCTCTCTTGCTTCTTAATTCCACACTTTAAGTCCCTGAATGACCTCCAGCACTAACAGGAAGCATAATTACCACAGCAACAACGGTGCTAATAGCAGCTACCTTTTAATGAGTGCAAGGTGCCAAGCACTAAACACTTCACAGGTATTTTCTTATTTAACCTCACACCAACAACAGAAACATAAGAAACAGAGAAGTCGCTGTATTTGTTCAAAGAGATGCAGCAAGTAAGTGGCAGGGTCAGGATTCAAACTCAGATCTGCCTGGCTCCAAAGCCTGGCCTCATAGACATTATCTTACTCTGGTCTCAGGTGATGAAAATGCTCACACATGTGACAGATGCCTCGTTGCTCACCATCTCCAGACCAATGCCTTCTGCTTTTCTGTCACCAGCCCTGCTATTCCTTTAGCATCCCGGGATCAGCTCTCAAGGTTCTCCTTGCTTCTTTGACATCTTATCCTCCCTGCCCATTGACCACCCCTACACACACATACACACACACACACTCTCTCTCAAACACTCACACACTCACTCACACTTTTCACACACTCACACACTCTCTAACACATACACTTCACATACTCTCTCACACAAACTGTCACACACTCTGTCTCACTCTCACACACATTCACACATGCTCACACATATGCTTCACACACTCTCTCACACACAGACTCACACTCACACACACAGACACACTGCCTCATATACATACTTCTCGAGGTCTATCCAGTTAGTCACAAGTCCTATTTATCCAAACTCTGCAGGTTCTCCCACCTGGCCCCTCCCACCCATTGATGTAGCCCAGGGATGGGTCCCTGTCAGCTCTAACCTGAACCATCCCTATGCCTCTGGTCTTCCTCCCTCCTCTGATACAGTGAAAGGAGCACAAGCTTCAGAGCCACTTAAACCCGCCTCTGCGGCTTGCAAGGTAGGGGACCCTGGGCAAGTCAGTGAAGCTCTTTGAACCTTCGTTTCCTCATCTATAAACTAGAAATGATACTTTCTTCCCAGGATTGACGAATAGATTGGGGACAGCATGCATAAACGTTCAGGTGGCTATGGTCCTTACACTCTGGACAAATTTTTCAGAAGCACAACTCTGGTGCCGACCCCTACAGTCCTTTGCAACTCTGAACTCTTTACTAGGCAGGCATTTCATCCCCAGGGTTTTAGAAAAGGAAATAAAAAGTAATACTTAAATTCTGGGGTTTGGGGTGGGGAGGGAACCCCACCCTGGAAGGGATTCCATTTTCTGAGTCGGTTGTGGAGTTGCTTGACTTTTAAGACTAACCCAAACATTCTAATTTTTCTGCTCTGAAGTTAAGTCATGCAGCAGTGAGGGGCTGGACTCCACATTACTGGATTCCGTGGGTCTTATTCACCCTTAGTCCTTTCCTTCAGCTCATTTAAAACAACTGGGGGCCCAGACGCCTGTCCCTGGCATGCAAGGTCTTCACCAATTTTGGTCCTCATCTACTTTTCTGTCGTAAGTCCCACTGGCTCTCTGCACATTCTCTAGGCTTCAGTTCAAACAGAATTCCCATTCTACTTATTTTCCCATACACACACACACACACACACATCAAACTGGTTGCCGTCACGTCAGTTCTGACTCATAGTGACCCAGTAGGACAGAGTAAAACTGCCCCATAGGGTTTCCAAGGAGCAGCTGGTGAATTCAGACTGTTGACCTTCTGGTTAGCAGCTGAGCTCTTAACCACTATGCCACCAGGGCTCCATATATATATATATTGGTTCACTTGGATCTCGTCTGCAGACTCTGCCTGCGCTTCCCATCTCAACTATTCAAGATGTTCCCAAAACTTCTAGCCTCAGACCAAATGCCACCTCTTTCAGGGAACCTACCTTGAGCCCTAGGTCACCACCCCTACCCCAACCTGAGCCAAAAGGGGCCTCCTCTCTTCCTCCTATACCTTTCTTTGTATTGCAACGCTTCTCATCACCTTGTCCATTTATGTGACCCCTAACATGCCTTCTCACTTTAGTTATGCCAACAGTTATTAACAACCACTGTGCTGAGATCACTTTGGAGTTTGCAAGGGTGAGAAGTACAAGTTTGGGAATGATTTACTTTTCTTCTAAATAACAGTAGAAGATTTATGGTTATCTCTATAATAAAAAACTCACTGCTGTTGAGTCAATTCTGACTCATAGTGCCCCTGTAGGGCAGGGTAGAACTGTCCCACGGGGTTTCCAAGACTGTAAATCTTTACAGAAGCAGGCTGCTACCTCTTTCTCCGGTGGTGCGGCTGGTGGGTTTGAACCACCAACTTTTGTTTAACAGCCAAGCACTTAACCACAGTACCACTAGGGCTCCTATCTCTATAATAGTGTCACTCATTCCCCTGAATTTCAATACACTGTTTTGAGTTGGAAAGGAAGGGATGGGACTGAGCTAGTGAGCTGGGAGCTGTGCCTCAGTCTAGATCTACCCAGGGTTGTGAGTGAGAACTTCCAGCATCAATTCTCATCTCCTCCTCTGGTAAAGCACACAGCCTGGTATACAGAAGATACTCAGACAAGTGTGAGGGATGAATGAGTAAGTAAAAGTGAAAAATCAGCTGTTAGAGGAAGGCTGATCTTTTTGAATACTTTGTCTTCCTGATTGAATGGAAAAGGCACTGGATTAGTAAGCCAAAGATCACAGTAGAAACTGACTATGTAATTTTTAAAAAGTCTTGCAGGGACATGTTTATCTTATTTAATGCTGCCTTTGTAGAACCTAACACATTGTGGGTAATCAATAAACATTTGTTTAATGAATGAACGAATACATATTTGAGTCCTGGTTGTTTCATTTGTTTGTGGGTTAAAGGAGGACAAGTCTTTTTACTTCTCAAACTTCAACTTCCACATCTCTGAAAAAGGAGCCAATTGTAGAGAGGAAAGCAAGGGTTACCATTTCTTTTATATCCCACAAACTGCACTATAAACTTCAAACGTTTTATGTGTGTGTGTGTGTAACGCCTATAAAACATTACTGGAAGTAATATAAAGCTCTCTTATAAATGGTGCAAATGCCCCTATTGATCCCTCAGGAGGTGCGTTCTTAGTATGAAATAGAGGAGGAAACTTAACCATTATCCAGCTCACTTGATCAATGCACAACAAAGAACTTAATAACCTGAAGCCTAAAGGAACTTAAAAACCTTAAAATTTAAAAACCTATATATATATGTGTGTATGTATATACATATACGTATACGTATACATATACATGTATGCATACACAATACATATGTGTGTATATGTACACACATACATACACATAAAATAGATACATACACAAATATAATGCAGAACACTTGAAAAATTCAGAAACACATGAGACCAAAATTTGGAAGTAATCTCTGTTAGCCTGCTTGGGTGTGTTTCTGTTCCACCTAGAATGTAGAAAATGGAAATAACATCACTCCCACCATCATAACAAGAAAGAGCCAGATAATCTATAAAATCATAACTTTTCTTGAACCCATCAGACAGCTGAGGTCATAGGGAAACCACCCAGCCTGAAATTAATGGAAAGACAGATACCTCCAAAGAGAGAAGAGGAGACAAGACTTGGGCAATGACTCGTCTGTGATAGAGGAAGGAAAGCAGGACATCCCCACAAATGAGTAAAAATAAATCAGCTAAAAAGTTTAACAAATTGTTAAAGGCCAAGTGTGAGCTAACTTGAGTGTACAGAACTTTGGGAGCTTCAGCCACAAGGGAAGTTTAAACCCATCCACAGGCTCTTCTCCACAGATTTCACCAGGTATTCATGAGAAAGATTGGGGGTCGGGATAGTAGAAGAGAGAAAGTCTGTCTCAGAGGTGTATGCTTGGAGGAGGAAAACAGCTGCTGCTGTGAGAATGGCACAGAATCCCTTTGGGAACTTTTAAGCCTATGAAACAAAAGCCTCAAGTAGCAAAGGGAAAATCAGCAAGCCTGTTGATCCTAGGGCAAGGGGAAGACCCACCAACAGCCTTGGGAAAGAGGAGCATGCCCATCTCCAGGCATATATACTATTTACCTCATACTATTCTACACATGTTTGGCAGTCAAACAAAAATTACAAGACAAACAGAAATGTAAGAAAAGAGCCCACTCTCAAGGGACAAAGCAATCAACAGAACCAGACAATCAAATGGAATTTGAAATAACTGACTAACGTGGCAACCCCATGTTTTATAAAGTTGAAATTGACTTGGAGGCGATGGATTTGGTTTGGTTTTGGTTTAGGAGTAATGTGATCTGATCATGGTGATGATGCAGGACTGGGCAGCATTTCGTTCCATTGTGCATGCGTTCACCACGAGTCAGGGGCTGACTTGACAATGGCTAACAACAGCAACAAATGATTAATATGTTAATGGTCCTAATGGAAAAGACAACAAGCATGAACAGATGAGGAATTCTAGCAGAAACAGAGAAACTTTAAAAAATAATTTAATGAAATGTTAAAAATGAAAACAAAAACAAAATATGGTAACAGAGATGAAAAATGCCTCAATGTTCTCATCAGTAGAATTCACATATTCAAAGAAACAACCAGTAAACTTGAAGATAGGTCAATAGAAATAACCAAAATCAAAATACAAAGAGAAAAATGAATGAAAAAAGTGAAACAGAGCATCCAGTAGTTGTGGGACAGTGTCAAATGGTCTAACACAGAGGTAATGGAAATCACAGAAGGAGAAGAAAGAACACAAATAGAACAGAAGAAATATTTGAAGAGCTAATGGCTGGGATATCCCACAAATAATGAAATGCATCAAACCACAGAGCCAAGGAGCTGTGAAAACCTCAAGTAGGACTAAAAACAAAACAAAACAAACAGAAATGACTCATTACCACCAGTCCTGGACTACAGGAAATGTTGAAGAAGATTCTTCAAACAGAGGAATATGATGTTACATAGAAGCTTGGATCGACACAAAGAAACGAAAATCAGAAATCATTAGAATGAAGATAAATAAAAAGACTTTTATATCTTTACTGGTTCAAAAATATAACTGCCTTATTGTACCAGTCTGGCCTAAGTGTTGATACTGGCTTTATTCATAAAGGCCCAAACTGGAAACAACTCAAAAGCCTTTTAGCTGGTGAATGCATAGACAAGATCAAGATGGGCCAATAAGCAACATCATGATAAATGGAGAAAAGATTGAAGCTGTCAAGGATTTCATCTTACTTGGATCCATAATCAACACCCATGGAAGCAGCAGTCAGGAAATCAAATGACGTATTGCATTGGGCAAATCTGCTGCAAAACACCTCTTTAAAATGTGTAAAAGCAAAAATGTCACTTTGAGGACTAAGGTGCACCTGACTCAAGCCATGATATTTTCAATCATCTCATGTGCACGTGAAAGCTGGACCATGAATAAGGAAGACCAAAGAAGAATTGATGCCTTTGAATTATGGTGTTGGTGAAGAATGTTGACTGTACCACGGACTGCCAGAAGAACGAACAAGTCTATCTTGGAACAAATACAGCCAGAGTTCTCCTCGGAAGCGAGGATGGTGAGACTTTGTCTCGCGTACTTTGGACAGGCTATCAGGAGAGACCAGTCCCTAGAAAAGGACATCATGCTTGGTGAAGTAGAGGGTGAGCAAAAAAAAGAAAGACCCTCAAGGAGATGGACTGACACAGTGGCTGCAACACCGGGCTCAAGCATAACAGTGATTGTGAGGATGGCACAGGATTGAGCAGTGTTTTATTCTCTTGTACATAGGGTCTCTATGGGTCGGAACTGACTCGACGGCACCTAACAACAACAAAATATGCTAAAAACTACAAAACTCTATTGAAGGAAACAAGAGAATCTAAATAAATGAAGAGATATGCTGTGTTTATTAATTGGAAGACTCAATATTGTAAAGATGACAAATATTTCAAAATTGACGTATAGATTCAATAAAGTCCCAATCAAAATCCCAGAATGGCTTTTTATAGATTCTACAAAATTAATATGCAAAAGCAGAGGAACAATTTTTTAAAATAACCAAGTCAGAGGACCTATACTACCAGGCTTTAAGACCCATTATGAAACTACAGTAATCAGCCCAGTGTGGTACTGGTGAAAGGAGGGATGAATGGAACAGAGCTGACCAACTGATTTTGACCAACACATATATGACCAATCAATTTTCCACAGAGCTTCAAAGGCAGTTCACTGGAGAAAGGATAGTCTTTTCAACAAATGGTGCTAGCATATTTGGATCTTTCTATGCAAAAACAAAAAATGAGCCTTGATCATACCTTACAGCATATACAAAACTTAACTCAAAAGGAGTTATCGGCCTAAATATAAAGCCTACAGAATTATAAAATGTAAAGCCTAAAACTTCTAGAAGAAAAAAATGGAAGAAATTTTTGGTGATCTTTCTTGGCAAAGAATTATTAGATATGACACCAAAGGCAAAATCCATAAAAGAAAATACTGAAAAATAGGACTTCGTCAAAATTAAAAAATTCCTGCTCTTTAAGATACTGTTTTTTTAAAAAAAATGAAAATGCAAGACACAGGTTGGGAGAAAATATTTTCAAAATACAGGTCTGATAAAGAACTGTATCCAGAATATATTAAGTACTCTCAAAACAATACTAATAAAACAAACAACCCAATTAAAAAAAAAAAAAGTAGGCAAAACACTTGAAAAGATACTTCACCAAAAAATGTAAATGGATGGCAGATGAGCAGCTGAAAAGATGCTTTGCATCATTAGTCACTTGGGAAATGCAAATTAAAACCACAAGGTGCTATCACTACACAATTATCAGAATGGCTAAAACAAACACACACAAACCCTGACAACACCAAGTGCTGCTGAAGAGATGGAGCAATGGGAGCTTCATACATTACTTGTGGGAATGCCTTTTGGAAAACAGTTTGGCAGTTTTTATAAGGTTAAAGATATACTTACTATATAACTAAGCCATCCCACTTCTAGGTATTTACACAAGGGAAATGGAAACCGTCATAAAAACCTGTATGTGAATGTTAATTCTAGCTTTATTCATGACGGCCAAAACTGGAAACAACGCAAATGCCCTTTAACTGCTGAATGGACAAACTGTGGTATAGCCATATTACGGAATATTACTCAACATGGATGAATATCAAGTGTACTATACTAAGTGAAAGAAGCCAGACTCAAAAGGCTATGTACTGTATAATTCCATTTATAGAACATTCTGGAAAAGGCAAAGCTATAGGGACAGGAAGTAGATGAGTAATTACCAAGGGTTGGGGATAGAAAGGAGTGTTGACTACAGAGGTGCATGAGGGAATTTTCTGCAGTGATGGAACCATCCTGTAGTTTGATCGTGTACACTAAAAAGGGGTAAACTTTAGTGTGTGGAAAGTATACCCTCAGTAAACCTGAATTTAAACAATCACATTAAAAAGCTATAAAAATATAAAATAAATTGATAGAACAAAAGTATCTGTTGTATCAACCAATGTAAATGGGCTGAACTCACCTAATAAGGGAAAAATAAATCAGATTGGGTGATAAAGTAAATTCCAATGGTTCTGAACGCAAATGAGTTATAAAGGTTAAATATAAAAGGAGGAGAGGAGATGAAAACACCTGTGCCCACCTGTCAGGTAACGCCTGCAGCACCGTGGGCATCAGCACCCCGGAGATAGCTTTGTAGAGGATGGAATCACACACACCGACGATGTTCACCACCGTGGAGGAGCCCAGCACAGGCAGCATGTGGGGCGGCATTCCTTGCCAAAAGTGCAGAAGAAAACTTTGAACCTGCATCGACCCACAGAGAGGAGAGGAAGCATGAGGTTATACAGGGCACTCCATCAGAGCCTCAGGACTCCACCGAGGCCAGCCCAGTCGACCATGCTGCCATCACTACAGCCTGGAGCTGTAGAAGCTGTGCCTGGCTGGCCTCTCATGGTTTAGGAGGCCCTGGAAGCTTCTCCTGCCCCAAGTCTTCCCACTGCCGGAGAACCTCATAGCCTGGGAGTCTGGGGCCTCCTCCGCCCTGGGAGAGAGGAGGAGGACATTAATCCATCAGCCCCTTCAATGTTCACCGTGGTCTGGGAGATGTTTATGAAAGGATAACAGGATATTGTTCATAAGGGGGTCAGAGCCCGCTGGTACCTCAGGGCCCCTGGGTGTTATGGAAGGAAGGGAAAAGTGTGGGAGTTGCAGGTGTGTGTATGGAAGGGAGGAGAGAAGGTGCCACAGACAAAATTCTCTTCTTTGAAACTTATGCATCCCAAACTAGGCAAACTGCAAGGGTCTCTTCATAGCCAAGTACCTCCGTTTTCTCAAAGAGCCCTGGTTGGTTGGTGCCATTTTGGGATGCTAGATGGTGATGTCTGGATGGTAAGCTACCTGGGCACATGAATTATGGGTGATTGATAGTTTTTTAGATTTCCAACCCCTAGCCAGGGAATGGGAACATAACAGGTACTGAACAATGGGAGTCATTATTAATACGATCAGAGCAGGAACTCAAGGGGTGCTGTTGATGAACAAATGGCGGAGTTAAGTGTCCATACCAGAGAGCTCCTGGATGGCTCCCCTACACCTGTTACCTTCTAGTGTGTGAGTTGGAGGTGGGGACAAAGCAGGGGTGGTGGTGGAGGGTGGGACAAGATAAGGGAAGTGAAGGGAAATAGTAGAAGGTGATTAAATGGTGTATGTAATAACGTTCAGAAATACCTCAACTTCAGCTAACATTGAAAAGCGACCCATCTTGAAGCTGGAGAACAGATAACTGTGAATGTTTGTAAATTCTAACAGGCATGGGTTGCTTCCTGGACTGTGTGTGTATCCCTCTCTCCCCCACAGGTAGGTAGCATTACTCACATCCCTGGCTCCTAAACCAGACCTGATCTTATCTGGGAGATAATTTAGTCCCTCCAGTCTAATACTTCAGAGGTGATATTATCATTGCCATTATCTTTATTTATTGAGCTCCTATTAGATGCCAGGAACTTTGCATAGGTTCTCTCATTTAATATGCATAATAATCTGACAGCTGAGACATTATTTGTCCAATGCCAGATAGCAAGTCAGGGGAGAGTTGAAATAGAACCCATGCCTGCTTGGGTCCTTCCACCACCCAGTCTTGTGGCTAGCCTCATCTTCACGTGGTGGCTGGGCTTCTATCCCATTCCTGATGCCCACGTCTCTTCCTAGGCTTCTGGGTCCTTCAGGCCCCTTCCAGGAGTAGGGGCTTGCCTCCCTCTGACCAGGCTGCCTCCAGGAAGTGGAGTGCTGCCCTGCCCCCAGCCTGGTGACAGAGCTCAGCTCCCTGTGGACAGATTTCCCCCATCTAAGGGCGAGGGAAGCATGCCCGCCTGAGTTCCTAGAGGAGAAAATGGACACTGCCAAAAACATGATCAAAGTGTTGAATGAAGTCAGCTCTATAGATTGTGAAGCTTAAGTCACAGTTCTGTTTATTCCATGACAGGGAAAATATTGCCAAGTTTTCTTCTAGATAGAAAATTAAAACAAAGAAGATTCACGTGAGTGAAGACATCGTGGGTTCCAAACCTGGCTCCACTATCAACCTGGAGTGTAACATCTCAAAGCCTCAGTTTCCTTTTCTATAAAATGGGATCAAAATTTATCATAGGCATTGGTAAATATTCCTAAAATAGACTTATTATAGTGCTTGGCACATGCTAGACGTTGAACGAAGGTTATATTATTTTATCATAGAGGCACTACCACTACTAGAAATCAGCGTACCGCCCTAAGCATTTGAGTCACTCTTGCCTAAGTTTCTGAGAGTCGCTCAGCCAGGATCCCCATTGTAGCTCTGCCCACCTGTCAAGACACCTGTCAAGGCACCTGTGCTGTCATTGGGACACCTGGCAGCAGACTCATGGCCCAGCTTGGCCCTGCAGATGGCTATATCTCTTGGACAACATGCCTGCCCTCCAGAGGACCCTCCTCGCCCATCCCTGGGCATAAGCCTCAGGTCAGGCCCTGGTTCTCCCTGTCTGCCCTTTCAGCTCTGAGTAAGAAGCCCTGCCCAGTAGATTCCTAAGATTTGGTAGATTCGGAACTCATTTGCCTTCCTTAGTTCTCCTTGCATGCAGTCCTACTCCTCTTTTACACAAGCAGTTAATTTCTGGCACAAAGTCTGGAAAAGATTAGCTGCTGTGTAGGTTAAAACAAATCTGTGGAAAACTGGTGACTTTAGCAGGCGCCTGTCTGTTTCAAGTCTGTTCAGGCTGCACAGGGAGCCCTGATCAGTCCCCTGTCTCTGGAGCAGCCTTTTCAGAGGGTGCATGATCAGTTTTGACCTACCCTTTGCATTTTAGAGCACTTAAATCGACGGCACTTGGTTTTTAGGTTTAATGTCAATACGAGCTCTGGTGGTGCAGTGTTTAAGAGCAAGGCTGCTAATCAGAAGGTCGGCAGTTCGAATTTATCAGCTGCTCCTTAGAAACCCTATGGGGCAGTTAGTTCTACTCTGTCCTATAGGGTCACTACGAGTCTGAATCGACTTGATGGCAACCGGTGTGGTTTTCGGTAATATCCAATAAGGAGCCTTGATGGCATGGTGGTTAAGCACTCGGCTGCTAACTGAAAGGTTGGTGGTCCGAACCCACCAGCTGCTCCACAGGAGAAAGATGTGGCAGTCTGCTTCTATAAAGATTACAGCCTTGGAAACCCTACGGAGCGGTTCTACTCTGTCCTATAGGGTCGCTATGAATTTCAGTGGCAACTTTTTTTTTTCCTGGCTTAATGGCCAGTGGCACCTGTTCCCTCCTGGGGGCAAGAAAGAAGAGGAAGAAGGGAGAGTAGCATGAAGATGAAGAGTGGAGACTTGGAGGTTAGATGTGCAGGTGATTCCTGCCCCTCACGCTTGTGAAGTGGACAGATGCTGTGCTTAGGAGGTAGAGTCAACTGGACATCCCAGTGGACTAAATATGGAGGATGAGGGCAAGAGAAGACTCAAGGTTTGTGGCTTGAGCAGTTAGGTGGTGGCAACTTAAGACTTGGGAATGACAGATTTAGGACAGGAAATTAAGAGTTCTGATTTGGCCATGTTAAGTTAGATGTCGAGACAAATGAATCGGGAGCCCAGGACTAAGTATGTAAATCTGAGAGTTATCAGCTTTTATAAAGTAGAGATAATGATGCCTAACTATTGTCAGAAATAAAATAACTTATGTAAAATGCCTGGCATCGTGTAGGCATTTAACAAATGGAAACTTGTTATTAGACAAGACAGTAAGTTCTCTTTACTCCTTCAAGCACAAGTGGGGAAAGAATCGGAGGTAAATGATTGCAAACGATTTCTTAAAATAAGTTTTTGGGGTTATCGGTTTCAATCCCCTGAACTCTCAGCCCTTTTTCTCTGGGCTCAATGAAGTTCTGAAGCATCAGATGAGCTTCTTGAGATCTCCTCAGCAACTTCTCTTTTTTCTTTCCCATGTCCATGTTTAATTCATTCCTAGTATACTGGAATCTTATGGAAACACATCTGATGATTTCCAACCAGAGGTATTTAATTGCTACACTATCAGAAGGACCTCCGTAAAAATAGCTACCATTTATTATGTTCTTAATATAAAACCGATACATCACATATACAATTTCATGTAATCGTCACAGCTTTACTATGAGGTTTTATTATGAGGTATAATTATTATCTCCATTTTGCAGTGAAAGAAACTGAGGCTCGGAAAGATGAAGTACCTTTCCCAAGGTCACAGGCTAGTGAATGACAGACCTGGGATTCAGACTATCTGACCTTACAGCTGTTTGTGTAATGTAGTCTGGAGAGGACTTTGCAGGGAGTTCTCTATGTACAGACTTGAACTCTTTGTATCTACCCGACACTGTTACAAGTCAGTAGTGTTTTAATATCCATCCATCCATCCACCCACTCACCAACTATTTTACTGAGTGCCTAAGAGTATGGCTGGTAAGGATACCCTAATGAACAAAACAGACAAGATCCCTGCCCTCAAAGGCTTACACTGCAGTGACAGGAGACAAACAATGAGCAAGCAAACAAGATAATTTCAGATTGGGAGACTAGCGTAAGTTGTAGCCTCAACAGATATTCAAGATCTTGAAGATTTGAAACAAACTATAAAGTCAGGGTGTACCAGACGCACCCACCACGCATTATCGATGACTTTTCTCAGCTGTAGGAGAAAGCCACAAAGCTCATCAGTGTAAAATATCCTCCCTGCATTTTTTCATGGTTAGTTAGAATGAACCACATCTTGATTAACCATCTTAGAAACAGCCACCAAATATCCCTGCCAGGGGGATAGAAAGAACATGGGACTAGAGGTGTCAAGTGAGGAAAGATCTAGTCATAACTTTGGTTCTAACCAACTATCTGACCTTGGGCAAGTCTCTTAACCTCTCTGGTTGGTATATCTGATAAGAGCAAGAGTAACCATTTGTATGGTCTTTTATAGTGCACAGGGAGCTTCTAGCAGGCATTGTCTCATCTCATCCTTCTAGTAATACTGTGACTTAGATGGGCAGAGATGGTATTTTTGTCTTTCATTTGTAGGATGAGGAACTGTCTTAAATCCAAGCCTGGGTCTCCAAGTTTGGCATTTTTTCCCATAGGAGCACTCTTTTCGTTGAAGGTTTCTGGACTTCTCACCATATATTTTGCATGCTAATTGCCGGTTTGTATGCCCTTTTCTTCTTCCTTATTCCTGGGGCTCAGAGCAGTATCTGGCACCACTGGGCACCCAAAAAGTGTTGGAAG
Organism: Elephas maximus indicus; assembly: GCF_024166365.1. Taxonomy (NCBI): domain Eukaryota; kingdom Metazoa; phylum Chordata; class Mammalia; order Proboscidea; family Elephantidae; genus Elephas; species Elephas maximus. The sequence continues at coordinate 173,799,316 of NC_064822.1, read as the reverse complement.
TAAGGGAAATGAGATGATGAGAGTGAGTTTTGAGTAAGGAGGATGGGTCAATAGTTTTGCTGTTAGTCGATATGGCAGAGAGGGACAGCTGTCACCAGAGATCTAAGCCGCCCCACTTCTGTAGGAGTGTAAGCTATAGTGTAGAGCAGCTGCCCCATGAGGGACCATACTGCTCAGCCCCATTGGGACCAGCTGTTGCCAATGGGGTATGGGAGAACGTGATGAGTATTTTTGGAGGGCTGACAAGGTTAAGAAGGGGGTGCCTTCCCTGGAATCCTTTTCCCCAGCCATCAGTTGAACAAAGAGGACTCCAGGGCTCTAGAGAAGGGTATAGCCACAAGGTGGAAGGAGCGGGAGTCCCTGAACCACCCCAGCAACTAGCCTTCCAACCAAGAGCACACTGATTTGATTGTGACATAAGTGAGAAATAAACTCTTAATGTGTTAAGATTTGAAGGCTTATTTGTTACAGTGGCTAGTGTTGTCTTAACCAGTCACGAATTATTATTTGCCTTGATTTCACTCACCTTTGGAATGTAACACATAGCCTAACCAGTGTTATGCGAGAAAGAGGTGATTTTAACTTCTTAAAAATATTTACTAGAAGGGTGGTTCAGGAAATTTAGGAGATTATGAAGGACGTTTTAGCAATCCAATGTGTAACAGTCAAGAAGTGGAAGAATAGTATCTCTGCCAACACGATGCTATCTCTTCTGGAGCTGTGTCTACGAGCCAAGCGGCAGCTCTCATACAACCACCTACCACACAGGGTTACTGGGGGAACAGTAAGCAAGCTAACACAGGGAAAGCAATTAACACAGCGGGGTTGCCGTGACTTGGAATTGACTCAACAGCAAACCACAACACAACAGGTGCTCAATAAATGTTCGCTGCTGTGAGACAAAGTGGTGCAAAGACAGAAGAATATGGGCGAGAAGAGCATTTTGTAACTTACATCGTGTTTTACCTCTCCACCTTCAGTAACGTCCCAGTCCAGGGAGTCGCTGGGATCTTTTCCACCAACAACTACTGGTTTTACAGCCCTTTCAGAGCCTGCATTATCTTTCCTCAGAGTGAGTGTCCACATCCCAGCCCAGGGTATTTTAGCCTGAAAGGTGTTTTTTTTTTTTTTTCCAACAGAAAAGCCTCTGGTTTATGGGGTAAAATGTGTGGCTTCTTGCCATGCCTCTGGAAGGCTTTTTTGGATGGCATTTTAGACAAGAGGATTTTATTGTCTCTGATTATGTAACAGAGGCTTCCATCCTTTCTCCTTTCCCCCTCTCCATTCTTTGACCATAATACTTAAAAATGAAACTAGAAGGAATGTCTTTTTTTTTTTTTCTTTGTATTCAAAGATGGCCCTACTGCTAGGATTTGATGGAAGTGTAGGCCAGACCTTTAGAATGGAGGGTAACCAGCAGCAAATGTACTGAAATGGATGAGCCTCAGGAAAAGATTAAATCTAAAATGTAAGAAAACTCGTCTTTAGTTTCTCTGAGTCTATAATTTGGGGTGTAATTATGCCCTGGCAAAATTGTCTTCCTAGTATGCCAATTGGGCAGGATGGAGTTCACCAGTTTGACCAAGGAAAAGGCCATGCCAATTTCTATTAAAATATAAGATCCGTAAAATGGCGATAATGATAGTACCGGCTTCCTGAGATCACTGAGGATTCAGTGAGCTGAGTAATGTGCACACAGGGCTTCCGCAGAGCCTGGGGCCCAGCAGGGACTCATGAGATACAAGCTAGTGTTGTTACAGTATTTTAATAAACATCATTTATAGCTAACACTTGTTGACCTACCTCGTCAAAGTTGGCTCTGATTACAGTGTCCAGTATTCTCTGACAGTGTGTTCTGTACATCATAATAAAGGTGGAAACCTGTGGGGGATGGAGAGGTTGACAGTAAAGGCGTGCATTAATACACATTACTGCTGCCCTTGGGACTTCCATTTTCAAGTCATTTATTCCCTGTTGAGGAGACGGAATTCGCCTGACCCTCTTCTCTCACCCTTGGTGCCCTCCTCTGCGCTCCCACATCGCTTGAGTGTTTCTCTCACGGAGCACTAACCAACGCTAGGGCACTGAAAGCACCAGTTTCCCTCTCTGCCCCCATTCTCCACCTCCCGATACTGTGGCCCCCGGAAAAGAAAAGCTGCCTATTACTCATGCTAGTGTATCCGGCACCTTCCACAGCGCCTGGCATGTAGTACGTGTTCAGGAGAGTTTACTGAACTCAATTCTTCTCATCGGCTAAGATACTGGAAAGTTAAAACCCAACGTGTATTTATAAGAAGAGTTGCTTCTGCCAAAGTCACAAAAAGATGTGTGGAAATTTTCTGGAATCTGCTAGTTGCATTTATCCAAGGATTTTAAAGTCATGGTGCAGGAAATTTGTTTGTGTGTTTATTGGGGGAAAAAATTGGGGAAAATAAAGACTAATCTAGGTCTTACGTTTAAAGCACCCTTTACAGCTTCGAGTTCATTCTCTTGATTCAGGACACAGACGTGCGTATTGTATATACTTGGTTTGCTTATGCAAACACCTGTGTCCCCCACTTGACTGTAAGCTTCTTGAGAGCGGGACTCCTGTCCCATCGCTACTGCACCCCGGCTCCTGTGGGATATGTTTGAGGCTCAGAGCCTGTTGGAGCACTGGGCTGCATCCAGACAGGTGCATCAGAGATGTGATGCCCCAGGGGAGACTTTCCCACACTTGTTTTTCTGATCCGTTCCTCCAAATACCCTACAGCCAAAACTACTAGATCTGCTGTACCTATAAAATCTTCTTTTTCTGTGGGACTATGATGTCACCACACCCCCTGCAGCACATACAAAAATGAATTTTATCCTGTGGAGAAGCAATCCAAAGGAGAGGGCTTCTTCTCTCATGAAATGAGACAGTACAACATCATATATATATATATGCATATACATATATGAGAGAAAGAGAAAAAAAGTTTAATTTTAAAATACTTTTTGATTTATAGAAAAGTTGCAAAGATAGTCCAGGGAGTTCTCATATACCCCACATCCAGTCACCCCATCACTAACATCTTACATTAGATTAGTGTGGTACATTTGTCAAAACTAAGGAACCAGTACTGATACATGAATATTAACTAAAGTCCATACTTTATTCAGATTTTGTCTTTATATTTCAAACTCACTGTTTTGTAATGAAAGTGAGAGAGGGAGGGAGGGAGGAAGAGAGAGAGCGTGAGTGAGTGTGTGTGCAGAGAGAGACCACCCACCCCCCCCACCGTCATCACTTCAAGCATGGTTACCTTCTCCTCGGGCAGACTGGCTGGCAGATTTAGATCTTTGACATTTGGGAACTCTGGCAGCAACGTTCCAAGTTTGGACCGGGGTGAATATGCCACTGTCTGCTTGCTTACTTCTTTCTTCCCTGTCTCGCTCACCCAGGCAGCTCCTTTCTTGGAATACATCACATCATAATATTGGGAGCTCTCTTTCACGGCAATGCCATAGTAATGGTACCTGGGCCACAAAAAGAGAAAGAAAGAGACCGTCACGCACCGTTATCAAGTGGGGGTTCCTGAGTCCAGTGCCCAAGGCCAAGGATGGCTGGGGCCAGAAGAGTTAACTCTCCTGCAAGGCTCGACTTCTCTGAAATCTAGAATTAAACCAAAGCTCCATGTTTCCAGCCATCAATCAGGCAGGTAAAAATAACCAAAATTGCCTCCTACAGAAAATGTTAAGTCAAATACTTTGCAAAGCAGAAAGAGGGATGAAAAATTTCCCACTTATACTTTGTGTCTTATTTCTGGCCAAATATGATCCCAGGGGCATAGCACTTGAGTGTCTCCCCCTCTCTGATGCCCCAAGCAGAACAATGGATTTATGACCCTAACTGCAGCACCAACAAAAATCCATGAGGCCTAGGTATTCTTCATGAACAAGCAGTAGTCTCAAAGGCTGCATTTTTTTTTAAGATTAATTTAGTGCTTCAGCTGACACTAAATGTAAAACACAGACCAGAGCCTTTTGCTAACTCAGAATGAGCTTCATAATGGAAATGTTTTCAATTAAGATTAACGAGAGATGGAAGCTGCATTTTGTTTGGTTTCTAGCTACGATCTATTGAGGACTTACTCTCTGCCAAACACTTTGAGAAGGGTTTTACATGCATTAATTTGGAAAATAACCCTATGAACCCATTGCCCATTGCTGTTCAGTCGGTTGCAACTCACAGAGACCCTAAAGGACAGGGTAGAACTGTCCCATAAGGTTTCCAAGGCTGTAATCTTTACAGAAACAGATTGCCACATTTTTCTGCCTCGGAGCGGCTGGTGGATTTGAACAGCCAACCTTTCAGTTAGCAGCCCAGCACTTAACCACTGTGCCACTGGTGCTCCTTAACTCTACAAGCATTATTACAATCTTTCTAAGAGGGAATTGGTGGTTCAGTTCAGAGGGAATTCTTGCTTTCTATGTGGAGAACCTGGGTTTCATTTGTAGCCAACGCACCTCATACACAGCCACCACCAATCTGTCAGTCTGGGCGTTGCTATTACGCTGAACAGGTTTCAGTGGAGCTCCCAGATTAAGACAAACTAGGAAGAAGGGCCTGGCAACTGACTTCTGAAAATCAGCCAATGAAAACCCTGCGGATCACAAAGGTCCGATCTGCAACTGATCATGGCAATGGCGCAGGATTGGGCAGTGTTTCGTTCTCTTGTGCGGGGGCAGGGGGTAGGGGAGGTCACCATGAGTCTGACAACTCAATGGCAGCTAACGACAACAACAGTCTTTCTGCAGATGAGAAAATGGAGGCAAGAAGGCTTAAGTAATTTGCTCAAGGTCATATAGCTGTTTAGGGAAAGAAAGACTTCTTGAACACAAGTCTGTTTGACTACAAGGCCGCTATTGCTGTAGTAAGAGAGAACCCTGCACGGGCGGCATTATAAACTTTGATGTTTGTCAGAGTCACTTATGGAGGCTAATAAAAATGCAGATTCCTAGGCCCCTTCCCAGACCCATTGATTCAGTACATCTGGGAAAAGAGCCCAGGAAACAGCTTTTAAACAAGTGCTACAGATATCCTGGTGCACATCTGTGTGAACTCTACCAGCCTGCTGGGTTAAGCACCTGAGTTACACTCCTAGCTCTACTGAGCCCCAGTTGTTGGCGATACTGTCATTATCTACTAGCTGGATAACAGCAGCTAACCCGGTACTAAATGCTTGACATATAGTATCTTATTTAACCTCAAAATCCCTGTAAGACCGGAATTAAATATTTTCCCCGTTTTACAGCCGAGGAAACTAAGACCCAGAGAATTTCAATAACACACCCAAGATCACCCGCTTAGTAGAGGCAGGATTTGAACCTCTAATAAGTGCCTTTAACCACAAATCCAGTGATTCTCAAACTTTACTAATGTCTACAAAACATATTAAAATACAGACTCCTGTGCCCCACCTCCAAAAAAGCCACGCCAGAGGTCTAGAGTGGATTTTTACAATCACTAAATTACAATCGCTCATGTAAATAACTCATGGCGTCACTTTCAGAAACACTGCACAAATATTAACTACTTTTCTCTCCCATGGAGATACGGTGATATTAACGAAATAAGACACACAAGAAAGCATTTGAGTTACGGGAATGGTTCATAGGGTGGGAAGAAACAATCGCATAAAACCTTCCCACTCCCTGCCCCCTTTTACTCCTGATACCATTCTGTGAAATTTCTGCTTAGCGGACATGGAGCCTCCATCTGAATTCCTCCTGGGATGAAGAACTCAGACCCTCCGAAGGCAGCCCAGTTCATTTTAAGTCCGTAGAGTTATCAGAGAGTTCTTCTTTGTGTTGAGCTGCTATCTGCCTTCTGTGCCTTCTATTTCCAACTGTCATAACTGCCTTTGGCAGAGGGGGCGGGACTGGACCCGGGGGCTCCAGTAAAAGTGCTCCAGATGGGAAGGCAGTTAGGACCTGCCTCCCTAACTTTAAAAAGCCTGACTTTATAACTTCTTAAGCGATAGTCATTTTATTAGTTGAACCAGACCATTTCTTGATTATCCAGAGAGTATATGTTGCTGAAATTGGCAACTAAAGTGAAGCTATTACTTTGATCGCTTTTCACTCTTTCTATTTCTGTCTAGTAGGGCATGTCAACAGCCTTGACCAGCTGCCCCCTCTCTGCTAAAATTTCTCTGTCAACGTAAATTTTCTAAGCGAGTTTCTCTTTATAAGGCTGGATCACATGATGGAGACTAGAGTTTCTTCTTATTGCCTTTTTATTAGTTGAAAGTGTTACCTTTAGAAGATTCTTACGGAAAGGATACAATTAAACTGATTACACAGAATTTTTAAAGAAGATACTGTCCAACTTACCAGCCTCTAGGCTAAAGAGAAAAAAAAAAAAAAAACACAGGCTCTTAAATGTAGACGGAAGAAAACCTTCTCCAAGTTTATGTTGGATGGGAAAACTTTCTGTTCGTTCTATCTTTACCATTTTTATTCTTCTATCTTAGAAATGGGCAACAATGCATTATATTAGAGCCAGTGACTCCTCAAAGACCATGAGCTGGAGAAAAGGAATTCTTTTCTATTTCGTCAACATCTATGCCTCCACTCACCTGTCACTCCCACGCTTGGAAGTGCCCCCTGCGCGCCCAGCCCTGTGCTCACAAGCAAGGGAGGGAGAATCTGATTTTTGTGCTCCACAGTCTTACCAAGGCTGAAACCTCATTTTAAAACAAATACCAGAGCTTCTCATTATAAACAAGGTTTGTTCTTCAGGGAAATCACCTTGGGAAGTTATTAGGGATTTATTCCTAGATGTCCCTTGTTCAAAAATTTTCTGCAAGTCTTTTTGGAAATCTCCCTCCAGACCTTCTGAGTCACACACAAAAAAGTCAGCTGTGTTATTTTCAGAATTTTACCAAAAAGGGTTTTCCCTAGTTTGATTATCTTCTTTCTTCATCAAACTTGGCTCCAAAGTGAAACCCACCCTGGGAGGAGGGGAGTGTGCTGCCCAGGGATGAGGGGGACGTGGGGTGAAGGGAGTGGGAAGTTGTTGCTCAAGGTGATAGTACTGGACGTGCTTTTGAAACACACTTAGAGGCAAGCGCTATAAGCCCTGCGTGGTTATTAAAAAAAAAGGTTTCGGTATTTAACAGGTCATTATTACTGCTAAACATGGCCAAAATGTTTGAGAAACGCCACATGATAAAGCCCCCTCTAGTGGAGTCACCGGGAGTCCCTGGGTGGCACAAACGGTTAACTTGCTCGGCTGCTAACTGAAAGGTTATTATCGGTTCAAGTCCACATGGAGTGCCTCAGAAGAAAGACCTGGTGCCCTACTTCCAAAAATCAGTCGCTGAAAACTCTATGGCGCACAGTTCTAACCTGACACACAAGGGGTCGCCCCGAGTCAGGGTCGACTCTAAGCCAACCGTTTCTTTTTTTGGTGGAGTCGCCATGTACACTAGCGTAATAAAGTTCCTAAGAAGTCTTGCGGTAAAGAAACCTGTTTAACTCAGTGCTTATCGAACTCATATGGCCACCAACCTTTTTTCATGAAATACCTATTAACACCCAACAGTTTCTGAAACACTCTTAGGGGCAAGTCTCATAACTCCAGATTTTAACGACACCTGGGCAGTGTAGTCAGAGATTCTCTTGCCACTGACTCACACCTAGGAGACCAGCATCCATAAACATCCTTCTCCCCTCTCAGGTCTTAGCTTAGATGTCACCTCCTTAAAGGCCCTCCTTGGCTATTCTTCCTAAACTAGGCCAATCCCCTTTTGTTATTCTCTACTCCAAATAACCAATTGCCATTGAGTTGATCCTGACCAATGGTGAACCCATGTGTGTCCGAATAGACTTAATTCTCCATAGGGTTTTCAACAGCTGTGACCTTTTGGAAGCAGATTGCCAGGCCTTTCTTCCAAGGTGCTTCTGGGTAAACTCAAACCTCCAACCTTTCAGTTAGCATCTGAGTGCATTAACTGTTTGCACCACATAGAGACTCCTTATTCTCTACTGCCACCCTCTTTATCTCCTGTTGCAATCTGATTATCGTTTTTTGCTTACACTTTTATTGTTTGTCCTTCCCACCAAGACGTATGCTCCATGAGGGCACCCGGCACCGTGTATCTAACACACAGAAGGTGTGAAGCAAACCTTGGCTGGTTGGTTGATGGAATTGATGAATAGGAAACAATGGGGCATCATGATATAGCCAGACCTTTCTGCCCCTCTCTCATCAGAGACTAGTACAGGTCGCTTTTCTGGCTGTCTGGAGACTATCAGAGCAGATAGTTTGCTAAGCAAAAGAGCTAAGTAACTGGGAAATTGTCCAAGAAGCTTCAAGATGCTCCTTTAAATGATGTCCAAGACTATTTTACAAAAAGCTTAAAGGCAGAATGGCACAACACTACATTCCTTAAAGCAGCTGGGCCAGGTGGCCCCTGGGAGATACCCTCTATCTTAGCTGCCCTGGGAGACAGGGGCTGGCTGTTGTAGGCCTCTGTGCTCCCTCCTAGCACAGTCAGCACACCAGGCCTGCCAGCAGAGCTCCGGAGGAAGGGCTGGGGTGGAATGACTGTATAGTGCTTACTTTGACTGTCCTCGTGTCCCGAGTCTTCTGGTGGTTAACTGAGGAAACTGCTGCCGTATGATCTGCAAGTCAACACAAGAATCAGTTACCCACCGGGAACAGCTGGGAGTACAGTCACTGAGTTTTACAAACAGCAACAATTAAAGAAGGGAGGAAAACATATGTCCTTGATCGAAATAGCTTGTCAGGAGGCCATCTGGACCCCGGAGAAGACACCTGGTGTTGAGGAGGCAGCGCCTAGATGAGTGTGGGGCTCTGGATCCTGAGGGGTCTCACTTGGCCCCTCTATGCTTTGCCCCCTCCTGCTCACAGCATAGCCGCACGGGACACCAGGGAGACACCAGCTGACCCAGGACAGTCCTCTTGGCAGTCCTCTCGTTAAAACCCTCCAACGGCTTCCATCTCACTTGGAACCAAAACCCATACTTAGCCTCTGTAGCCCGGTCTGTGCTTATCTCCTGGCCTTCCTCCCCCATGACTCTCACCTTCCACCAGATCACAGTCACACTGGCTTTTTTTTCTATTTCTGAAACACACCAGATCTGCTCCCTACCCAGGGCCTTTGCACTGTAGTTCCCACTGTCTGGAATCCCATTTAATCCAGTTCTCCACAAGACTGGCTCCTCCACTTAACATATTAGGGCCTCTGGTCAGTGTCCCTCTGGTCAGAGGCCTTCTCTGAGCAGCCAATCCAGAGTAGCACAAGCAATCACATGCCATCACCTGGCCATTTTATGACTTCTTAGCACTATCGGAAGTGATCGTCTTTGCTTCTATACAGTTTACTGTGTGTCTCCTCTCACTTGAATGTAAGCTCTGTGAGAGGAGGAACTGAGAACAGGGCTTGGCACATGCTAAGAGCTCAATCCATATTTGCTGAATGAAGGACTGAAGCCAGATTCCAGCCCTAGAGGGTATCCTTCACCATCTATAGAATAGGTGATAGTAACTGCTGTTGCCCAGGACAATCACATGGATTTGCAAGGAACATAAATAGAGGGGCCATCTCTCAATGTGAGAACAAAATACAGAGATAGTGTTTGTGGAGAGGGACTGTCCTTAGGGGTATGCGCAAGGATTTTAGAGCTAGACTACCTGGATTAGAGCCAAGCTCACCATTTGTTAGTTGGGTACCCCTGGACAAGTGATTTGACCTTCAAGTGACTCAGTCTTCTCATTTATAAAATGGGAATGATAAGAGACCCTCCTTAGAGAATTCTCCTGACAATGTAACAAAGTTAATGCCTATAAACAATTCAAAGCAGTGCCTGGCACTTAGTAAGTACTCAATAAATCTTTGCCATCATTACCACTGATTGTCCTGATGCCTCATGCCTTTATTTCCAGGGGCTTTTCCCTTATGTCCGACCAAATTCTTCCCGACCCCTTCCCCTTCTAGTGCAGCATGGAGCAAGCAAGCATGGTCAGAGGGCGGTCCTCGCATGCAGGCCTTCATGACAAGCAATGCCGTGGTTGATTTCCCACTGGTAGAGCTTGAATCTTGAGTGTTTTCTCTAGAGGTGGGGTGGGTTTCTCTCGATCCATCCACACCAATACTCTTATCGATTGATTTACTCATTCATTCAACAAACATGTACTGTGACCCTGTTAGCTGTTTGAACTTGGATTGATTTCTATTGAACCTCTCCGTGCCTCAGTTTTTTCCTCTGAAGTCTGGAGACTTAGTGAGTTGTGTTGTAATCTTGAAGGACAGGTGATGGTGGCCTCAACTCAACTGGCATCAGTGGGATGGAAACAAATGGACAAATTAGAGAGAAGTTAAGAAGCCGAGGTGGGTAGCATAAAGACTGACCATTTCTGTACTTTAGGAAGCTGACCGTCTCCAGTGTGGGGAATGGTTGGGGCAGCATTTCCTCATCTGAAAATGGGTGAAGTAAGATTAATTCCTCACACAAATGGTGAGAGAAGCTAATGGGATAACATCACAAAATCATTTTGTGACATTCTTTAAGGCTGTCACTTTTGCAGATGACACATCCCCAATTACTTTAACCTTAACTCCTGTAAGACAGTCTCTACGTCCCTCAGAACCTGGGCTTCTCACTTTGTCTATGTGCCTCTTAAATCATCATGTCTCAAGTTAAATGCAATATTTAAGGTAGGGTCTGACCCAGGGGCCAGGGACAGTGCTCTGTAAACATTCTGCCCTGTTATGCAGTCTAAGATCATGTCAAGCTTTGGCGGCCTCATCACCCTGGGTTTGTATTAACCTACCACCAAGTTCACCCTCCAGACTTCCATCACAGTACTAGTTTCAGAACCAGGATTTGAGACACCTGTTCACAAAGGAACACTACTGAAAGGATATAGGTATGCCAATAGAGATAGAGGGTAAATAAGGGAAGTGGAAAGCTGGAGCCAGGAGATTCTGCACACGGGTTAAAAGTGGGTTATGGTTTGGGTTCTAAACTTCCTACCCATCCAAGCAAAGAAGATAATACAACGAGTTACTAGAGTCCCAGTATCCATAAGATAAAAGCATTCCCATTTATGAAGAGCAGAGATTTTTCCTGACATTCGGATCTGGGAAATTTCTCCTGTGCAGATGGGCACAACAAATAAGGTACCATGTTTAATCCTTTGACATTAGCAGACATTTTAAAAAACGATAATATTCAGTACTGTCAAGGATGTGGTAAAACTAGAGTATGCACAGATTGAGGTTGACATTGTTTATGACTACTACCCTTCCCCCAGACATTCTGACAATATATATCAAGAACCACAAAACGTTCATATTTTTTGATGTATTAACTCCAAGGAAATAAACTAAAACTAAGAAAAAGCTGTGTGCAGGGCTACTAATGAGAGCAAAAATTGGAAACAATGTAAACGTCCAATGTGTGGAACTGGCTAAATAAATGATAGTACGTACACTCAATACTATGTTAGCAGCCATTAAAAATGATGGTAACATGGAAGGCGTTATGCTGAGTGAAATTAGTCAGTTGCAAAAGGACAAATATATAAGACTACTATTATAAGATCTTGAGAAATAGTTTAAACTGAGAAGAACACACTCTTTTGTGGTTACGAGACGGGGGGAGGGAGGAAGAGTGGGAGAGGGGTATTTACTAAATAGATAGTAGACAAGAACTACTTTGGGTGAAAGGAAGGACAACACTCAACACAGTGGAGGTCAGCACAACTGGACTAAACCAAAGCAAAGCAGATTCCTGAATAAACTGAATGTTTCGAAGACCAGCGTAGCAGGGGCAGGGGTTTGGGGACCATGGTTTCAGGAGACATCTAAGTCAATTGGCATAATAAAATCTATTAAGAAAACATTCTGCATCCCACTTTGAAGAGTGGCGTCTGGGGTCTTAAATGCTAGCAAGCGGCCATCTAAGATGCATCAATGAGTCTCAGCTCACCTGGATCAAAGGAGAATGAAGAACACCAAGAACACAGGGTAATAACGAGCCCAAGAAACAGAAAGGGCTACATGAACCAGAGACTACATTACCCTGAGACCAGAATAACTAGATGGTGCCTGGTCACAACCGATGACTGCCCTGACAGGGAACACAAGAGAGAACCCCTCAGGGAACAGGAGAACAGTGGAATACAGACCCCGAATTCTCATAAAAAGACCAGACTTAAAGATCTGGCTGAGACTGGAAGGACCCCGGTGATCAGGGCCCCCAGACTTTCTGTTGGCCCACTACAGGAACCATCCCCAAAGCCAGCTTGTCAGGCATGGATTGGAGTGGACCATGGGTTGGAAAAGGATACTGGTGAGGCGTGAGCTACTTGGTTCAGGTGGACACTTGAGACAATGTTGGCATCTCCTGCCTGGAGGGAAGATGCGAAGGTAGAGGGGCTTAGAAGCTGGCAAGATGGTCACAAAAAGAGAGAGTGGAAGGAGGGAGCGGGCTGTCTCATGGGGGGAAAAGTAATTGGGAGTATGTAGCAAGTTGTGTATGGGTTTTTGTGTGGGAGACTGACTTGATTTGTAAACTTGCACTTAAGGCACAATAAAAATTATTTAAAAAAAAATGATGGTAACAAAAAATATGTCACAACACAGAAAATACTTATGATGATATTAAACGAAAGAGTAGATTGAAAAACTACGTTTATGCTATCGTTACGATTTATGTACGTGTAAGTACAGGACCAGAAAGGGAAAATAAAAATGGGTATTGGTTAGGAGAGTAGGATTGTGAGTGGAACGAAAGAATTTTGTACTAAATCAATTTTTTTAATAGAAAAGGGTTTTCTGGCTATAAATATTTTGAATTGGCAAAGTTCAACATAATCTTAAAACAAGTAACAAAAATCTACCAGAATATTATAATGGTTGTTTTTCTTTTTTTCTTACTTTCTTTTCTTTTTAAAAATAAATCATTCCTTATTCCCTGCAAACAATGTGTAGATAATAAAAGAAAACAGCATTGTTTTGTTTGGCTGCTAAGCTTTATTATTACTTGATTAAAAAGAATGGTCCAAGTTCTGACACCTTTTCAAGTGTTTATTGGATGGTATCCCCTGTAACATCCACAAAGCACACAGGTAAAGCTCCCTAGGCCTGGCCCTGGGCTGAGCTCCCAGGACAGAAGACTGGTCTACAGACAGTCCAGAGGGTGACTGGGGAAGGAGCACAGACAGGCCTTCTGGAGCCATTTATTCCTCTACCAGGTAAGAAAATGCAGCATCAGGGGGACTGTAATTCTTTGCACTGTGATCTTTGCACTATTATCAAATCACAGAAGGGGCCTGTGAATTCACCAATCAATTTAACCTATGAATTCCCTCCATAGCTGATGGTTTGCACTTAATCCTTTTGTATAATGTGCGGATCAATACCACACGCAGTTTTATCATCTTTATGACCAGTATCACCCTCCACTGAGCCACCCAAGTCAGAAACAGGAGAGTCCTCCCAGACTCTGCTCTCTCCCTAACACTGCACAGACCCATGTCCTGTTGATTCTGCCTCCAAGACATCTATGAACCCATCCACTTGTCTCTGTCCCCCTGCTACTGCCCAAGCCCGCCATGATCTCTCACCTGGACCACAGACACAGCCTCCAGTCTTGCTGCCCCATCAGCACGACGTTTCTAAAATACAAGCACGGTCATTTTCTCAGTGCCTACACAGGATAAAAATCCAGGCTCCTCAGGCTGGTCCAGGGGGCTGTCTGTGATCTACCACAGCCCAACCTGCCAGCCTCAAATCCAGCCACTCTCCCAGGTGCTTCCAGGGCTCCAGGTGCCTGCCAGTCCTGCCACCACACATGCTAATTTCCTCTGCCTGGAATGCTGAACCCACGCTATCCCCCTCACCCCTGAGGAAATCCTCTTTCTCTGAGCCTCCCCCACTTCCCCCGTGACCCTCCCACGCAGGCTTAGATGTTCCCTCTTTGTGTTTACCTAGCAGGTTAGGAAACACCAGCACACAGTGACTAAGCTCACAGGCTCTGGGGTCAGGCTCGCCTGGGTTCAAATCCTGGCTCGGGTATTGTGCCAATCACTTCACATATATTACCTTCAGCGAATCCTTACAGCAACCCAGCGCCAGGTTCTGCTGTTATTTCCCTTGCGCAGATGAGTAAATTGAGGCTTAGAAGGGCTACATAACTTGTGCTGAGCCATACAGTATACAAGATGAAGACCTGGGATTTGAATGAACCCAATCTGACTCGACCTCTACCGCAACGATGCTTTGCCTCTGAATTAATGGAAGCACCGCAAAGCCCCTCATTCCTTCCTTTAACAGTCAACCTATATTTCTTTTATGTCATATTCCTGCATTCATACATGTCAGGTGAGTTTCAGGAATGAAATTATTTCTTGTTCCCACCTAACCATCAACGACGATTTCAATTCCCCTCACTTTAACCCTCTTGGTAATATTCTGGTGGCCTCTGTTATGAACAGGATCTGAGGCCCCTGCCCCCTTCCTATCCCTCAATCCCCCAAACATTCTAGGAAAAGTGGAAAACAGCTGATAGGACTGTGACATCAGCAGGAAGCCTGGTGTCTCCTCTTTGGTTAAACCCACCCACGTCCTATAAAGTGGAAACCTGGCAATTAAACACTTTTTATGCTTAATAAAAATCCTAACTAAGCAAAAGTCATTCTGTCTGGATAACTGAGGTCCCCATGTGGACAACTGCTACGCGTCTGCTCAGAGGCCTCTGATAATTCTCCTCAGCAGAGGCACCTTCTTCACCTGGACTCCCAAACTTCACTGTATAACTTCACTCTTTGCTTCCACCTTTTCTCTCAAAATTTCCTTATATGAATCCCTCGCTCCACCCATATCAGAGTCTTTGGTGCTGCTCTGCTTACTGCGTGCTTCCCAGCTTATAGGCCCCATATCCCTGAACCTCTCTCTCCTCCTCACCACTTACACCCCTCAGCACCCCCGCTCCCCAACACCCAGCATGAATGCCACTCCTACACAAAGTCTTTCCAGGCTTCTCGACTAGCTAAGAGCTCTTTTCCAAACCATGACTGCACCTGCCACTTCTAACCTATGGCCAAGATCCATCCTTCTTCCGTCTTCAATATACCCTGAGTCTATCCGCCATCTTCCTGTCACCACCAGTCCCAGTTGAGATCATCTTGTGCTTAGATTGCTACAGTCGCCCCCTTGTTGTCCCTGCTTCCAATCAGGCCCCCAGCACAATCACTTCTCTGTGAAGCCTCCGGACAAAGCCCAAACCCCTCCTTAATCTGGCTCAACAGGTCACATGTCATCCGTCCCTGCCTTCATTCCAGCTCACCTTTCCCCCTTTCTCCTCTCCCATGTCTCCTGTGCTACACCCACGGGGAATTTCTTCCAAGTTTCACAAACACACTGTTCTCTCTTGCTCTGGCTTTCCCACAAGCTGTTCCCATTGTCTGGAACCCTCCCCTCATGCCCTTTGGCTAATGTCTATGCAAGCTTCAAATCTTAGCTTGTACCTTACTTTCTAAGGAGCCCTGGTGGCACAATGGTTAAGAGCTCAGCAGCTAATCAAAAAGTTGGCAGTTCGAACCCACCCAGCCGCTCTGTGGGAGAAAGACCTGGAGAGCTGCTTCCGTCAAGACTTGACAGGACCCAACAACATCACCACCTTACTTTCTCCTGGAACTCTTCCTTGGGCCACTCGTTTGGTTTCAGTGACTACATTTATGTGTTCCATAAGATCCTAATATATAGTCAGTGGTCTACTCAGCTCTCCAAAGTCCGTCCTCGGCCTACAAGACCACACAAAACTGGTCTCTAGCTTCAATTTCTACTACTTTTCCCATGTTCAGCAAGCTGCAGCCTCAGTAACCACAATTGGTTAAGTAATGGTACAGAGTTTGGATTCATTCAACAACGAATATTATTGAGCTTCTACTACATGCCAGACATTACTAGGCACTGAGAGATAAAACACTGCGCAGAACAAAAATAGCCTCTGTTCGTGAAACTTTCATTCTAGTGGGAGAAGACCCAAAATAAATAAAAAAGTCAGTATATCTTATCTCAGGTAAGTGCTATAGAGGAGAACAAAAAAAAAAAAAAAAAAGGGTGAGGAACACAGGGAATGCAGAGGTGGTGGTGTTATTTTATTTAGGGTGATAAGGTCTCTGTGACAAGGTGGAATTTGAGCAGTGACCGGAAGGAAGTGAGGTAATGAACCATGTGGATACCTGGGGAAGACGACTGCAAGCAGAGGGAACGGCCAGGGTGGGAGCTTGTTTCAGGAACACAAGAAGGCCAGTGTGGCTGGAGCAAAGAGAGTGCGCAGAAGAATAGCAGAAGCTGAGGCTGGGAAGGCTTCAAGGAGTTGATGGGGCATGATTCATGTAGGGCCTTGAAGGCCATTGGAAGCACTTCTGCCTTTACTCTGAGTGAGATGGGAAGACTTCAGAGGTTTTAAGCAGGGAGTGGGGAACAAGATCTGACTTACCTTCCAAAAGGACCAGTCTGGCTGCTGTGTGGAGAATTGACTGTAGGGGGCAAGGGTGGAAGCAGGGAGACCAGTCAGAAGGCTATTGCAATAGTCCACGCAGGAGATAATGTGGCCTAGTGCATAAATTCATTGATTCAATAAATGAAAGAATGACTCGTTCCTCTTTTATTGGCCACTGAAGTTGTTTCCAGTATTGTATTAATATAAATAGGGCTATAATAAATACCTTTGTGCATAAAGACTTTTACTGTTATTGCTGATATTTTGTTTTGTGTGTTTGCCCCCCCCCCCCCCCAGAATTGTTTCTCAAATATAGAACTGCTTGACCAAAGAGGAGACACATTTCAAGGTTTTAAAAAGATACCCATCAAATTGCTTTTCATAAAGTGTAGGAGGGTATTATCACTTGTTTTTTATGTGCCTGTCTGAGAAGCCAAAAAAAGACCTTTTGCTCTTGTTTCCATTTGGGCATCAGGTTCTTCATCTATAAGATGGCGATAATCATACTCGTTCAGCTTTTCTCACAGGGTTGTAGTAGGGCCAAGGCAGTTAAAAAAACGGATACCCAGTTATGGTCTGAACCAGAGAAGACATGTCTCCTGGGCTTCACCATCTGGGGGTAGGAGAGGGGCAGAGGGCAAGAGCTCAACCTAACTAAGCAGGCTTCCACAGCCCTATTGGCTGGAGGGGAAAAGAGTGACCAGCTGTGAGGGTGGGGGGAGTCTACATCTGTTAATACCTCTCTCTGCTGTCTTTATTACTTCTTCCTGGGGCAGAAACGGTGGTCTCAAACATACCAACAATCATGAAGATGGCACAGCACCCGGCGACGTTTCATTGTTCCATTATACATAAGGTCGCCGTGAGTCAGAGCAACGATAACTGGTCATCCTTCTTCACCAGCCCATCCATGCTCTTAACACAGCTATTACTCTATAATTTGATCGTTTATGGAGTTTCAGATCCTCACTCAATCCAGTCTTCAGGCTTTTGTGGTATGGTTTGACTTCCCAAGCAAAGTATTTGTCCAGTTAGAATATTTGGTTCTGTTCGTGAAAATTCTTTTATCTAAAAATATTTTGTGATCAAATATTCTCCTTTTCCCCAAAAGAGGGAAAAGTAATTTCAAATTAAAAAAAAAGAAGAAGAGCAAAGGCAGCGTGTTCAGAATTGGGGTGGGGGGTGGGAGGAAGCACTGCTGTACCACATCCCTTCGGCCAAAGGGAGGTCAAGACGCTTCCCCTCCCAGCCAAGACAAGGCTGATTGCACCTTCTCTTTCCAGCCGCAACTAAAACCTGTGGGAAGGGGGTTTCGCTTTTTTTTTTTTTTTTTAAGTGTTTCTTATGGGCTGCAAATTACAAAATATTCTCTTCTTTCACCAGATAATCAAATGGTCCCTGAATCTGAAAGCGCAGCACAATTCGGTTTGCGTCTCAAAATGCAGTGTCAGTTCAGCCCCGCAAAGGCAGTTCAGTTTTTAATTTCTGGAGCAAGACTCGGCAAACAGTAAAAACACTCTTGTGGAGCTGTGAAAGTTGAGCTTCGCTGTTTGATAAATGAGCAGACGGGCAGGCAGCCCCTCTTTCTTTTTTTGTATGGATTCAATGAAGCCTGCCTAAAGAACGCCACATGCTGTTCTAGCTACTGATCTAACATTCCGCAACATCCCAGCCTTCCAAATTCCCTTTAATTACGCGTGAATCCCACCCTTCTCTCTTTCAGCCTGGGCAGACAGGGCTGGGGCTCCACAGGGCGGGGGCTCCACAGGGCGGGGGGTGGGAATCGAAAAGTGCTGGAGAACGACTCCCTGGAGCCACTGGAGTTCTTTTTTAAGGGGCAGTTGTCATGTTATTCATATCCTCCCTCTACTCTTCTCCCCATACAATGCATTGCTCCAGGTTGAAGGAAAATCAGCATGCAGGCTACCCTTGGATAATTCTTGGAGTTTTAGAAAATGTGAGTGAGTTTTAAGCAAACATTGCTAAAATGACATATTCAAACCCGTGCGCTATATTAAGGTAAGGATGGGGACAAACGAGCAGCACTAGGCACCACACACTATACTAGGTGTTTTACACTTGGTATTGCATTGTATAAAAGAGGGCAGAGGTGGTTCAGTGGTAGAATTCTCGCCTTCTACGCAGGAGACCTGGGTTCGATTCCTGGCCCATGCACCTCATACGCAGCCACCTATTCGTCTGTCAGTGGAGGCTCGCATGTCGCGATGATGCTGAACAGGTTTCAGCAGAGCTTCCAGACTAACACAGGCTAGGAAGAAAGGCTTGGTGATGAAAATTCTGGCGATGGATCACAACAGCCTGATCCCACTGTGTGAAGGGCCGCCATGAGTTGGGGCCAACTCCCTGGCGCTAACAACAATGTTGCATTTTATCCCATAAACATCTCTGGAAGAAAGCATGCTGTTGCTCTGCTGTGTGCCATCGAGTCGATTCCGACTCACAGCGACCCATAGGACAGAGCAGAACTGCCCCCACTGGGCTTCCAAGGAGCAGCTGGAGGAAAGCATGATAATCCCCGTTTTACAGATGAGGAACTGGGATCTAGGGCGGTCCCAGATGCTTGGGCCACAGACTCCAGTGGAAGAATGGGGGGAATCTCGTTACACTCCCTTCTCCTCTTCACCTTGGCAGACCACTAGAGCAAGGAGGCTCCCGCTGA
Organism: Elephas maximus indicus; assembly: GCF_024166365.1. Classification (NCBI taxonomy): domain Eukaryota; kingdom Metazoa; phylum Chordata; class Mammalia; order Proboscidea; family Elephantidae; genus Elephas; species Elephas maximus. The sequence goes on along the minus strand of NC_064822.1, from coordinate 173,780,127 downwards.
TGGTGCATGAAACCCCGGACGTCCTCTCATGATGTGGCCTCAAGAGCCACCTTCAGAACCACAGAGGAAAGGCACTCAATCTCATTATTCTACAGATTTGATTTTGACCCCAAAGTGTATGGTCTGGATCCAGCTTGACCTCCAAACTTAAGTCTCTGGGGATGGCTCTGCAGTTTCCAAAAATTCAGTGCACCCCCAGAAGGCAGAGATCTGCCACCAACGAGGACTGACCCAAAAGAAATTCCAGTGCAATGGAGCAAGCGCCCATCCTTCTATACTTTGTGGGAGACCAAGCTCAATTGTGTATAGTCAAGTCTGCTTAAAACAGCTTAAAAATAAGAGCTTATTTTAAAATAAGATTTGGGCTCTTATTTCAGGGATCATTTGGGTGTGGGAAGAGAAGAGGAGCTTTTCAAATGGCAAGAAATTGGAAACTCAGTACAATGACTCTTTGCTGTTTTATAATTATATACTTTAGATGTTTTGTGGCTTTCTTTAAAAAAAAAAAAAGCATATAACCAACAATTTTTCTAAAAAGTAAGGGAGGATTTGGGAAAGAAGTTAGTTCTAATTGCTGAAACTTTAAGTCTGAAAGCAGAGTACTCACTTTTTTTTTTTTTTCACTAGAAAAACCTAGCCCCCTTTTTTCAGAGAAGAAAAAATAATTAAGTCTGGTGGTAGGAATAAAGATTTTTTGAGCACCCCACCTCAATGTTTTCATTTTGAAATGGGCATTTGCCGGAGTAATTTTACACTGCTGATTTACCTCTATTCTTTAGACATTTTCTTTTCAGCACCTACTAGGTGCCAGGCACTGGGGGCATGAAGTTAGAACATGCTACAGCTTTCCCCAAAAGAAATTTCAAAATTTGTATAAGAAATTCGTATCTAGTGAAATGAGACAGAAGTGGAATTACCAGTCACACGTATGGGCCGATGAAGGAGTCCATGAAAACTCGCAGGGCTAGAAAGATAACAGTTAATCGGTTGTTTCTTGCTGGGTGCCATGGAAGGCAATCGCAAGAAGTCCAAAAAATCCCTAGATGAACCCAGTATTGTCTTTAGGCTGACTGGATATTGTGTCACATGTGTGAATGTGAGAAAAGACAGTCATCACACGCCGATTTAGCTAGAATGAGGTGACTTACATAAGATACAGGCTAAGTCAAAAATGGAATAATTCTGAAGACAATAATAAGAGTGAGGGTGAGGGTGGTGATGACAACGTGAGATGTAGGTAATTTTTAGAACAATTGTCCTCAAAATTGTTCAGAAGCAATAGCACCTAGAAGGCTTGAAATATTGATAGGTTAGTGATAACATACTAAAAACACGATATATTAAAGTCATGAAATGTTGCCATGGTAAATGGAAACCATGATTATAGCTAACGTGCATGGAGTGTTTATATTTACCAGGAGCTGTGCTCAGTGACGTCACTAGGGTTGGCATCGCCCTGTGAGGTAACTCATGGTGCCACACTAGGGTTGGCATCGCCCTGTGAGGTAACTCATGGTGCCACACTAGGGTTGGCATCGCCCTGTGAGGTGACTCCTGGTGCCATCCCACCGTGGACCTCCTCCCATACCAGACCGTGCAGAATTCTCAGTAACGTTTTTTTGTACTAGTGTTTCTCATAAATCAATTTCTATACATCACTTCTTCTTTTCCTTTAATTACTGCTTGTTGATATAGGTTCACAAATACTAATTACCTCAGTGTGTAGCTAAAACACCAGGAAATCGGACAAAATCAGCAACTCTAACAACACTGGCAGCAAGGAAAACAAGGGTACGTGCTTGTAGTGCGTGCAGATGACCTGAAGCGTCATTGTGATTGGGTAATAATGTCAGCTCTGACTGGAGCACGTTAGAAGGTTCAAAAAAGTCAATCAGCATAAAGCTTTAGTCTTGTAGGTATACTGATACATGTAAACTGGGCTTACAAAAAATTTTTTGCTGTTCTAAGTCATTACAGGGATATTTTTATAAAAAATAATAAATTTCTCCTGAAACACCACACAAAAATTTTCTAGACAGTCATTTTGGTGTCACCCCCCCCGACAATGTCACCCGGTGAGGTCTGCAAACCCCCAGCTCCCTTAATAATGCCACTGACTGTGCTTTTTATATATATGTTTATATTATATTTATATTTGTATTATGTCCTTTTTATATTTATCACCTCAGCACTTCTTTAGGTGGATGCTATTATTATCCCATTTTATAGATGGAGAAACTGAGGTCCGGAGATATTAAGAAATTGCCTGATCTCCCACAGCTGGTAAGTGGAAGAGTCAGTTTGACTTCAAAGATTTTATACTTCATTACACTAGGGACGATGAAAAAGGAAGACAAAAGAAGAAATGATGCCTTCAAATTGTGGTATTTGCGAAGAATATTAAATGTGCTACAGACTGCCAGAAGAACAAACAAGTCAGTCTTAGAAGACATACAACCAGAATGCTCCCTAGAAGCGAGGATGGCATGACTTCAACTTGTTTACTTTGGACATGTCATCAGGAAAGACCAATTGCTAGAAAAGGACACCATGTTTGGTAAAGTAGAGGATCAGCAAAAACCAAGGAAACTTTCAATGAGATGGATTAACACAATAGCCCTAACAATAGACTCGAACACACCAACCAGCATGAAGATGGTGTGGGACTGGGCCACATTTCATTCTGTTATACATAAGTTGCCATGAGTCCGAGCCAACTCGATGGCAACTGACAACACACTGAAGACACCTAAAACAACAAAATGTGTTATCTTATGTGAAAGCAGACATTCCAGTGTGGACACTCAACTGCAGATGCTAAAGGTTAAAAAAATGTATGTGAAAATTAAAACAAGGCCACCACCGAAGGATCCTCATGTCACCTCCAGAACGCCCTCCTCTGCTCCTGTGCCTTCCATGGAGGTGCAAGTGACTCTACATGTGGGCAGGTTTGAAGGACTCTGGAGGAAGAGGGCAGTTATATACTGTGAGAGGAAGCACATCATTGTCTCTGTTCCAGGTGTATGTGACTGCTGAATACACAGGTCCCCAAATACACTTGGCTTTTCCTATTGCTCAAGCACAGCCAAAAGGAAGGAGGAAGCCAGATATTCAAGGAAGAGACACCCACAGCCCATACTGCCAATTACCTCAAGTCCTCATTGGAAAAAGGCGTGAAATAATTCAATTCAATTCATATAAGTACATCTGTGGCCCCAACTTCCCTTTCTTCAGTCTCCCTACATTGATGGTGTTCTTTCTCTGTGGCATGTGTCCACACTCTCCCACTTCCTGCCCCCTCAGATCCAACTCCCAGAAAAATACCTGGTTTCCAGGCCCAACCCTGCCACTTAGCATGTAAGCTTGGAAAAACTACTCAGTCCCTCTGGGTCTTAATTTCCTCACTTGGAAAATGAGGAGGGTTGTACCAATAGATCTCTAAGTCCCCTTAATAGATTAAATCTATTCATACTGAGGTGCTAGTAACTGAGAAGTATTAGTGAATTACCCTGTCCCGTTCTAGTTGCATTTTTATAGACTTAAATGAGAAGAATTGAGGAATTTGAGATGTCAACAAGCCTTCAGGAAAGATATATTTGTGAGACCAAGTGGCTTCCAATTGCTCATATGCAAGTTTAAGTCGAAGCTGAAGAAAATTAAAACAAGTCCACAAGAGCCAAAATACAATCTTGAGTATACAGCACCCGAATTTGGAGACCATCTCAAGAATAGATTTGACACATTGAACGCTAATGACCAAAGACCAGACAAGTTGTGGGATGACATCAAGCACATCATACATGAAGAAAGTAAAAGGTCATTAAAAAGACAAGAAAGAAAAAAAAGATCAAAATGGATGTCAGAAGAGAATCTGAAACTTGCTCTTGAATGTAGAGCAGCTAATTTGAATGGAAGAAATGATGAAGTAAAAAAGCTGAATAGAAGATTTCCAAGGGCGGCTTGAGACGACAAAAAGTAAAGTATTATAATGAAATGTGCGGAGACCTGAGTTAGAAAATTAAAAGAGAAGAACTCGCTCAGCATTTCTCAAGCTGAAAGGACCGAAGAAAAAATTCAAGCCTTGGGTTGCAATTTTGAAGGATTCTATAGGTGAAATATTGAACGAAACAGGAAGCATCAAAAGAAGACGGAAGGAATACACAGGGCACTGTACCAAAAAGAATTGGTCGATGTTCAACCATTTCAGAGGAAAGATATGATCATGAACTGATGGTACTGAAGGAAAAAGTCCAAGCTGCACTGAAAACATTGGGGAAAAACAAGGCTGCAGGAATTGACTGAATACCAATTGAGATGTTTCAACAAACGGATGCTTACTCGTCTATGCTAAGAAATTTGGAAGATAGCCAACTGACTGGAAGAGATCCATATCTGTGCCCATTCCAAAGAAAGATGATCCAGCAAGATGCATAAATTATCGAATAATATTATTAATATCACAAGCAAGTAAATTTTTCCTGAAGATAATTCAAAAATGGTTGCAGCAGTACATTGACAGGGAACTGCCAGGAAGTCAAGCCAGATTCGGAAGAGGACATGGAACGAGGGATATCACTGCTAATGTCAGATGGATCTTGGCTGAAAGCAGCTAATTCCATAAAGATAGCTTACCTGTGTTTTATTGATTATGTAAAGGCATTCCACTGTGTGGATCATAAAAAATTATGGATAACATTGCAAAGAATGGGAATTCCAGAACACTTAATTGTGCTCATGAGGAACCTGTACATAGGCCAAGAGGTAGCTGTTCGAATGGAACAAGGGGATACTGCACAGTTTAAAATCAGAATAACTGTGTGTCACAGTTCTATCCTTTCAGCATGCTTATTCAATCTGTATGCTGAGCAAATAATTCGAGAAGCTGAAGTATATGAAGAAGAACATGACATCAGGATTGGTGGAAGACTCTCTAACAACCTGCCATATGCAGATGACACAACCTTGCTTGCTGAAAGTGAAGCACTTACTGATAAAGACCAAAGACCACAGCCTTCAGTACGGATTACATCTCAACGTAAAGAAAACAAAAATCCTCACAACCGAATCAATAAGCAACATCATGATAAATGGAGAAAAGATTGAAGTTGTCAAGGATTTCATTTTACTTGGATCCACAATCAATACCCGTGGTGAAACAGCAGTCAAGAAATCAAACGACAAATTGCATTGGGCAAATCTGCTGCAAAAGACCTCGTTAAAGCGTTGAAAAGCAAAGATGTCACTTTGAGGACTAAGGTGTGCCTGACCCAAGCTGTGATATTTTCAATCATCTCATATGCATGCAAAAGCTGGACAATGAATAAGGAAGACTGAAGAAGAATTGATACCTTTGAATTACGGTGTTGGCAAAGAATAATGAAGATATCATGAACTGCCAGAAGAGTGAACAAATCTGTCCTGGAAAAAATATAGCCAGACTGTTCCTTGGAAGCGAGGATGGCAAGACTTTTTCTCATGTACGTTGCACACGTTATCAGAAGCGACTGGAGAAGGACATCAAGGTTGGTACGGTAGAGTGTCAGCGAAAAAGAGGAAGACCCTAGACCAGTTGGCTTGACACAGTGGCTACAACAATGGGCTCAAACATAGCAACAATTTTGAGGATGGTGCAGGACCAGGCAGTGTTTCATTCTGTTGTACACGGAGTTGCTGTGAGTTGGAACTGGCTCAAAGGCACCTAACAACAACAACAAAGTGGCATTCTACATGTATTCAAGTTACACTGTGTATATACTGTCTAGCGTCTATTCATAAATCTGCCTCTTCTTGAAAAGTTCAACGAATTGCTGACCATAAATCACATTACCTTTGCACAGTCTTAAGTGATCACATGGTACCACCTATGTTGCTTTTCATGGCTCATGAATTGGGAATATATCCTATACTCTTTTAGGATCCTGGGTTCCATTTCACAGTTGTGACATATAGAAGGATACACAGATATTTGAAAGGATTTTCTGTGGCTAAAATGGCTATTGTTGTACCCCTTTCCAATCAAACCCTATTTTTTTTATTCCAGGAGGCCTGTTAAACCCGTTGCCGTTGAATAGGACAGAGTAGAACTGCCCCACAGTGTTTCCAAGGAACGGCTGGTGGATTCGAACTGCTGACCTGTTGATCAGCAGCCCAGCTCTTAACCACTGTGCCACTGGGGGTCCATTCCCAAAGGCAATAGATTACATTTACCTTGGCCTCCCTGATGGCCCAGAGTAATCAATGCGATATAAGGGTAGATCACTGGGTGGAGCTTCTAGGAAAGTTCCTAAAGAGGGCTGGCTTGGCTAGGAGTCTTGTTCTTTCTGCCCTCCCTTCTATTTCCTGCCTGGAATATGGCCTTTTGAGTCCAGCAGCCATGCACTGACTCAGAAACTGGAAGCTGTGAGCCAAAGATGGCAGAGCACAGTAGAGATAGAAGGGGCTCATAGAGCTGTCATCCCAGTGCTGGGCTCTCTTCTCCTAGGCTTACTTATATGGAGAAAAGTAAAACCACTGATTTATTCAAGCCACTGTTTGGGGATGGGGAGGGGCATCTTTTAGCCATAACCACAAGGCGACTCCTAACTGATATGTTAAACCTTTTGGCTTCCACCTAGGATTTACTTTATTGGGAAGCCTCCAGTGTTTACCTCCTTTGCATTGAGCAGAAATCAGATACTGACAGCATAAGGCTTGGAGCCAGCTATCTCCTCTATAAATGGGAATAAAGATAGCAGTTAGTTCCCAGGGCTGTACGAGGATTGAATGAGTTGATGTGTGCACAAGGCTTGATCCAGCGACTGGCGCAGTCAGTGCTAGCTATCATTACTTTATGATTCCCATTTGAAAGTATTTTGGGATAATATTTTTTTTATGGAAAGGATCTTCATGTGCTCAGAGACTACCTTCCCCATTTGACAGATGGCGGTACTGAGGTTCAGAGAAGGAAAGAGGCCTCCCCATGGTCACACAGCAAGTAAAAGTGACAGATCCTCAAGGTCAGGGCTCAGAATGCAGCATAACTGGAAACTCCTGGCACACAGCCCATAGCGGACCCTTCCTAAATGTCTGTCCGTAAAGACCTTTTTTCACCCTCAGACTTCCCCTGGAGAGCTTGTTGCAACCACTTGGAAAATGAACCGTTTGCAACTTAGAGATGTTCTGTTTGTTCAGAAATCTGAGGTCCAGTTTTTCTTTCTGAAAAGGCTTGGCTTGGTGGCTAAGCACCATGGTGCTCTAATGGAAAGCAGGGGAAAGATGTATTTGGTGAAATTAAAATGCCCACTTCAGCTTCTGTGGATCTTCTGGGGCTCTGGGTTGGGGGAGGTGGATACCCGGTGCCTGGGGGTTTTCCAGGACGGACTAGGTGCTCAAGCTACCCTTCCTCTACCCCTAAGGAGGCAGCAGTTTTCTCCTCCGTGTCCCTCCACCCCCGTGTGTTCACAGCCCAGGAGGTGCCTTTGCCATCTTGTCCTCCAGTTATTCATGTGCACGTGTCCCCTGAAGGACAGAGGCTGTCTTCTTCCCTCCGTATCCCGTCGCCCAGCCCAGGGCCAGGCTCATCACGGACATGGGATAAACGAATGCTGAATAAATGGGTAGATCCAAGTGTCGCTGGAGGAAGCAGCACAGAAAATACTGGCAGGGGATTTCACACTGCTGAGAATACCCCACTGGGAAGGTGTGAGGGGACATGTCGCTGCAATGCCAGCATACTTGATCCCCGAGAGGCAGACAGACCAAGACTTCTCTCCCCAATTCCGTCACCTAGGAGGTCTCCAGGTGACTGCTAATGACATCAAAGTCAAAAGGACAAGTGGATGCACAACACCTGCCCCCACACATACCCACCCTCCTCCCATAATAACCTGTTCCGTGTAGAGGAGATGTCTAAGAGCGTCGATTCCAGCCTGACTGACAAGTCTACATCCTGAATCCATCACTTACTAACTGTGTGACCTTGGTGAATTACCTGACTGCTCCAGGACTCAGTTTACCCATCTATTAAATGGGGGATAATGACAGTTACTTACAGTCCCTGGAGAAGGACATCATGTTTGGTAAAGCAAAGGGTCAGCGAAAAAAAGGAAGACCCTTGATGAGATGGATGGACACAGTGGCTCCAACAATGGGCTCAAGCACAGCAATGACTGTGAGGATGACACAGGATCAGACAGTGTTTCATTCTGTTGTACACAGGGTCGCTGTGAGTCAGAACTGACTCAACAGCACCTAACAAGAACAACAATCTCATAGAGTTGTTTGTAGGATCAGATAAAGTTGCTGTATGTACTTAGAATGGTGCTAGGTACATAAAAATGCCCTATTTAAGTTTCTGCTATTTCTATTAATTTTATGAGAAATTTGTGAAGGCTGTATCATAAATCAGACATGGGCAGACACCTCTACCACCTGTTAAAAAGAATTGCTTGGGAAATTTAGCTGGGTCTAATGCCAAGTGTAGGCCAATTCTATTCCTATTATTACCTTGTGTGTGTCTCAAACACAGTTCTGTTGTTCTTTAAAAATATCATTTTACTGCTTTTGATGGAGAACTAGGGTTATCATTTTGATAGTTCTCAACTTGACAAGCAGTCAGCCGCAGGAGAGAAAGGCCAGTGGAGAGCTAAAGACTAGGTCACACTCTCGCCTTCCCCCCCGGGTCCCCAAGCTATGCATGATCAGGCCCAAGCTGAGGGGAGGAGAGGGCCCTGAAACTGACGTGAGAATGGAATTTTAAATTGTATGGACTGGACTTTTTAATATATGAAAGTGTCTAAATTATCGAAAAGAGGTGCATGTTGTTATAATTGATGACCAAAAAGCTATTAAAACCTCCATGAAGCCATTAGGGGTCAGGGAAGGGAGCTTGGCCACGGTGCAGAGGAAGGAGTGACTAGAACAAAGTGAACTTATTTTCTGTTTACACTTCATCAAGTTCCGCCTGTTCCAAAAGCTAGTCACTCTTGTGGTGGCTCGTCTGGGAGTCTCCAAGAATCAGGGTGCAGCACTAGATGCATAGGCACAAAAACAGAGCCACAGGTGAACCCTCCTTGGAGGGGCAAGAGCAGACTGTGGGTGGGGGCAGTAGGAGGTCAGCTGGAGAGCACAGCCCTTTAGCCAATGTGGACAAAGATTCACGGGGGGCTCCCCAAGGACCACGACTGAGCCCGTCCCCCCAGCATATGGATGAGGGTCACAGCAGAGGGCACTGACAGCTAGGAGGAGCCCTCAAAAGCACCAACTGGTACAAGCAACCCTTCCTCTAAGACTACCCTCCACCGCTCTACCCCAAACCTGGAGGATCCAGAAGAGGGGAGAGAAAGAACAGACAAACCCCTCTTTCCCAGAGCAAATTCTGAGCCACAGTGAGGGAGAAGTTCTGACTTGGATCCTAGATTGAAGTTTTAAATTGGCCTGAACTAGACTTTTGGAAAGGAATTGTTATATCTAACCAAGACCTATTGGATGGCTGAACGTGGTCCAAACCAAAACCAAAAACCAAACCCATAGCTGTTGAGTCAATTCCAACCCATAGTGACCCTATATGACAGAGTAGAACCGCTCCACAGGGTATTCAAGGAGTGGCTGGTGGATTCAAACTGATGACCTTTTGATTTGAAGCCCAGCTCTTAACCACTGTGTGACCAGGACTCCGAACATGGTCCAATGCTATGGAATTTCCCTGCAATGACCTCAGAGTGCAGACCAGTGAGATGGGACAGAGGATGTTGAAGCCGGCACTTCAAAGTACATAAAAATATAGCCAGTTTCCATTAGCACCTCTGCGAGGTCATTCTTACTCAATAAACGGGTTAATGGCAAATGAATACAATACCAATTTCCTAAGGCTATAGTGAGGGTTAGACAAACTCAGGTGTGGAAAATGATTCCCACGGTCTCTGGCAAGTAGTAATAACATAAACCGTTCAACCTTCATCAAGTATCTGAAGGCCTACTATTCCATGCCAGGCACTGCTCTAGGTGCCAGGGACGTGCAATGAACAAGAAAAAGGCCCTGCCCTTGTGGAGCTTCCATTCTAGAGGGAGAGACAGACAAGAGACAAGCAACTATACAAGCAACTAGTTCATGGGTGGTGCAAAGGGTTAATGCGCTCAGCTGCTAACCGAGAACGTCTACCCAAAGGCACCTCTTAAAAAGGCCTGGCAATCTACTGCCAAAAAATCAGCTATTGAAAATCCTATGGACACAGTCCTACTCTAACACACGTGGGGTTGACACGAGTTGGAATTGACTTCACGGCAGCTGATTCATAGGACGTAAAGAAAAATAAGGTATGGTCAGAAAACGGAGGAGATGGGACGGGGTGGGGCTAATGGTAATTTCTTCCCTTTATGCTTCAGAGTTTTAAAAAATTCTCTCATAAATACTGTCTCTTTTTATCCCTAGAGAAATTTGGTGAGAGATTTTTCTCATCTAAAGGTAAGGAAATAGAAGCTTAGAAAGGTTAAGTGACTCCAAGTCCAGTGACCTTCCATTGTCCTAGCCAACAGCAAAAACGGGCACGAGACCAGTTCTGCTAGAAGCTTCAGCATTCCCTGCATTTGCTAAATTAATTCCGGGGCCCAAAGTCAATAGGACATTACTGGAAGCCCGTGCTTGTGGAGCTTGGCCACAGCCTCGGAAAGGAGGTTGATATTGAAAGTCTTACTTGGAACAAAGCAGTTGCTGCCACCAACTTTACGAAAACAGGTCCCGGACAGGCAGCCCTGGGGAGAGTGTACCGCTGGTGTTTGCTTCAGCTCAGCCCCCTGAGAGCTGGGTGGGGGAACTACCGCCTATCTGTTTTTCCTCTAAAAACTGAGCTAAAATATTGAACCTCGCATGCTCTGAGTTAAAAGTTCATTGATGAATACTAAGTTGGGATGGATCTGCTCAAAGGGAGGCTGTCCATGATTACACCCCAAGGTTTCCCAGAATAACTGGTCGCTTTCTGTCAGGGAGAGGGCAGCTGCCGCATGCTGAGAGCCCTCAGGAAGGGCAGATGTGTCTGGGATTTCAATTCAACAAGCTCCATGTGGAAACCCACGGCGGGCGCCTCCTGTCCTCCGAGGCTGGAAGGACAGCCTGGTTCACCATGCATGTGAAATTGATGGCACAGCATCTGCAAAGAGATTTTCTATTTGTGCTTTTACTATCATGAGAGTATTTCCTTGCTTTTGGACTGAAGACAAGAAGGATGCTTTTTTTAATGACTATTTTGGAAACAGCTGGCACTGTAATTCCTCTGAGGGAGGAAACGGTGATTATTTGGAAAAATATTTTGAAAAGCCATTTGGGGTAAGTGAGACCTGTAGACAGAGGTGTCGGCAGGCACCAAGGATCAGAAAACAGAGGAAATTTGGTGGGGGTTGTCCCGGGAAGGAGGGGGAGAGAAGAGCAAAGGGAAGCAGAAGGGAGGCAGAGGAGGAGGAGGGACGCAGGCGGAGCAGAGCACGGCTGGGAGTAGTGGGGAACTAGACGGTGGAGGACCAGCCTCTACTGCAGTAGGGAGGCTGAAGGGCATTTTGAGATGGGAATGCCTGTTCCATAGGACTCTGGGAAGGCAAACCCCTTCATCAACTTCAGTCTCCTGGGTTCACAAACGCTTTCTGTGGACTCTCTTAAGAAAAGCAGAGACTGAATTTCACCCTTGGCTCACCATGGTGTAGAGCAGAACTGTCCAACAGAACTTTCTGTGATGATGGAAATATTCTATTCTGTACTGTCCAATACGGCAGGCCCTGGCCACATGGTAACTGAGTACTTGAAGTGTGGCTAGGGTGACCGGGGAACTGAATTTTGATTTTGTTTAATTTTAATTAAGTTAGAAAGCCACATGCAGCTGGTGGCTGCTCTACTGGACAGCACGGGTGTACAGAGAGGTAGCATATATGGAAGCCAAAGTCCCATGTCAAGGTGACCCTGGGGTTTGCTAAAAACTTGGGGCAGCCTTGAGACTTAAAATGGGAACTGGGTGCGCCCAGAGATATGGGCGGCTAAACCAATTTTACTTACAACATGAGGTCAATGAAACCCCCAGCTAACAACAGAGTTATAAAAGTCTTTGAGAATAAAAGACAGAAGGCCCTTACACAGGCAAACTGGAGTTTCTAGAAATGGTGAGATTTTTGCAGAATCTAAGCTAACAAAGGGCTAATTGTGTATGCACAAACACCTTATAACACCAAGAATTCAAAGAATTGTAACAGCACAAGATAGGTGCTTAATAAATATTTACTAAGTTACTGGAACAGTGGTTATATCAACCCAATGACAATATCTTACTTGAACCTTGCAGCATCACTATGAGGAGACAGGCCCAAAACCAAAAACTCATTGCTGTCAAGTTGATTCCAACTCATAAAAATTCCAAATCATAAAAAAAAAAAAAAATAAGCGACCTTAATTCCGCATTTCACAGCTGAGGTGGCTGAAGCTGAGAGAGGTTAAGTGGTAGGTCCAGGAGAGTCAGAACTCCTGGTCTTTTAATCCATATCTAAGAGGCCTTATCTGGAGTCTCCATCATGGCAGCTGCCGAGGGTGCGTGTGGATGCGAGTGACTGCTCAGGGAGCGCGGGCCCTGACCCGGCTCTGTTATTGCGTGCGCGCTTGGTGCTGTTCTTCCTTCTCCCCCCTGCCCCGCAAAGGAAACAAGTCCCTCCCTAGACTGTGAGCCCCTCCACAGCAGGGCCTGGACTGGCCTCTTTTTCTCTGTCCTCTCTGGCTGCCTAACACAGTGCCTGCCACACAGCCGATCTCAGCAAATACTGATGGGCTGCAGAAGTGAATGAATGAAATAGCGAAGCTGGATTCTCCACTGACTTTAGAAACAAACAAAAATTTTCATTTTAGAAAAAAAGCCTCATGAAAATATTTTTCTCCCTAAGGCACCACAGAGCCTCTTCCCAATTCTTGAGTGGAGCCAGTGAGTTTTTGGACTCTCTACGGCAGTTGGCTCAAGCCTGACACTACCCTTTGCCTTTTTCTTTTTTTTTTTCCCTGCTGATGATCTATGTGTTGGGTGTCTGAAAAGGGAATTTCTGAACCTTATAATGCTGACCTTTTTCTGCCAAGACAGTCATTTCACACCTGTACTCAGAAAACTGGTAAGGAACGGTGGTGCAGAATAAGCCTATCTATTTTTCGTTAGCCAACACACACACACACACACACACACGAAACCAAAACACCAAACCTGTTGCCCTCTAGTCGATTCCAATCCATGGTGACCCCATGTGTTGCAGAGTAGAACTGTGCTCCATAGGGTTTTCTTGGCTGAACTCTTTACAGAAGCAGATAGCCAGGCCTTTCTTCCAAGGTACTGCTGGCTGGGTTCAAGCTGCCCACCTTTAGGTTAGTAGTAGGGTGCAAATTACTTGTACCACCTAGGAACCTTTTTTTATTAGCAGATTCAGAAAAAAAGAAGCTAACAAAACGAGGAAGAGCTGAAATGTATTGACTCCATTTAAACTGGCTACTTTTTGTCATAAAGTCTCGATTTTAATCCATCAGATAAATTATCAGTCTTAACAAATGCCCCAAAAGCTTTCTTTGGTCTATTAAATTGAATGCTTAGTGAGAACTACTATTTGTAAGCAATGCCCTATGTGTGGCATATGTTTTTATCATAAGGTGGATAGGGAGTGGTCAGGCTTGCCATGATATTACAATAGTACAACTTCTAGCTGAGGACCCCAAACCTCCAATCTAATGATGCAAGGCCATTTCCTGTTTCGCCAAGGCCTTCATATCAGTAGGCCAAGCAGTTTGCCTGTCACGGGCTTACAGACATTCATACAAGCCACTTGTGAGTTCAACATTTTCCTCCCAGAGGAAAAAAAAAAAAGGTTACTTTATGTGAATTATTAGGCATTTCGGGGGAGACATTCACTTCTTATGCTGTAATATTTCTCTTGAATTGTTTGAATTTTGTTACGGCAAATAAGTATTTCCTCTGGTAATTGAAATTAGAAAGTGAAATGTTTTAAAATGATTAACAACTGTGCATAAATTACTTAAGAGGGGAAACGGGCATAAACATGGCGAGGCTGACCCACCTTCCCGAAGCTGGCGGCGTTGACAGGCTGGGTGTCATTCTTCTCGCAGAAGTCCAGGTAATGCATATAGAGGGCACTTCGAGGAATGCAGACCCCTTCCGCGATCTCATAGTTCTCCTCCAGCCTGGGTGAACAAATGCCCAGTCAGCAAAGGTGACTGATGTGTTATCTGCCCCAAGCCAAGGAAGGTCCATTCTTCCCAGCCCTCCTTCAGAGCTGGATGTACTTTGGAAATAACACTCTTCATGCAGATGGGGAAACTGAGGCCCAGGAAGATGAGGCAACCTTCCTGGCATCATGCATGGAGTTAGTAGGTCAGCAGGGATCAGATGTTACTTTTCCAACACAATTCCCAGTCCCTCTCCCTTGTGCTTGCCTGGCCACATTCTGGGTAGATCCGAAAAAACCAGACCCGTTGCCATGAGTTGATTCTGACTCATAGTGACCCTATGCAACAAAGTAGAACTGCCTCATAGGGTTTGTAAGGTTGTAATCTTTACAGGAGCAGACTGCCACATCTTTCTGCCACACAGCGGCTAGTGGGTTCGAACTACCAGCCTTTTGGTGGGTGGCTCAACCACAGTGCCACCAGGGCTCCCACTGAGTGGATCAGGTTCCCCCAAATTCCCAAAACTCTTCAGGCCTCAGGCCCCACACTCACTTGTGTAGCCATTTTTAAGGCAAAGGGTTTCAAAAAGAAGGGCTGCTGGTGTTAACATCCTTTGCAGAGGATTCGTCTTGGCTGAAAGGAACAGTGGGAGGGTCTGGGAAAACACAGCCAAGGGGAGGCTGCACATCCGAACAGCCGCTAACACACTGACTGAAGGGAGTCTCATGACCACAGCGGGAAGTGGGGCCTCTTGACTTCTTTAGGCCTTCTTTGCTGTGTTAGAATTATCTGATTCTATACCCGTTCCCTTCTCATCAGTATAGCTTAGGGGTTAAGAGTAGGAACTCCCTCCACCTGGGTTCAAATCCCAGGCTTGCCACTTACTGGCTTTGTGGCCCTGGGCAATTTACTTAACCTCAAGCCTCAATTTCCTTTTGGAGCTAATGACTATAACTGCCTCATGAGGTTGTTGTGAAGACCAGATGAGGTAACATGTGATGTGTACCTGGAACGGTGGCTGGAACATGGCAAGCATGTAGTAGATGCTTGGCTTCATCATCGCCCACTTTTCCACTCCATAAAACATAAAACGTTTTGGGCACCTATGTGTCTAGACTTGGTGTGAGATACTAGGGATAGAAATGTAAACGAGATACAGTTTACCTTTTCTCCCCTCTTTACTCCAAACACCAGAGCTTAGATATCCAAATGAATCTTGCCTCCTTTATCATCACGGACATATTGGAACACTTCTTCCACCAGAACTTCTGTAGCACACAGCAATTTGGGAACTTCTCTTTGGGCTCTGCCTCCACAGCCTGTTTCACATATTACCCAATAAACTCACCAATGGAAACCATTTCTCCTTTGATCATGAACTGGATTTTAGGAAACAACCCCAAGTCATTTGGAACCAAGTTTTGGGTATAAAGTGACTGGAATAACCCTTTTCCCCAAAGCATTTTTTTATGGGAGGGGAAGTCAAAAACAAGGCAGGATTCTAAAGCAATGAAATAAATGTCCTCAAGCAGCTTCTCACTCTCTCTGAGGGCACTTGCCAAAGAAGTGGCCCAGCAATGTTGTAACTGAAGTGGAACGAGAACACAGCCTCCTGAGGTGCCCACTAGAAAGGACAGCCCTCGTTTGGCTGTGAAGGTTCCAACGTGGGGCTGAAAGAAAATCAGTTCAATCATTTCACAGTATAACCCTGTGGGTGAATTCAACCCTAGCCTCACTCAAATAAATGAAAAAGCCTGGCACTGAATGGTCCCAGGTCATCTCACCCAAGTCCCCTCTTCTCGGAAGGGGAACACTGAATGACTCCAAATGATTTTTTCAGAAATATTCCAGAAAGTAGTATATGCAGTCTTTTCTAGGCAACCAAATTCCTCGCGGCTGGGATGCTATCTGATTCACCTCTGCATCCCGGAAGTCCAGAATATTCCTTGGCACACAGTAGGTGCTCAAGACATGTTTCATAGATTATCTCAGTCATTTATTCATTTAGCCAATATTTATGGATCTCTTACTACCATCAAGTGCTGGGGATCCCATGGTAAGCAAGATAATCCATGCTTGCATACAGTGACCAGTCTATTGGTGGACAGGCAGGTAAGAACACAGGTAATCTTTAATTCAACAAACATGTCCTGAGTGCCACTTCTAGACATTAAGGAAACAGTGGTGAACAAAACAAAGGCCATGTCATGAGATGGTTGACATTCTGGTATATGCATCCCGAGCATCATAAATTGGAACTCTAAATGTGTTTCCCTGTGGGAAAATGGCTTCACATAGAGATTAGGTTTCTTAGGACAGCCCTAAGCTTCAGGTCTGGTATGAATAACAATTATCCTACTAGGTTAGCCTGGTCCCCTAACCGCCATTCACGATATTGATTCTTTATAAAAATGAGCCCAGAGTTCCAAACAACCAGCTGATGTACAAACTTGTAGGGACTGAGTAATACAGCTTTCACAAACTGGAGGCTCACAAACACGCTTTGTGGGGCCCGAACAATGTTGGCCCAACTTCTAAAATTCAGGACATTTCACATAAGAATCTGAATTTCTGGCTTCTTTTGAAAAAGCTGAGGCCTGGCAACACTGAGCCCGTATTCCCGCATGACAACAATTGGCGAGAGCTGCATGTGCCCCCAGTTGGCCAAGGTCCTCTCTCCTCCCTGTTTCTCTTACACCCAGCCTGTTTTCTGCTCCTTGTCTGGCTCCTGCAGTCACTTGTATTGGCATAAGACACAATCTATGCCCCAGTTCACTTTGCGGTCTATTTGGGGAGTATAATGCCCAAGAACAAGAATAGTTTAGCACTAGAAACTACTGACCATAGGTGCAGTTGATGGTGGGGGAACAGAGAGATAAGTGTGTCGATAAGAATGGATAATTAAGGTTTCATGGAGGAATTGGGAACAGAACCTTTCAACTACTACTACCACCACTACCATGACTTGTGGAGCTCTTACTAGGTGCCACACGCTGCGTGCCCATTACTTCATCTGATCTTCACAATGACCATATCAGACTGCCAGAATAATGAACAAATCAGCCTTAGAAAAAATAAGATTTTTCTACTTAGCAGAGAGGATGGCGCAACTTTGGCTCGCTTACTTTGGACACGCCATCAGGGCAGACCAATTGCTAGGCAAGTACACCATGTTTGGTAAAGCAGACAGTGGGCGAAAATGAGGGAAACCTTCAATAAGATGGATTGACACAATAGCCATAGCAGCGGACTCAAACATAACCAACAATCATGAAGATGGAGTAGGACTGGACATTTCATTCTGTTATACATGAAATGAGGTTGCAATGAGTCGGAGCCAACTTGACGGCAAATAACATTATACCCATGTTTCAGATGAAAAAACTGAGGATCAGAGGGCATAACTCACTTGCACATGGTCATGCAGCTAGTAAATAGGAGAGATTGTGTCACTTCAACCAACCACTATGGTACTCTACCCCAGTGGACTGAGGGGGCTTCAGGCAAGATGCTAAGAGATGAACATGGAGACACAGGCTTCGAAAGGGGGTATCTAAGGAGAAAGGACCAGGATGGGGGATCTTTAAATGCCACCCAAAGGAATATGGCCAGGCATAAAAGTTTAGCAAGCTCCACATGTTCCTAAGTTGAGGAGTTAACACGAGAACATCATTTTCAGAAGGCTGCCGTGGAGTGGTACTCAGATAAAAAAAAGACTGAGAAATAAAAACTCAGAGGCAAGAAGACCTGAGCATTTCTGAGACGCTGTAGGAATAATAATAATGTCATCAATAACTGTAATAACTAACATTAATTTAAAGCTTACTATCCTCTATTCACCAGCAACGGATTGAGCATAAAAGACTGTCGAAGTAACTGCCAAGTGTCATTGGTTTTGTCTTAGACTATTGAGAGTTCCATACGGTGATTTCCCTAAAAAAAATTGACTTCAACATTTTAGACTATGGGTTTTTTGGAACATTTTTTCATTCTAATTGAAAAAAAAAAAACCTTCCTGTCGATTCTGACTCACGGTGATTGCACAGGTACAATTTGGGCAGTTGGAACTTTGTGCATTACAAGCTATGGGGCGGAGGCGGGGGGAAGTATCCCACTTTCCTTATCTCTGTTAATCATTTCTTAAAAGTTATTTTGGCTCGAACAATTCATGGACACATTCAACAAATGTGCATTTCAAATCATTCACGCATTCATCTTCCAAGAAGTGCATGATTCTTTCAAATGATAGAGAACCAATTAAGTTTAGGTTTTTTTTTTTAAGCATGGGTGTAGCGTCATCAATTTATTCTTTAGGTCACTCTGGCACATCTTTGGTGGGTGGGTTAGGTGGCCTAGCAAACTCTGGCATATAAACCAAAAAACCAAGCCCGTTGCTGTCGAGTCGATTCCAACTCATCGCGACCTAATAGGACAGAGTAGAGCTGCCCCATGGAGTTTCCAAGGAGCACCTGGTGGATCTGAACTGCTGACCTTTTGGTTAGCAGCTGTAGCACTTAACCACTACACCACCAGGGTTTCCGTCTGGCACATAGCAGCTGATTAATTAGTATTTGTTTAATGAATGTATTAAGAAATGAGACCAGTTAGTAGCTACTCCCATAATCAAGGCCAGAAGTGATGGCCTATGAACTGAAGCAGTGGTTGTGGGGGCAGAACATTGAGGTGTGGGTTTCCTATTGCCAGATGTGAAGGCATGGCAACCTTAAGCTCCTCACTGGGTTGAATGAATGAATGGGGGAGGGGCCTCCACTCCCCAGTCTCCATTGTAGAAAAAGAAACAAGTTATGGCAAAAAATAATGCTTTCAAGGTCAGTATAGTGCAGTGTTAAAGAGTATGAACTCTGAGGTCAGTTTCTGACTCCCTTTACTCATTAAGTTATGCTACTTAACCCCCCTTGTGCCTCAGTTTCCATTTGTTGTTCTTGTGGCTTATTTGCTCACTAAATCTAGCCAAGAGATCCAATAACTAAATGAAGGTTAAAAATATCACATTAAACAAACCCATAGCAACAAAAACTATTTGAATCTGATGGGTGTAAGTCATAGTTCACACAGGCGAACTAATTAAGCAGTTACCTGTCAAAGCCCGGAGCCTTCTAAATAATTATGTTTCTACCCACATTTTGTGCCTCTTAGTGGACTGTCTTCGCATTCAGGTATCTAGGTGGTTTGTGACTACGAAGCATTTTAATAAGCTCCGTGAACGAACAGATGTAATTGGTGTGGAAGGGCAACTTTGATGCTTGATGAGTTTCTACAGGAATAGCATTATGACACCTGTCCCCAAACCTCCTTACAAACCCAGAGGGTCCGTGCATGTACTATACGCTCCTAATTGGAATGTCCGCTTCCCTGACCAAGGCACGGCAGAAAGAAAGGCAGTTAATTATTTCTCTTCATATCTGATGAAATTTTCCCTTTCCCTCCTCTCTTTTAAAGGACATCATTAGTCTGACATGGCGAACAATGCTCCATTATACCTGGGTCTTTTTTTTTTTTTTTAATGATCAGAATAAAATTCCCCACCTCTTCCATTTTCTTATCTTCTATTTAACAACTCGATCATATTTGAATTGAGCCGACCCTATTATGAAGAGATAATGAACTCAGTCGGCTAGCTAACATGAGTCATTATCTGCCGTATATGTTTTTAAAAAGACCCCTCACAAGGTTTCAGCATGTGGCATCCTAGGGCACATTGAGGAAGCTTTGTATCCGCATTTTACAACAAAAATGCCAATGTTTCCGTGCCTGGCATCGTTTTCCCCTCTGTTCTCATTTAAACGTATGTTTTCATAAGCATACATACAGGCTTTCAGCTCACAGTTTCCACTTCTCAAGCCTTTGCAGACATGTCTAAAACAGAAACTTTTTTCTTCTATTTTACCAAAAGAAAAGATGATCGGATTTTTTTTTTAAGATTCGAAATGTAATGATTTATCACTGAGGATGTCAGAGAGCTCTAATAATGCAAAATATATGAAGGAAAAAAAACTTGCTAAGCAATCAGAGCAAGGCAGTAGTCTAAATCTTTCAGTGGCTCCCCTTTGCCTTCCCACAGAAGTTCAAAGTCCTGCTCGTGGCATCCAAGGCGCCCACTAGTGAACCCCTGACTACATTCCCAGGCTTTTCTTGCCCTGTGCCCCTACGCGTACATTTCTTCCCAGCCCACTTGACTGCTGGCTGATCGGCAGACACATCTTGCTACATTCTAGCTCCACATATGTTCCATGATCTTCCCAGCACAGGAGTTAACACTCTCTGCCATGTCTTACCCTTCGAGGCTCAACTCAAATCTCCTCCATCAAGCTATGTTTAATTCCTATCCTGTCCCATCTGCTAATCACTTCTTATCATTTCTTCATTACTAAACTCATTTATTCATTCGATAACATGTAGAATGCTGCAATGTTCTAAATACCAGGTTCTGTGTTATGTCCATGTTGTTGCTGTTGTTGTCGTTCTGTGCCATCAAGTCAATTTCGACTCTTAGCAACCGTACAGGACAGAGTAGAACTGCCCTACAGGATTTTCTAGCTTGTAATCTTTACCCTGGTGGCATAGTGGCTAAGAACTATGGCTGCTAACCAAAAGGTTGGCAGTTCAAATCCAGCAGACACTCCTTGGAAACCCTAGAGTACAGCTCTACTCTGGCCTTTAGGGTCGCTATGAGTTGGAATTGACTCGATGGCAACGGGTTTGGTATTTTTCGGGTTTAATCTTTACAGAAGCAGGTCACCAGATCTTTTCTCCTGCGGAGTGGCTGGAGGGCTCAAACCGCCAACCTTTAGGTTAGTAGCGAAATGTTTAACCATTGTGCTACCATGGTTCCTCGTTTTGTCCACAAAGTGAGAATATTTTGATAGAGGAGACACATCCTCTGCTCCTAAAATCTCACGACTTATAAATGACTGCTATAGCCCTTCAAACCTTTTTATGGTTCTAACAACCTCCATTGAGAGACAGTAGACTATAGTATTGAAAAGCTCTCATTTTGGAGTCAGGGATCACTGAGTTAGAACCCTGCCTCCACCACTTACTTACAAGCAACACAGTCTGGAACAAGTTATTCGAACTCTCTGACTCTCACTGCCTTCACCTGTAACAAAAAGCCACACTGTAGCTGGCAAATGGCAGACACTCAATAAATGGTAACTATTAGGATTAATGAACAAATCTGTCTTGGAAGGAGTACAGCCAGAATGCTCCATAGAAGCAAGGATGAGAAGACTTTGTCTCACATACTTTGGAGATGTTATCAGGAGGGATCAGTCCCTGGAGAAGAACATCATGCTTGGTAAAGCAGACAGTCAGCAAAGGAGAGGAAGACCCTTAATGAGATGGACTGATACAGTGGGCTCAAGCATAACAACACTTGCAAGGATGGTGCAGGACTGGGCAGTGTTTTATTCTGTCGTGCACAGGGTCACTATGGGTAGGAACCGACTCGATGGCACCTAACAACAGCAATGAGTATAATAGGAGCAGTGGTAGCGCAATGTTTAAAGTGCTTAGCTGCTAACCGTAAGGTGGGGGGTTGAAACCCACCAGGGGCTCCACTGGGGAAAAGCCTTTGTGGCCTGCTCCCGTAAAGATTTCAGCCGAGGAAATTCTAGGGGGGCAGTTTCACTCTCTCCTGTAGAGTTGCTATAGGGTCACTATGAGTCGGAATCAACTTGACGGCACACAACAATTGGTATTATTCTAGGTTCTTGTAAGATACCAGATAATGTTTTACATCTGAGACTGAAAGTCCTTTGAAGGCAGTAACCAAAGCAAAATCCTACTGATATTAGCTTAGTTCCTAGCACTGTGCCCTGAACGCAGTCAGTAAACACTGCAGAAGCAAGGAGGGGAAAGGGAAGAAGGAGGGCAGAAAGGAAAGGAGGCTTTTACACTGGTCAAGGGTCACTGGTTTTGTGTTTAATCTTAAATCCCAGGTGGTTAAAGGAAAATTCTGCTTAATATTAACATATTTCACTTATATTTTCAAGTGCCTGCTCTGTGCCAGGGATGTTCATATTTATTTTTGTTACCCCCATAAGGTGGGTAATCTTATCCCCATGATATGGAGGAAGGAATGAGGGTCAGGGAGGTGAGGTGACCTGCCCACGGTCACTTGACTGGGAAAAGCCAGGCTTGGAGTAGGAACTCAAGTATGATGCTTCTAAAGCTCTCACTGTCTGCTGGGGACTGACATTCACTTGAACACAGTTGGCATACGTTTACTGAGCACCTACTACGTGCCAGGCAGTGGAGAATACAGCAGTAAACGAGAAGAAGCAATTCCTGCCCTTGTCTTTAAACTGCCAACCATTTTACATGAAGGAAGATGGGAACCAAGGAGAAAACTCCACCAAACAATAAGTACAAAGTGGTGGGGCTTGGCTCCTGTGGGCTCTGCTTAGGCCTGGGGCTGATTCTATAAAAGGCCAAAGCAAAATAAACAAATAAGAAACAATCCATTTATTAAACAACAGCACCCACAATAGCTAAGTCCGTTATTTGCTGCTGGGTAGACAAGCCAGTCAGAAACATGTGGTTAGATGGACTCCGAGTATTTCTCCCAGAACCTCAGCTGGCTCGGCCTCCTCTTTGTTGGGAGAATCAATCACGCATTATTTCCTGTTGGGTAGAGTGACACTGTGTGCCTCTGTTGTGTTTAGTCACCTGCCTTGGTTTGCTCCTCTTTAAATAGAGTAATATCCCTATTTATTCTGCAAGGTCTTCCTGGGAACTAAATGACATTGCTGGGGACTAGCCTGGCACATGGCCAACATTTGCTGGACCTGTAGATGCGGCCATCCCAACCCCTTTCAAATGCCAAGCAATGGACTGAATCAGGCAATTATTTATTTCTGTTGTCACAATGACTGAGTTGGACCAGAACATGGAACAATCTAATCCATATCCTTGTGTTCAGCCTGCAAGCTACTGAGTTGGTGTTCCAGAAAGGTCTGGGCTCAGCCAGGCTCTGGAATCCCTCTGCTCAGTTTTTGGTTAATCAATTCCACTTTATTCGATGAAAACAAGGCCGTGTACAACAGTAGAGCGTCACAAGCTTCTGCCAAGGCTTAGGCTAGGCGTTTTCAGACCAGAGCTCTGGGGGCAAGTGGCACCTGACGCGATTTGGGGAGCATTTAACCATCCCCATTACAAGCCATCCCGCTCACTCTTCCGGTTCCACCTACTCCCTGTCTCTGGTCATCTCTACTTCACTTCGCCATTATAAATAGGGCTGCAGCAAACATCTTTGTATGTGCCCCACGTGTACCTGTGGGAGTGTTTCTCCCTGTGGGTATCAGGAAGTGGAATTTCTGGTGTTCACATTTAAAAGGCTAATGGAATTGAAAAATTGCCCACTCAAATGGCTTTACCATTTTATATCTTCACCTTAGTCCAAAATCTGTTTTGTTTTTTTTTTTTTTGAATAGAAACCTAACTCCAGAACATAGCATCTCATTCTCTGAGACATTTACATCCTTCATGTTGTCCTCTTTGATTTGCTTTACCACCTATCTGTGGAGTTCCTGGATGGTACAGATGGTGAAGCACTGGACTGCTTACCGAAAGGTTGGTGGTTCAAATCCACCCAGAGATACCTCAGAAGTAAGGCCTGGCAATCTGCTTCTGGAGGGTCATAGCCTTGAAAACCCTATGGCGCAGTTCTGCTCTGCACATGAGTTGGAACTGACTCCATGGCAACTAACAACAACACACGTCTGTAGCTGTGGCTTAATTTAATTTACTATACATCTGCAGCCATGGTCTTCCAGCAGGACACGGTGGCACCTACTATGTAGAACCTCTGGTTATAGTCAGAGCTAAAAATGTTCAGCTGCCCTTTTTAGAACCAAGTGGCCTAACTCATTGCATTATGAAAGCAAATAATGTTATGTCACTGTTGGATAAACAATCAAGCCAGAAAGAACCAAGACTTCAGGTGTGAGTCACAGCCAACGAGTCTGGTCTAGGAGCTGTGACCTAGTATGAAATTACAACATACGTCTCCTTTGGAAGGAAACCCTGGTGACATAGTGGTTAAGTGCTAGGGCTGCTAACCAAAGGGTCGGCAGCTTGAATCCACCAGGCGCTCCTCGGAAACTCTATGGGGGCAGTTCTACTCTGTCCTATATGGTCGCTATGAGTCAGAATGGACTTGACAGCACTGGAATAGTGCCAAGCCCGATTCTCAACGTAGGGTCTCCAAAAACACTTTCAAGAGGAATATTAAATTAATTTTGTTTCATATTAACTTGAAATATCGAAAGCCCATCAACTACCCAAGGCCTCATTTACATTTTTTTGAAAGAAAGAAAAATGCCACCTGAGCAAATGACGATTTAATATTCTTTTTCCTTTTGGGAAGGAAAGAGCTGAGAGGGAAACGTCTCTACTTCAGTGGTGCACAGAAGCACAGGGCAAGGAGGAAAGAAGGGAGCTGTGTAAGGGGGGGCGTGGAGGGGCACACGGGCTGGCAGCGGGAAGGCCAGGATGATGGAACAGGCTGCTTTCCATTTCAAAATTCTCTGTGTGAATAGAGGTTATTGTGTGGCCAGGATTCCAGCAGCGCTCACCATCCCCAGTGAGTTGGGATTTACTAACCCTTGTGACCACGGATGCTGGAGAGTGTTTGGCAGAAGGCAGTGGACAATATTTGCCTGTTTTCTGCTGGGAGCTGCCTCCAGATCACGTGGCCCTAGTTATTTTAGGCTTCTTGGCTGCTATGTTATTTGTTCTTAGAGTGGGGATGGTCTCTAAGGGGATAAGGAGGGGGCCGGTGAAAAGGAGGAGTGCTGGTGGCGCAATGGTTAACAGCTCAGCTGCTAACCAGAAGGTCAGCAGTTTGAATCCCCCAGCCACTCCCTGGAAACCCTGTGGGACAGTTCTATATGGTTGCTGTGAGTTGGAATCGATTCGATGGCAATGGGTATGTTAGCCACAAAGAGGGGAAGATGAAGAAACTAAGAGCTCCTAACCCAATTCCAAAAACGAGCCAAATATCCCAGGAGAGCTCAGCTGCCTTGGAGGCGAGGTCAATGCCCTTTCCTGGGCCTTCCCTCCTCACCATCCAGCAGGTCTGTGCACTGCCCACTGGGGGCAGGGGAACAGGAGAAGAAGAGGGCAAATGTCTCAGAAAATGAGATGCTATGTTGTGGGACTAGGTTCCTAATTTTTAAAAAGTACTTTGTACTGCAAGAGAAGGTGTAAAATGGCAAAGCCATTTGAGTGGGCTATTTTGCAATTCCATTAACATTTTAAGTGTGAGCACCTGTGATTCTACGTCTTGATACCGACACGGAGAAACAGTCCCATGTGTGCACAAGGGACACATGTTCTCTGCGTCCGTATTTGTAATGGCAAAGGTGAGATTTGGACACAAGCTAAATGCCCATCATGAGGGAAATAGCTAAATAAATTCTGCTGTTGTCTTATGCGGAATACCGCATAGCAGTTAAAATGAGGTTATTCTTTAGGCACTAACATGGGTGTAGCTTCAGGACATTCTACTGAGGAAGAAAGCAAGTTGTGGATCAATATAATATGACAGGAATAATATT
The DNA here is from genome assembly GCF_024166365.1 of Elephas maximus indicus. Lineage (NCBI taxonomy): Eukaryota > Metazoa > Chordata > Mammalia > Proboscidea > Elephantidae > Elephas > Elephas maximus. The sequence goes on along the minus strand of NC_064822.1, from coordinate 173,754,378 downwards.
GATAATATGATACATCTGCCTTTTTATAAAGGAGAAAATACTAAATAAAACCAGTTTAGAAACGTCTTCAGGTACATATGCATGTAAACGCATAGGCATATATATTACATATATAAACCCATTACCAATGAGTCAATTCTGACTCATAGCGACCCTAAAGGACAGAGTAGAACTGCCCCACAGGGCTTCCACGGCTAAAATCTTTTTTTTTTTTTTTTAATTGTACTTTAGATGGAGGTTTACAGAACAAACCAGCTTCTCATTAAGCAGTTAGCGCACGTATTGCTTTACGACATTGGTTAACAACCCCACGACCTGTCAACACTCTCCCTTCTCGACCTTGGGTTCCCAATTACCAGCTTCCCTGTCCCCTCCTGCCTTCTAGTCCTTGCCCCTGGGCTGCTGTGCCCCTTTAGTCTCATTTTGTTTTATGGACCTGTCTAATCTTTTGGTGAACCTCAGGAGTGACTTCATTACTGAGTTGAAAGGATATCCAGGGACCATACTCTTAGGGTTTCTCCAGTCTCTGTCAGGCCAGTAAGTTTGGTGTTCTTTTGTGAGTTAGAATTTTGTTCTGTATCTTTCTCTAGCTCTGTTCAGGACCCTCTATTGTGATTTGATGGTACTGGGTTTGGGTTATTGTGATCCTGTCAGAACAGTCAGTGGTGGTAGCCAGGCACCATCTGGTTGCACTGGACTCAGTCTGGTGGAGACTGTGGTAGATGAGGTCCGTTAGTCCTTTGGACTAATCTTTCCCTTGTGTCTTTAGTTTTCTTCATTCTCCCTTGCTCCCGGAGGGGTGAGACCGGTGGAGTATCTTAGATGGCTGCTCACAGGCTTTTAAGACCCCAGATGTTACTAACAAAGTAGAATGTAGAACATTTTCTTTATAAACTATGTCATTCCGAGACTGAAATCTTTACAAAAGCAGACTACCATATCTTTCTTCTTTCTCCCGAAGAGCAGCTGGTGGTTTTGAACCACCAACCTTTCAGTTAGCAGCTAAGCGCTTAACCACTGTGCCGCCAGGGCTCCTTGGAGTCAGCCCACCTGGAGTCAGCAAACCCTCACTAAAAGAACTTAAATTTACAAGTTGGACAAAACTTAGAACAACATTGGTAGTGCCAATAAAAACAAAGAAAAGTATTTCTGGGATCAGTTCCTTTTCTTGCATGTGTCAAAAATGTCTTCAATAAAATATGGATTTCAGATACAAGTGGACATTATAAGCTGCCTAATGCTTGTGAGAAGAGTCTGGTGGCACAGTGGTTAAGCGCTGGGCTGCTAATTGAAATGTCAGGGGTTTAAACCTACCAGTGGCTCCGCAGGGGGCAGGGTGGATGTGGCAGTCTGCTCCTGTAAAGATTTACAGCCTTGGAAACCCATGGGGCAGCTCTACTCTGTCCTACAGGGTGGCTATTAATCGGAATGAACTTGATGGCAACAGGTCATTGGTTGGTATATTTGTATCTATATATTACAGTTATATATGTTATATTTATATATTATAATTATATATATTACGGGTATGTTATACATAATGTTTTTATAGATATATATAGGGTCACTATGAGAGGGAATCAATTTGATGGCAACTGGTAAGCTGGTGTGTATGTGTGAGTGTGTGTGTATATATCTTACTGGTAACAGGTTGGTTCTGAGTAGAGAGGTAAGGAACCATGATGAGCAATGGAATTTAGCCTTATTTATAATATTTTCATTTTTAAATAGGGGAAATGTATTACTTACATAAATAAAAGAAAAACAAAAAATGTATTGATTGAATTTACTTATATCTTGCTTTTTCTAAAAGGCTACTAAAACAAAAATAAAATGAAGAAAATTAGACAAAGGAAAAGAAGAGACTGAAAAAGTACATAAGATCAGATTTAGCTCTGAACCCTCTGGCGACCAAAGCAAAAACGCGACACACTGTAAGTTATGTCACTCTTCTTTGTAAAATGGAGGGTTCATCCAATGACTTTTGAAAGACAAAGTATTTACATTGAAGACATATTCATTTAAAAAATTATTCAGGAAGAACTTTATTTAGGAGGCCTTCAGTCATCTTCTCCACCATGGTTTAAAACATTTAAGTTTAGGGCGATGTTTTTCCTTTCTCTTCCCCACCTAACCCACTTCCCTCTCCCACCTCATCTACCACTCTCTTCCTTGCCCACTATGTTCCAACCACACAGACCAGCTATGTGTGATTCCTTGAACAAGCTCAGCCTACTCCCCTCCTAGGAAGGAGTAGTGGATGCTGTGGTATGCTGCCCAGATCACCCTTCAGGACTGAGGCAGCATTTCCCTCTGCTCAGAGGCTGGCTGCTGGGCTGAGTCCTTTCAAGGAACTGTGCTCAGCAATACATAAAGAAGGGAGCTATCTGCCCCCAAGTTATGCCCCTTCCCAGGGGACAGCGCACACCTAATGATGGGGGTGGGGAATTCAAGGAGTCTCTGAAGGACCGTCCCAGCTTTGGAATTCCCTGTTGGATCAGCTGACACCTCTGTTGTAACCTCCTCGTATGTGGCCCAATGCCCCCCTCCCCCGCCCTGTCCAGGGTACCTCACTCCACCACAGGTTCAGGTACTGGGTACACGCTCCAATAAACTACCCATATGCATTTCTCTGTCTCAAGAGTCTGCCTCCAGGACAAGGTCTGCCTCCGAAGAACCGATCTACGAGAAGAGGGCCTCACAGAAGCTCGTCTCTCTGCCTGGAATGTTCTCTGCCCCTGATTTTCATATAGTCATGATCAGGGGCAGATTACCCAATAAGCAAGGTAAGCATGGGCTCACTGGTGCTTACTTACTAATCTGTAGTGAATAATCAAAGATGTGATGAACCCATGTGAAATTGTTCACTACAGATTACTAAGTAAGTACAAGTAAGCCTGTGTTTACTTTGTTTACTGGGATATCCATCTCTGTCAGGGATTATAAATTTGAAAAGAGGCTTTGATTCTGCAGGAAGGTGCTGTGGGGTTGGGAGAGAGACAGATGCCAGCCATCCCTAGAAGCAGAATCTTCAGTGTGGTGAATAAATGTGAAATTGTTCACTACAGGTGATCTGGTGAGCAAGGTAAGCACCATGCTTACTTCGCCTATTGGATAATCCACCCCTGTGTGGTGGCAGTGAGCACCTGCTTGTCATGCATCTCTCCACTTAAATGTCACCTCAGAGAAGCTTTCCCTCACCACTCAATCTAAACTAGCCTCCGAGACACTTACCACTCTCCACTGCATTCCTTGTTTATATATGTAACACCCATTTTTTAAACATCATTGTCTGTGTTTTTCCTTTATCAGTCCCTGTTCTCCGTCTATCTTTTCCACCAGTGCATTCTTAGAGCCTATTTTTTTATTCCTAGAGCCTAGAACACGGCCTAGCAAATAATAGGCACTCAGTAAATTGAATTAATGACTGAAATTCTATCTTAAAAATATAACACAAAGGGAAGTAGAGGACAACTTGATATTCTTTGGACAACTCAGAGCCTTTTGATAATAATAAGTCTAAAATTTATAAATTTACAAATCTGATTAGCTCTTGAAAGCAGATAGTCCATGAAAAATAATCAAAATCCCCTGCCTGACCTTGTAAGTTGGAGGATGAAATTTCTTCTGGAATGATCTATGTGACCCTCTATTTAGAAACGCAGATACCTTGTACAGAATTAGGGGGAAAAGAGGAGAACGGACTGTGCATATGTCAGGCAGATGATAGGCCCTGCTCCAGGACAACATTGCAGGACTCAGAAGGTAGTGGTGTGCTGAGTGATTGACAACTGCTAAGATTTACTGAGCATACACTCTACTGTTCACATACTTCATATGTACTAACTCATTTCACCATCATGATTACCTATGAGTTAGTTAAAATTACTATTCCCACTTCAGAGGTGAGTAAGACTAAGGCACAAAGAAGTGAAGGACTTTGCCCCAGCTTACACAGCCAGTGAGTCGAAGGGCTGGGGTTTGAGTCCTAGCAGTCTGGCCCAAGAGACTGCACCCTCTATAGCCTTGTTGTTGTCAGGCAGATGTCAGATAATAACAGAAAAATAGATGTAAAATCAAAAGCAAACAAACAAACCCATTGCTGTTGAGTCAATTCCAACTCAAAGAGACCTTATAGGACAAAGCAGAACAACCCTACTGGGTTTCCAAAGCCGTAAATCTTTACGGAAGCAGATTGGCACACCTTTCTCCTGAGGAACAGCTGGTGGATTCGAACCACTGACCTTTAGGTTAACAGCCGAGTGCCTAACCACTGTGCCACCAGCACCCCTTCAAAAATAACATAAACAAGGTAATTTTTTTCTAGTTCAACTTCCACAACATAGGCCATGTTCAGGCTATTAAAGGGAGAATGTCCATTCCTTGTATTTCTGCGAACTCCCACCCCTAAAGTCTTCTATGCTCATATACCATTAAATGTCTGGGCATTATGAGAATTTATGTGGCCATACATTTTTGAGGAGGGGTTCAGAGAAGAGATTTGATCTGGGATGTAGAGTAGAAATTTGCATCAAGCAAAAAACACCAATTGCAGTGAGAAAAAAAATACACAGGGGCAGAATGATGGAGACAAGCCAAAAGGCTGAAAATGGAGCTCTTAAAAACAGCCTGTGCTCTGCTTGTAGCAAAACAAGCCAACAGTTCAGACTCTTACTGGGGAAGATTGAGTTACGTTCCTGAATGCTTTCTCCCATCGTCCTTTTCCTCTCACCTGTGGGTAGATTAGTTGAGAGAATCTAACATAATTTGCTCATTAAAGCCCATCTCCCTCCTTTTCTTCTCTATCCTTCCTGATTGTTTTTCTTCCAAAGCTTGGGCTTTGCAGTTCAAGAGACCCAGTCAGGTGCCTGCCTCTGCCACTTAACAGCTGTGTGGCTATTCAGGCAAATGATATAACTTGTCTAAACTTTATTTCCCTCATCTATAAAATGGGCACAGCAATACCAACTTCATAGAATTGTTGTGAGGGTGAAATGAGGCATGTAGACAAAGTGCCTAACATGTTGGCTGGCACATAATAGATTTTAATTTGTTTCCTCTGTCCACTTCTCTCCCTTCCCCCTTGTTCCTTAATTTCTTCACGTTTGCTGGGCTTCACTGCTAGGGGAGTAAGAGCTCTTGATTGACAAAATCCTTTGAGGGCTGAACCTCAGGCATATGGAGTTCTGACGTTCAAAGCTATCGCGAAATTTCCAAGTAAAGCTCTCAGAGGAAAAGTCTATAACTATCAAACATGAGTGTGTCAGCTTCACCAACACCACTCAATATTAATCAAGTCCAGGAATTCTAAATATTAAAGAGAAAGTCACTCTAGCAGATAATTCTTGTTAATGATATTAATGCTAAAATAATTGTAGGATGGTTGGGATTAATTACAAATTCATTAAGAGCTCACTGATGGGGTGAACAGTCCTATGTTTCTATCATTTGCTGCCACATTATTAATAATGATTATAAACCAAAACCAAACCAAACCCACCGCCATCGAGTCGATTCCGACTCATAGCGACCCTGTAGGACAGAGGAGAACTGCCCCATAGAGTTTCCAAGGAGTACCTGGCTGATTTGAACTCCCAACCTCTTGGTTAGCGGCTGTAGCACTTAACCACTATGCCACCAGGGTTTCCAAATAACGATAACAGATTTTATTAAAATCAATTAATAACATCCATGTGGAATCCAGTCCTTGCCAGCGTTTTGATAATGGGGAAAATTCAAATCTTCAGGCTAGATCTGAGTTGGCCATTTTACATATACCGACAAATTAAACAGATTTCATGTGGGTTATTGGATGCAAAGTTACCAAGGCAATGTCAAAATATTCAAGTGGTATCCTATTCTATAGGTAGTACCGAAAGAACAAATAAACCTGTTGGTATCAAGTCGATTCCAACTCACAGCGACCCTGTAGGACAGAGCAGAACTGCCCCATAGGATTTCCCAGGCTGTAAATCTTTATGGAAGCAGACTGCCACATCTTTCTTGTTGATGATAGTCAAAAAACTCAAACCCTTTGCCATCGAGTCCATTCCGACTCATAGGCAACCCTATAGGACACAGCAGAACTGCCCCATAAGGTTTCGAAGGAGTGGCTGGTGAATTTGAACTGCCGACCTTTTGGTTGGCAGCTGAGCTCTTAACCACTGCACCACCAGGGCTCCATAAACCAAAACCAAACCAAACAAAACTCATTGCTGTTGAGTCGATTCCAACTCATAGTGACCCTGGAAGATAGAGTAGAACTGCCCCATAGGGTTTTCAAGGAGCAGCTGGTGGATTTGAACTGCCAACCTTGGTTAGCAGCCAAACACTTAACTACTGGTGCCGCCAGAGCTCCTAGGTAGTACAATATGGTTGTGTGAACGTCCCATCAAAGGAGAACTTTCTACAAATGGAAACTTACCATTGCAGAGTAGCAGGAGTGGAGTGGGGCTTGGATGCTCTATTGTTTTCTTTTTCCTCATCTGTTAAAGAAATGAAAAAGGAGCTAACTTGAGTAGGAAATAATAAAAGGCTTTTCAGCTCTTTCAAGTTTCAAAAGCCTAGGTTTGCCTCAAATTTTGAGGCTTTGAAAAAATATTTGGGTTTTCCAACACGTTAAACGTATCATTTTTTTATTAACTTTTATTGAGCTTCAAGTGAGCGTTTACAAATCAAGTCAGACTGTCACATATAAGTTTATACACATCTTACTCCGTACTCCCACTTGCTCTCCCCCTAATGAGTCAGCCCTTCCAGTCTCTCCTTTCGTGACAATTTTGCCAGCTTCCAACTCTCTATCCTCCCATCCCCCCTCCAGACAGGAGATGCCAACACAGTCTCAAGTGTCCACCTGATTAAACGTATCATATTTTAATAATAAAAAAAAAAACCAAACAAACAAGGAAACCGATTTACAGAAAATTCTTATATAAATTTGTATTTTTATTAGACATAACATGTTAGAATTTGAAGAGCGAACTCCCTTCGTTACTGAACGACATGACCATACCCTTCCATTTGCTGTTTCCGCAGTGGAAGGAAGACATCTGCCTTCATGATTTTGGCCCGAAGAACATACTGATCTCATTCACCATTTGCTCCATGTAACCCAAACAGACCACAACGCAGGGTAGGCAGAGTGAAAGGGTTCAAAAGGATTAGGTTAGGAATACAATAAGACAAGAGTTGGCAGCTTTTAAAAAAAAGGAACTAGATAGAAAATATTTTAGGATTTGTGGGCCAAGAAGCAAAATTAAGAATATTATGTAGGGACTTCCGGTCAACATGGCACCGTAGACAGAAGCACTACGCCATCCCTCTATAGCAAAAACCTGAAAAACTAAGTAAAACAGAGACAAACATAATTCCTGGAACCTGAAGTGTCAAATGAAGAGATAAAGAACTCGGCCAAGCACCAAATGGAATAAGAAACTGACAGACGACAGAGACTGAGCAGAAATACTTGCCGAGGGCCCCATCAGCTAATGCAGCATGGATCCACCATCTTGGACTCCTGTCGGGGATCGGCAGACAGGGAGCATGGGAAAGCAGCTTTGCAGAACTCCCAGCAGGAGACAGAGCACCCGGTAACCAGCAATACACGCTTTCCTACCCCCATTCTCTCCCCGCTGCTCTACCTCGGAGCTTCCTGGCGGGCTGCGGTGGCTCGGCCAGCTGGGAAGTGTAGTGTCCACGCTGCTTGGATTTGCCCTACCCACGCTGGAGATTGGCAGACAGGGAGTATGGGAAAGCAGCTTCAAGAAGTTCCCAGCAGGAGACAGAGCACCTGGCGACAAGCAATATACACTTTCCTAACCACCGCCCCCCCCCCCCGCTCCCCGCGCTTCTTCCTCCCCGCTTCAGCCCCTTCTGCTTCTTGCCAGCCTCAGTCTTTTGGCCACGAGGCAACTTCTTTGGCCTCAGGCTGCTTGGATTCGCCCTGCCCACACTGCCTGTGCCCCTGAGCTGGTGTTGGTTCTTTCCATCTCTTTTGGTTTCTTCTGTGCCTCCCACCACCCCCACCCCACCCCCCCACCCCCCCCGCTTTTGCTGGAACACCTGGCTCTGTGTGCCATCTTTGCTTCTTCTTGAAAGGCTATGAAGCCACACTCGACTGGGGAACCACACCCCCGACCCCCGACACCACACTGGTGGGATCCCTGGGGCTTTTTTTTTTTTTTTTTGGCTTGTTTTGCTTTGCTCTGTTTTGTTTGTTTGTTTTCTTTTTGCAGCTTGGGAGCTCCTCCTAGCCGGCCTGCACTGCATGGCTTAGGAGTGTCTCCCCCAATCTGCACAGCCACGCAGGTGGGATCCCTGGGGGCATTTTAAAATTTGTTTTCTTTTCTCTCTCTTTTTCCCTTTCTGCCTTTCTTCATTTTTCGGTTTTCATCTCTCTACACTCATCTTCTTTTCCTGTCTTCTGAATACCTGGTGCTGTGTGACATCTATACCCCCTCTAGCCAGGCTATACTGTGCAGCCTGGGAGCCGCTTCCCCATTCTTAGCAGCATCTGGTGGGATGCCGGGACTCCTGGGGGCTTTACTTTTCCAATTTTTTTCTAGTTCTTTTTTCTTTTTTTTCCTTTTTGCTTTTCTCCATTTCTCAGTTTCTCATCTCTCCACTCTGACAGCAAGCTCCCTTAGCACTCTTTTTCTTTTTTTCTTTCTTTGCTTGTTTGTTTTTGGCTTCTGTTTCTCCTCTCTCTCCTCTTTCCCATACCCCTATTGGCTCCACACATCAAAACCTCCCCCCTCTTTCCTGCCTACCTGCACAGTGCACTGAACGTTGCATCCCCAAGCAGCACAGGCAAGGCCTACCAGAACCTGCCCAGTACTGATTCCTGGCCTGCCCTGTTGGCCCTAGCATATGCCACAAACAACCCATCCCAGCCCCTCCCCTGCAGCTGGACCTGCCCTGCTGCACCATAGCTGATTAGCTGACCCTGCCTATTGGACAAGGAGGTGAAAAGTATTGTGACTACAGACAAGCAGACAACAAAGAAAGCACAGGCCTCCTGCTCAGACATAACCAAATAAAACCAAAAAGCAGGACAAAACAAACAAATCTACAATCAAGAAATGAAGAAAATAACTACTGAATGTCCCGAAGACAGCAGACAATATCAAAACATATTAAAAAAAAAAAGACAGGATGGTCAAAATAAAACACCAGTTGACTTTCCAGTAGAAGAAAAGGCAGTAGAACTACCTGACGGGGAATTCAAATCTCTAATATTCACAGCAATCCAAAAGATGAAGCAAAAAGCACACAAAAATGAGGAAAAAATAGACAAATTTTTGGAAAAGGCAGACAAATTCATGGAAAATACAGACAAAAAATGAAAAATTCAGGAAAGTAATACAGAAATTAAATGCCAAAATAAATTCACAACTAGAAATCATATAAAAACAACAATTAGAAATCCAAAAGATAAACAACACGATTTCAGAAATAGTGTCATAGTAGGGCTGAGGAGCAGGTTTGAAACAATGGAAGAGACAATCAGCAAAATTGAAGACAAACACTTGGATACAACTCTGTTTGAGGAAAAATCCGGAAAAAGAACAAAGAAAAATGAAGAAACCCTGAGAATTATGTGGGATACAATCAAAATCAAAAATTTGTGAGTGATTAGAGTTCCAGAGCAGGGAAAGAAAACAGAAAACACAGAGAGGATCTTTGAAGAATTGCTGACAGAAACCTTCCCTAATATCATGAATGATGAAAAGCTGACCATCCAAGAAGGTCAATGAACCCCATACAGGATAGACCCCAAAAGAAAAACACCAAGGCACATCATAATCACACTTGCTAAAACCAAAGACAAAGAAAAAATTCTGTGAGCTGCTCAAGAAAAACAAAAAGTTGCATACAGAGAGAAACAGTAAGACTAAGCTCTGATTTTATTTGGCAGAAACCATGCAGGCAAGAAGGTAATAGGATGACATATACAAAACCTTGAAAGAAAAAAAATTGCCAACTAAGAATAATATATCCTGCAAAACTTCGGTTCAAATATGATGGTGGAATTAGGACATTTCCAGATAAACAGAAATTAAGGGACTATGTAAAAACCAAACCAGACTTCGAAGAATTATTAAAGGGAGTCTTTCTGTCTGAGAACAAATATCAGACCACAGCCTGAATCTAGGATGCAAGATTGTACCAGCGAGATACCAACCTGGGAAATGAACTCTCAGGGACCATCCAAAACCAAAACAATTGCAAAGGGAACCAGAGAAGTTAATCTGTAAATAATAGCAATGTCAGAACAATAAAAGAGGGAATAAATGGTATAGGCATAGGACTTTCTAATGGAGAGGAAGGCAAGGTCATACCAAGTAATAACAGACTGGTTCAAACATAGAAAGATAAGGGTAAATTTCAAGGTATCCACAAAGAAAACTAACAAACCTACTCACCAAAATAAAGAAGAAAAACATAAAGTCTCAATAAAAACAAAACCTACAAAAACAAAAGAAATCCACAAACAAAAGGAACTCAGCACAGGAGAGTAAAAGGAACAAAGAAAATGTTAGAAACACACACACACACACACACACACAAAAAGGCACTACAAAATGACAGCAATAAACTCATACCTATCAATAATTGCACTGAATGTAAATGGCCTAAATGCACCCATAAAGAGACACAGAGTGACAGAATGGGTAAAAAAAAAAAAAACAGGATCTATCAATATGCCGTCTACAGGAGACACATCTTAGAAACAAAGATGTAAATTTATTAAAAATCAAAGGATGGAAAAAAACATATCAAGAAAATACCAAAAAAGAGCAGGAGTGGCAATACTAATCTCAGATGAGATAGACTTTAAAAAACAAAATCCACCATAAAAGACAAAGAAGGGCACTATATAATGATTAAAGGGACAATCCATCATGAAGACTTAACCATAATGAACATCTATGCACCCAATGACAGGGCTCCAAAACACATAAAACAAACTCTAAAAGCACTGAAAACAGAATATGACAGTTCCACAATAATAGTAGGAGACTTCAACACACCACTCTCAGTAAAGGACAGAACATCTAGAATGAAACTCAACAAAGATACAGAAGAGCTAAAGAGCACAATCAGCCAGCTTGATCTCATAGATATAAATAGACCACTCCACTCAACAGCTGCAAAGCACACATTCTTTTCCAACACACATGGAACGTTCTCCAGAATAGACCACATCTTAGGCCACAGAGCAACTCTCAACAAAATCCAAAACACTGAGATAATATAAAGTATCTTTCCTGACCACAATGCCATCAAAGTAGAAAGTAACAACAGGAAGAGTAAGGAAAGAAAATCAGTTACATGGAAACTGAATAACATCCTGCTTAAAAAACCACTGGGTAATAGAAGAAATCAAAGATGGAATCAAAAAGTTCCTAGAATCAAATGAGAATGAAAACACATCATACCAAAACCTTTGGGGTGCAGCAAAGGCAGTCCTCAGAGGTCAACTTATAGCACTAGATGCACACGAAAAGAAGAAAGGGACAAAATCAAGACATTAGTTACGCAACTTGAGCAAATAGAAAGAGAACACCAAAAGAAGACCACAGCCATCAGAAGAAAGGAAATAATAAAGATCAAAGCAGAAATAAATGAAATAGAGAATAGAGAAACAATAGAATCAACAAAACCAAAAGTTGGTTCTTTGAAAGGATCAACAAAATCGACAAACCACTGACCAAACTCACAAAAGAAAAACAGGAGAGAATGCAAATAATCCAAATAAGAAATGAAATTGGGGACATTACAGCAGACCCAACTGAAATAAAAAGGATCATAACAGAGTATTATAAAAAAACTGTACTCCAACAAATTTGAAAACCTAAAGGAAATGGACAATTTTCTAGAGACACACTACCTATCCAAACTAACACAAAATGATGTTGAAAATCTGAACAGACCCATAACAAGAGATTGAAAAGGTAAAAACAACAACAAAAAAACTACCAACCAAAAAAAGCCCTGGCCCAGGTGGTTTCACTCGAGAATTCTACCAAACATTCAGGGAAGTGCTTAACCAGTACTACTCAAACTATTTCAGAACATAGAAAAGGAAGGGATATTTCTGAATTCATTCTATGAAGCCAGCATAACCCTGATACCAAAACCAGGCAAAGACACCATAAAAAAAGAAAATTACAGACCAATATCTCTCATGAATATAGATGCAAAAATTCTCAACAAAATTCTAGCCAATAGAATTCAGCTTCATATCAAAAAAATAATACACCATGACCAAGTAGGATCCATACCGGGTATGCAAGGATGGTTCAACATTAGAAAATCAATCAACGTAATCCACCACATAAATAAAAGGAAAGAAAAGACTCACATGATCATCTCAAAAGACACGGAAAAGGCATTTGCCAAAGTCCAACGCCAATTCCTGATAAAAACTCTCAATAAAATAGGTATAGAAGGGAAATTTCTCATTGTAAAGGGCATCTATGCAAAACTAATAGCCAACATCATTCTCAGTGGAGAGAGGCTGAAAACATTCCCCTTGAGAATAGGAACAAGATAAGGATGCCCTTTATCACCACTCCTGTTTAACACTGTGTTGGAAGTCTTAACTAGAGCAATAAGGCAAGAAACAGAACTAAAGGGCATCCAAATAGGTAATGAAGAAGTTACACTGTCCCTATTTGCAGATGATATGATACTAAGAAAATCCAAAAGACTCCACGAGAAAACTACTGGAAGTGATAGAAAGATTCAGCAGAGTTGCAAGATACAAAATAAACATACAAAAATCAGTTGGATTCCTAAACACCAATAAAGAGAACGATGAAAAGGAAATCAGGGAAAACAATACCATTTATAATAGCCCTAAAAAAATAAAACACTTGGGAATAAATCTAACCAGGGATGTAAAAGATCTGTAGAAAGAAAACTACAAAACACTACTGCAAGAAACCAAAAGAGATCTACATAAATGGAAAAACATACCATGCTCATGGATAGGTAGACTCAACGTTGTGAAAATGAAAATTCTACCCAAAGCAATTTACAAATACAATGCAATACGGATCTAAATACCAACACTATTCTTTAAAGAGATGGAAAAATTTATCATTAACTTTATATGGAAAGGAAAGAGGCCCCAGATAAGTAAAGCACTATTGAAGAAGAATAAAGTAGGAGGACTTCTACTACCTGACCTCAGGACCTACTATACAGCTACGGTAGTCAAAACAGCCTGGTACTAGTACAATAACAGATACATTGACCAATGGAAGAGGATTGAGAACCCAGATGTAAATCCATCCACCTATGGTCACCAGATCTTTGACAAGGGCCCAAAGTCCAACAAATGGGGAAAAGACAGTCTTTTTAACAAGTGGTGCTGGCAAAACTGGATGTCCATCTGCAAAAAAATGAAGCAGGACCTATACCTCATACCATATACAAAAACTAACTCAAAATGGATCAAAGATCTAAATATAAACCCCAAAACAACGATGGTCATAGAAGAATAAATAGGATCAGTGCTAGAGGCCCTAATACACAGCATTAACAGGATACAAATCACAACCAACAACACACAAGCTCCAGAGGATAAGCTAGATAACTGGGATCTTCTAAAAATTAAACACTTATGCTCATCAAAAGACTTCACCAAAAGAGTAAAAAGAGAACCCAGAGGCTGTAATCTGGCTATTACAAATTAGACGAAGGTCTAATCTCTAAAATCTACAAGAAAGTCCAACATCTCTACAACAGAAAGACAAATAATCCAATTAAAAAATGGGCAAAGGAAATGAACAGACACTTCACCAAAGAAGACATTTAAGCGGCCAACAGACATACAAGGAAATGATCACGATCTCTAGCCATCAGAGAAATGCAAATCAAAACAACAATGAGGTGCCATCACATCCCTGCGTTACTGGCATGAATCAATAAAACAGAAAATAACAAATGTCAGAGAGGCTGCAGGGAGATAGGAACTCTTAAGCAGATACAACCATTTTGGAAAATGATGTGCTTCCTTAGAAAGCTAGAAGTAGAAATATCATATGATCCAGCAATCCCACTCCTAGGAATATATCCTAGAGAAATAAGAGCCATCACACAAATAGACATATGCACACCCATGTTCATTGCAGCACTGTTTACAATAGCAAAAAGATGGAAAGAACCTAGATGCTCATCAACAGATGAGTGGGTAAACAAACTGTGGTACATATGCACAATGGATTATTATGCAACGCTAAAGAACAACGATGAATCTGTGAAGCGTCACAGAACACGGATGCATTCGGAGGACATTACACTAAGTGAAATAACTCAGTCACAAAAGGACAAATATTGTATGAGACCACTACTGTAAAAACTCATGAAAAAGTTTACATACAAAAAGAAACAATCTTTGATGGTTACAAGGGAGGGGAGGGGTGGGATGGAAAAACACTTAATAGACAATAGATAAGCAGTAAGTCTGGTGAAGGGTAAGACAGTTCCCAATACTGGGAAAGCCAGCACAGCCTGTACAAGGCAGGGCCATGGTAGCTCCACAGACACATCCAAACTCCCTGAGGGACCGAATTGCTGGGCTGAAGGGACCATGGTCTCAGGGAACATTAGCTCAACTGGCATACACAGTTTATAAAGAAAACGTTCTACATTCTACTTTGGTGAGTAGCGTCTGGGGTCTTAAAAGCCTGTAAGTGGCCATCTGGGATACTACACTGGTCTCGCCCCTTTGGGAGCAAGGAAGAATGAAGAAACTAAAGGCACGAGGGAAAGATTAGTCCAAAAGACTAATGGACCACATCTAAGACTGCCTCTACAAGACTGAGTCCAGTACAACTAGATGGTGCCAGACTACCACCACTGACTGCTCTGACGATAGAGGGTCCTGAACAGAACTGGAGAAAAATGCCGAAGAAAATTCTAACTCAAAAAGGAAGACCAGACTTGCTGGCCTGACAGAGACTGGAGAAACCCTGAGAGTATGGCCCCCGGACACCCTTTCAGCTCAGTAATGAGGCCACTCCTCAGGTTCACCCTTCAGCCAAAGATTGAACAGGCCCATGGAACAAAACAAGACTAAAAGGGCGCACCAGCCCTGGGGCGGGAACTGGAAAGTAGGAGGGAACAAGAAACCTAGTAATAGGGAACCCAGGGTTAAGAAGGAAGAATGCTGACATGTGGTAGGGTTGTTAACCAATGTCACGCAACAATGTGTGGACTGTTTGATGAGAAACTAGTTTGTTCTGTAAATCTTCATCTAAAGTTCAAAAAACAAAAAGAAACAAAAGAATATGATATAGGTATTTACATGACAAGAGGGAAAAAAATTCCACAATCTTTTTATGAAGTACAATTTTTTACAAACAGGTTTATTAATGAGAAGAATGAAACTATTGGGTCTGAGTTAGGGTTCAAAGTCAGTATTCCCTATCATCAAATGCATTGTAAATGTTTATCTGTAAAAACCATTCTTAGCCCTCAGGCTGTACAAAAGCAGGCAGGCAGTGGCTTAGTTGTGGCCCGCAGGTGGTAGTTTTTGGTCCCTTGCATAGAGCAATCTGAATGAAAGATCAGTCTTGCATTTGTAAGGGGACCCGCTCACAATTTTATCATGAATAACTGAGGAATATATACAACCAGTCTTTTATCCAATTCCTAATGAATATATTACTGAGACGAAGAATCAACATAAAATAAAACTAACTTCTTGATTCACAAAATCTGACCCAAGAAAACTGGTACAAGTAACAGTCTCAAAAAGAAAATTAATAATGTCAATGTATAATCAACAAAATTAAATTTGGGTCCATAAAATAATCAACGAAATAAATCTTTGGTGTAAAATGTTTATGGAAAAGAGTTGATACCCATTAAAATACCTTAAGTAAAACAAAAATGAAAATGGAAGAAAAAGAAAATGGAGTATACCATTATAGAAAATAAAAAAAAAATAATAAATTAGCTTATTAAAGCTGAGGCCACAGAATATTTTCATGATAAAAATTTATCTGCGTTGGTAAATTAGGATTAAAATATCTGCTTGTAATTTGTTTTGGGCAAATCCTGTTGCTCCTTATGCAACAGTCTTACCCATCTTCTTATTTACTAATAGAGCCCCAATTTAGAGGGGACCATGTGTTCAGGAAAAGAGCCCTGGTGGCACAATGTTAAGCGCTCAGCTGGTAACTGAAAGGTTGGAGGTTTGAACCCAGTAACTGCTCTGTGGCAGAAAAGACCTGGCAATCTGTTCCCATAAACATTACAGCCTAGGAAAACCTACGGGGCAGCTCTACTCTGTCATATAGGGCCGCTATGAGTCAGATCAACTCGTTGCCACACAACAGCAAAGTGTTCAGGGAGGGTAACCCCTCTCAAACCCTCCAGAGGTGAATGTTGATCAGTGTAAACCAATTGTAGTAAGCCTGAGCCGTCTAGTCACTGACTGGGTTAGATGTGGGATGTGACATGATGCTGGCCTCTGAGACAGAAAAGAAGCCCTCTGGGTACTTTTGGGAAAGATAAAAAATCAGTTGCCTTGGAGTTGATTCTTTCTCCATGAGTGTCAGAGTAGACTGCGCTTCAAAAGGCTTTCAATGGCTGATTTTTCAGAAGTAGCTCACCAGGCCTTTCTTCCATGCAGTCTCTGGGTAGATTTTAACTGCCAACCTTCTGGTTAACAGATGAGCGTGTTAACCGCTACCAACACCCAGGGACTCCTTCTGGGAAGGATATCTTTTCCTGAGAAATAGGAATGGGAGACAGATTCTCCTCTGTCCTGCTTTTGAATGTGGATGTGAGAGGACACAATAGCTGAGCTGGGCAGCAAACTTGCAGTGGGGACGAAGTCAACGCCAAGGAAGGTAGAGAGAAAAGATAGAAAGATTGGAGGTCCCGAAAGTTACACTGTGCCCTGATTTAACCAGTCCGAACACTGGCTACCTCTAGACTCTGCTTTGTGTGAGAATACAATACCCTTAGTCAATAAAACCACTTTTCATTTGGTATTCTCTTCCCTGCCATCAAAACCACTCTAACTGATGATTAAAAAACAAACAAAAAAACCTGTTGCCATTGAGTCAATTCTGGCTCATAGTGACCGTATAGGACAGAGTAGAACTGCCCCCACAGGGTTTCCAAAGAGCAGCTGGTGGATTCAAACTGCTGACTTTTTGGTTAGCAGCCGAGCTCTTAAGCACTGCACCACCAGGGCTCCTCCTAACTGATACACACACTAAATGTTCTCAGGGACAAATTATGTGTTCCATATACATCACAGATTCGGCACCTATTCATACTACTTTGCCAACCTGGAGTTCCTTTCTAAATCTTTCTCATCTTTTCACACCTAGAATAAAAGGCATCACTTCTTTGAGGACTTCCCCGATACTCCCCAAGTCAGGAATCACTGATCCTAACTCCGTTCTTCCACAGCCCAATATTTGTCTCTGGATTTAACAATTTAACCACCTTAATTCATTATTTGGGTGTAAGCTCATTCAAAAGGCAGGGAGGGTATCTTAGTCATCTTTGTGTTCTCTCTCACCAGTGCCTGCCACAGTGCCTTCCACTTGGTACTTAATTAAATAGTGCAGTCTGACTTCCATAAATGTCTTCTACAATCTAAATAGATAAATAGCACAATAAAGAACATGAACATGTGGGTCTCACAAGAGTCTTGGTAAATAGACACCAAGGGCTATACTCAACCTATGTTGTTCACAAAGAAAATAAAAAGGAAAAAAAGGAGGCGGCACTATTTTACAATTCTAAGAGTAACAAAAATTTTAAATAATGATAACACCCAGTGCTGGTGTATACATGGTAAAATGGACACTCATACTTCTCTGAAAGTAGTATAAACTGGTACAATGTTTTCAGTAAGCAACTTGGAAATAATATTGAGAGCCATCTAAAATGTTCGATTACTTGATCTCACAGCTCATCTAGAAATTATCATAAGCGAATAGTCCAAAAAGAAAGAAAAAGTTACATAAACCATGATCAATTGTATTTTTTAAATAAGGAAACGGTACATAAACAACCTAAATATACCTCTCTAGCCTATGCTGGCACATGATTATAAACATTTCTATTTCCCCCGGAACTGGCTGCGTTGTTGTTGTTTTCTTCTTGCTTCTTTGAATTTCAGCATTTCAGTCTACAAAAAAAAAATTTTTTTTTTGGGGCTAAATGTCAAAAGACCTAGGTGCTAGAATCAATTTAAAAAACTTACTGGACATGCCTAAGCAAATCACTCAACTCCCTTGAGCTTTACTCTTCTTCGTTTCCAAAATGGTTATCTTATACAGTTGTTGTGAAGATCGTATTACTCAATTCAACAAATATTTATTGAATACCTAATTTGTGCCAGCTTGACACTAGGAACAAAGAAATTAAACTCTTGCCCTTGAGTCTGGTTGGGGAAAGAAAGAGACAAACAGGGAAGAGAGAAAGGCCAGTTTCAGTAAGATGTGGTAAATGCTGTGATTGGTGTTGTGAGCTGCCATTGAATCAGTCCCTGACTCAGGGTGAATCTGTGTCCAGTGGAACGAAACACTGCCCGCTCCTGCACCAACCCCATGAGCGATTGCGGATTGGACTGTTGTGATCTCTAGGGGTTTCATTGGCTGATTTTTGGAAGTAGATTGTCAGGCCTTTCTTCCTAGTCTGTCTTCAGTCTGGAAGTTCCACTGAACCCTGTTCAGCACCATAGCAACAACAAGCCTTCACTGACAGACAGGTAGTGGCTTAGCATGAAGCACATTGGCTGGGAATCAAACCTGGGTCTCCCGCATGGGAGGCAAGAATTCTACCATTGAACCAACAATGCCCCCTAATGCTGTGATACAGGTAGGCAAAGGAGTCAGCCAGCCCAGGCTGGATGAAAAGGCAGAGTCTGTCAGTGAAGGTTTCCTGGAAGAAGTGACATGTGAGCTGAGCCCTAGAATGAGCAAGCTTGGGAACCAGATGGCAGGGAAGGTGGAGAGACAGCCAGGGGCAGGTGCTACGGTTGCTAACTAAAGGGTCGGCAGTTCGAACCTGCCAGGTGCTTCTTGGAAACTCTATGGGGCAGTTCTACTCTGTCCTATAGGGTCGCTATGAGTCAGAATTGACTCGACGGCACTTGGTTTGGTTTTTTGTTTTGGTCGAAGCCTTAAAACCATTTCTTATCTTTAAACAGAGGATAATAATGATGCCTACTTTGAAAAGCTGTTGGGAGGGTTAAGGGAAATAAGCTTAACGGGGGACGGGGGGAGTACCAATACAGACTCATGGCGACCCCATGTGTGTCAGAGCAAAATTGTCCTCCATAAGGTTTTCAATGGCTGATTTTTCAGAAGTACCAGGCCTTTCTTCCTAGATGCCTCTGGGTGAACTCAAACCTCTACCCTTTCTGTTAGCAGTGAGCACATTAACCTTTTGGGACCACCTAGGGACTCCTTAACAGAGGGTAAGAGCACATAAAGAGCAAGCCGTAGGCTGCCCCTGGGTGCTATTCTGCTCTGCGCGATCCCCTTGCAGCAGTAGACGAGGGAGGCCTCTCTGCTCAGGAAGACTGACAGAGAGCAAAGACAACTGCACTGACAATGACCCACGAAGCAAACACACACCAGGGGACACAAAAGCTCCATATAGGAGATGCCATCGAAACTGCTTTTCAACAAAAACAAAGATGTCACCTTGAAGACTAAGGTGCACCTGACCCAAGCCATGGTATTTTCAATCCCATCATATGCACGTGAAAGCTGGACAATGAATAAGGAAGATAGAAGAAGAATTGACACCTTTGAATTGTGGTGTTGGCGAAGAATATTGAATATGCCATGGACTGCCAAAAGAACGAACAAATCTGTCTTGGAAGAAGTACAGCCAGAATGCTCTCTAGAAGCAAGGATGATGAGGCTGCATCTTGCATACTTTGGACATGTTGTCAGGAGGGATCAGTCCCTGGAGAAGGACATCATGTTTGGCAACGTACAGGGTCAGCGGAAAAGAGGATGACCCTCAATGAGGTGGATTGACACAGTGGGTACAACAATGAGCTCGGGCATAACAACGATTGTAAGGATGGCACAGGACTGGGCAGTGTTTCGTTCTGCTGTGCATAGGGTCACTATGAGTCAGAACTGACTCGACGGCACCTAACAACAACAACAACGTTGGAACTGGGCCTTGTAGGGATGTTCAGGATATTTTAAATGACGTTGTTTTCCTGTTCACAAAAGTAATACATGTTCATTTTAGAAAATTTGGAAAACATAGAGAACATATAAATCTCTGGAAATCCAAGCCACTCTCAACAGAGAGAACCGTTGTTAACTTTCTATTCGATTTACCTCTAGTCTTTTTTTCTGTCCTCTCTTTTGTATACAGACACATGCACGCACGTGCACACACACACAAATAAGGGCCATACAGTGCATTCTGGTTTGCAACCTGTGTCATTCACCTTCAAAAGGACAGGTCAGACAAGAGGAGGAAACATGAGGAGGAGGGAAATCTGGGGGCCCAGGGGAAAACACCAGTGGCCCATTTGTCCCGAGCCAGAAAAGTTCCTGATTCTGGAGTTCCATTACAACGTCTCCCACTCACGTGACACTTCTCTCTATTGTGTCAGGTTTTTTCCCAACTCAGCTTTGTTCTGGCTGCAGTTCTGATACCAATGGATGGAAGGAGAACTGGCTCCGAGGGCTGGCAGACCTAGGCTTGAATTCCAGGTTTGCCTCTACCTGTGGGTGGGACCTTGAGCAGTAACAACTTGACTCAGCCATCCCCAAAGGTCCTTATCTAAAAAATGGAAATCATAACTTATATCACTTTACCTGATAATATAAGGCGCCCCGGTGGCACAATGGGTAAGTACTCAGCAGCTAACTGAAAAGTCAGCATTTCGAACCCACCAGCCGCTCTGTGGAGAAAAGACCTGGCCATCTGCTCCTGTAAAGATTTCAGCCTAGGAAATCCTATGGAGCAGTTCTACTCTGTCACATGGGATCACTATGAGTCACAATCTACTCAACAGCACCTAACAAAAATAACCTGATAGTATGGAATGTGCGAAATTTCAGGCCAGCAAGATTCCTGGAGCCATTCACAGCACACATTGAGCCGTCCACCTCAAACACCCATCCTGCTTATCCTGCCAAAACCATAGCAGAACAGTCTGCTCAGAAACCTCCTGGCAGGATGCTGCCTGACAGCCTAGTCTGCTCCTTGGCACTCTGTTCTGCTCCCACTTTGCGGTTATGCTTCCTACCAGGCCCCAAGGATCTTGGGCCAATCCTCAGGGGTGAACATCTTTGCTTCCCTGCTCTGGATCTGTCTCCCAACATAAACTCTGGAGCCAAATTGCCAGGTTCCAACCCCAGTTCCACCACTTAGTAGCTTTATGACTATGAACAACCTTTTGGTTCCTTGATTTCCTTATTTGCAAAACAGGAAAGAGTACCAACCACACAAGACTGTTGTGAGGATTCAATGAACCATCCCTGGCTATTACTACAATAACCATCGCTCCTCCGGTGGAGCCATGTACCTTTTGCAATTATACCACAAAAGTCTCATTTTTCTACCATAGAGCTCCCACAAAACCAAAAGGAAAAAGATGAAGCATCAAGACCATCTCTGCCCACGGGGCTGGGCTTAGCAAGCCCTTGCATCTGGGACAGGCTATCTGCTCCTCCCCTGTGCACCCCACCACACCATGACTGGTCCCTAGCAACGCCCTTGCTAGTTTGTCCCTAGCAACTGGCTTGCTACTTTTTAAGTTCTGTGAAGGCATGGAACCACATTCACCATTGCGTCTCCGGCATCTGCACCTGGTAGTGATTCAAGAAGCATTTGTGGGATAGATGAATGACTAAGTAATGCCACGTAAGGAACTCTACTGGTGCAATGGTTAAGCACTCAGGTGCTAACTGGAAGGTTGGCTGTTTGAACCCACCCAGCAGCTCCATAGACCTGGTGATCCGATTCCGTAAAGATTAAAGCCTAGAAAACCCTGTGGGGCAGTTCTACTGTTACATGGGGTTGCTGTGAGTCGAAACCAACTCAAAAGTACCTACCAACAACAGATAATACCACGTATAAACGCTGAGACTACCCATCCTATTTCAGTAAGCATACAAAAATAACAGTACTATCAGGTAACGTTTATTGAGGATTTATTATGTGCCAGGCTTGGTGAAAACTCTTCATATTATCACTATTAGTTCTCACAGCTGCCTTATGAAGTGAATCATTTAACGCATGGGAGACATCAAATATAGTGCCTGAAATGTACTTCCTGCTTAATCAGTGTTGTCTAATTATTGGTGTTACCCCTTGTTCAGACGAAGAAACTGAGCCTCAGAGAGGTGAAGCAATGTGCCCAAGATCACACAGTGAGTGGTGAAGCCAAGACAGGGACCCAGTCTAGTCGGCATCAAAATCCCCCAAACTCAAACGCTTATAAGCCTCATTTTCTTTAAGCCTGTAGTACTAGACTGAAGATTTCAGGGAACGTTTTATCTGGTCAGTCGCTTATTTTCTCCCTCTATGCTGACTGAGGAAACCCCGGTGGCATAGTGGTTAAGTGCTACAGCTGCTAACCGAATGGTTGGCAGTTCAAATCCGCCAGGCACTTCTTGGAAACTCTATGGGGCAGTTCTACTCTGTCCTACAGGGTCGCTATAGGGTCGCTATAGGGTCGCTATGAGTCAGAATCGACTTGACGGCACTGGTTTGTTGTTGATGCTGACTGAATTCATAGTATTTGAGAACCTATTCTAGAATATTTTCCGCCTGGAGCCAGTGTGGTCAAGTTAAATACTGAGAAAGAAAGTTTCTAAATTAATTACTTCTTTTCAAATCCCAGGAAAGGTTCAAGTTTATGTGAGTTTCGAGTTTCCCTGGAAAGTTCTAATTCTATTTCCTTTCATGACTGACCTGGCTGCACCTGGACAGGCCTCACCTGCTGGAAACATGGGTCTGCCAAACTTTTCATTCCTCTTATCCACCTTCTTCCTTGCCAGGGGCACCAGCTGATGATCAAGGTGCCTGGCACCCAAGCCTTTGGCAGTGGACATGAGCCCCTGGCGCACACCCTTTCCCCGTGGGAACAGGGCTAAGTCCCAAGCAAAACTGTGATGTTGGCAGCGTTGCTCAGAGGGGGCCCACACCTGCTTACTTTTACCTTCTCTGGATGAATTTCTTCATAACCTTGGAGTAGGAAAAGGCCTTTCAAACCTTGATACGAAACCCACAAAAGAAAAAGTTGATAAAATTTACCACATAAAAGATCCAAAACTTCTACATAGGGGGAAAAAACACCACCATCTTAAGTACAAAGATAATGACCCACTGGGGAAATTGTAATCATACCACAGATAAAGGTCTCATCTTCCCAGCATAGAAAAAGCTCCCATAAAACCAAGAGGAAAAAGATCAAGAATCAAGAGAAAAAGTAGACAAAGCATACGACACATGGTTGATGGGAAAATTATGAATATTCCTGAAACATAAAAAGATGCTCAGCATCACTCACGGAAAATGAGAACTACACTAAAATACCATTTCTCACTTATCAGATTCACAAAAATCCAGACTCTGACCACACAACTCTGCTATGAAGCTATAGGGAAGCAGGTGCCCTCCTACCTTGCAGGGTAGTGCAAAATGGTGCCACCCTATATGCAAGGTCATTTTGCAGAATCCACCAAAATCAAAGACGCCCTTTATCCAGCAGACCCACACCAAACACTAATACCAGAGATGAAGAAACTGGAGATTTTTACCAGCTTCTGCAGTCTGAAATTGATTGAACATGCAATCAAGATGCATTGATAATTACTGGTGATTGAAATACAAAAGCTGGAAACAAAGAAGAAGGATCTATAGTTGGAAAAATATGGTCTTGCTGATAGAAACGACTCCAGAGATTGCATGATAGAATTTCGCAAGACCAATGACTTATTCATTGCAAATACCTTTTTCAACAACATAAATGGTGACTGTACACATGGGCCCTGGAAACCCTGGTGGTGTAGTGGTTAACAGCTACAGCTGCTAACCAAAAGGTCGGCAGTTCGAATCCACCGGGTGCTCCTTGGAAACCCTATGGGGCAGTTCTACTCTGTCCTGTAGAGTCGCTATAAGTCAGAATCAACTCGACAGCAATGACTTTGGTCTTGTTTTTTTTGTACACGTGGACCTCAACAGATGGAAAACACAAGAATCAAATTTACTACATCTGTTATAAAAGACAATGGAAAAGTCCAACATCATCAGTCAGAACAAGGCCAGGGGCCTACTGTGGAACAGACCATCAATTGTTCATATGTAAGTTTAAGTTGAAGCTGAAGAAAATCAAAACAAGTCCATGAAAACCAAAATACCACCTTGAGTATATCCCATTAGAATTTGGAGACTCAGAATTTGGATGTGAGAGGAGACTCTGAAATCTGCTCTTGAACGTAAAGCAGCTAAAAGCAAATGCAAGAAATGATGAAGTAAAAGAGCTGAACAGAAGATTTCTAAGGGTGGCTCGAGAACATGAAGGAAAGTATTATAATGAAACGTGCAAAGACCTGGACTTAGAAAACCAAAAGGGAAGAACACACTTGGCATTTCTCAAGCTAAAGGGACTAAAGAGAAAATTCAAGTCTGGAGTTGCAATTTTGAAGGCTTCTGTGGGGAAAATATTGAATGACGCAGGAAGCATCAAAAGGAGATGGAAGGAATACACAGAGTCACTGTACCAAAAATAATTGGTCAATGTTCAATCATTTTGGGAGGCAGCATATGATGAAGAACTTATGGTATTGAAGGAAGAAGTCCAAGCTGCACTGAAGGCATTGGCAAAAAACTAGGCCCCAGGAATTGACAGAATACCAACTGAGAAGTTTTGACCAACAGATTCAGCGCTGGAGGTGCTCACTTGTCTATGCCAAGAAATGTGGAAGACAGCTACCTGGCTAAGCGACTAGAAGAGGTCCATATACATGCCCATTCCAAAGAAGGGGATCCAACAGAGTGCAGAAATTATTAAACAATGTCATTAATGTCACACATAAGTAAAATTTTGCTGAAGATCATTCAAAAGCAGTTGCAGCAGTATATTGACAGGAAACTGCCAGAAATTCAAGCCAGATTTAGAAAAGTACGTGCAATAAGGGATATTACTGCTGATGTCAGGTGGATCTTGGCTCAAAGCAGAGAATATCAAAAAGATATTTACCTATGTTTTATTGAATATGCAAAGGCATTCGACTGTGTGGATCATAACAAATTATGGATAACGTTGCAAAGAATGGGAATTCCAGAACACGTAATTGTGCCCATGAGGAACATGTGCACAGACCAAGAGGCAGTTTGAACAGAATAAGGGGATACCGCGTGGTTTACAATCAAAGAAGTTGTGCATTAGTTTTATATCCTTTCACCACACTTATTCAATCTGTGCTGAGCAAATAATTGGAGAAACTGGACTATATGAAGAACGTGGCATCAGGATTGGTGGAAGGCTCATCACCTGTGACATGTAGATGACACAACTTTGCTTGCTGAAAACAAAGAGAACTTGAAGCACTTACTGATGGAGATCAAAGACAACAGCCTTCAGTATGAATTACACCTCAACATGAAAAAAAAAAAATCCTCACAAGTGGACTAAAAAACAGCACCATGATAAACAGGGAGAACATTGAAGTTGTCACGGATTTCATTTTAGTTGGATCCATAATTAACGTCCACGGACTCAACAGTCAAGAAATCAAATGATGCATTGCGTTCGGCAAATCTGCTGCAAAAGACCTCTTTACAATGTTCAAAAGCAAAGATGTCACTTTGAGGGCTAAGGTGCGCCTGACCCAAGCTGTAGTATTTTCAGTCACCTCATATGCATGCAAAAGCTGGACAGCGAATAAGGAAGACTGAGGAAGAATCGATGCTTTTGAATTATTGTGTTGGTGAAGATTCCATGGACTGCCAGAAGAATGGACAAATATGTCTTGGAGGAAGTACAGCCAGAATGCTCCTTGGAAGCGAGGATGGTGAGACTGCATCTCACATACTTTGGACATGTTATCAGGAGGGACCAATCCCTGGAGAAGGACATCATGCTTGGTAAGGTAGAGGGTCATTGAAAAAGAGGAAGACCCTGGACGAGACAGATTGACACAGCAGCTGCAACAATGGGCTCAAACACAGCAATGATTTTGAGGATGGCACAGGACCAGGCAGTGTTTCAATCTGTTGTACATAGGGTTGCTATGAGTCACAATCGACTCGACAACACCTAACAATAACAAGAAGATGCTATTAATGGAATTCCTGAGTGGTACAAATGGTTAAGCGCTTGGCTACTAGCCGATAGGTTGGCAGTTTGTACCCACTGACAAGCACCTGTACCTTGTGAGAAAGGCCGGGAGATCTGCATCTGAGAGGTCACAGCCTAGGAAACCCTATGGAGCAGTTCTACTCTACACACATGGGGTTGCAGTGCTTTAAAATCGACTTAATGGCAACTATCAACAACAACAGCAATGCTATCAGTTTCCTCTGTCACCACCAGACAGTAACATCCATGAATTTGTAAAGAGTTGGGGAGGGTAAAGGAAGAAGGTACATTCAGAGAAAGGCAAAATGGTAAGGTCAGGAACTGTGACATAGCGGAGGGAACAGGACACAGTACGGGCCATCTTAGGAGAAACAGAACCCCCATCTCACGCATCCACACCACACACATACACATACGTACACACACTTTCTGAAAACTCTTGGAGATAAAGGGAAGGCTTTGGACTCCTGTCTAGGATACAGGATAGAGGCTGGAGTCATTTAATTTTGACAGTAAGAAAAAGGTGACCCCTGGCTAGAGGACTTGAGCATATCTGGGTTACATTTAACATGTAATGTTTCTCTAGGAGCTAGTTGGGTTCCTACTTTTTGGACCCATCCTATCACCCCAGTCTCTCCATTTCTTTCCATCCACCTAACACCACCCTGGACTACAGCCTCATCACCCCACACCTGGACTAGGGTGAAGCTTACTAAATTTCTCCTGGCTCTAACCTATTTGCACAAAATCTCCACATTAACCTTCTAGAAAACACTTTGATTTTATAACTTCTCCACCCAGCTCCTACAGTAGCACCTTAGCTATCAAATTCCAAATGCCTTGTTGGAATTCAAGTCCCTCAACAATATGAACCAAACTTACTTTTCCAGCTCTGTTTGCCATGATTGTTCAACCTCCCTGCTCAAGCCTATCCAAGCCAGTCTGGAAAGCTTTCCACTCTCAAAACTTGTCTATGGCTTCCTGCCTCTCAGCCCTTTACCATCACCAGAGAAACCACATGGATCCTTTAAAGCCCAATGCAAATGTCACCCTCTAAGGTGCACAATGGCAACGGCTCAGCTCTCGGCTCTAAGGTGCCTCCCCAGTCACTTTCCATTCTCATGACCTCTCCCATCTCTGCTATCTTGGAACAAGGTCTCTCAAACCTCAATGTGCAGTCACCTGAGAGTTTTAAGAAATGCAGAGCACATTTCAATGGGTCTGGGGTGGGCCCGAGATTCTTCATTCTCACAAGCTTCAGGTGACATCTATGCTGGTGTCCAGGATCACACTTTGTGTAACAAAGAGTAGCTTGTGTCATTCAAATGAAATTTATCAATATGGCCTTGTGATATGAATATTCACGTGTATAGCTAACTTCCCTTCTAGACTGAAAAGTTCCTTAAGAGCAGGGACCCACAGAAGAGACAGTTTATGTAGCAGGAAGAGATGTTGTTGTGTGCTGTCAAGTTGATGCTGATCCATAGCAACCCTATAGTATGGAATAGAACTGCCCCATAGTGTTTCCAAAGCTGTACTCTTTACGGGAGCAAATCACCAGGCCTTTCCTCCAATGGTAGATATGAACCATTGATGTTTTGATTAGCAGCTGAGGACTTAGTCATTGTGTCACCAACCCAAAAGCCAAATCCATTGCCGTCACGTTGATTCTGGCTCACAGCGACCCTATAGGACAGAGTAGAACTGCCCCATACAGTTTACAAGAAGCAGCTGGTGGATTCGAACTGCTGACCTTTTGGTTAGCAGCCATAGCTCTTAACCAGAGCTCCTTGATGGAAAGAGACCAGCTTTAAAATCAAACAGCTGTAAGTTCAAGTCTTAACTCTACAACTTACCTGCTGTGACATTGCATAAGTCACATGACCTCTGAATATCAGTTTCCTCATCTATAAAATGGAGATAAAAATGCCTCCCTACTGGAGGATTAAAGGAAATAATGGCTTTGATTGTACCTACCATACTGCCTAATGGTAAGTGTATTTTAATTTTCGCTTTGAGCTCTTTCCTTCCTTGTATAACTTTGGGCTTTCCACAGAGTCTCACATCAAAGAAGTGCTCAGGAAATCTTCCAGGCCCAACCTCTGCAGGAACCTCTATTCTAGCTATACAATTCTGTACAATCCACACTGCCGAGATCTCCTCTCCAAGTATTATGTTCCAATAGGTCATGGGCCTTCTAGTGTTTTTGCAGTGCTACTCTTCCTATTTGTTGGTGAATATGCCACAAGAAACACAAAAATCTACTGACATCTACCAGAGAGAAACTGCAATTTATTCAGGTTGGAAATGAGAATTTATGAGACCCGAATTATGATTAGTAACTCATCCACTCCTGTTCAGGCTCTTCAACTATCATGCATTTAGGGCTTGATCCCTCTTTTCTGGGGTTTTCTTCCCAACTACACTCCACTAAAATGTATCAGTCCCATTTCTTCATGCCCAGTGAAACTCTAGTTAATCAATTAATCTTTTCTGGGCTGCTAAAAGCAACATAACAGGAAGAGCACGACACAAAAACCAGAACACCTGGGTAACAGTCCTGATTCTGCCACTGACTAGGAATGTTTTCTTGGGCAAATCACATCCCTTCTTTCAGTCTCAGTTTCCACATGTGTAAAATGAAGCCTGTAATAATAAGCTGCCTCCTAGGACTATTGTGAGAATAGAATGAGATAATAAGATAAAGTGCTTCTTTCTAGGCTTAATAAATGATAGTATATTAAGTTATATACTATTAACTATGCTTGTTAACTATAAATATATACATATACATATACAAAATTTTGTTTTAAAATATATACTTAGAAATAGACTTGGAGAAAACACAAATACATCAGTAGCAGTTAACTCTGAATGGTGGGATTATAGGCAATTATTTTTCTCCTTATCTTTTTTCTATAGTTCCCTAATGTATATACTTATAACTCTTATAATCAGGGGATGAATATATATATTTATTCATATATATTAATATATATACATATTTATATGTAAATAACATATAATAATATATTTAAAACAAATATGTATATTTATTTAAAAATACATAACCTATGAACTGAAACTTCCTTGTTTTTTTATACAGACAAGAGTAAGTGACCCACATTCTAGATTCAGTGCTGGCATTGACTTAGTGTGTAATCTTAGAAAGTCACTTCACCTTTTTAGGTCTAAATTTCCTCGTCTAAAAATTGAGGATAATCAGACTCCAAGTTCTCTCTGTGATGAAAGAGTTTGCACTGGATTAACTTATCCACCAAAAACGATTGTAAAAGCTAGATAAAATATATGAACAGCTATTTGAAGGCATTGGAGTACACAATGCAGGCAGGACTTAAGGAGCTATAAGGCTTGGGAGAAAGGAAGCACAGGAACTGACCTTCACCTTCACCCTGGCTCTTCCCTGTGGACATTTCCTAATTGCTGCACTGGAGAACAGAACCCAAGAAAATGATGTTGTCTATTAGGCTGAGGAAACTGGGGTCAGAGTTCAAGGATGTATCTGAGTTCTAAGGAGCAAAATTTCTGAGAGAGGAGAATCGTGGAGAAGGATCCAAACATAACTGCATTCAAATTCCCCTCAAGTCCTTAACCCACTCTTTGTCTGTATATACACACAGCAAGAAATTGAGAAGAAAACAGCAGCTGAGAGTCTAAAGAGATGATCATTGATCAGCTGGGAAGTCAGAGGCTGGAGTTCAAGCTGGGTCAGCCAAACCAAAACAGAACCACTACCGTGGAGTCAATTCCAACTCATATAGGACAGGGAAGAACTGCCCTATGGGGTTTCCAAGGCTGTAAATCTTTACAAAGGCAGACTGCCACATCTTTATTTCATGGAGCTGCTGGTAGGTTCGAACCGCTGATCTTTCAGTTAGCATCTAAGCACTTAACCACTGTTTCACCAGGGCTCCTAAGCTGGGTCAAGGTGGAGGTAAATACCTAGAGCTTCCGGTCGAGGACCCAGAAAGGCCATGCCATAGGAGTAAACACCACATCCTAGGAGTATGAATAAAACTGAAACAGACCAGACTTAACCAAGGCTTCACAGGATCAAGGTGATCTGCTGGTACTCTATCTGCCTATGAGAACAAAACTTAAAAAATCCTGCGGGGAAGTTAACATCATCCACCCAAAGCCTGTATATTTTGCATCCATAATGAATAAAAAATTATATGGCATACCAAAAAACAGGATCAAAAAGCTGAAATCCAAGAGAAAAAAAACAGATAAAAGAAATAGATCTAAATGTGATTCAGATATTGGAGTTATCAGACTGGGATTTTAAAGTAACTATAACTAAAATGTTCAGGGAAAGATGGATGAAATAGATGAAAAAATGGAGACTATCAACCAAGATTTGGAAACTTTAAAAAATAATCAAAGGACCATCTACAATAGAAGAATACAGTATCTGAAATTAAGTTCACCTGGATGGGCTGAATAGCATGCTAGACATGACAAAGGATGAGAACAGAGAACTAGAAGGAAGGTCAATAGAGAATACCAAGCTGAGGTACAAAGAGAGAAAAATTGACAAATTGCTAAAGAGCCTAAGAAACGTATGAGGTATAGTCAAAAGGGCTAATATTCACGTAACTGGAGTACCAAAAGGAGATAAGATAGACAATTGAGCAGAATAAATATTTGAAGAGACAATGGCCAAGAATTTTACAAGTTTGATAAAAGGCATCAACCCACAGATTCAAGAAGCTCAGTGAGCCCCCAAGAAGGACAAATATATGAAAAACATATTGATGTACATCATAGTCAAATTGCAGAAAACCAAACATGCACACATATACACAAAAATATTAAAAGCAGCCAGAGACAAAATGACACATTATATTCAAAGGAGTAAGAATAAATCTGATGGCTAACTTTTCAACAGAAATTTTGGAAGCTAGAGATAGCAGGATGACAACTTTAAAGCATTGAAAGGAAAATAAAACAAACAAAAACACCCTCACCAACCTAGAATTATACATCCATCAAAAAAAAAAAAAAAGCTTTCAAAATAGATGATATAAAGATGTTTTTCATATTCAACAGACCTGCACTACAAGACATGCTCAAGGAGTTTCTTTGGGTTGAAGTAAAAATGATCCCAGATGGATGCATGAAATTGCCAATAGGAATGAAGAGTTCTAGAAAGGGCAAATATATGAATAAATACAAATAAATGACTATTTAAAAACAACAACAATAATAATGTCTTTTGAGGCTTATAGCATATGGCCTCACAAGCCACATGGAAATAAAATATATTAAAACAATACCACAAAAGGTGGGAAAGAGGCAAATGAGATTAAACTGTGGTAGTGTTCTTAAACTATTCAGGAAATGTGAGGTAGACAAAATAAGGGGAGGATACATATTGTAATCCCTAATATAACCACTTATAAAGAATGTACACTTTAAATAGTTTTAAAACTCGATTAACTCTTCCAAAAAAGTTTGTTGACTTAAACTCAACAATATCAGTAACTACATAAAGTTTAAATGGCCTAAATAGTCCAATTAAAAAAGAAAGATTATCAGATTGGAGTAAAAAAAAAAATCTTATATGTTATTTACATTAAACTCACTTTAAATATAAGAATATAGAAAAGTTGAAAATAAAAAGATGAAAAAAGATATACCATGACAATTAAAAAAAAAAGAAAGCTGTGTGGTTATACTAATATAAAACAAAATAGCCTTTAAGATAAAAGTATTACTAGAGATAATAATGATTTAAAATGGGTCATTTCAACAAGAGAATATAGCAATCCTAAATTTCTAAGAAACCAATACTCCAAAATACATAAAGCAAAATTAAAGAAACTGAAAGAATAAATATATATAACCACAATCAAAGCTGGAGATTCTAATACCTTCTATTAGTAACTGAGAGAATAAGCAACAACAACAAAATCAATAAGAATATGGAACATTTGGATAACATGATCAAACAACTTGACCTACAGAACACTCCATCCAGTAACTGTAGAATACACATTCTTTTCAAGTGTACCGGTGCATTTGCCAAAACAGGTCATATGTTTGGACAAAAAAAAGTCTCAACAAATTTCAAGTATTGAAATCATACAGAATATATTCTCTGACTATAGAAGAATTAAAATATAAATCAATAATAGAAGGGCAACTAGGAAATTCCCAAATATTTGAAAATTAAGCAACACATTTCTGAATAAACTCTTGGTCAAAAAAGAAATCACAATAAAAATTAGAAAATATGTTTAACTAAATGATAATGGAAATAAGACAACAGAAAAATTATGCGACACAGTTAAGCAGTGCTTACAGAAAAATTTATAACTCTAAACAACTATTTTAGAGAAGAAGAAAGGTTAAAAATCAAAGATCTATTAAAAGAATAAATAGACAATCTACAGACTGGAAAAAATCTTCAGAAATGACTTATCTGATAAGGGTCTAATCTTTAAAATCCATAGAAAACTACAACAACACAACAACAAAAAGACAACCCAGCCACAAAATGGGTAAAGGACACGAACAGAATCTTCACCAAAGAGAACACCCAAACAACTAACAAACATATGAAAAGATGTTCACAATCATTTGCCATTCCAAAAAAACCCAAACCCATTGCTGTCCAGTGGTTGCTGACTCATAGTAGATTATAGAACTGCCCCCATAGAGTTTCCAAGGAGCGCCTGGTGGATTCAAACTGTTGACCTTTTGTTTAGCAGCTATAGTACTTAACCACTATGCCACCAATCATTAGAGAGATGCAAATCAAAACTACAATGAAATACCACCTTACCCCGGCTAAAATGGCACTGATTTAAAAAAAAAAAAAAAAAGGTAACAACAAATGTTGGTATGGATGTGGGAAGACTAGAACCTTTATCCATTGCTGGTGGGGTGGACCGTAAAATGGTACAACCACTGTGGAAAACGGTATGGAGGTATCTCAAAAAACTACAAAATAGAATTACTCCATGATCCAGCAATCCTACCCCTAGGTATGTACCCTAAAAAAAAAAAATTCAAACCCATTGTCTTCCAGGCAATTCCAACCCATAGTGACCCTATAAGGCAGACTAGAACTGTCCCCACAGGGTTTCCAAGGCTATAAATCTTTACAGAAGCAGAACTACTTTTGCTTAGTAGCCAGGTGCTTCAACCACTGTGCCATCAGGGCTGCTCTCCTACCCTAAACAAAACAAAACAAAAAACCCTAGACACCTAAAAATAATGACACAAACAGACATATGCACACCTATGTTCATTGCTGCTTTATTCACAATAGCAAATAGATGGAAACAACCAAAGTGCCAGCGCCCATCACTGGATGAATGAATAAGCAAATTGTGGCACATACATACAATGGAATACTATGCAACTATAAAGAACAATAATGAATCCTCGAAACATATTATAACATGGATGGACCTGGAGGGCATAATACTAAGTAAAATAAGTCAAGTATATAAGGGCAAATATTGTCTCTCTTTCATAAGAAGACAAGAATAGATAAATATAGAGAGACCAATGTTCATTGGTGGCTACGAGGGAGAGAAGGGGGGAGGGGAAAGTACACTTCAGATTGTAGAGACTTGTTGTTTTTATTTTTTTGGTGATGGGAAAAGTGGCACCAAATGTGGATGTTGTGAGCACAGCACAACCAAAGTAAAAACAAGTGTTCAAGCACATATGGATGAGTACAGGCACACTGGTGTACAGGCAGGTACATGCATATACATAGGTGAGAACAGATAGGAGTATCTATAAAAAAAAATCTGTGTAAATACAAATATGTGAGTGCAGGCCCATATATTCATTGAAGACACAAATATGGATGCTCCACAGACATAACCAAACACCTTCCACGATTGGTTTTCTGGGTTTGAAGGCGTGGCACCATAGTCTCATGGGACTACTCAGTCAATTGGCATAACATAGTTCACAGAAATCATGATCATGCATCCTAGTGAAGTGAGCAGCATCTGAGGTCTTAAAAGCTTGTGAGCAGCCATCTAAGACACAAAACTAGTCTTTACTCACCAGGAGCAAAAGAGTAAGAAGGCAACCAAAAGCTCAGAGAAGAAACAAGTCTGCACAAGCCACGACCTCATCTACCCTGAGATCAAAAGAACTAGATGGTGCTTGGCTACCACCACTGACTATTCTGACAGGGGTCATGATAGATGGTCCTGGACAGGATGGGAGAAAAATGTGGAGCAGGACTCAAATACTTATTAAACAAAACGAAACAAACTGGAACAGTAAATAACAGAGGACTCCCTGAGACTATTGCCCTAAGGCTCTCTAAATCTAGAACCAAGCCTATCCCCTGAGATTACCTTTTATGGAAACAGCAGAGTAGCACACTAAATAAAGGATATTATCTGTAAGATTGGTGCCCTACTTAAAAACCATCTGTATGAGACCAAAAGGTCAAACAATGGCTCAAAAGCAAAGATGAGAAGATAAGGGGGCAGGGAAAGGAAACTGAACAAACAGAACACAAAAAGAATGTTGACACATTGTGATAAATGTAACTAATGTCACTGAACAATTTGTGAAGAAATTGTAAAATGAGAACTGTCATGGATTGAATTGCGTCCCTAAAAAATATGTGTCAACTTGGTTAGGCCATGATTCCCAGTATTGTGTGATTGTCCTCCATTTTGTGATTGTAATTTTATATTAAAGAGAATTAGGGTGGGATTGTAAGACCCTTACCCAGGTCACATTCCTGAGCCAATGTAAAGGGAGTTTCCCTGGAGTGTGGCCTGCACCACCTTTTATCTCTCAAGGGATAAAAAGGAAAAGGAAGTGAGCCGAGAAGGGGGACCTCATACCACCAAGAAGCAGTGCCAGGAGCAGAGCACATCCTTTGGACCTAGGGTCCCTGTGCAGAGAAGCTCCTAGTCTAGGAGAACATTGATGAGAAGGCTGACAGAAGAAGAAAGCCTTTCCCTGGAGTGGATGCCTGAATTTGAACTTCTAGCCTACTTTACTGTGAGGAAGTAAACTTCTCTTGGTTAAAGCCACCCACTTGTGGAATTTCTGTTACAGCAGCACTAGATAACTAGAACTGGAACCTAATTTGCTGTGTAAACTTTCACCAAAAGCTCAATAAAATTTTAGTTAAAAAAAAAAACCCTATGGAGTAGAGTTCTACTCTGGCACATATGGGATCATCATGAGTCAGAATTGACACAATGGCAATTGGTTTTATTTTTGTATTTTTAGTAAGTTTTATAAAGAAATATAAACAGGATAAATGGGGAAAAGAAACTCAGATTAATCAGTAATAAAACCGTTGCCACTGAGTTGATTCCGACTCATAGTGACCCTATAGGACAGAGTAGAACTGCCGCATTTGGTTTCCAAGGAGTGCCTGGTGGATTCAAATTGCTGACCTTCTGGTTAGCAGGTGTAGCTCTTAACCACTATGCCACCAGGGTTTCCTAATCAGTAATACCAAAAACCAAAACCCAATGCCGCCGAGTCAATTCCAACTCATGGTGACCCTATAGGACAGAGTAGAACTGCCCCATAGAGTTTCCATGGAGCGCCTGGCGGATTCAAGCTGCCGACCCTTTGGTTAGCAGCAGTAGCACTTAACCACTGTGCCACCAGGGTTTCCAATCAGTAATAGGGAGATGTAAATCAAAATAGTTAAACGTCTCTTTCATTCACCAGATTGGGAAAAGTAAAAATTATTGATAATATCGTGTACTGTCAATAGAAATAAGTTGGTAAAGCCTTTTTATTGGAACATTATTTAGCAGTATACGAGAAAATTTAATTTTTGCCCATTTAGTTAACCATTAGGTTGAATCATATGAAACTGCCAACATTTAACAAACTTTGACCTGAAAGTGAACTTGAAGATAGGCCGAAGAAATTATCCAAACTGAAACACAAAAATAAAAAACGAGTAAAACGTTTTCAAAATTTCAGGAGTATGTGGGTCAGAAAGGAACTAAGCCAGGCAACAATTTATTTTTCTTTTTAGTATCCACTGCTGGCAGCTGTCTGTAAGGCAGGAATTTCTCTCCTGCATTGGCATGATGGATAGATTGTGTAATTACAATTGCTCCCTATATCTATTTTCTATCTCTTAGGAGAACACCCCTCCTTTTCTGATCCCCAGTCCATACTCTTCACTGTCATCCGAGGGGTGTTTATAAGCATGTAAGTCTTCTTTCTTTCCTTTCCTGAAAAAGTTATAGTTTCTTCCGGAGTACAATATCCACATATTTTATTGTTTGTCTCATGTGTCTGGGGACTACATTCCACCTAAAAACTGAAAATGTATTCCCAAGCTATACGTATGGAAAGTCATTTATCTTAACTTTTGGACATCAGTTTTGAAACAGGAAATGTGACCACCATTCAAATAGGAAACAATGGCAATGACCATTCCAAGATCCAACATTGGATAATATAAGGGCCTGTTGCAGTGGTATCACTAGGGTTGGTGTCACCCACTGTGGTAACTCATGGTGTCATCCCTCCCCCCATGCTAATTACCACAATATTGTACCTAAAACACCAGAAAATTTGACAAAATCATCTATAAAAACTCCGGCAGCAATGAAAACAACAGAGCATGCTTGTAGCACATGCAGGTGAAACCATGTGATTTGAAGCATCCTTGTAACTGGGTTACGAAAAAGGCTTTTGTTGTTATAACTACGGGGATATTTTTATAAAAAAATAAACAAGTTTCTGCTGAAACACTGCACAAAAATTTTATAGACAGTCGTTTTGGCATCACCTCCTCTGACACTGTCACACAGCGTGTTTTGCACCCCCGTAGCCCCCTAGTGATGCCACTGGCCTGTCGTATGGGCTCTATGATGGCCTGTGTGCCAGAACTTCAGCTTCTTGGGTTCTCTAAGTAGAAAATACGCTTATAGTTAGAAAAGATTCCAGGATTATCCCACCACAGGGTCACAACACCAGAAGCATCTCTAGGATAAAAACTGGTGGATACTGTCTATATCACTTTCATGAAATTCTAAGGAAAAAATCTCACCCTGTGCTTTCGTGCTCTAGACTCCTTTGGCAGCAGAGATATTTCCCTGTGCTGATCCAACTTCTGTTTATTTAAATCCCTCACTGCTGTCACTTCAAGGCACTTGATGGAAACTGGTGCCCTGTATTCTTTAATTCCATGTGACTTGTTCTCTGGTGGGTAATTAAAAATCTCAAAGTCACTGGAAAATGCCAAAGAGTGTGGTCTCAGTTGTGGATGAAACTAGGCTATGCCATCTCTAAATAGGTCAAGTTGAGGTTGATAGACTTTTTGGCATTGATGGTTCTGTGATAGCACATTGTGAAAACTTAGCTCAATTTCTGGCCAATATATACATGTACATCTGCCTAACAGGCTCTTCCAACTACATAATTTCTAAGCATATATCTCAAAAAGTCAGAAAAAAGATAGCAAATTAAACTCAAAGAAAGAGGAAGGCAGAATATAATAAAGATAAGAGCAGAAAAAAATGAAATAGAAAAAAGGTGTAAGTTGAGAAAACCAACCAACTCACAAGCTGTATCTTTGAAAGACTGATAAAGTTGATAAACCCTGGCAAAACTGATCAAGAAAAACGAGAAAGACATAAACAATATCAGGAGTGAAAGTGAGACATCACTATAGACACTAAAAATGGCATAAAAGTAATAAAAAGAAATTTTGAACATCATGCAAATAAATTTGAAAATTTAGATGAAACGGATTCCTTGAAAATAACAACTAACTAAAAGTTACCAAAAAATAGAAAAATATAAATAACTCTATTGTAGTAGGTGCAGTCAGGTTGGTTCCAGCACATAGTGACCCTGTGTACAACTGAATGAAACACGGCCCAGTCCTGTACCATCCTCACAATCATTGCTATGAATGAGCCCATTGTTGCAACCACTGTATCAGTCCATCTTGTCCAGGGTCTTCCTATTTTTTGCTGACCCTCTACCTTATCAACAATGATGTCCTTCTCCAGGGACCGGTCCCTCCTGCTAACTTGTCCAATGGTGAGATGAAGTCTCACCATTTCACTTCCAAGGAGCATTGTGGCTGTACTTCTTCCAAGACAGATTTGTTTGTTCTTCTCGGAGTCTGTGGTATATTCAATATTCTTCACAAACACCGTGATTCAAAGGCATCAATTCTTCTTCAGTCTTTCTTATTCATTGTCCAGTTTTCACATGCATATGAAAATATCATGGCTCGGGTCAGGAGCACCTCAGTACTTGAAGTGACATCTTTGCTTTTTAATACTTTAAAGAGGTCTTTTACAGCAGATTTGCCCAATGTAGTACGTCATTTGATTTCTTGACTGCTGCTTCCATGGATGTTGATTGTGGATCCAAGTAAAATGAAATCCTTGACAACTTTGATCTTTTTTCCGTTTATTATGATGTTGCTTATTGGTCCAGTTGTGAGGATTTTTGTTTTCTTTACGTTGACGTGTAATCCATACTGAAGAATGTCGTCTTTAATAACTCTATAACTATTATATAATACTATATAATAACACTATAGCTATTTGAAAAGTTCAAACCATCATTAAAAACTTTCCCTCAAAGGAAATCTCCAAACCCAGGTGACCACACTGTTGAATTCCTGCAAATATTTAAGGACGAAATAATACCAATCTTTTACAAGCTTTTCAAAAGAACTGAAAAAGAGGGAAATTCCCATCCCTTTTTATGAGGTCTAGATAATCATGACTCCAAAACTTGACAATGACATTACAAGAAAGGATAATTATAGGCCAATAAATCTCATGAACATAGATGCCAAAGTCCTTAACAAATAGCAGTCAGTCTAATGCAGATACACATATACATATGTTTTAAGTATAATACTTCTGACCAAGCGCTATTCATTCCAGGAATGCAAGACTGGTTTAACAACGAAAACCCAATTAATATAATTCATACATTAACAGAAAAAAAAGGAGAAAAACATATGATCATCTCAATAGATGCAGAAAAAGCATATAAAATTCAACACCCATTCAAGAAAAATCTCTCAGTAAACCTGAGATAAAAGGGAAGTCCTAAATAAACAGCATCTATAAAAAATCCACAACAAATATCATACTCAATGTTGAAACGTTAAATGCTTTTCCGCTTTAGGTTGGAAATAAGACAAATATCCCCACTTCAACTTAACACTGCACTGGGGGGGGTCCAGCCAGTGCACTGAGGCACAGACAAGAAATAAAATATACAATGTAAAGCTATCATTCTCAGGAGACACAATTACGTTTCTAGAAAATCCCCCCCCCAAAAAAATACAAACTCATAATTAACAAGCAAATTTAGCAAAATGGCTGAATACGAAGTCATTATATAAAACATCAATTGCATTTTCATACACTAACTCAGTGCCATCGAGTCAGGGAAATTTTAAATAATACTACTTACAGTAGCACCAAAACCCACCAATTTCTTGGTAACGAATCTAATGAAAGATGTGCAAAACTTCTGAAAGCTATAAAACACTGCTGAGAAAAATTAAAGATGATCTAAATAATGGAGGCCTAATGACATGAACATAGATCGGAAATTTGATATTGTTACAATCTCAATTCTTCCCAAATTGATTATAGATTCAATGCAACCCCAATCAAAACCCTAGCAGGTTGTGTGTGTGTGTGTGTGTGTGTGTGTGCGTGCACACACGCACATGTGCATATGAAAATTGACAAGCTGATTCTAAAATCTATACGGAAATGTTAAGAATTCAGATTAAATAAAATAATCTTTAAGAAAAAGAGGACTTCTACCACCATGTATCACAACTTATTGTAAAAAAAAAAAAAAATTGTAAAGGTGCAGTAATTAAGACTGTAATATTGGCCCAGTGATAGACAAACAGACCAAT
This sequence comes from Elephas maximus indicus, assembly GCF_024166365.1. Lineage (NCBI taxonomy): Eukaryota > Metazoa > Chordata > Mammalia > Proboscidea > Elephantidae > Elephas > Elephas maximus. The sequence continues at coordinate 173,714,146 of NC_064822.1, read as the reverse complement.
GACCAGAATAAAGTTCCTAGATACAGGTCCACATGACTCCGGTCTTCTAATTTATGACAAAGGAGCTTCTGGAATATAGTGGAGAAAGGATGATCTTTTCAACAAGCGGTACTCTATCAGTTGAAAATTGACAAGAACAAAAGAACCTCCCTCACACCATATACAAAAATTCCAGAGGGACTACTGATGTAAGAGTGAAAGGTAAAATAATAAAACTTGTAGAAGATAACATAAGAGAATATCTTCATGATCTTGAGGTAGGTAAAGTTTTCTGAAAGGGGCACACACACACAAAAAGCACTAACTACAAAACAAAAAGGTTGATAAATTGGACTTAATTAAAATTAAGAACTTCTGATCATCAAAAGATATCATTAAGAGAATGAAAAGGCAAGCCACAGACTGAGAGAAGATATTTGCAATACTATCCAGAATACATAAACAACTCTTACAAATCATTAAAGAAAAGACAAACAACACAATTAAAACATACATACACAGGCAAAAGACTTGAACAGATAGTTCACGAAGGAGGATATCCAAATGCCCAATTTGCATATTAGAAGATGCTATATATCACTAGTCATTAGAGAAATGCAAATTAAAACCATAATGATATATACCACACACCATGAGAAAGACTAAAATGAAAAGGACTGACTATACAAAATGTGGCAAAGATGTGAAACAAGCGGAACTTTCATAAGCTGCTGGTTGGGAATATAAATTGGTGCAAACACTTTGGAAAAGAGTTTGGCAATATCTACTGAAGCTAAATATGCATATACCCCATGATCTAGCAATTCCACTCCTGGGAATACAGCCAACAGAAATGAGTGCTCACGTCCACCAAGAGACATGGACGGAGATGCTTTATTCTTAATAGCCAAAAACTTGAAACGCCATAAATGCATGTCAACATTTGAATGGATAAGTAAATTGAGGCCTATTTATACAGTGAAATATTATACAGCAATGAAAAAGAACTACTACTACTACTACACCCAATAACATGGATGAATCCCACAGATACTATGTTGAATGAAAACAAGCCAGACACAGTCGAATACACACTCTATGATTCCATTTATATGAACTCTCGAAAACAGGCAAAACCAATTTATAGTGATAAAAGCCAAGACAGTGTTATGGACTGGAAAGAGGACATGAGAGAGCCCCCTGGGGGTGCTAGGAATATTCTATATCTTCACCTGGCTGGTAGTTACACAAGTGGATATAATATGTTAAAAATAAAATGCATCAAACTATTCACTTAAGATTTGTGTGCTTTACATTGATTTTACCCCAGTTTTATAAAATGAAACAAAACAATGATAGAATGACAGTGCTGGAAGGGTGTCTGGAAGGAAGCTGTTCAGCACACTTAACAAATACTATAGAGGATTATGGAGCAGGTGGTCTCTGGTCCATGCTTTGAGAAAGCTGAACTAAGGAGAAAAACTTTACAGATCAAGAGAGGACACTTCTGGGGCTTGGCCCTGCTTAGAAATGACATTTATAAAAAGCTGGCCTCCTTTTATAGGGCTTAAGGGGCAGATGGAATCCCTGGGTGGTGCAAACAGTTAACATGCTCAGCTGCTAACCGAACGGTTCAGGGTTTGAGTCCACTGACAGGTACCTCAAAAGAAAAATCAGCCACTGAAAATACTACAGTGCTCAGTTCTACTCTGATGCACACGGGGTCACCCTGAGTCAGAATTGGGTCAATGGCAACCGGTTTGTCTTTTTTTTTTAAGGGGTAAATACAAGCCCCAAGTATTCTGCTCTTCAAACAAGGCACATAGACACCCCAGTCTGACATAAAACAGGAAAGGTGTAAACATAGCAGTTTGTATTTTTTCAGTTAACACCAGTTCTCCGATCTGAGATCTGGAAGAAATATTTACTTTTCAACAGTAAGGCCATTCATGGCTCTAAAATAACAAGCCCACGACACAACTACTTTAAACCCACATCTACAGTGACACTGGGGTGGCTTTCCCTGTTCAAGACCTATATTCACTCAAGTGGAGCCTCGCTATGATAGGGCCTGGGTAGACTCAGGCTAGAAAGTCCACTGCAGAAGGTGAGTCTGTTCACTGCAAGCTTCTGTGGCGGCCTTGGCTTCCAGGTCCACCTGCCTGGATTCCGCTCTCTGTGGTGGAATACGACAGGGAGGTCTCTGGAGGATTTCATAAGTGGCTGGAGAGTCTCTCACTCCACGTGCCTGGTCCCAGCGTAGAAGCGTTGTCAGAAACGCTATCCACCCATCAGAACCCTGGCTGTGTAGGGTGTTGTGGAAGAGTGAGTTTCAAGCACTTACTTTCGTCATTAGAAACATTCCCCAGAGATGTGTGGCTGGAATAACGTTTGTTTTCACTTTCGCTGAGACATCTTTCAATCCAGCTCTCTAAAAAAAAAAAAAAGAAAAAAATCACAGACTCACTGTTAGTGTTTACAAAGACGGGCAACATCGTCAATGCATCAGATTTAAACGCTCGTCAGCTGTCATCTGAGGTCCGCCCAGACCGGAATCGGATTGTACACAAAAGCTCCACTCGCACCGCGGCTGATGAGACTTTGCTGAGTAGTTTGGAAGCGAAATGGTCATTGGGAGCCCCGCACGAGTATTTCTTATCCAAATTCTACTATTCTGGAGCATTCATAGTGAACTACTACCGACCGAGGGTTCTCTTTCTTTGCGAAGAAGACATATTCATGAGAAGTAGTTGGTAAAACAAAATTTGATCGACTGAATCATGGCGGTGGTTTTCAAACTGGTATATTAGAAGCTGAACACTTTCTTAAAATCAAAACAAAAAGAAAAGCCGATAAAACCATGGGAGCTCTAGCTGAAGTGGAGACAGGGCAGGGAGCCTTGCAGCTCACCTCCCCATCCGGCGTGACCCCTGAGGGGGCTCTTTGAAGCAGAGACCAAAAGCCACTGAAGGAGGAGAAATCAAAAGCACTCTAGTAAGCATGTAGTACTTTCAAAATCCAAAAGACTATGGTTTTTTATCCAACTTAAAGGGCTTCCTTTCACAAAGTAGCATAAAGCTTATTCCATCTTCCAGACCATGCATTTATCCACTCATTCATTCATTCATTCAACATGAGCTAAGTACAAGAATTCTACTGTAACATTTGTTTTGAAAACAAAAATCTGTTCCAATGCAAGTGACTTATCAGGGAACAACTTGAGCATAGCACAAATTTTGTGTTTGCTTATGCTCCATTTCTTCCCTGCACCCAGCTGAACTGAACCGTGTAGGAATATGCAAAACGTATTCCTCAAACATCTACCAGCTACCTCAGCTCACCACCCAGCCAACCCTCCTTCCACCACTTCACAATCACTCACAAGCTGCAGCCCATCTGACACCCACTTCCACAAGCAAACTTTGGGTCTTTTCCAAGGTAAAGTGCCATGTTGATTGTATTCATGTATTTCTTAACCATTTAACGTGTGGAAAATTGCTGTCGTTTTTATTTGGTTCCTACCTATTTTAATGTATCCCTGACAACGTTGTTGAGAGATGTGCCCCTAAGCCCATTTGCCCAGTAAACCGTGTGGTTTTTATTGGGTATTTTTACACAGCAGGTGATTTTTATCAATGTATATGTAGTGCAGAGCCCTGGTGGTGCAGTGGTTAAGAGCTTGGCTGCTAACTGAAAGGTCAGCAGTTCGAATCCACTGGCCACTCCATGAAAACCCTATGGGGCAGTTTTACTCTATCCTATAGGGTTGGTATGGGTCAGAATCGGCTTGATGGCAATGGGCTTGGGTTTTTGTTGTTGTTATACGTGGTTTTATAGATGAACTAACTGTAACTATGACTATTAGCTTTTGAATGGAGTGGTCTATGGTTGCCTTCTTTATAATATGGGAGCTAACATTTATTGAAAGGAGCCCTGGTGGTGCAATGGTTAAGTGCTCAGCTGCTAACCTAAAGGTTGGCAGTTGGAACCCACTCAGCCGCTCCTCGGGAGAAAGACCTAGTAGTGACCTGCTCCTGTAAATATTACAGCCTAGAAAACCCTATGGGGCCGTTCTACTCTGTCCTGGGGTGGCTATGAGTTGAAATTGACTCCCTGGTAACTAACCACAACAGCATTTATTGGACACCGATTTGAACATTCCAGGCTTTATATACGTTACCTCACTGAACCCTCACGACGGCTCTCTGAAGTAAGGATTTTAATCTCTATTTTTCCTAGAAAGCAATTGAGGCTTAGAGAGATTAAGTAATACGGTTCCTCATATTCAAAGAGCTGGGGGAAAGGTCATTAGTTAACACCTTAGGTTACATATTGTAAAAAAGCAGCCATGCTGACGAGTAAGGGAGGGGAAAAGCAAATGCAAACAGCTGAGAGAAAGGTTGGATTTTTTTTTTTTTAATTGTGCTTTAGGTGAAAGTTTCCAGCTCAAGTTAACTTCTCACACAAAAATTTAGACACATATCATTATGTGACCCAGTTAAAAATACGGAACGCTTCACGGCTTTGCGTGTCGTCCTTGTGCTGGGGCCATGCTGACCTTCTCTGTATGGTTCCAATTTTAGTTTATGTGCTGCCGAAGTGAGCACAGAAATGTTGAATTTTTGTTTTGTATTTTATGTCGCAACAAATTGCTCTTTTAAAAACTGTTTCCAAAATTGTAAATAAGTAGGAGGAAAATATCCAAGGGGAAGGACAAGGGCCAGGTTGTTCAGAGGATACAGGAACCTGGTATCTTTAAGGACCAGAGAAATTCAAAATGTGGAAGTGCCTCCCCTTCCAGATATCAACTGCACAGTGTAGGAACAAATGTCTTATAATATTTTCAAAGCTGTGATGACATAAGGTCGGTATCGGTCATCAATGCATCAAAAGAATGTCTGTCTGGCAGAAGGGCCACATAAGCCAGAGATTATATCAAACTGAGACCAGAGGAACTAGATGGTGCCTGGCTACCACTGATGACCACACTGAAAGGAAACACAGCAGTGAATCCCTGATGAAGCAGGAGAACAGTCGGATGCGGATTTCAAGTTGTCGTAAAAAGACCAGACTTAACGGTCTGAATGAGATCGGACGGACCCGGGGGGTCACGGTCCCCACACCCTCTGTTAGCCCAAGACTGGAACCATTCCCTAAGCCAGCTCTTCAGATAGGGATTGGACTGGACTATAAGACACAAAATGATACGGGTGAGGAGTGAGTTTTTTGGCTCAGGGAGACACCTGAGACTATGCAGGCAGCTCCTGTCTGGAGGTGAAATGAGAAGCCAGAGGGGGACAGGAGCTGGCTGAATGGACACGGGGAATACAGGGTGGAAAGGAGGAGCGTGCTGTCTTATTAGGGGAAGAGCAGCTAGGAGAACATAGCGAGGTGTGTATAATTTTTTGTATGAGACTAACTTGATTTGTAAACCTTCACTTAAAGCACAATGAAAAAAGAAAAAAGAGAGAAAAAAAAAAGCAGGTCTGGGTATAAATCTCCAGAATTCTTTTCAGGGCTCTGCAGGATGTCTCCCCTTGGCTCTCCTAACCCCTTCAGGTCTTCACGCATTTTCTCTGGCAATACCATGGCTGATTTTGGACACATCTACTCAAGTTAGGAGCCCAGAGCCCCACCAAACCAAACTACCAAAAGCAACATCTACTGTTCTGAGCCAGTTCCTGGTCTTCCTAGATGGACATACACACATAGTTGCTCTCATGCACACACGTGCACACACACATATGCACATTCCCTGTCAGCCAAAACAGGGAACTGAGAGACACGTTCTCTCTCTCCCTCTGCGTGTGCCAGAGTCAGGTCTATAGAAATTAGAGTCCTCGGAAGTGCCTGTTGTTGCAGGTGAGAATCCGCAGTGATTGGCAGGCACTCTGTGAAGAACTCACGTCAACATTCCGGAGAGGACCTGGCTGTAAACGCCAGGTTGGCCAAGAGGGCGCAACACCAGCTCAGAAGAGTCAAGTCAAGGAAGAACTTTCCTGATATCTGAGCCTCTCCTCCAGACTCCCCAGCCCCAATACTGGAGAGAGATGAAACCAAGGTTATAAGACGGGGGAGAATGGATGGAAATGCCATGAAGAAAAAGAGAAAAGAAGGAATCTCACCATGTAAGCTTGTCTCCCACCCATTGCACACACCAGCCTGCATCAGGCTGCAGCCAGAGAGACAAGTTTTGACTTCAAGCAAGTACAAAGTTTAGATTATTATATGGGACTAAACGATTTAATTTCTGTATTGAGATATTTTATCTGAATGATTAGACAAGTCAAGGAATCGCTTGAGTTTTAACTCAGAGTCAAAGGAAGGTTTGCACTCAAATTAAATTTAAAGGGACAATGAGATACAAAAGAATAAAACTGCTTTATGAATACAAAGTAAAAAGTGCCTGTTCTTTCTGATTACTTAAATCCCACCTGCCCCAGATGATGCATTCTAATTTTGACTGGTGGAACTAAGTTTCATTCAGGCCCCTGAGTCTGTTTGGTTCTGTAGTGCCAATTTACAGAATAGAACATTCTATCGGGAGCAGGATACACTTGCCATTGCCAGGTACCGGAAAAGTTATTGCAGTCCTAAGGAGTCCTCAGGAGTCCCTGGGTGGTGCAAACGGTTAACATTCTCCGCTGCTAACCAGAAGGTTGGAGGTTTGAGTCCACCCAGAAGCACCTTGGAAGAAAGGTCTAGCAATCTAATGCCCCCAAATCAGCCACTGAAAACCATATAGATCACAGTTCTATTCTGACACACATGGAGTCGCCATGAGTTGAAGTCAGCTCTATGGCACCTGGTTAAGGATTTCTTAGAATCTTAGAATTAATTGGAAGAGACTGTTTACTCCACACCTTGCCAAATATCCCCTCTAAAGCATCTGAACAGGTGGTGATCCTAATACCTGCTGAATATTCCTGGAGATTGTGAGTTCCCTCAGTGGTACAACTCTCAGTGTAAGAAAGTTCTCCCTTAGTTGCCCGATAGATCCTGTGTTTAGCTAACGTTTTTACTGATAGCCTGCTGCACTTTATGCTATGAGATTTACACGCATTAGTTTATTTAATCTCAAAACAACCTTAGGAGATAGGTATTATTATTATTATGCCTACTTTACAGATGGGGAAACTGAGGCTCAGACAGTTGAGTGACTTGCCCTGCTAGTGATCTGCACAGCTAGTAGGTGGTGGTGTGTGTGAACTCAGGTCTCTCTGACCCCCAGGCTTATCCTTCAGCCTCTCTGCCACCCAGTTGTGCTCCCTGGAGCAACACAGAATACGTTTAGTCTCTCCTGTACATGGCAGATGTGGGATGGCCATAATCATGGCTCCATTTTTCTGGAGGAAGCATCAAAATGTTTCAGCTCTTTGATGGAAGAAACCGTTCCCACTTCTTTGCCATACAGTTCTCCTGCCTCTGGCTGTCATCCGGTTCATTAATATCCGTTTGAACATATGGCACCCAGGACGGACTCTGAGGGTCCAGACAGGGGTCAGAGCCATGCCAAATCTGTCAGAACCATCACTTGTTCTGGACATTTGGAGTTCTCAGTGCATTCAAGGGTCTTGCATTCCAGGCTGCCTGGTTGTGACACTTTCAAATATCCAAATATCCACAGGCACACTTTGACCTTTGTCCTCTCCCCTAGTGGAGCCCTCAGCGGTGGCATCTGCAACTCGTCTCCCATAAGTCAGGTTGTGGCATATGATTAGAAGGCTGATTTAGGTCACCTGAAGTAAACTTCATGTACCTAAAAAACATTTATTTTTAACAATGGATTGTAGTCCTACAGAGGTCAAGGATTACATGACCAGAATTGCCATGTATATTAAATTTTGAATAAAGCATTGTATTCATCTACCTTATTGATTTATGAATTATGTCGTTTAATAATAATAATAAAAACCCCTTGCCGTTGAGTCAATTCTGACTCATAGCCACCCTGCAGGACAGAGTAGAACTGCACCAGAAGGTTTCCAAGGAGCAACTGGTGGATTCAAACTGCTGACCTCTTAGCTAGCAGCTGAGCTCTTAACCACTTTGACGCCATGGCTCCAGAATAATCATCATAATAAAGGCTACCTATTTTTTTTTTATATACTGAGCTCTTGTTATTATATACTGAGCTCTTATTATTATGGACCAGGCAAGGCATTGTGCAAAATGTATTATTTACATGGTCATACTTAAATCCTTATGACAATCCTATGAGTAATAAGTGCTATTAATATGCACATTTTAGAGATGAGAAAGCTAAGGCTGCGAGAGATAAGGCGACTTGTCCAAAGTCATCCAGCTAGTCAGAGGCAGCGCCGGCATTCAAACTCAGGTCATAGCCATAATGCTTTCTCGAAGTGGGAATTAAGCTCTCTTTCTCCCATGCCCATGTGGTCCCCAGAACACAGTGCCAACATTGCAGCATTCATCACACTGTACCTTGTGTTGAAACTTGTGCTAAAACTCGAATTACATATTTCTATCTTCATAGTGCTACTTTTGCTGAGTTTATTTACACATTTGTCAGCTTTTACCACACATAGCTGGTTCTCCAGTTTCGAACTTCTGCATCTTAAGAAGGGAGCCCATTTTATTCTATTTAGTTCTACTGACTCTCTCCTAGTGCCTGGTGTAAAGTTTTTGCTGCGATCCAGCCTCAATAAATGCTACATCAGTGACACATATGATACAAAGCATATAAGTAGATAGGTTCACATAGCTATAGAATTTCCCAGTCATTTTCTTTTTTTTAACCACAGAAGGCATGAAAAAGTACAACACATGAAAGGTGATTTTCCAAATAAAGAAAGGAAAATTTAACAAATCTTTATTTTGTGCTTTTAGAAACAAGATGCTGGGCTAACGAGAAGCCATGAGTGACACGAACATGATTAAGACTGGCTTCTGCCCTCTAGTTACCATCAAGGAAAGTGAGGTAGGTGCTACTTGCTGAGCCCATGAGTACAGCGGCCCTGTCGTTTTGGTTTACCACTTTGTACCAGTGCCTGGCACTGTGCCTGGCCCATAGATGGTACACAATAAGCATTTGGTGTTGAATGCGTTACTTTTTCAAAAAATAATATTGAATTCCTATTGTGTGGCAGGTACAATGTAAGATACTTTTACATATGCAACCTAAACTAAACCTCAAACAATATTCGATGGCATGTCTTAATGTTTCTATTTCTGTTGTTGTTGTTAAGTGCCATCAAGTTGGTTCAGAATCACAGTGACCCTATACACGACAGAAAGAAACACTGCCAGGTCCTGTACCATCCTCACAATCATTGCTGTGTTTGAGCCCATTGTTGCAGCCACTGTGTCAATCCATCTCGTTGAGAGTCTTCTTCTAGTTTGCTGACCCTCTACCTTACCAAGCATGATGTTCTTCTCCAGGGACTGGTCCGTTCTAATAACATGTTCAAAGTATGTGTGATGAAGTCTTACCATCCTCACTTCCAAGGAGCACTCTGGCTATATGTCTTATAAGACAGACTTGTTTGTTCTTCTAGCAGTCAACGGTGTATTCGATATTCTTCACCAACACCATAATTCAAATGCATCAGTTCTTCTTCAGTTTTCCTTATTCAATGTCCAGCTTTCCCATCCATATGTTATTGTTGTTGTTAGGTGCCCTTGGGTTGCTTCCGATCCTATGGACAACAGAACGAAATACTGCCCAGTTCTGCACCATCCTCACGATCATCGTTATGCTTGAGCCCATTGTTGCAGCCACTGTGTCAATCCAGGCATGTGAGGTGCATGTGTACGAGGCGATTGAAAATACCATGGCTTGGGTCAGGTGCACCTTGGTCTTCAAAGTTGTATCTTTGCTTTTCAACACTTTAAAGAGGTCTGTTGCAGCAGATTTGTCCAACGCAACGCTTCTTTTGATTTCTTGGCTGCTGCTTCCATGGACATTGATTGTGGATCCAAGTAAAATGAAATCCTTGACTTCAATCTTTTCTCCGTTTATCATGATGTTGCTCATTGGTCCAGTTGTGAGGATTTTGGTTTTCTTTGTGTTGAGGTGTAATCCCTACTGAAGGCTGTAGTCTTTGATCTTCATCAGTAAGTGCTTCGAGTCCTCTTCTCTTTCAGCAAGCAAGGTCGTGTCATTTGCATATCACAGGTTGTTAATGAGTCCTCTTTCAATCCTGTTGCCCTGTTCTTCTTCATACAGTCCAGCTTCTCGGATTATTTGCTCAGCACAGATTGAGTAAGTGTGGTGAAAGGATACAACCCTGACACACACCTTTCGTGATTTTAAACCATGTGATATCCCTTTGTTCTGTTCAAAAGACTGCCTCTTGGTCTATGTACACATTCCACATAAGCACAAGTAAGTGTTCTGGAATTCCCATTCTTTGCAATGCTATCCATAGTTTGTTATGATCCACACAGTCGAATGCCTTTGCATAGTCAATAAAACACAGGTGAACATCCTTCTGGTATTCTCTGCTTTCAGCCAGGATCCATCTGACATCGGCAATGACATCCCTCGTTCCATGTCCTCTTCTGAATCTGGCCTGAATTTTGGCAGTTCCCTGTTAATGTACTGCTGCAGCTGCTTTTGAATGATCTTCAGCAGAATTTTACTTTTGTGTAATATTAATGATATTGTTCAATAATTTTCACATTTCGCTGACTCACCTTTATTTGAAATGGGTACAAATATGGATCTCTTCTAGTTGGTTGGCCAGGTAGCTGTCTTCCATATTTCTTGGCATAGACGAGTGAGCACCTCCAGAGCTGCATCTGTTGTTGAAACATCTCAGTTGGTATTCCTTCAATTCCTGGAGCCTTGTTTTTCATCAATGCCTTCAGTGCAATTTGGGCCTCTTCCTTCAGTACCACAGGTTCTTGATCATATGCTACCTCCTGAAATGGTTGAACATCAACCAATTCTTTTCGGTACAGTGACTCTGTGTATTCCTTCCATCTTCTTTTGATGCTCCCTGGGTCTTTAAGTATTTTGCCAATATAATCCTTCAAAATTGCAACTCTAGGCTTGAATTTTTTCTTCAGTTCTTTCAGCTTGAGAAATGCAGAGTACATTCTTCCGTTTTGGTTTGCTAACTCCAGGTCTTTGCACATTTCACTATAATACTTTACTTTGTCTTCTCAAGCTGCCCTTTGAAAACTTCTGTTCAGCTTTTTTACATCATCATTTCTTCCATTTGCTTTAGCGTATCTATTTATAGACATGTATACTGAGGCCTGAAGCAGAAGTTCTAATACAAGACAGACTGTGATCAATGCTGCAATACTGACACTGTGTTCCAGGGATGACCAGGACATAGGAGGAGAACTCAATCCACACTTGGAAAACTTCGTGCTCCCAGCTGCCTCATTCTTGATCCAGAAAAATTATCTGACCTTTCAGGAAGGACCAAGCTTAAGCTAAACGCTCAACAGAATTTACAGGCGTTGTGAGGGCAGGCTCCTGAGCTACAATGTATTCCCTCACCTGGCTCATCTGGGATGATGGGCAGGAAGAAAGATGCAGCTAATGCTTTGTGGATTTTCACTTTGCAAGAGCTTAACCCAAGTTCCTTGGAGGCAGGTCTTCATGTTCCTCACTTTAGGCTGAAGATTTAAGAACACCAATTTGAAATGACTTTCCCAAGTTCATAGAATGAGGTTGGACAGAGCTATAAACAGTTAGCAGGTTTTCTAGGAGGCTTTGTTCCTCTTGCAGCAGCAAAGAGCACCTACAGAGTGGGAACCTCGGGAGCATGGCACAGTGATCGGAGGCAGCTCAAGGTTCAGAGTGGTGTTTCATGAACACACATTGACCATGATCAAAAACCAGGTAACCCTTGAAGTGTATAGAGCACACTGACAGGCAGAACCTCACCTGAGCCTCACAGGCCATCCTGTGAGACTGAAATGTATCCCACTTTGTTGTTGTTGGTAGTTGCCATCCAGTGAACTATGACTCATGGCAATCTCAGTATAACAAAACAAGACGTTGCCTGATCCTGTGCCATCTTAGTCCCTTCCAACCCAAGGGGCGCATCTGCCAGCACTCTATCAGACAGTGTTCTGTTGTTATGCATAAGTTCCTCATTGGCTGATTTTCAGAAGTAGATTGCCAGGCCCACTTCACAGATTAAGGAAGCTGAGGTTTAGAACATGGCAGTAGCTTGGTCACACAGTTAGAAGGCATTAGAGTCAGAATTCAAACCCAGATCTTCAGTCTCAAAAAGATCAGTTGCTGTCAAACTGATTTTGGCTCGTGGGGACCCCTCGTGTGTCAGAGTAGAGCTGTGCTCCATCAGATTTTTAATGGGGGAATCTTTCAAAAGTAGATCTCTAGGCCTTTCTTCCAAGGTGCCTCTGGGCAGACTTGAATCACCAAACTTCCAGTTAGCAGCTCAGAGTGTTAATCATTTGTATTACCCAAGGACTCCTCGTCTCCAAAGCCCATGCTTATTCTTCTTACTGCATTAAATTGCCTTCCTATTCTAAGAACAGACCAGCAGTTCTTTTTTTTTTTTTTTTTTTTAACCATCCAGCCATCCATCCATACATCCATCCATTTTGCAAATAGTTATCAAGGGCCTTCAATGTAAAGTTCTAACAGAAGAAATGGGCAAAAGTTATTTAACAGTAAACCATATATAACAGCAGAGTGTCTTTTGTGGACCAGGGTTTTAGTACTTGAAAATACCTTGTTTATTTATTCCCTTTTTAGCATGTATTTTCCCTAACATTAAAATGTTAGTTCTATGAACCTTGTCTATCTTGTTGAGTACTTTGTCCCCAAGAGCCTAGAACAGTGTCAGACACATAGCAGGTAGTGATAATTGTGATGAAGAAAAGTGAAGTATGATAAAGGAATAGAGAACAATGGATGGGGGGATCCTTCCCTAGTAAGGGCTTCATAAAGAAGCAGCATTTGAGCAGAGACTGAGGACAGTGAGGGAGAAAAACCTTCAAAGACCCAGGGAGAGGAAACCACAGAGGCAAAGGCCCTGAGGTGTGGGGCCATGCTTGACCTGTTTAAGAAACAGCAAGAAGGTCTGAGTGGCCAGGGGAAAGTAGAACAAGATGAAAGAGAAGACGTCGTCGGCAGCCTGGAAGAATGTGGGGTTTGTAGTTAGAACAACTGGACTTCAAATTCCAGGCCCACCACTTGCAGGCTATATAACATTGGGACGGCTACTGAACCTTCCTAAAGCTCTACCTCCCAGGGTTCTCCTACAGATTAACTGAAATAATAAAGGTAAAGCACTCAGCATGCTTGGCTTTGTGGGCCATGTGAAGATGAGCAAGGCATGGTCTCTATCTGCCAGGGGCTCCCAGCTGAGTGATGGGGACGGATGAGTAATGGTGGCATCTAGCATTTACTGAGTGTCCTCCCCATGCTGGGCACCCTGCTTTACATATATGCTCCATCTCTACTCATCACCACCACCATCAGTTGTCGTTGAGTTGATTCCAACTCGTGGCAACCCCATGTGTGTCAGAGTAGAACTGTGATCCACAGGGTTTTCAGTGGTTGATATCTTGGAATTAGATTGCCAGGATTTTCTTCCAAGGTGCCTCTGGGTAGGCTTGAACCTTCAACCTTTTGGTTAGCAGCTGAGCTCATTAACCATTTACATCACCCAGGGACACCTCTACTTCTCACAGCAACTCTGAAATAGAGACTTTGTTTAGCTCCAATTTGTGGGGAGGAAGCTGAGACTCAGAAAGGCTGGATCAAGTCATCAGCTGGTTGGTGGCACAGCTGGGTCAGCTCTGACTGGCTCCAAGGCTGGTAGGTGCTCACTGCACCACGCTGCCTCACCAAGCAAGCAGGTAACCAGGTGTACCTTTGGTATGATAATAAAGTGCTGAGGGGGCACAGGGAAGGGGGCTTCCACCTCTGTTCAGCTGCTTAACAGAAAGGGAAGCATTTTAGCCAGACCTTAAAGGATTCAGTGGAAACCCTGGTAGCGTAGTGGTTAAGAGCTATGGCTGCTAACCAAAAGGTTGGCAGTTTGAATCCACCAGGCGCTCCTTGGAAGCTCTACCGGGCAGTTCTACTCTGTCCTATAGGGTTGCTATGAGTCGGAATCAACTCGATGGCAATGGGTTTGGTTTGATTTTTTGGTTTCAAGGATTCAGCATCTGCCAGACCAAGGAGAAAAACAAACACATTTCGGGCAAGAACACAGATGTGGGCCAAGCTGTGAAAGGGTCTGTGGGCTCTGGGAAAGGTGAGGTCACCGACCCATATCTTAAGGAGTGATGGGAGAATCCGTTAGGAGCAGATTGTAAAGGTCTCGCCCACCAGGCCAGAAAGCCTATAGGCAGCTGGGAACCAGTGCAATTTTTAAGCAGTGGGAGAGTAGATGCCGGAGCTTTGTCTCTGAGGGACTGGATGAGAACAGGGAGTTCTTGACTTACGCAATACCTGGGAAACCGTCACCTGACTTGTAAAGAGTCACTGGGTTTAATACAAGGCGTTACTCATAGTCTTTACCTCAGAGTCTTTCAGGGCACTGTGCTAGGGCCCATTTTAGGAGCTCATAGTTTTTAGAAACGCTACTTTAAAAAGTCGACACCCCACACTCACAGCTACCAAGGGAGACCCTGGCCCCAGGTCCCACCCAGAGTGACGCAGTTCCCCCTATCTCCCTTCCCACAGGCCCTGGTCATTACCAGTAGAACTGTGCCAGTGTGGCCTGTTCTCGTCTCCTTCGGCTCCAGAGTGCATCTTCCCCTGGCTCATTATCTCTCGGCCCCTGCCTCTCTTCCCTAGGTGCCCTGCCAGCGGTGACACACAGGAACAGCGTGGAAAGCCTGAGCCTCAGGAGGTGGCAGCTGAGACCTCTGGGGGGGGGGGGCCTCAGATCAGTGGGTTGCCATGGCGACACCACAGGCCCTGCCCCAGGGGCCTCTGGGTTCCAGGAAGGGGCCCCGTGCCCTGCCTCCCAAGGGGCAGCCCCACCCTCCTCTTGCTTTTATTCCTTCCCTCAGTCACCAAATATTGATTTAGCACCTGCTGTTTGCCTGGCTCCGAGGATCAAGTGAAGAACACAGCAGAGAAGGTCCCTGTTCTCATGGAGCTTATATTCCGCGAAAGAAACAGACAAAAACACATAAATAAGATGACTTCAAAGATCAATGGGGGTACTGCTGTAGGTAGTGGGAACACTGAAGGCCTCTCTGAGGAAGTGAGGTTGGAGCAAGCGCAAAGGCCTGAGGCAAGAACGTGCTTGGTGTGTGTGAGGAAGAGCCAGGAGACCGGTGTGGCTGAAGTAGAGTGAGGAAGGGAAAGAGAGTAGGAAATGAGGTCAGAACGGTAGTAGGGACTTGTTGGCCACAATAAGAATTTCAAATTAATTTCAAGTGTGGTAGAAAGCTATGGGAGAGTTTTGAACAAGAGTGTGAGGCAACCTACATTGGCTCAGAAAGGGTAGCCCACTTCAGGATTTCACGCATTCATTCCATTATTTGTTTATCAAATATTTGCCTAGTACTATGTTTTTTTTTATGTGTCAGGCAGAGCCCTGGTCACGCAGTGGTTAAGAGCTCAGCTGCTAACCCAAAAGGCTGGCAGTTCGAATCCACGAGCCACTCCTTGGAAACCCTATGGGGTAGTTCTACTCTCTCCTACAGGGTCGCTATGAGTCGGAATCAACTCAGTGGCAACAGGTTATGTGCCATATAGCAGTTCTTGGGTGGTGCAAATGGCTACTGTGCCCGGCTGCTAACCAAAAGGTTGGAGGTTTGAGTCCATCTATAGGTGCCTCGGAAGAAAGGCCTGGCCATCTACTTCCAAAAAATCAGCTACTGAGGACCCTATAGAGTATAGTTCTACTCTGAAACACATAGGGTAGTGTCATGGATTGAATTATGACCCCCAAAAATGTGTGTATTAACTTGGTTAGGCTATGATTCCCAGTATTCTGTGGTTGTCCTCCATTTTGTGATTGTAATTTTATGTTAAAGGAGATTAGGGAGGGATTGTAACACCCTTACCAGGTCACATCCCTGATCCAGTATAAAGGGAGTTTCCTTGGGGTGTGCCCTGCACCACCTCTTATCCCTCAAGAGATAAAAGGAAAGGGAAGCAAGCAGTGAGTTGGGGACCTCATACCACCAAGAAAGCAGCGCCAGGAGCAGAATGTGTCCTTTGGACCCGGGGTCCCTGTGCCTGAGATGCTCCTCAACCAGGGGAAGATTGATGACAAGGAACCTTCCTCCAGAGCCAACAGACAGAAAAAAGTCTTCCCCTGGAGCTGATGCCCCATATTTGGACTTTCAGCCTACATTACTTTACAAATAAATTTCTCTTTGTAAAGCCATCCACTTGTGGTATTTCTGTTATAGCAGCACTAGATGACCAAGATAGGTACCATGAGTTGGAACTGACTCGGTGGCAACTGGTTTATTGGTATGTGCCAGGCGCCGGGCTAGACAGTAAGAACACAGCAGTGAACAAAACAGACATAGTCTCTATCTCCACACAGCATTAGAGTTTAGTGGAGGAGCCAGCTATTAAATAATAACACAAACAGAGATGTAATTACCGAAGAGCGCCATGGGAGAGAAAAATGGGAAGGTTTGAGCTAATCTGGGAGAGTCAGGGAAGCTCCTAGGAGGAAGCAACATTAAATCGACAGCTAAAGAATGAGAAGGCATGAATCAGGTAAAGGGGGAGAAGGCAAGGTGTTCCCAGCAGAAGGAATAGCATGTGCAAAGGTCCTGAGGCTGGCAGAAGAATAATGCATTCAAGAAATTGACAAGCAGCCTGAATACCAAGGCACCCATTCATTCAGGTACTCATTCAACAAGTGTTAGTTGAGACTATCCTGTGTGACCAGCACTCTGTAAAATGCCATGAGGCATGCACACACAAAAGACCTGCCTCTGTGCTCAAAGAGCTTACAGTCTAGAAGGGGAGAAAACCATGAGCATAAGGAATTTTAACACTGGGCAGCAATAAATATTTTGAGAGGTCTCAGGAGGATGGGATGATTCCAATTAGACTGTCTACAAACAACAAAGAAGGAGGAAGCATTTGATTCATCTCAAATAGGTAGGACGTCAATGGAGCTACAGAGATACAAGGGTATGAGCGAAAGTGTGGAGGTGGGAAACACATGGTAAACAGAAAACAGCAAGTGACATCGGATGCACAGCAAGTGGCGTGGGCTAATCCGAGAAGATACTTGAATACTAGGTTAAGGAACCTGAATTTTATTCAACGGGCAGTTGGGAACCTCAGAAGTTTTTGAGCAAGAGTGTGGCAGATGCAAAGCAGTCCTGTGGGCAGCTCCATCTGGTGCTGCTAAACCAGAGAAATCTTAAAGGGGAGAGAACACAGCAGGAGGCCAGGTAGTGACCATATCACTTATCATCCAAACCTGGAAACTCAAGAGGCTAAAAGGTGCCACTATTAATAACATTGCCAGAACCACACGTGTAAGCCAAGACTGCCCTAGGCAAGTGAGCACTTATGGCCCTCCTTGACAGGAGGCCACTGCGATAGCCTAGTTGCAAGTCTTAGAGGCCTAAACTGGGGTAGATGCAGTGAGAAAGGAAGGCTAGGATGAGAAAAGATAAGAATTGTGACTTTTCTCTTGGAGTCCTGAGTGGTGCAAATGATTACGTGCTTGGCTACTAACCAAAAGGTTGGCGATTCAAATCCACCCAGAAGCACTTTGGAAGAAAGGCCTGGTAATCTACTGCCAAAAGATCACAACCATTGAAAACTCCATGGACCACAGTACAGCTCTGACACACACAGGGTGGCCATAAGTCAGAATTGACTCAACAGCAACTAGTTTGGTTTTCATCTTGTTTTGGGTTTTTTTGGTGCCCTCTTTCTGGGTATCTGTATTTACCCCCTTAGCCAGTCCATATGACCAGTGTCCCTGTGTGTCTTCCTTATCGGCTGGGTTTCCATCAGAGAATGATGCAGGTGCGTCGAGGTGGCACTAGTGACTTTGTCCTGGAATGTGGCCTCCCAGTGCAAACACCACCATCTTCACCAGCATCGTCATCATGGCTTATCCTTTGAGCGTTAGCTCTGCAATAGCTGCTTTCTTACATGGGTTATCTCATTCAGTCACAGCAATGCTCGAAGTAGGTGACATTACTATTCCATTTACAGATGGGGAAACTGTACTTTACACAAGTGTCTGGCCAGAGCAAAGAAGGCTGTGGCTGGCTGGGCCCCATATCCCAGGCCTGAGAACAGACCCTCTGGGTCATCTTTGTCCCTGTAAACCAGAGACACCCATTTCACCAGAACCCAACAAAACCTGAAAATCATTTACCAATCCAACACTGAAATATCGCCCCATTTCCTATCTGCTCCAACACCCTATGGCCTGGGCCTGTCTCTTGGCAAACATGGGGTCAAGGGATTTGCTTCCTCCTTCATTTATCAGTTTACCCTCAGTGACAAGAGCCCCAGTTCATAACCCTGCTCACCCTATTTGCCGTAAGTGCTAAAAAGCACCCTCATCGGCCTGCCTCTTTTCGCTTTTCTTCTTTCCCTACAAAATCTCAGGAGTTTTTCATCTCTTTCCCAATTCTTTAAAAAAAAAATGCTCCCCATACTCCCGTTTTTATATGTGCCTCAGTTTCCACATCAGTCAAATAGAATACCCACTTCATAAGGCTGTCATGAGACTCAAATAATGATGATGTATGCAAGTTTTGGGTAAATTTGGATGTGCTAATTAAATACAAGGCAATAGCATAAACTAATGGTCGTGAAGCAATATGGGTAGCGATAAAATGATGACCCAACGTGAAGTATGTGACCAATGTTATTGAACCATTCACGTAGAAGTTGTGAATGGATGTATGTGTGTATTGTCACCAAAAATGAATAAAATATTTAATAAAATAAAATAAATGCAAGGCCATGGCAGCACTATTATCCTTTGTAAACACCCTCTCCAGCAGCACTGCTTTCTGAGCTGCAGGAATCACACGCTCCTTTTTAATAGTCTGCTTTTCCACACCATTAAAGTATATACCCCACCGGCCGGCCTGGCTCTTTATTCATATCCTGGAGAATCTTTCCCATAGGTTTAGAAACTAGCAAGTGTCTGCCTATACCTTGAGCCAACCTGACCCTTGACCACAGTGAAAAAGTCCCTCTCAGCTGGTTAGGGGGAATCTGCTGCAGGGGAAAAGAATGGAAGGACTGAATTTTCTATGCCTTCCTCTCTCTCTAGTTCTGTGAATTTAACCAAATACCTTAACTTTTCTGAGCCTCACTTTCCCTGTCTTTTATAGCTTAAATACTGACCATTTTATGAGCCCCCATTTTGTACCAAGCACTGTACTAAAGCTGCTTGCATGTCTCTTCTTTACATAGTTACTTCATGTGTAGGTATTCAAAAAAAAAAAAAAAAAAAAACCAACCCGACCCATTGCCATGGAGTTGATTCTGATTCATAGCGACCCTACAGGACAGAGTAGAACTGCCCCATAGGTTTTCCAAGGCTGTAAATCACTATGGAAGCAGACTGCCACATCTTTCTCCAGTGGAGCTGTTGGTGGGTTTGAACTGCCAACCTTTCAGTTAGCAGTTGAATGCTTAACCACTGCGCCTTTATGTAAGTATTGAAAAACCAAAAACCAGACTCATTCCGTTGAGTTGATTCCGACTTGTAGGTATTAGTATCCCTATTTACAAATGGGGAAAGCAAGGCACAGAGAGATTAAACAACTTTTTAAAAATCACATATCCAGTAAGAGCTGAGCCAGGATTTGAATCCGACTCTAACCTAACCATTAACCTATACTACATCACCCATGGAAACCCTGGTGGCATAGTGGTTAAGTGCTACGACTGCTAGCCAGAGGTCGGCAGTTCTAATCCACCAGGTGCTTCTTGGAAACTCTATCGGGCAGCTCTACTCTGTCCTATAGGGCCGCTATGAGTTGGAATTGAAACGATGGCAGTGGTTTTGGCTTTTTTGGTTAGAACACCCATGGAGCTCTGGTGGCATAGTGGTTAAGAGCTCAAGCTGCTGACCAAAAGGTGGGCAGCTGGAAACCACTATTCCCTCCTTGGAAACCCTATGGGGCAGTTCTACTCTGTCCTATAAGGTCACTATGAGTTGGAATCAACTTGACAGCAACGGTTTGTTTTTTTTCTTTTTTTGGTTTTCATAATACCCTTACTTATTTGTCTTAAAGTCTTATTGAGAGTACTAAATTGTGTCTAACGTGATACTAAGCACACAGTAGGTGCTCAATAAATATCATTTACCTTTCTTACTCTAAGAAAACTCAATACATAAAACTCCAAAACGGGCAAAGAGATTAATTAATGGGTCATTATTTGCAATGTGAAATAATTGAGGAAGCCCCAAGGGCACACCAATGTCATTTGTTCACAGATCACTAACTCGCCAACAGTCTCCTGAGACCAGAGAAAATTAAAGCTAAGGTGTTCAGTGCCACCTCCTGTTGAAGGTAAATTTAATAAAAAAGGGGATCTCTGCTCCAAACACATCCAGGAACGCCAGAGCTAACGCCCATAGTTGCATGACCCGATTGTAAACACTTCATTTCTCCTCAACTTTTTTTCCTTTTTGGAACACGCCTATTACCATCTGATTTCAGGAGCTTTTTTCCTTTGTTCATGTTTCTATTATTATATTAATAAAACATAGATAAAAAATCTGAAAAGAATTCTCGAAGCCAAAGCCATGCGCCCTGTACAGCATCTGATATTACTCGATTCCTGACGTCATTGTCTTTTCTATTTTTTTTTCTGCCTCTTCTGCATTTCTTTTGGACCCCTCCACTGGGGGGTATGGATTCCGCCTAAACCTCAGATGTTAGGTATGCCTGCTTGCAAGACCCAAACAGGCTTCAACCCAGCCTGAACTTCTGAAACGGACCACCAAAACATTTTTCTCTTCGGCAAAGGACTGTTTTCTTTTCTGGATTAATCATAGCGACCCTACAGGATAGAGAGCTGTCCCACAGGGGTTGCCAAGGAGTGCCTGATGGATTCGAACTGCCGACCTCTTGGTTAGCAGCCGTAGCTCTTAACAACTATGCCACCAGGGTTCCCAATCTATGATAGGAATTTATATTAAAAATATTGAAAAGAAAAAAATACCCACCCACAATCTCACTCCTCCAGCATGTGAACTGCTCGTCCTTATTCTCTGTCGCTCCCGGGTCTCATTCATGTCTGTGTGTGCACATGTGACGTGTAACCTCAGTGAACATACAATTGTATCCCCTTTCCTGGTAACAGTCTATCAGGCAGATTTCTCCTTCGCATTGATCATTTGTTAAGAGATGACCAATGTTCCATTGTGCTAATATTCCTTAATGAACCACTCAGTGTGCATCATTTTTTTCTTCTTTCTTTTGAATAATTTCCTGAGAATCGTCTGGGAGAATAAAAAGTAAACAGGTAGGCTTTGCAACTACAAACTAATGGGTTGCATTCCAGTCTTCTGATTTACTAGTTGAATGGCCTTAGGCAAATTACTGAACTTCTCTAAGCATCAGGGTCAGTGTAAAACGTGGATAATAATAACCTGCCTTCCTCATCATAGTGCTGTGAGATTTAAAACATATAAAAAAATAAATACATGTAAAGCACTTAGCGGTAGTGCTGTTGTTGTTAGGTGCCTCGGAGTCACTTTTCCACTCATAGTGACCCTGTGTGGCAGAGTAGAGCTGCTCCATAGGGTTTTCTAGGCTGTAATCTTTGCAGGAGCAGATCTTTCTCCCACAGAATCGCTGGGTGGATTCAAACCGCCAACCTTTTGCTTAGTAGCCAAGCATTTAACCATTGTACCACCAGGGTTCCTTAGCACAGTGCTGGCACAGAGCAAATTCTACACACATGTCACACTCTAATATCAGATAGTTGTTTATGACAGAGCTTTTTTTTTTTTTTTTGAATTACTTTTTTTTTTTTTTTTTAGCATAGTAGTTAAGAGCATGGACTCTGGTGTGAAACCGCCAGGTTCAAGTCCCACTTCCTAGCTATGCGACCTTGGACTAGTGATTCGACCTCCTTGAGCTCAAATTTCTTCTTTTGTAAAATGAGAGTAATAACAATAACGCCTCATGAAGTTAGTATGAGAATTAAGTGAATAAGGTACATAAAGTGCTTACATGATAAGCATTACTGAAATCTTAGCAATTAGAATTTTTGTCTCATGCCCACCCCAAGGCATCTCACTTGAGTTCCTTCCTGTTATCAATATTTCGGTCCCAATCTTGGATCTCTTGGTGCAGCGGGAAGAAGGTGGCCTTAGAAGCCAGAAAGACACTAATTCTAATCCTCCCCTTACAACTGACCAGCTAAGCTCTGTAACCCTAGGCAAATTACTTAACCTCATGGGCCTCAATTTCCTTCCCATAAAAAATACCTACCCCATGAGATTATCACAAGGATTAAGCAAAATAATATAAGCTCCTTACGAGCTGGTGGTGCCTTATCCACCCACTATTCCTTATACTTAGGCCAGGGTTTGGCGCAGAGTGACAGATCAATAAAGACCAGAAGACGAGTGTGAGACAGCGCTGGAGCCAACCCATGGAGGGAGAGAGCTGCGTGCCTGTGTGCAGGAGGCTTCCTGGTGGAGGGGGGTGCCTCCAGGCACTTATCGGTGGCCATGTGGAGCACTGCAACACTTGCCCCAGCAGGGCAGGTGCGGGCTTGAGGCCCAAGAGCCAAGAGGCCAAGAAACTAGGAGGAGGAAAAGATAGAAAGAAGGGAGGGAAAGAAATTAATAAATGATGCACCAACACCATCCTTGGCACACAGTAGGGGCTCAAAAGAGCATTAGTTCATCGGTAGTTAATTTATCAAGTACTCGTGTGCCTGGGGCCATGAGCGAGGCTTCCTAAAAAGCAAGTGACAAGATGTAGCCGCCTTTGGTAACATGGAAGATGGGTTGATCTATATAGTAGATTAGTATTTATTGAGCAGTGACTGTGCAAGGCACTCTAGTGGATGCTATGCACTGTGCTGAGCACAGATAATAATGGCACGGGTGAAAATCTTGAGAAACAAAGAAAGCTCCAAGTAGACACATAAATGAGGATGGAAAGTGTGTGCACTTTAGACCCATGTGGGTAAGTATACCCTGAGGAGAAGTTGAGAGAGTTGGAGCTCTATGTTGAAGGAAAACCATCAGCCTCTTCCTAAAAATTCAGCTTTAGTTGGTGTGAGGTGTCCTAGTTTAAACAAAACAGGATCAACTTCGGTGACATGGCAAACCTCAGTTTCAATACTCACTATACAAGCCAATGCACGTGACTCAAACCCACCGCACTTCAGCTTCACCAAGTGTAACATGGGAATGATTACACCTAGCTTGTATGTTTATGAGGCCACCCTTATAACTCAGAACTGACGCCACTCCCCAAGTTCACCCTTCAGCCAAAGATTAGACGGGTCTACGAAACAAACAACAACACACGTGGGGAACGCGCTTCTTAGATCAATCATGTATAGGAGACCGAATGGGCAACACCTGCCCAAAAGCAATGACGAGGCAGGAAGGGACAGGAAAAATGGACGGGTGGAAACAGGGAACCTGAGGTAGGGGAGAGTGTTGACACATTGTGGGGATTGCAACCAATGTCACAAAACAATTTGTGTATGAACTGTTCAATGAGAAACTAATTTGCTCTGTAAACTTTCACCTAAAGCAGACACACACACACACACACACACACACACACACACCCCAAAACACTGAATGCAGTGGAAGCGCTCTATAAAATTCTGTGGTCTTCTCCTATGTGGCCCTCCAATGGGTCAAGCCCTGTGTTGATCCCTTTCCATGCATTATTTTGTTCTCGCAACACCCTATGAGATGGGTGCTCTGACTCATGGTGGCCCCATGCGTGTCAGAGTAGAACTGTGTCCCACAGGGTTTCTAATGGCTGATTTTTCAGAAGTAGATCACCTGGTCTTTCTTCTGAGGTGCCTCTGGGTGAACGCGAACCGCCAACCTTTTGATTAGCAGCTGAGCACCTTAACTGTTTGCACCACCTAGGGACTCTAGCTGCACCTTACTGACAAGCAAACTGAGGGTCAGAGAGGTTACACAACTTGCCGAGTTCATACACCCAGCCTACGGCAAAGTCGGTTCTCACCAGGCCTGTCAGAGTCCACAGCCTGTGCTGTTAAAGATTGCATCAGTGTTTGCAAACTGCAACATGTGACGCAAATGAAGTCACTGTTAATTTAACACTGAGGCTTTTCTGTAGAACCTATTACAAGAAAAATCGTGTCTGTAAGTAAACAGATACCAAGCCCTTGATGATGTGTGTAAGATGTCAAATTTGCTAAAGTAATTGGCAGGGAGGGAGATAGCCACCCAGTGGTGCTGCCAGCCTGAACTCAGAAGCTCTGAAAATGATTTGAGATAAAAGACACATGTTGCTTGGAGGCGTCCCCCCAGGAAGGAGTGCCTGTGGGCGTCCTCAGTAGGCAGGTGGCTGCCAAAGTCACATCGAGATGTCCGAGGCAGCCAGATGCCCACTGATGCACGTGACAGCGTGCTCCAAAGAACTGCAGTGCAATCTCTGTCTCCCAGCAGGGTGAGGGGTGACCTGACCTCCTGACCTTCCTTAGGCAGTAGGGGTGAGCTGGAGGGCACATCTCTAAGGCCCCGCTAGCTCCCAGGTTTGGGGGGGCAAGGAAGCAGCCTGGCTTGGTAATCAAAATAATCTGTTTTCAAACCCTGGTTTGGCACTAGCTGCTTGGCCTGGGACATGTTAACTAAACTCCCTAATCTCAATTTCCTCATCTGTGAAATGGGGACATTAATACCATAGGTTTGGTATGAGAATTAAATGAGGTAACATGTATAAACATTTAACACAGTGCCTGGAAAAGATTGTAAATTTCATTAACCCACTACCGAATTTCAAAAAGGGACTCACTTGTATAAAAAAGCAACTAATAATTTTGAAAACACAACTAATTACGTCAACCTGCCATCAATTATCAAAATGATTTTAATGTGCTTTCCTCCCTCCTTCCCAGCCTGTCTCCTTTTTTTTCATCCTCCCCTCCCTCCCCTCCACTCTCTTCCCCACTCCTCTCTTTTCCTTTATTCTTGCCTGCCTGCCTTCTCAGATATAGTCTGTAGTCTCCAGGTAACCCAGTAACCAGTTGCTGTCAAGTCAATTCCAAGTTATAGTGACCCCTGTCTGTCAGAGTAGAACTGGTTTCAATGGTTGATTTTTTGGAAGTAGGTTTCCAGGCCTTTCTTCCAAGGAACCTCTGGGTGGATGCAAACCTCCAAAACTTTTGGTTAGGAGCCAACTAAGTGCAAGACCTGTTTGCACCACTCAGGGACTCCAGGTACTGATATACAATTATATAGTTTTGGTGTTTTCTTTTTAACTCCTATTAATACGAAGAAAAACTGTGAGCCAAACACAGACTTCACTGGGAATCCTTTTTCTTAAGTTCCCCATCTCTTGGATTCCTCTGGAAGCCTCTGCCCTTCCAGCTTCACAGAGGCGCTCTGGGCTCAGGCGGCCCTGCATGACGCTCCTGCCTGCTGTGCGTGGGGCCAGGTCTGGGCGGGCAGCTCTCCCACTCACAGTACCTCCTCAGCTGTGCCCTGTGAGGTGGCCCAGATGGAGACTGCCACACAGCCTGGGCACCGGGAGGAAACCCCAACGAAACAGAAAAACAAATCCTCCTTCTAATCACAGCAAAGTTTCCAAACTGGAACACTGCGCCTTGATGAAAAGAAAAGCGGTGTTTTTTCCTAAAAGCCTGGCATTTCTCAAAAGGTCCGTTACCCAAAACACAGCAACCTCTAAACCTCTGCCCACTATGTTGAAAATAAAAGTTCACGGAGACCAAGGGCCCTCTCACAACAACTGCTCAACGCTTTAGAAAGCTTCTTTCCGAGGCTTCAGAGTTGTAACGTTTTCACCGAGCGCCTCAAGCCTCCTGGAATCTTTCTTCCTTGTAAACTCCTAAGGCTTTCAGGTGGTGTTGCTTCTTTCTTTTCTGTGATGTCAAATAATATTTTACGGAGAAACTGTTTTGCCTTTTGAAAAAAGAAGTAATCAAGTAAAAGAAATAAAACTCCTAGAAACAGAATTTTTAGCCCTTTTAGTAATCACATAAGGATCAGACAAAATTAGAGGATTTTCTTTTTTGGTGGAACAAAGAATTTATAAAAAAAAAAAAAAAAAAATTTTTTTTTTTGAGGTGTCCTAATTCTTTTTTTTTTTTTTTTTTAATTCTTCCTCTCACCCTAAATTTATCATCAGCAGTGGAACTAAACCCTACAAAGAAAACTTGGCAAAACGTTTAATGCGATCTATCAATTCCATCGTAAATAAGTTTGAACTTACGCCATGGGCCCAATTCGGGAGCTTTATAAAATCCTAATAACTTCAGTAGGAACTTGGCCTACCCATAATGTAAACACCTTATTTCTACAAACACACCAAATTTAGATGAATTGTTTAGAAAATGATGTGGAACTAAAGGAAATCATTTGTGCTCATTTTTTTTTAAATTATAAACACTATGTTTGTAACATTCAAAGAAACTCTTCCTCAAAAGTCTAATGTAACTTGAAATGGTTTCACAGCAGTAACAAGATTCAAAGTATACCCAATGCCATAACGTTCTTCAGGAAACGCATTTGGGCCTCAAAAATGAGATGCTGACTTGGTGGTGTAATTAGCAATCACTCACTCAAGTGACAGTTAAAAATCTAGCTCAAGGAGTAGTTCACTGTGCTGACTGACTGTGCCTTTTCCCCAACGTGATGGAGTCAGGAGATCAGTGCTTAGGAAGTGGCAATTCTCCTCTTCCGATGAAGTAAAAATACGCTAGATTCAGCGACGTCACTTAGGCTGCATCCAAACAACGCTGACCTTTAGCACAATTGGATAATCAGAAAACACACAGACTCAAATACTAACTAGCCTTTCCTGAGCTGCAGCCTTTTCAAAAGCTTTCTTTTATATCCCTTTAAATTAAAACAAAGCCACCACCACCACTAACCCCCAACATGCCCATATCCACCTGTCTGCTAATAATTATCGATTGCTCCGAGGCAGATTGTGTTTTCACGTCTTACTGAGGATTAACCAACCACAGAAGCGGAAACTATATATATTTTTATGGAATCCTGCTCTGAGGATCACAGTTGACACAATAGAAACCACATAATCTACTGGCACAAGTCAACCCAGCCCTAGTTGCCTGAATTTGGACCAAACTGTACTGAAAGCATAATGGCTACATTTCATTCTTTTCTGCATCTTAGCATATTTCTCTCGCTTTCCCTTAACCCGCGCACTGCCGTCGAATGGATTCCGACTCATAGCAACGCCGTAGGACAGAGTAGAACTGCCCTGTAGAGTTTCTAAGGCTATAAATCTTTATGGAAGCCGACTGACACATCCTTCTCCTGTCTTTCTCTTAACAAAAAAAAAAAAAAAAATTAAAATTCCAAAAACTACAATGCAAGTAAAAATCAAGTTTTAAAGACAAAAGCAGAACAAATGAACAAACGAGCATTTAAAAAAATATATATGCAACACTATAACAAGAAAAGCAAAAGAGGACTCAGCTGTCCACATCCTACTAGAATGGTTCAGAGAATGGCTCGTTTGAAACTGCCACTTCCCAGAAACCAAGTGTAAAATGGTGCAGTGTTTTTAAAACAGCGATGACTACAGCTATCAGGTATAAAAAGGAAGACGAAGAATCTAGGCCATCACATTCCAGAACAGGAAGGGAATCAGGAGTTGGGGAGTAGGTTCCTCCAGAGATACGGAACATTTGACTTCTCTGGAGACAGTTCCACGAAGACCAAAGTGCTCTGTGCAACTGTTCTCCCAGGATTTAATTTCAAGTCCGTGGGTGTTGCCTCCACAGGGACACGACATCTTTTCCACTTCCTTAAACAAACTCAAGACCACAAGGATGAAATCATGGCCAACAGAGAACATAAAAACCTTGTTCATGGCAAAAGCAGAAAAATTTAAATGAAATAACCACCCCCTCCGAATCTAAACCGTTTAGAAAAGAATGGTTTATCTTGACATGAAAACTAGGGCTGTGCCTCCCCTGAACCCTGAAGTCTTCTTAAAACCAAACAATAGTATACCTTCACTAGTAAAAAATATCTGCTTTGAGCATTATGCTTTTTTTAAGAACTACCTATATAGGATCAAAGTGACAATAGCAACTCAAAAGATTAGATACGAAACTTAGAGGGTGATGAGTTTACGTTAATGGGGGAGGAAGAACTCTGAAAAGGAGGGTGAGAATGGTTGCACAACTTGAAGAATGTGACAAATGTCACTGAACTGTACATGTAGAAATAGTTGAATTGGTGTATGTTTTGTTTTGGAAAGGTAAGACAGTACATAATACTGGGGAAGCCAGCACAACTTGACCAAGGCAAGGTCATGGAAGCTTCACAGACACATCCAAACTCCCTGAGGGACCAAATTACTGGGCTGAGGGCAGGGGACCATGGTCTTGGGGACATCTAGCTCAATTGACATAACATAGTTTATAAAGAAAATGTTCTACATCCTGCTTTGGTGGGCAGAATCTGGGGTCTTAGAAGCCCATGAGCAGCCATCTAAGACACTACACTGGTCCCGCCCCATCTGGAGCAAGGGAGAATGAAGAAAACCAAAGATGTAAGGGAAAGAGTAGTCCAAAGGACTAATGGACCGCAACTACCACAGCCTTCACCAGACTGAGTCCAATACAGCTAGATGGTGCTCCGCTACCACTACAAACTGCTCTGACAGGGATCACAATAAATGGTCCTGGACAGAGTTGGAGAAAAATGTAAAACAAAATTCTAACTCAAAAAAAGATTAGACTTACTGGTCTGACAGAAACTGGAGAAATCCCCAGAGCATGGCCCCGGACACACTTTTAGCTCAGTACTGAAGTCACTCCTGAGGTTCACCTTCAGCCAAAGATCAAACAGGCCCATAAAACAAAACAAGACTAAACAGGCACACCAGCCCAGGGCAAGGACGAGAAGGTGGGAGGGGACAGGAAAGCTGGTAATGGGGCACCCAAGATCGAGAAGGGGAGAGCGTTGACATGTCATGGGATTGGTAACCAATGTCACAAAACATTACGTGTGTTAATTGTTTAATGAGAAACTAATTTGCTCTGTAAACCTTCATCTGAAGTACATTTTAGAAAAACTGGGAAAAAAAAAAAGCTAAGGCTGTGTCTATACAATGTGGAAAACATTTAGATATGTAGCAACAGTCTTTTTTTTTTTTTTTTTAGTTATTATCCTCCTTTCCCAACCAGACACCTAGGATAAGGCATAAGAAGGCCAGATAATTTTTTTTTTAATAAAAATAAGATCTGTCATTTACTGAGCAGTTGCTATGATGCAGATACTAAATTAAATATTTAACATGTATAACCTCACTGGGTTCTCACAACTATCCAAGGAGATGGGGGATAACTCCACAAAGAAGGAAACTGAGGATCAGAGAATTTAGGTAACTTGCCCTGGGTCACACAGCTAGAAAGTAACTAAGCTGGGATTTTAACCTCAGTCTATCTAACTGCAAAGCTCGTGTTCTTTTTATTGTGTCAGACTACATACATCTGAAGTCTTATGTTAGCACATATCTGTGAAGGACTTCTAGCTGCAATAGACCATAAAGGTAAATTACGTAAAGGTTACATATATTACCACATGACTTACTGGCTCCTGCCTCCTTAGATCATTCTTACTGAGGTATGTCTATATGTAAGCAGGAAGGAAGACTTGTCATTCTCAGAGGCAAAGCAAATGTTAACTGAACTTGAAATGAATCCCAAAGAAGACTAATATACCTTTCACACCACTGGTAAAGATATGAATGGTTTTCTTATGTCCCTATCTTTGCTAATAATAATTTTGTCTCTGTAGTTGAAAGGATTATCTCAATACTTTCACATAAGTAGAAATTAACAAGTCCTTTGCTTTCACTAAAGTGATTTGTGCTTTTTGTGGTCTCTCTTCCACTACCACACTCCTCACTCACTAAAACTGAAAAGAAAGTCAGGATAGCTTCGTGGCTAAGAGTGTTGATCTTGGAGCCCGGGAGACTGGGCTCATGGACGTCCGTTCAAATCCTGGCTTTGCGGCTTACTTCCTCTTTGGCATCCTTTCTCTGCCTCAGTTTCTGTGCATACAATGGGAGTGGATGATAATAGTATTCATAACACAGGTTTTTTAAATACAATAATGCATTTCTACCACTCCATCTGTCAGTTTGTCATACTGTAATGGCCTGCATGTTGCTATGATGCTGTTGCTTTGACAGTGGTGGTATTTCAAACACCAGCAGGGTCACGCATGGTGGGCAGGTTTCAGCAGAACTTCCAGACTAAGACAGACTAAGAAGAAAGGCCTGGCGATCAACGTCTAAAAATTAACCAATGAAAACCTTATGGATCCCAACAAATATTGTCAATTCAGTGCTGAAAGATGAGCTCCCTAGGTTGCAAGACACTCAGAATACACAGCGGCCACAACAATGGACTCGAGCACACCACCAGTCGTGAAGACAATGCAGAACTGAGCAACGTTTCATTTTGTTGTACATGGAGTTGCCATGAATTGGAGGTGACTCGATGGCAACAACAATAACGTATGTAAAGTGCTTAGTACATCGCTGGTACCTGAAAAGCACTTCATAAACGTTTAAAATAGAAACAAAAGCTAGGTTTATTACTTGCATTCTATCTCAAGAAAGTCAGCCACACGCAATCAAGTTATGTCAAGGTTGTCTCCCATGCAATCAAGCAAAGCGCATCTTTCCAGCCCAGCTTCTCAGGCTTATGAGCTTATTGAGCACTTCAGCTTCTAGCTTTGATTTTGCCTCTCACTTGTTGGTTTCCCCCATTTAAACTGTGAATAATAACATTTCCTTCTTTGCGGGTTGTTGTGAACATCACATTGATAATGTATTTAAAGAGAACTGCTGAGCAAAGTGCAGACACATAGTCAGTGTTTACAATATGTTAACTATCACCACATTCACATGTCACACAACAGCCCAATCAGGTGGTTTTATCAGTTCCAGGAGAAAGCTGAGGCTCGGAGATATTCAGCTTCCAAACCAAAGGCACGCAACTTCAGGTGGCAAAGCTTCTCTATGAAAGGTAGTAGCCATCCCACCTCCATGCTCTGTCTTCATTACTCTGGATGTTTTTTTCTCTTAAGAGTGTTTATCAGTCTCAGAAATTATCTATTTTCGTGTGTACTGATTTGTCCGCCTAGAATTTATGCTCTAGGCGAGCAGTGACAGTGTTTTTGTGAAGTCCAGCATGTGGCAGACTGCCCAGCACATAGGAGGCACGTAATTTTCTTGAATAAATGAATGAATGAATGGACAAAGCAAGCCACGGTTTGTCTGTGTCCAAAGCATATATTCAGGAGTCCCTGGGTAGCGCAGATGGGTACGTGCTGGACTATTCACTGGACAGATGGAAGTTCAAACCCACCCTGAGGTACCTCGGAAGTAAGGCCTGGTGATCTGCTTGGAGCAGCTCTACTCTGAACACATGGGGTTGCTATGAGTCGGAATTCTTTTGACAGCAACTGACAACAACAATAACAAAAGAACCATCTGAAAATTTAGCTCAGCTCAGTGAAATGACCAAAACATATACCCAACCACTGTGATACACAGCCTTCCATAGCCGCCATCATCTTAAATCCTCTGCAAGGGCAGAACCACAAGCCTCCTTCGGAGGGGTTTTCTCTGAGGCCCAAAGAAGACAACATCCCATGATTCTACTACTCTCATCCACACGTTTCCCTTCTCACCAAGTGGGATTCAAATCTACCTAAAGGCCAGAGCCCTAACAAAGCCCGAAGAGGCTGGCACTATAGCAGCGTCTGGATGAAGTGCAGTGGGTAGGGCAGGGAACTGGGCTTTCCACAGTCTGGTCTCCAATTTAGCTCTGCCACATAGAAACCGTGGCTTCAGAAAAGTTTCAGATCCTCTTTTATACTAACAGGAGACAATGTAGGATTGTGACAGGCTTAAATGACTAATGTGTGGGAAAATGCCTGTTACGGGGCTAACACGTGGTGGTGCTCAACAAAGAGACACCATCCTTCCCTCTAGGCTCCAACAGGACTCTGTTTTGATGTCCCTTGAATCGCTTACCACTCTCAATGTGTCCATACCTTCTCTGAAGCCCTTGACAGCAGGGACCATGGCATTGTTCATCTCCAGGGTCTGCAACCCAACAGGTGCTCAGTAAGTGAGACTGAACAAAATCTCTGATGAATTAACCCAAAGTATTCTTTCACTTTGCCTGATACCACTAAATAATCTGTTTACGTTCATCCTCTCTCCCCTAAACTTTAATGAAGCCACAAAAATATATGAAATGGAGTGAAAGGGGTAAAAATGACGTCAAGGATTTCTCTCACCTTTTGCCTTCTTCAGAGCCTTAGAGTCCCTGAAGGGGAAGCTGAAGAGTGTCCCAAGTGACCAGTAGAACAGCTAGGGTGGGCTCTCAGGGACCTGTGGAAATGTAGACCTGACAGCCTGACATCCCCATTTTTTACAACTTCTCAGGCTTTTTGGAAAAGACACCAAGGCATACCAATGTACCAGCTTGGCTTGGAAGGACAGTCTTATAACGTTGGGCATGGAACAGAAACCTGTGGTTGATGCAGGTCACAATAATGCCTCCTTCATGGAGCTCTTGTGAGGACTAATGTCCGTAAAACTACGTTATAAATACAGTGCCCGGCAGATGCCACAGGTATGTCAGAAGACACACTCAAGCACAAGCATGCAAGTGAGTGGTAGACTTTCACATGGACCATAAAAACCAGTCGCTGGAGAGTCAGCCCCAACTCATGGTGGCCCCACGGGTGTCAGAGTAGAACTGCGCTGCATAGGTTTTTCAATGACTGATTTTTCTTCTTAGATGCCTCTGGGTGGACTCAAACCTCCAACTTTCCAGTTAGCAGCCTAGCCTATTAACCAATTGCTTAACTCCAATCCATTCATCTACACATGAAGCAACAAAGTATCAGGGGAAAGGGTTCTTTTGCCCAAATTATCATCAGGAAGGGTAGCTAGGTGAGAGAAGAGACTCTTCTCTTTCTAAAGACTTGAGAAGTGGAGGATAGAGTCTGGGTTTCCCTTCATGACAACATGTTGGCACATTGGCCAGTGTGTATTCTTCTCCAGCATGTGTGAGGGTCTGTGATG
This sequence comes from Elephas maximus indicus, assembly GCF_024166365.1. Lineage (NCBI taxonomy): Eukaryota > Metazoa > Chordata > Mammalia > Proboscidea > Elephantidae > Elephas > Elephas maximus. The sequence goes on along the minus strand of NC_064822.1, from coordinate 173,680,945 downwards.
CTGGCTTCAACATATGTAGGCATTCCAGTGTTTCCTAAAGTGACACTGGACATGGCCCTATAAAATCTAGTGTCTTCCCATAATTCCTTTTGGGATGTAGGGAGCTGGACAAAGACTTAAAGGGTGTACCTCAGGAGTCACCAGAGAAGGGAAATGTGGGAACATTAGAAAATGGTTATCCAAGGCTCTTGACTCTTAAAATCCTAAATGACTCTTAAAAATAAAAATGTTTTCTATATATATTTGGGTTTTATATTATTAGTTTGGGGGAGAGCTTAGCCAATTTTGCAGTGGGTTGTAGTTCAAAGAGAGGGAGCAAAGCTTGAATATTACTTCACTGGTTCTATAACCCCTTGCCACCAAGTTGACTCCAACTCACAGTGACCCTGTAGGACAGAGTAGAACCACCCATAGGGTTTCCAAGGAGGGCCGGTGGATTCGACCTGCTGATCTTTTGGTTAGCAGCCAAGCTCTTAACTACTTGGCCACCAGGGCTCCTCACTGGTTCTAGAGTACAGCCAAAGGAATAGAGGGATGCGTCTAACTTGCTTAGAGAATCAAGGACTGTGAGTTGTCTAACCTTTCATTTTACAGGCAATGAAAATTAATCTTGGAAAGGCTGGAAGACTGACCTGAAGTCACATTACTAGTGGCTGAGAAGGAATTATAACCCTGTGCTTTGCCCGCTGTACACAGTGGGAAAAAAATCAGACAGGATCTCTTTTCTGTCCACTCCACCCCCCAGAAGATTTCTGGCCAGGCACCTCCTTCTCTTCTCTTTCCCAACTCATCCTAACCCCTCACCCTTTCAGATCCGGTTGAGAAGAGGGGTGAGAAACCCATCCTGGCCGACCCACAGGTCGTGGAGAAGAAAAGCCAGAACCCTTCACGTTGATGAGCCTGTGGCTCTTGGGGGAGGCGGGCGCACTGCCCAGCAGGCGCGTTACCTCGGCTGGAGGGAGGCTGGAAGAGAACCCGGAGAAGAGGGGAGGGCAGACTGAGAAAAGGTGTAGCTGCTGGAGAGAAATGAGAGACCTCAGCGTCCCTGGGAAGCAGGACGGTCCAGCTCTCACACAGCGACGGGGAGGCTTGGTGCAAACTCCTCTCTCCTTCTCGCACTCGGCCCTTTGTTGTCGGCCTCTGCCTCTGGCTCCCGCTCATGCCCCACGGTCTGCCGCCCCCCCCGCCCCCCGCCCCGCGAAGTCACCCCAACTGCACTCATAATATTTTGCTTTGCGCTGGGTCTGTTTTCCACCACCAACTTCCAGCAGTCTCCATGGCGACGCGCTTGGGAGGGGGGCGGGCGCGGCTCTGGCAATCCCAGGCCAGAGCTGCAGGGCTGCCCCTGCAAACTTTTCCGGCTTTCCGGCTCCTGCAGGCCCCACGGGAAAGCGCGCTGTCCCGGGCTGCCGCGTGCGGGGCTCCCAGTAGTCGGTCCTTGGCGCTGCATCCGCACTCGCCAAGATTGCAGCCGCGGGGCCCGGGGACCATGCGGCTCTCACTTGACCCTGCTGCCGTCGGCCTGGCAGGTGGCTGAGGTGGGGGCGCGAATGACCCCCTCGTAGGCCACACACACACACGACCTGGGAGGGCGAGACAGCCTAGACTGGGCGCAGGAGCGAGGCTCAGGCTCCCCTGCCCCTTCCTCCCCCGAGGCCACTGACCCGTTCCCCGGACCAGAGAAGGCGGCATCTTCCCCAGGCCGTACCTGGGAGAAGATGCAGGAGCCTCTGGCCCTGTTTCCTCCGGGGCGACTCTGCCCAGTGGGCACCGCGCCCAGGCCACTCATAGTCCCCATTTGGGGCCCAAGGAGCCAGGCCGCGCCTTGCGCCGGGCCGGGACCCGCAGACCAGCGTGCCCCCACGTCGACGCGGCCCTGGGGACTCAGATGCAACTTCGGGGGCGCTTCGGCCGCCCCAGCTCTGGGTTCTGGAGATCTGGGCGGGAAGTGGGTAGAGGCAGAGTTTCCAGTTTAGGCTTGGCAGTGGTCTTCTCTAACGCGCTGTCCCGTTTCACAAGAAAGGACCCTTCGGTCGCGTAAGCGACCAACCCGGCTCCAGCCCACTTTGCACAAGTTCTTGGTGGCCTAAAATTCCACCCACTTTCCCCTCTCATTCTCGAATTTCTGCGTAAGAGTAACTGCGCAACGCTCGGCCCGGCAGGGAAGCGGGGTTTGGACCCGCACGGATCTAACCGCATACCCGCCTCTAGCTTGTCCGCGTGGGGACAGTGGGCCACGCGGGACTCAGCACCCATACACTCCCCGCCTCCCCCATCCGCGGCTGGGGCTGCGGCGCTGCCGGGTGTAACGCGCGCCGCCCCGACTGCAAAGCGCGCACCGGGCAGACGGCGCGCCGACGGCTTCTGCAAGCCCCCTCCGCCTTTGCCTTCTCGGAGCTGCGCGGCGCCGCTAGAGTCGCCTGGGAAAGGGGCTCTGCTTTGTCGAACTCCGCAGCGAGCTAGCCGAGGGCCCAGGAGGCGCGCGCCGGCTCCCCCGCCTCCCCCGACGGGGCCATTGTCTTCGTCCCACACTTGTGGAGTATTTTGGGAAAACTCTAGGAATATATTACCGGCTCGGTGCGCGGAACAAAAGGGCGCGTTTCCGCAGGTCACGCTGAAGTGGCCCCAAGGCAGGCCACTAGAGCCTGGCCCCTGCAAAACTGTTCTCCCAGGCCCGAGGCACTTCGCGGGGATTTTCCCTTTAAGAGTAGGGGGCCTAGGTCCGGCTTGCGGCCTCTCTGATCCTGGAAGCTCCCGACTTCGCCCCAGCACTTGCTGCGAATTGGGTGTTTAAGCCTTTTCGAATGAAACAATAATAACACAAATGTTCGTGGTTCTGGTCGCGCGCAATCTGCTGTTAAAAAAGCGGAATCGAACCGCTCCAAGGAGCGCTAGTCTCCGCACGCCCGGGAGAGAGGACTTTTACATAACAAGAGAAAGTCAGAAAAAGAAAAAGAAAAAAAAAAGGAAGACTAATTGGATTAAGTTCTCTAGAAGGGAGGTGAGGTAAGGTTCCTGGACCGGACCACGCCGAGCCGCACTTCTTGTGAGTTTTGCAAACCGGAGTGAAATGCACCTGGCGCGCCTCGTGTCATTTCTGCACGCTGCCCTTACCCAAAAACTTTTGATTTTGAGTTCAGGATGGCGACCTAGGGATTTCTCAGATATTCAGAAAGGCGTAGATGGGGAAAGGATTTTTAGGGTGTTTGAAGTTGAGGTGGAGGTGACCAGGTGTTATTCGAGGACAGAAAAAGAACGTTTCCATAGTCCCCCAACCCAGAGAGGAGAAACTCCCCCAGCCCGCCCCAGAAGGCACCCGGGGCCTCCAGTTGTGTGTGTGTGTGTGTAGGAGAGAAGGTGCTGGAACCCCCCAGCTGGGCCAGGGCAGGTTTGGAATGCAGGGAGCCCCCAAGTCCCTGCGTGGACCCCTTGCAAAGACTGGCCACAAACTCTGCAGACCTGGGTTTAATTTTGTTGTAGGATATGCGACTCTAAAGTTGGGGTACTCAGAAGGCGCGCAGTGGCTCACACGCTTGCGATAAAAACGGGGGAGGGACTTTTTTTCCGTCTCCAAGCTTGCTTTGCTGAGGGCGGAGAAGACCCCAGCAGGGCCAGCTGGGTGACCGCAGCCAGGCGCGCGGCGACTGCGACGCCTCTCCTTGCCTTCATTTGTCATCGCATGTAGGAAGGGGGATTGCGGGGCTCAGCCTTTCCCCACCCCCTAGGGGCCTACACCCACCCGAAGGAACACAGTCCGAGAGGGACTTGGCTTTGGGGATCAGAGACAGACAACTACTCGGGAAACCTGAAACACCCCCACGTACACACAGAGGGGGCGTGTGTCCCCGCCGACCAGCCGAGGAGGAAGCCTGGAAGGGCCGGAAATCCTTCTGCAGTGACCAAGGAAAGACCCTGTGGGGCAATGCTCAGATGACCCCTATATCCAGCCACACCATTTCCAGCCCGCCTGGGGGTGGAGGTGGGGAGACATTCGGGTTACTTGCTCAGTGAAAGGATGCATGTGTGCTAGATGGCAGAGGCTGGAAGGCACTTGTTGCTCCGCGCTGCAAAACGCAGCCGCAGATTCTCCCAGGCATCCTCCCAAGCGTCTTCTTCAGCAGCTGCCTTGGCGCAGACTGCGCGGGTTGCCGCATTTTTGCCTCTTCCCGACCCCATCTCCCCAAGAAACCCCGAGGCTGCAGCCGAGCCCGGACCGGAGCCGACTGGTTGCGAGACTGCAGCTGGGGGAGGGAGGTGTGAACTTCAAGAGAACTTCTTCCACCTGGAAGGGACATAGGGAGCTTAACTCGGATCTAGAAGTTTGGCGGCTCTTCAAAAGTGCTAGGAGTGGGAGGTGGGGAGCGCCGAGGCTCTACAGGAGAAAAGAACCGAGACGCTGGGCTTTTTCCTTATAAAGGATTCCTCGGCTTCATTCCTCCGTTGCTACGGGCCACAACCACCCCAAAACTTGACGCCACAACAAACAGCCCCCAAACTGCAGAGCAGTTTGCAGACGCAGACGCCGGGCCTTGCCGGTCGCACTGCGTCCTGCTCTCTCTCTCCAAGTTGGTTAGAGCCTCAGAGCGCAGCGCGTCGTCTTGTACCCCTTCGCGGTAGTAAGGCTCCACTCCGCCTCGGACAACCCGGTGCAGCACAGATTCTCCAGGACCACCGGGTTCGCCGCCGCCACTCCCCCCAGCAGCGGGTTCTGTCCGGCCGGAGCCGCTGTCCCCACCTCCCTCCCCGGCGCTGCGCAAAGCCGTCACCCTCCCCCGCCTCGAGGGCGTTCCGCTCGGCTTCCCATCCCTCGCACCGCTTCCCATCCCTTGCACCGCTATTCCGAGGCCCCCAAACCCGGGGGCGGAGCCGGGCCCCGGAGGGGGCCGTCGGCTCGTAAAGTTTCTACGAGTGGCACCTCGAGCTCGCCGCGAGCCAGCGCATCTTTATGTGACTTTGTGTCCAGGGCAAGCGAAAGCGCGCTCCTTTCTCAGCACGCGCGCACACAATTACACGCACACACACACTTGCACGCATTCGCTTATACATACACACAGCTCACATCCCACTGGACCAAAAACTTCTGCACTCTCTGCGTTATTTTCTGGGGTTCCACTGTCAAGCTGAACAGTCTGAACTTTCTGCAACTCTTTCTGAAGTTCCGCTTCTCCATTCTTCCTCCCTCCCATTGCCCCCCCCCCCCCCCGAGGACTAACCTGTGGAATCCATGTCGGGTTCCTCCAGTAACCCACAATGCATGCTCTTCCCATGGACAGCACAGGCGCCCCCCAAAAGTCCTGATGTTTGGGGATCCCCTGTACTAGAGATGCCCAGAGAGGAAGGGAAAGGAGGGGAGAAGGAGAGGGAGACGCAGAGAGTGAGAGGGCAAAAGGATAAAGGAGGAAGGAAAAGAAGGAAAGAGAAAGAAGGGGAAAGAAAAGAGGAGAGAGAGAAGGGGGAGAGCGCAGAGAAGAGGGAGAGAGAAAGAGCGAGCGAGGGGACACTCAGTAATCCAGCCGGGCAAAGCCAAACCCGTCAAAATGTTTGCGGATGTTTCATGGGAAAAAGCATCATTTTATAGGAGCCCCGATGGGAGCAATGTCATTGATAGGCCAGCCGGCCTGATGAATGGCCGCTCGTCAGATGGGGCCGTGGCGAGGCGCACTGTGAAGCCCATTGTGGGCCTGTTTTGAATAAGAAAAGCCGCCTCCGAAAAGGGGGGCTCCGAGCGACGCAATCCCAGCCCTCCGACTTCCCCCTTCTATTATAGCATTAGCAACGTTTTTCTTATTTAAAGTTCCAGAGGCCTTCTCCAGCCTTCGCCCGGCACTCATTATAGGCGAAATCAAAATTGGCTGAGATGTGGCCCCCTCCCCTTTTGCTCCCCCTCCCCCTCTCCGACCCAGCCCGGCGCGGCGCTGGCACAGGGGGGGCAGGGGACTCCAGGAAGCTTGGGGACTCGCCTACGCGGCCACGAGTGGGGCCCCTCTCCCTTGCCTCTCCTCTTGTGCCCCCTCCCCCGCTTGGTCTTGGATTAGAATTGGGGTGGAGGCCCTGGGAACGCGAGGAGGGTTATCTCGACTCCCACGCGGATCCGCAGACACGCGTGGGGCAGTGGAGGGAGCTGAGCTGAAAGTTGGGGGAAAAGGAGTGGGGAGGGGTCGCCGCAGCCTTGAGAAGCCAGCTTCCACCTTGGGTGGCAGAAGGCCGCAGGGCAGACAGGCGGTGAGGGGCCCGCTGGTCTCCTCCAGAACTTTCTCTAGGTCTAACCCTTTCACACTGGCTCTCTCCTTCCCGTCTTTCTGTCTTCCTCTCTGCCTGCTCCCCTGGCTTGGTTTCTAGCTCCCCGTCCCTCTCTCGTCCTCTGGGTCTCTATGCCTCTCTATTGCTCTCTCTTTGGCTGCTTGTCTCTGTCCAGCCCCTGCCCCCACGTCTTTGTCTCTCCCTAGGACTCTGTCCTCCTCTGTCTCTATCCCCCTTGGTCTCTCTGCCCACCCCCCAGCCTCTTCCTGTAACTCTGTCTGTCAGTCTGTCGGTGTCTCAGCCCCTCCCTCCCTCTCCACCCCCCTGCAACGAGCCGCTAAGTTGGTGAGAAGCCCGGCCTTCAAGTGGGGACGCGGTTTTCCCAGGGACCCCCTCCCCGGCGGAGTGTAAAGTGCAGAAAGAAGGGGGCGAGAGGCTGGGGGGCTGGAAGTGGAAGTGGGGGTGGGGGCAGGCTGCCTCTCTGCGGGCCCCGATAAAGTGGCCGTTCGCGGGCCGGCCGCGCTGTGATTAGAATATGAATGGGGCTCGGCGGGCGGAAGAGAAAGGCGGATTACCCGGGTGCTTTGACCATGGACAGAGGCAGCGGCGGCGGGCCGGGCTGGGGGCGGGCCGGGCGCGTCCCTAACGCCGGGCGGGGGTCCGGGGGTCTCTAATCTGGGACCCAGGGTGCGCGCTGCTCCCTGCGGCCCTAGGAAAGCCCCCCAGTCCGCTCCACCCCCCAGCAGGGCTAAGTGGGACAAGGAGGTGGCGGGGGCGGGGGGGGGTGGTGAGGAACCAGCACGTGCCGAGTTAAGGTCACGGTGCGGGAAGAAGGAGGAGGCGCGGTCTGGGACTGGACAGCAGAGCCCGGGTTTAGCGGAGTCCAACATAAGGTTCGAAGCACGGCTCTGTAGTTCCTTAATCTTTCTAGGCCTCAGCTTCCTCATCTGTAAAATGGGCCTAATATGCTCCTTCTCAGGGTTTGAATTAAATGAAGGAGTGACTATGAAAGGAGCCAGGCACTCGCAGTTCCTTCTTCCTGGAGTTCTCTATCATCTGTCCCTCCCAGTGCACTCCCGCATGGCTGGTCACCCAGGTCTCAGCTAAGTATCCTCCTCGGAGATGCTGTGTAAGGGTACCCGCTTCCTCCTGCCACTCACCAGTTCATTACTTAGTTTCTGCAGGAACTTTGTTTTGTTCACAGCCGTACGTACCTCCAGTGTCCGGCAACAGCGCCAGGCATATCCTGGCGCTCACGAAATACTTCTTTCTGGCTGCGATGGTTGGGGTGAGGGAAAGGGGTGAAGAAGAATCCTTGGCAATGGAAGACAACGTGATTATCACGCATGTCCTTGTGGTATGCATGGCAGCAAAGACTGGGATTCAGAGTCAGAAGACCTGAGCCGCTAGGTCCACCTCTCTCTGCCTCAGCTGCTGCCTCAACAGCTACCTCAACTTCTCCCTCGTGAAATGGGGAGAATGATGAAAATCTTCTTTAGCCAGGGGTACCCACACAGCTCTCTGAGTGGTGCAAACGGTTAAGGGCTTGACTGCTACCCTAAGGGCTGGTGTGGTTGGAACCCAACCAGTAGGAACCTTGTCAGAAAGTCCTGGCGATCTGCTTCCAAAAGGTCACAGCCTTGAAAACCCTAGGAAGCACAGTTCTACTCTGCACACACTGGCTCACTATGAGTCAGAATGGACTGGACAGAGGACGGGGCTGATTGGCCAGGTGCATTCCCTTGGCAAAGGAAAGCCCAGCCAGGACCAAGAGCTGCCACTACCTAGGAAAGCCCTTGAGGGAGACCAGGGGCTGGGTTGTTCTGTGGGGGTGGCAGATGAGATTATCTTTCTGGTTGTTATTATTATTTTAATTATTATGCACGGAGATGGAGTTACAGGCCTGTAGGAGTGAGGCTTAATGTACCAGGAGATAGAAGAGACCAGTAGGGCCTGCTCTCACCAGGCAGGGTGCACAGCCAGCACAACTCAGGATGTAAGCTCCACCTGGAGCCACAACCACGGAGTACACATTCCACATCCCTGTCTCTGCCCAGTCTGACCTAACCCCAAAGGGCAAGGGTTTTCAGCCCTGATGGTGTTGCAGCACCTGGGAGCTTAAAGAAAGGATGATAATAGTTCATTCATTCCTTGAGAAATTTTTATTGGGCACCTACTATGCATCCAGCACTATTCTAGAAGCTAGGGATACAGCAGTGACCAAAATAGACTAATAAAATTCTGCTCTCCTGGAGCTTCCATTGAAGTGAAGGGGTTAAGTTGTTGTTAGGTGCTGTCCAGTCAGTTCCAACTAATAGTGCCCGGTGTACAACAGAACGAAACACTGCCTGGTCCTGCAGCATTCTCACAATCTTTGCTATGTTTGAGCCCATTGTTGCAGCCACTGTGTCAATCCATCTTGTCCAGAGTCTTCCTCTTTTTCGCTGACCTTCTACTTTACCAAGCATGATGTCCTTCTCCAGGGACTGGTCCCTCCTGATAACATGTCCAAAGTATGTGAGATGAAGTCTCACCATCCCCGCTTCCAAGGAGCACTCTGGCTGTACTTCGTCCAGGACATACTAGCAGTCCACAGTGTATTTGATATTCTTCACCAACACAACAATTCAAAGGCATTAATTCTTCTTTGGTCTTCCTTATCCATTCTCTAGCTTTTGCATGGATATGAGGCAATTGAAAATATCATATCTTGGGTCAGGCCCACCTTAGTCCTCAGTGTCATCTTTGCTTTTGAACACCGTAAAGAGGTCTTTTGCAGCAGATTTGCCAAATGCAATGTGTCTTTTGATTTGACTGCTGCTTTTCTCCTTTTATCATGATGTTGCTTATTGGTCCAGTTGTGAGGATTTTTGTTTTCTTTATGTTGAGGTGCAATCCATACTGAAGGCTGTGGTCTTTGATCTTTGTCAGTAAGAGCTTCAAGTCCTCCCCACTTTCAGCAAGCAAGGTTGTGTCATCTGCATATTGCAGGTTGTTATTGAGTCTTCCACCAGACCTGATGCCACATTCTTCTTCATAGAGTCCAGCTTCTCGGGTTATTTGCTCAGCACACAGATTGAATAGGTATGGTGAAAGGATACAATCCTGATGCACCCCTTCCCTGATTTTAAACCAGACAATATCCCTTTGCTCTAATTGAACAACTGCCTCTTGGTCTATGTATAGGTTCCTCATGAGCACCAATAAATGTTCTGGAATTCCCATTCTTCACAATATTATCCATAATTTGTTATGATCCACACAGTCGAATGCTTTTGCATAGTCAATAAAACACAGGTAAACATCTTTTTGGTATTCTCTACTTGCAGCCAAGATGCATCTGACACCAGCAATGATATCCCTAGTTCCACGTCCTCTTCTGAATCCAGTTTGAATTTCTTGCAGCACCCTGTTGATGTACTGATGCAACTGTTTTTGAATAATCTTCAGCAAAAATATTACTTGTGTGTGATATTAATGATACTGTTTGATAATTTCCTCATTCTATTGGGTCACCTTTCTTCGGAATAGGCATAAATATGGATCTCTTCCAGTCGGCTAGCCAGGTAGCTGTCTTCCAAATTTCTTGGCACAGACGAGCAAGCACCTCCAACACTGCATCTGTTTGTTGAAACATCTTAATTAGTATTCCCTCAATTCCTGGAGCCTTGTTTTTTGCCCATGCCTCCAGTGCAGCTTGGACTTCTTCCTTTGGTACCATCAGTTTCTGATCATATGCTACCTCCTGAAATGGTTGAATGTTGACCAAGTAATACCTATAATACATAATTAGATTATACAGTATGTCTGATGGTTGGTGTTATGCAAGGAGGGTGGTAGTCAGGGAGAGCCTTCCTCAGAAGGTGACATTTGAGCTTATAAATACTACTTCCTACCAAGGGTTTGGTGACAAAGCTGTGTTCATTTGTGAAAATTCATTAAGCTGTGAACATTTACGATTTTGCACACTTTTCTGAATGTATTTCATAACTTGATAAAAACTTTGCTTAAATTTAATGCTGACATTATAATAGTAATACCTATCATTCGAGCACTTCAATTACTTTTTCTGTATTGACTAGTTATGTGCTGAGAGCCCTGGTGGTGCTGTGGTTAAGTGCTCAGCTGCTAACCAAAAGGTTAGCCGCTCCATGTGTCATGGATTGAATTATGTCCCCCCAAAAAATGTGTGTGCCAGTTTGGCTGGGCCATGATTTCCAGCATTGTGTGGTTATCCTCAATTTTGTGATTGTAATTTTATGTTAAAAAGGATGAGGGTGGAATTGTAACACCATCCTTACCCAGGTCACATCCTGATCCAATGTAAAGGGAGTTTCCCTGGGGTGTGGCCTGCACCACCTTTTCTCTCTCAAGAGATAAAGAGGAAAGGGAAGCAAGCAGAGAGTTGGGGACCTCATACCACCAAGAAAGCAGCACCTGGGACAAAGCCCGTCCTTTGGACCCGGGGTCCCTGCATGAGCAAGCTCCTAGTCCTAGAGAAGACTGATGAGAAGGCTAACAGAAAAAGAAAGCCTTCCCCTGGAGCTGACACCCTGAGTTTAGACTTTTAGCCTATTTTACTGTGAAGAAATAAATTTGTTAAAGCTGTCCACTTGTGGTATTTCAGTCACCTAGCAGCACTGGATGACTAAGACACTATGAGAGAAAGATGTCACAGTCTGCTTCCATAAAGATTACAGCCTTAGAAGCCCTTTGGGGGCAGTTCAAGTCTGTAGGGTTGCTCTGAGTTGGAATCGACTCAACCACAGTGGGTTTAACAGGTAGCTATGCACTTCCACTGTGATAGACATTTTCCACACATTATCTCATTTAATTCTAACATTAAAACTAATATATTGGTATTGTTATTTAACCCATTATTAGAGAGGAGGACAACTAGGGGGTCAGTGTGGCTATCTTGACCTGTTATCACTGCTGGGCTACTGGAAAATTTCATGGCATTTCAATCCCCCCTCCTCTACTGCCAAGCCCCCTCGCCCCATTTGCCAATCTCAGTGAACAGTTTCAGTATCTTTTCATTAGCTAAGTCAGAAACCTGGCCTCACCCTTCTTCTCCCTCACTGGCCACATCTAATCAACAACAAGACTACTGGGTTCTGGCCAGTCACTGTGGACACAACAGTGAATGGTCCATTCCCATCCTTCAGGAACAATGAAAATGGGACTTACCCACTTTGTCCCTTGCTTTATGCAGAGAGCAATTTTAGGTTTTTTTTTTCCCAGAGAATTTGGGAATAATTGGTGATAGGTATATAGAAAACCATGGAGAAGAAAAATTGACAATTTTTCCTTTAGGAAACACTTTAAAAGTTATAAAAGGAAATATAATTATAGTACACTACTTGGCTCAGCAGTGAGAACCATTTATACAACTACGATTGTTGTGTTGTTAGGTGCCGTGGAGTCCGTTTTGACTCATAGTGACCCCATGTACAACAGAATGAAACACTGCCTGGTCCTGTGCCATCCTCACAATCATTGGTATGTTTGAGCCCATTGTTGCAGACATTGTATCAATCCATCTCATTCAGAGTCTTCCTCTTTTTCATTGATCCTCTACTTTACCAAGCATAATGTCTTTCTCCAGGGACTAGTCCCTCCTGATAACATGGCCAAAGTATGTGAGATAAAGTCTGGCCATCCTTGCTTCTAAGGAGCATTCTAGCTATGCTTCTTCAAGACAGATTTGTTTCTTCTTCTGGCAGTCCATAGTATATTAAATATTCTTCACCAAAACCATAATTCAAGGGCACCAATTCTTCTTCAGTCTTTCTTATTCATTGTCCATCAAAAACTTTCACATGCATAAGAGGCAATAGAAAATACCATTGCTTGTGTATTTACCACAATTATGTAAATACTATTAAATAAACTAAAAATGTCACTGTAATTATATGAGATGAGGGAATAAAGGAAATTGAGATGGTGGTATAAGGGTATAATTCTCACCTTCCATAATGTTGTTGTTAGGTGTCATCTAGTTGGTTCCAACTCATAGCGACCCTATGTACAACAGAATGAAACACTGCCCAGTCCTGTGCTATCCTCACAATCCTTGTTATGCTTGAGCACATTGTTGTAGCTGCTATGTCAGTCCATCTTATTGAGAGTCTTCCTCTTTTTCACTGACGATCTACTTTACCAAGCGTGATGGCCTTCTCCAGAGACTGATCCCTCCTGACAACATGTCCAAAGTATGTGAGACACAGTCTCGCCATCCTTGCTTCAAAGGAGCATCCTGCCCATACTTCTTCCAAGAGAGGTTTGATTGTTCTTTTGGTAGTTCTTGGTATATTCAATATTCTTTGCCAACACAACAATTCAAAGGAGTCAATTCTTCTTTGGTCTTCCTTATTCATTGTCCAGCTTTCACATGCATAGAAGGTGACTGAAAACACCATGGCTTGGGTCAGGCATACCTTAATCTTCAAGGGGGCATCTTTGCTTTTCAACACTTTAAAGAGGTCTTTTGCAGCAGACTTGTCCAATGAAATGCGTCTTTTGATTTCTTGACTGCTGCTCTCATGGGTGTTGATTGTGAATCCAAGAAAAATGAAATCCTTGACAACTTCAATCTTATCTTCATTTATCATGATGTGGCTTATTGGTCCAGTTGTGAGAATTTTTGTTTTCTTTATGTTGAGGTGTAACCCATACTGAAGGCTGTGGTCTTTGATCTTCATCAGTAAGTGCTTCAAGTCCTCCTCACTTTCAGCAGCAAGGTTGTGCCATCAGCATAACGCAGGTTGTTAATGAGTCTTCCTCCAGTCCTGATGCCCCGTTCTTCTTCATATAGTCCAGCTTTTCAAATTATTAACCTTCCATACTAGGTCAATAAACTATACAAAAATGATAATTCTTGAAAAATTTGGAGACAAAAATAGCAAAAAGAACTAGAAGTGGCCCGAATTAAAACTATAGGTCCATTTTCCTTTTATTTTAGCAAGGATAGGGATTTGAATTATCATCTCCTCAGTTCATGACACAGTACTATAATAAAATCCATGTCTCAGTTCCTAGAGCTGTTGTAACAAAATACCACAAGGTGGGGGGCTTTAAAGGACAGAAATTTATTGTGTCACAGTCTGGAGGCTGGAAGTTCAGATCCGGGTCTTTGCTGTGTCAAGTTCTTCTAAGGGTTCTGTGAGAGGAACTGTTTCTGCCTCTCTTCTATCTTCTAGAGGCTCCTGGCAATCACTGGCTTTCCTGTGCTGCTGGGAGATGTATCTTCACATGCGCCCTTCCCCTACGTATAACCCTTCCCATGTCTGTGCTGCTATTTTATAAGATACCACTCAGCAGGACTAGGACCTGTCCTACTCAGGTATGATCTCCTTTAACTTAATTGGTAACAAAAGAAGAACCTTATTTCCAAACAAGGTCACGTTCACAGGTACAGGCATTAGGACTTCACCATATCTTTTTCTGCGGACACATTCAATTAATGGCACCATGCAAGAATTTTTGTTTAATTTTCATTTTATTTTCTATTTTTTCCCTTAATGCCTGTTTCCTATTTTCCTTAGTAACTCACATATTTGAACTATATCCTTAGGTACGTGTGTAACTTTAAAAAAGGTGACAGCTCTGTTTTGTGTATTGTGTTTTAAATGTATGTAAGTGATGTTGTCCTAAAGACATTTTGCTTCTTATTTTTATCACTCAATTTTTTAAGATCCATATTACTGCAATAATGTCTAGTTCATTCCTTCTGACTGCTCCATAGTAGTCCAATGTGCAACCACTTTGTTTTACTTATTCATTATTCAACTTGCCATTTTCACATGTAAAACTGATGGACATTCTTGTTCATGACCTTATTGGACCTGTAAGTTTATCTGGAGTATAAACCGGGAGTGGGATTGCTGGGTCATAGGCTATGTGGATGCTTAATTTTAATAATTCCTGCCAAATTGCTCTCCAAATTGGCTGCCTCTGTCTACATTCCCACCAGTTGTGTGGGAGGGTCCCCATATCGCTGCACCCTCACCAACAGTTGGTGTCGTCCGGTAGTTTTCAACCTGATGGGTATGAGATGATATCTCAATGTTCTTTTAACTTTGTATTTTTCTCATTACTAGTAAAATTGAATATTAAAAAAAATACTTGCTAGTCATTGGTCGGAAACCCTGGTGGCATAGTGGTTAAGTGCTACAGCTGCTAACCAAAAGGTCATCTGTTCGAATCTACCAGGCGTTCCTTGGAAACTGTATGGGGCAGTTCTACTCTGTCCTATAGGGTGGCTATGAGTCAGATTTGACTCGACAACAACGGATTTTTTTTGTCTTTGGTTGCCCTTTTTGTCAGTTTCCTTGCATATCCTTTACTTATCTTTATATGACAGTCCCTTTTTCTTGTTGATTTGCTCATATGTTTAAAGTATTCATTTCTGATCATTTATTTACAGGACAGGAAAAAGTACATTAAAGAGACAAGACGGAATACTGTAAAGCTGAAGGGACAAAGGAAACCCAAGAGGAATTTCTGAGTATGAAAAAAAATTGAAACAAAAACTCATAGATTGAATATTAAATAATAGATTGAATAGCAGAATAAATATAGAATCAGTCAATGAAGGGGAAGATAATGTCCACAAAGCATCGGGACTGGTTGGTTATATACATAAAATGTTTTTGAAAAGTTAAATTACATGGAGAATAAAAGTAGAAACATCAACATTCAAATGATAGAAATCCCCAAAACAGAAGAAAAATATAGAGGAATATTTGAAGAAATAATAGCAAAATTTCTCATATTTTAGAAAGTTTTAAAACCTCAAAGTACAAATACAAGTACTTCTAGAGAGACAAACTTGATAGATGAGAGAAAAAAATACCCAAATACATTTTTGTATCCTTTAAATACATCAAAGGTGAAGAGAAAAATGTAAACAGCTCTAGATTTACAAAGCAAAGAGCCTACAAAGGAACACGAATCAGACCAACATCAGATTTCTCAGAAGAAATTTCTCAGAAGACCACAGAGTAATATTTTCAAAGGTTGAAAGAACATGGGCCTAAAATTCTAAACCCACCTAAACTATCATTTAAATGTGATGGCAAAATAATGGATATTTACCACAGAAAGTTAGGGCCTGGGTGGTAGAAGCGGTTTGCAACTGGCTGCTAACTGAAAGGTTGGCAGTTCAAATCCACTCAGCAGTTCCATGGTTACAGCCAAGAAAACCTTATGGAGCCGTTCCATTCTTTAACACACAGGCCCACCAGAGTCAGGGTCGACTCGGTGGCAACTGACAACAACATCGCACAAACCGCTTCTTGAAAACTTTCTTAGAGAAAGTGTTTTAGAAAGAATAAAACACCAGAAGGGTATAACTGGAAAAAAGGAAAAAAAAGTAACTTGGTAGATTTCACTATTGTAAAAATTAGCAAGCACCACGACAAAATAATCAAACGAAACACATGGCAGCCTGTCACGCTCTTCGGTATCTAGTGCCGCTATAACAGAAGTTCCACAAGCGGATGGCTTTAACGAACAGAGGTTTATTCTCTCCCAGTCCAGTAGGCTGGAAGTCTGAACCCAGGGCACTGGCTCCAGGGGAAGGCTTTCTCTCTCTGTCAGCTCTGGAGAAAGGTCCTTGTCATCAGTCTTTCCTTGGTCTGGGAGCATCTCAGCGCAGAAACCTTAGGTCTAAAGGACGCGTTCTGCTCCCCGTGCCGCTTTTTGGTGCTATGAGGTCCCCAACTCTCTGCTTTCTTCCCTTTCCTTTTATCTCTTGTAAGATAAAAGGTGGTGCAGGCCACATCCCAGGGAAACTCCCTTTACATTGGCTCAGGGATATGACCTAGTAAGGATGTTACAGCCCCACCCTAATCCTCTCTAATATAAAATTACAATCACAAAATGGAGGACAACCACACAGTACTGGAAATCATGGCCTAACCAAGTTGATACACACATTTTTGGGGGGACAAAATTCAACCCATGACAACAACTAAGATTGAGAGATTGAAATTTCTTTTGCTAGAAAATTAGTCATTCTACTTTTATTCTTCTGGTAGTTTCATATAACTTATTAAAACACAAACTTTTTAAAATTTTACTCTTTCTAATGGCAAGTAGTAAGAGAGATTAAAAGAAAATGTGATTAATAAAATACATGAAAAAGAAGGCTGATATAATTTTTGAGATAATTTAAAATGAGTGATTTTAAAATAAACAAAAATAGATTATCCTCACTAATATAAAATAGAGACTCTCAGGATTAATGTCTAATATTAGCCACAGGAGGCGTGTATCTTAGTCATTTAGTGTTGTTGTAACAGAATTACCACAAGTGGATGGCTTTAACAAAGAGAAATTTATTTTCTCGTGGTAAAGTAGGCTAAAAGTCCAAATTCAGGGCATCAGCCCCAGGGGAAAGTTTTCTCTCTCTGTCGGCCTTCTTGTCAATATTCCCCCGGACTACGAGCTTCTCCGCACAGGAACCCAGGGTCCAAAGGACATGCTGTCTCCTGGCACTGCTTTCTTGGTGGTATGAGGTCCCCCTGTCTCTTTGCTTGCTTCTCTCTTTTATATCTCAAAAGAGATTGGCTTAAGACACTATGTAATCTTGTAGATCTCATCAACACAACCGCCAATATAGGGTCGCTACGAGTTGGAATGAACTCAATGGCAACAGGTTTTGGAATCCGCCTCATTACATCATAGTGATAGGATATACAACACATAGGGAAATCACACCAGATAACAAAACGGTAGACAGTCATACAATACTGGGAATCATGACGTAGCCAAATTTACATACATTTTTGTGGGACACAATTCAACCCATGATAACATGCTTAAAGCAAAGGATACAAAAAGACTAAAAATACAGAGATGGATAAAGACACACCAGGGAAATATGAACTACAAAAAAGGTGACAATTTTATTATCAGAACAAATAAGTACATGATAACAACACTATATAGTGGTAAAACATATTTTCAATAAGATTTAGTGATCACGTATACAAATATTCACCTAAGAAATCTCTGAAATATATTTTTCCAATGACAATATGAGAAATAGCTAAGTCAGTCACTGTAATTGGCAGTCAGAGTTATACACCTGTAAGCATTTGTCAAAAGGAGCCCTGGTGGTGCAGTGGTTAAGTGCTTGGCTGCTAATGGAAGGTCTGCAATTCAAACACACTAGCTGCTCTGCAGGAGAAAGATGTGGCAGTCTGCTTCTGTAAAGATTACAGCCTTGGAAACCCTATAGGGCAGTTCTACTCTGTCCTGTAGGGTCACTATGAGTTGGAATTGACTCAACAGCAAGGGGTTAAGCATTTGTCATATTTATGGAACTATGACTTAAGATCTTTGCATTTTGCTGTATGTAAATTATTCCTTGTTTCAGTTCAGATCCTTCAATAAACAGGAGCCAAAACAACATCAGAGTTTTCTAAATCTTCATGCTAAACTCTACATTCTCAAAGTAGCCATTCCTGCATTTCCAAACTAGATTAAGCCCCAGTTGTAGATTCTGTGGGTTTTGCCTGCTTAGCATTATCTATTCACATTCCTACTATTAAAAAAAAAAAAAAAAAGCTCAGTTTTTTTTTTTTTTTTTTTTATACCATCTACTTTGGTCTATGTGTTTGAACTCTATGGAATTGATCCTAACCCCAGTTCCAGAGGTAGGCATCTGACCCAAACAACCTGGACTTTTGTTAAAACTCTTGCAAAGGGGAGTGGAACCTGGAAGGGTGAAAAGCTGGATCTTCTGGAGACCACTTGAGAGAAGAACCTGCCTGAGAACCCCACATGGATGGAAGCAGAGATGAGAAATTAATGGAGAGGGAGTCTTAATGTTACGTTTTGAATGGCTGGATCCAATCATGCCTGACGCTGGCTGGCTCTTCTCTTGAACTTTTCAGATATGTGAGCGAATAAATTCACCTTTTTGTTTAAGGCAATTTGAGTTTGGTTTTCTGTTACTTACAACCAGAAGAGTCCCAACTAAATCATTTCTTATATCATGGATTTCCATTGTAGCCTGTTCTCCTTGGAGGCACTGGGCGAACGTCTTATAGTTACTATTTCAATCTTGATCTCCTCGTCTGGGTCCCTCTCCTCTGGCCATGTGCTCACTGAGTGGAATGGTAAATAGGATTGCCTACACTACTTACATGTCTTTCCCTGCTGGTCTTCCTTTTCCTGAACCTGTAGGGCTGAATCCTCAAAATAAATGTGAGTATGTAAGGCCTCCACTATACTTCCTTTCTCTCTGGCCATGCTAAATAAATGGTAACGCCATCTCTCAACAGTCCTTCAACCTAAAACCATCTCAGCCATGCTTTGTCACTTAGAAAAGTGTCTGGATCATAATAAATGTTCAATAAACATTAGTAATACTGTATTAGTTTTCTAGGGTGTCATAACAAAGTACCACAAACTAAAGAAAAAAAAGGTGGCTTAAAACAACAAAAATTTATTTTCTCACAGTTCTGGAGGTTAGAAGTCTAACTTTGGGTGTCAACAGGGCAATGCACTCTCTGAAGATTCT
The DNA here is from genome assembly GCF_024166365.1 of Elephas maximus indicus. NCBI lineage: Eukaryota > Metazoa > Chordata > Mammalia > Proboscidea > Elephantidae > Elephas > Elephas maximus. The sequence goes on along the minus strand of NC_064822.1, from coordinate 173,662,170 downwards.
AGGGAAAGATCCTTCCTTGTCTCTTCCAGCTTTCGGTAGCCCCAGGCATATTTTGGCTTTCGGCACCTAACTCCAATCTCTGCCTGTCTTCATGTGGCCATCCTCCTACTGTGCGCTCTCACATGATTTCTTCACTGTGTGTGTCTTCTCTCATCTTCTTATAAGGATACCAGTCATACTGGATTAGAGCCCATTCTATTCTGGCTTGACTTTAATTATATGTGCATAGACCCTCTTTACAAATAGGGCCACATTCACAAGCACTGAGAAATACCGCTTTGTCTTAGTCATCTAGTTCTGCTATAACAGAAGTACTACAAGTGGATGGTTTAACAAACAGAAGTTTATTCTCTCACAGTCCAGTAGGCTAGAAGTCCACATTCAGGGCGTCAACTCCAAGGAAAGGCTTTCTCTCTCTGTAGGTTCTGGAAAAAGGTCCTTGTTATCAATCTTCTCCTGGACTAGGAGCTTCTCAGTGCAGGGACCCCAGGTTCAAAGGACGTGTTATTCTCCTGGCTCTTGCTTTTCGGTGGTATGAGGTCCCCATGTCTCTCTCTGCTTGCTTCTCTTTGATATTTCAAAAGAGATTGGCTCAAGACGCGATCCAATTTTGCTGATTGAGGCTTGCTTCATTAACGTAACTGCCACTAACCCTGCCCCATTGACATCATAGAGCTAGGGTTTACAACACATAGGAAAATCACATCAGGTGACAAAATGGTGGACAATCACACAATACTGGGGTTCATGGCCCAGCCAAATTGATACAAATATTTTTGGGGGACACAATTCAACCCATGACATACTTCAATGCATCTTCTAGGGGGAACACAACTGAACTCAATAGATACTGATTATAATAATTAAAATTAACAATACAAAATAATATTAATAATATATAATAACACCATGTGTCTGTCAGTTTGTTGTACTGCGGTGGCTTGCATTTTGCTATGATACTAGAAGCTTTGCCGCTGGCATTTCAAGTACCGGCATTTATTTGAATGGTGAACAAGTTTCAGCAGAGCTTCCAGACTGAGACAGACTAGAAAGAAGTACCTGGCAGTCTACTTCTGAAAAAACTGGCCAGAGAAAACCTTATGAATAGCAACAGAACATTGTCTGATATAGTGCTGGAAGATGAGACTCTGAGGTTGGAAGGCACTCAAAATACAACTGAAGCAGAGCTGCCTCCTCAAAGTAAAATCAACCTTAATAACATGGATAGAGTCAAGCTTTCAGGACCTTCATTTGCTAATGTGGCATGACTCAAAATGAGAAGAAACACCTACAAACATCCATTAATAATGGGAACGCGGAATGTACGAAGTACGAAACTAGGAAAATGTGAAGTTATCAAAAATGAAATAGAACGCATAGAGATGGATATCCTAGGCATTAGTGAGCTGAAATGGACTGGTATTGGTCATTTTGGATCAGACAATCATATGGTCTACTATGCCAGGAATGACAAATTGAAGAGGAGTTGTGTCGAATTCATCATCAAAAAGGACATTTTAAGAGCTATTATGAAGTACAACACTGTCACTGATAATATCCATATTCCTACAAGGAAGACCAGTTAACACAACTATTATTCAAATTTACGTACCAACCACTAAGAACAAAGATGAGAAAATTGAAGATTTTTACCAACCTCTGCAGTCTGAAATTGATCAAACACACAATCAGGGTACACTGATAATTACTAGAAGGCAAAAGCTGGAAACAAAAAAGAGGGATTGGTAGTTGGAAAACATGGCCTTGGTGATAGCAATGACGCCAGAGATTGCACGATAGAATTTTCCAAGACCACTGACTTCTTCATTGCAAATGCCTTATTTCAACAACAGAAACGATGACTGTATGTGTAGGCCTTGCCGGATGGAATGCATAGGAATCAAATTGACTATATCTGTGGAAAAAGACAATGAAAAAGCTCAATATCATCGGTCAGATCAAGGCCATGGGCTGATTGTGGAACAGACCATCAATTGCTCACATGCAAGTTCGAGCTGAAGCTGAAGAAAATTAGAACAAGTCCATGAGAGCCAAAGTACGACCTTGAGTATAACCCACCTGAGTTTAGAGACCTACTCAACAATACATTTGATGTATTGAACACTAATAACCAAAGACCAGACAAGTTGTGGAATGACATCAAGGACATTATATATGAAGAAGCAACAGGTCATTAAAAATACAAAAGAAAGAAAAGACCAAAATGGATGTTGGAAGAGACTCTGAAAGTTGCACTTGAACGTAGAGTAGCTAATGCAACAGGAAGAAATAATGAAGTAAAAGAGCTGAAGAGAAGATTTCAAAGGGCAGCTCCAAAAGACAAAGTAAAGTATTAAAATGAAATGTGCAGAGACCTGGAGTTAGAAAACCAAAAGGGAAGAACATGCTTGGAACTTCTTAAGCTGAAAGAACTGAAGAAAAAATTCAAGGCTTGGGTTGCAATATTGAAGGATTCTACAGGGAAAATATTAAACGACAAAGGAAGATGGTAAGAATACACAGAGTCACCGTACCAAAAAGAATTGGTTGATGTTCAGGAGGTATCATATGATTAAGAACCAGTTATACTGAAGAAAGAGGTCTAGGCTGCACTGAAGGCACTGGTAAAAAACAAGCCTCCAGGAGTTGACAGAATACCAATCGAAATGTTTTAACAAATGGATGCAGCCCTGGAGGCGCTCACTCATCTATGCCAAGAAATTTGGCAGAAAGCTACCTGGCCAACCAACTAGAAGAGGTCCATATTTGTACCCACTCCAAAGAAAGGTGATCCAACAGAATACGGAAATTATCAAACAATATCATTAATATCATACAGAAGTAAATTTTGCTGAAGATCGTTCAAAAGTGGTTGCAGCAGTACATCAACAGGGAACTACAAGAAATTCAAGTGGGATTCAGAAGAGGACGTGGAATAGGGGATATCATTGGTGATGTCAGATGGATCTTGGCTGAAAGCAGAGAATACCAGAAGGATGTTTACCTGTTATTGACAATGCAAAGGTATTCGACAGTATGGATCATAACAAATCATGGATAACATTGCAAAGAATGGGAATTCCAGAACACTTAATCATGCTCAGGAGGAACCTGTACCTAGACCAAGAGGCAGTCTTTCGAACAGAACAAGGGGATACGTCATGGTTTAAAGTCAAGAATGGTGTGTGTCAGGGTTTTATCCTTTCACCATACTTATTCAATCTGTATGCTGAGCAAATAATCCCAGAAACTGATTATATGAAGAAGAATGTGGCATCAGGATTAGGGGAAGACTCATTAATAACTTTCAATATGCAGATAACACAACCTTGTTTGCTGAAAGTGAAGAAGACTTGAAATACATACTGATGAAGATCAAAGACTACAGCCTTCAGTATGGATTACACCTCAACATAAAAAGATAAAAATTCTCACAACTGGACCAATAAGCAACAACATGATAAATGGAGAAAAGATTGAAGTTGTCAAGGATTTCATTTTACTTGGATCCACAATCAACAGCCATGGAAGCAGCAGTCAAGACATCAAAAGATGCATTGCATTGGGCAAATCTGCTGCAAAAGACCTCTTTAAAGTGTTAAAAAGCAAAGATGTCAGCTTGAAGACTAAAGTGCGCCTGATCCAGGCCATCGTATTTTCAATCGCATCATATGCATGTGAAAGCTGGACAAAGAATAAGGAAGACCAAAGCAGAATTGACATCTTTGAACTATGGTGTTGCCGAAGAATATTCAATGTACCATGGACTGCCAGAAAAAAGAACAAATCTGTTTTAGAGGAAGTACATTCAGAATGTTCATTATATCAAGGATGGCCAGACTTCGTCTTACATACCTTGGACATGTTATCTGGAGGGCCCAGCCCCTGGAGAGGGACAACGTGCTTGGTAAAGCAGAGGGTTAACGAAAAAGAGGAAGACCCTCAATGAGATGGATTGACACAGTGGCTGCAACAAGGGGCTCAAGCATAAAAAGCATTGTGAGGATGGTTCAGGACCAGGCCGTGTTTCTTTATACTGTACACAGGGTCGCAATGAGTTGGAAATGACTCAAGAGCACCAAACAACATATATAATAATATAGTATATTAAGAATACAAAAGCAAAATTTAAATTGTTATTTTGCTTTCTTTTTTACTTAATAATATATTTTGGACTTTATGATGTATTTATTATATATATATATGAAGCTGCCTTGTTCTTAAAAAAAATGTAGTATTTCTTCATATGGATGTTCTATAATTTATTTAATCAGTTCCCTCTTAGTTGACATTTAGGTTGTCTCTAATCTTTTTCTAGTACAAGCAATGCCACAATGAATCTCCTTGTATATTCACTTTGTCTACATGTGCAAGTATATAGTCTATATTACTAGATACAGAATTGCTGGATCAAAGATAACAAGTATTTTAGAATTAGCTTATCAAGTTCTAGGAACACTGCATTGGGACTGTAGTAGAATTTCATTGAGTGTATAGATCAGTTGGGGGAGAACGACTCTTTCAGTTATTATCTTTCTATCCATGAACATAATAGGCCTCTCTATACAAGTCTTCGGAAACCCTGGTAACGTAGTGGTTAAGTGCTATGGCTGCTAACCAAAAGGTCGGCAGTTCAAATCTGCCAGGCACTCCTTGGAAACTATATGGGGCAGTTCTACCCTGTCCTATAGGGTCGCTATGAGTCGGAATCGACTCGACAGCACTGGGTTATGTAAGTCTCCTTCATTGTCTCCTAACTGATATCAAAGAATGAAAGGTTCAAAGTAGTCAATTCTTTCTAAAGAAGAAATTTTAGATGTTCTTTCTTCTAAAGAAAAAAGGAGAGGCTTATCCTAGCAGCTATTTGGATTTACTGAGAAGCTATGGAAACCCTGCTGGCATAATGGTTAAGAGCTATGGCTGATAACCAAAAGGCTGGCAGTTCGAATCCACCAGGTGTTCCTTGGAAACCATATGGGGCAGTTCTCTGTCCTGTAGGGTCCCTATGAGTCGGAATTGACTCGATGGCAATGTTTTTTTTTTTTTTTAATGAAGCTATAGTAATTAAAACAACACAGTGCAGGAGCAAGGACAGACAATATGAAGACTGGATAGAATAGAGGCTCCAGAAAGGGACTCACTTATCTGTCATGGCAGATTAGTGGGGAAAAGAGGTGCTATTCGATAAATGGATCTGGGGGGAAAAAATGGCTGCTTACACTGAAAAAAAGTGAAATTGATCCCTACCTCACACCATTCAAATAATTAATCCAGATGGATCACAAATTTAAATGTCAAAAGCAAAACTTTACAAGTTTTTGATAGAAAACATAGGTGACTAACACAGCTTGATTTAATTCCTTGTCATAAACCATGCTGTATCCTTTGCCTTTCTAGTACCACAGCTTCATGCAAGCCTTATTCAGGCAGCGGTTGGCAATGATTTTTCTGCTTCCTAGCCGATAGGGTTGCTATGAGTCAGAATTGACTCGACGGCATTGGGTTTGGTTTGGTTTTGGTTTAGACCTGGGCTGCACAGGGTCACTTTTAGATCCAGTTACCTGTGGAAGACAAACTCCCACCTGCCATAACCAGCTACTTGAAAGAGGTCTTTTGCAGCAGATTTGCCCAATGCAATATGTCATTTTATTTCTTGACTGCTGCTTCTATGGGCATTGATTGTGGATCCACGTAAAACAAAATCCTTGACAACTTCAACCTTTTTTCCATTTGCTGTGATATTGCTTATTGGTCAAGTTGGGAGGATTTTTGTTTTCTTTATGTTGAGCATAAAGCCAAGAAATCAAACTATGTATTGCATTGGGCAAATCTACTGCAAAAGACCTTTTTAAAGTGTTAAAAAGCAAAGATAACCCTTTGAGGACTAAGGTGCACTTGACTCAAGCCATGATATTCTCAATCACCTCGTACGCATTCGAAAGCTGGACGATGAAAAGACTGAAGAATTGACACCTTTGAATTATGGTGTTGGTGAAGAATACTGAATATTCCATGGACTGCCAGAAGAAGAAAACAAATCTGTCATCGAAGAAGTACAGGAAGAGTGCTCCTTAGAAGTGAGGATGGCAATGCTTCATCTCATGAACTTTGGACATATTATCAAGAGGGACCAGTGCCTGGAGAAGGACATCATGCTTGGTAAAGTAGAGGGTCAGTGAAAAAGGGAAAGACCCTCAATGAGATGGATTGACACAGTGGCTGCAACAGTGGGCTCAACCATAACAACGATTGTGAGGATGGTGCAGGACCAGGCAGTGTTCTGTTCTGTTGTACGCAGGGTAGACACGAGTTGGAACCAACTCAACGGCACCTAACAACAACAACAACATGTCTGCTTAATTTACTGTTTGTATACTTTGTCCACTATTGCTATCAGTTTGGGGGAAATGGAGGCATCTCAATGCATGAACTTACATAGATAGATTATAGAATGTTCTAGAAAAAAAAATTTTAAAGCATTAGTGTTTCCCAAGATTTTGGTTGAATTCACTCTGGGAAACCATGTGGAACTGTTTTTGGTGAAAGATAGGTGGCTAAATTGTTAAAACTTTATTTTTCCTTTGACAATTGGTCTGTTTAGATTTTTCTCTCTTTTCTAAGGTGAAGAGTAGACATTCATATTTTCCTGGGAAATCACCTTATTCCATTTTAAAACTAAACAAATAAGCCTCATATATTATTTTAGCTTACTCTAAGTCAGAGATTATTTTCCCCATTCTTCATTATTTTGTGTTTTTGTACCTTCTCCCTATCTCTTGATTTAGGTTCTTGATTGTTCTTATTAAAAAAAAAAATCCTAACTCTTGGAATTATTTATTAGTTTACCATGTTTTACTTTGTATTAGTTTTTTCTTCTGTTCTCCTTATGTTTATTCTATTGTTTTTCCAGTTTCTTGAGTAAGTTTGGAAGCCCTGGTGGCATAGTGGTTAAGTGCTACAGCTGCTAACCAAAAGGTCTGCAGTTTGATTCTGCCAGGCACTCCTTGGAAACTCTATGGGGCAGTTCTACTCTGTCCTATAGGGTCGCTATGAACCGGAATCAACTCGATGGCAGTGGGTTTTGGTTTGGTTTGAGTAAGTTTATTAATTTATTTATTTTTGTTCTTTTGATCTGTAAATATTAACATCTTTGGCTACGAATTTTCTTTTCAACACCATCATGGATTGAATTGTGCCCTCAAAAATATGTGCTAACTTGGCTAGGCCATGATTCTCAGTACTGTGTGGTAGTCCTCCATTTTGTGATTCGATGCAATTTTCCTAGGTGTTTTTGTAAATCCTAATCTTTGCCTGTCATTAATGAAGCAAGGTTAGGTTATGTTAAAGAGGATTAGGGTGGGATGCATTACCTTTCCTCAGGTCACAGGCCTGATCTGCTGTAAGGGGAGTTTCCCTGGGGTGTGGCCTGCATCACTTTTATGTAACAACAGACAAAAGGAGAGAGAAGCAAGTAGAGAGATAGGGACCTCCTACCACCAAGAAAGAAGTGCTGGGGAACACAGCCTATCCTTTAGGGTTCCTGACCTGAGAAGCTACTAGTCAGGGGAAGATTGATGACACAAGGACCTTACTCCAGAATTCACAGAGACAGAAAGCCTTTCCTGGGAGCTGGCGACCTGAATTTGGACTTCTAGCCTCCTAGAGGAGCCCTGGTGGTGCGGTGGTTAAGAATTTGGCTGCTAACCAAAAAGCCTGGCAGTTCAAATCCACCAGCCACTCCTTGGAAAGCCTAGGGGGCAGCTCTACTCTGTCCTATAGGGTCACTATGAGTCGGAGTCGGAATTGATTTGACAGCAATAGGGTTTGTTTTTAGCCTCCTAGGCTATGAGAAGGCTTCAAAACAAAGAAAAAACCCATTGCCTATTCCAAAAAAAAGTGATACAACCAAATGCAGAAATTATCAAACAATATCATTAATATCATACACAAGTCATATTTTGCTGATGATCATTCAAAAGTGGTTGCAGCAGTACATCAACAGGAAACGGCCAGACATTACAAAGAATGGGAATTCCAGAACACTTAATTGTACTCATGAAGAACCTGTACATAGATCAAGAGGCAGTCATTTGAACAGAACAAAGGGATACTGTGTGATTTAAAGTCAGGAAAGGTTGGGTCAGGGTTGTATCCTTTCGCCATATTTATTCAACCTGTTTGCTGAGCAAACCCAAGAAGCTGGACTATGTGAAGAAGAACATGACATCAGGATCGGAAGAAGACTCGTTAACAACCTGTGATATGCAGATGATACAACCTTGCTTGCTGAAAGTGAAGAGGACTTGAAGTACTTAGTGATGAAGATCAAAGACTACAGACCTCAGTATGGATTACACCCCAACACAAAGAAAACAAAAATCCTCACAACTGAGCCAATGAGCAACGTCAAGATAAACAGAGAAAAGATTGAAGTTGTCAAGGATTTCATTTTACTTGGATCCACAATCAAAGTCCATGGAAGCAGCAGTCAAGACATAAAACAATGCATTGCATTGGTCAAATCTGCTGTAGAAGACCTCTTTAAAGTGTTCAAAAGCAAAGATGTCACCTTGAAGACTTAGGTGAGCCTGACCCAAGCCATGCTCTTTTCAATGGTCTCATATGCATGTGAAACCTGGACAATGAATAAGGAAGACTGTAGTAGAATTAATGCCTTTGAACTATGGTGTTGATGAAGAATATTGAGTATACTATGGACTTCCAAAGAACAATCAAATCTATCTTGGAAGAAGTAGATCCAGAATGCTCCTTAGAAGCAAGGACGGCAAGACTACATCTCATGTACTTTGGGCATGTTATCAGTAGAGACCAGTTTCTAGAGAAGGACATTATGCTTGGTAAAATGGAGGGCCGGTGAAAAAGAGGAAGACCCTCAATGAGATGGATTGACACAGTAGCTGCAACAGTGGGATCAAGCATAACAACAATTGTGAGGATGGTGCAGGACTGGGCGGTGTTTCGTTCTGTTGTGCATAGGGTCACTAATTAGGGACTTGCCAGCCTCCACACCCAGGTAAGCCACTTCCTTTATATGGTTCCTGAGATGTTGCAGTGAATTAGTGAACCCAAAGATGGGAGGGAGAGTACTGAGGAGAAAGCAAATAGTTGACGTTAGAGATGATGGAGTGGTACAGTAGCTTGCAAAAGCTGGACATTTGTGACATCTTTAACCTCCACCTCATAGGAACCAGCTTTGTGCTGATCTTTATAAGGAAAAGTGTTCACTTAGTGAGCCATGAGGTGGATAGGACAAGGTTTTCTGGCAACAGTAGTGATAGGAAGGTAAGAAATGGTTTCTTTAACAAGGGGGTTGCCCCTAAAGGCCAATGTACACAGCACTGGAATCATACAGAACAACTGATGGTAAAAATAGGCCTCCTGATCTGGGCTCAGCATTGAAGGAAATAGTGAAAATTGTGAATATGACCCAGTCTTACATACCCAAATGAAATATAAGCAAGCATAAGAACAGGCTTTCCAAGGGGAAGTAAGCTGGCTGTGGAGAATGAAAGTACTCATGCCTATTAAATTAATTATATTGTCTCTGTTCAATTAATCATATATAAAATGAGGAATGAGATAAACACATTTTTTCATGATCTCAATGATGGAAGGTAGGACTATTTCAAGTGCCTTGATCAAGGGGCAAGTAACTCAGTGAAACAGAAGTACTTTCTTAAGAAGGACAAACTGACACAGATGACTGAAATGCTAAGTTTGAGTCATTCCCAATACTTAATTTTTTTCACTTGACAGAGTAAATAAATGATCAGGACACCTTTAAAAAAACATTCAAGAGGCAGGGTCACGATGGCGATGCAATCAGATGATTCCTGTGGTCCCTTTTACAACAAAGACTGGAAAAAACAAGTGAATCGATTATATATGACAATCTAGGAGCCCTGAACATCAAAGACAAAGTTGAGGAGTCAGACTGAGCAGCAGAGGGATGGAGAGACAGTTCAGAAGCAGGGAGGATTTGCCAGACCTGACCTGACCGGCACCCTGCAGGCTGGATCAGCTGGCGCATGTGTAGGATGAGGAAAGCAGTAGCGCTCGGGACACGTTTTTCACATCAGGAGAACCTGAACAGTGGAGAGTATCCTCAAGCCTCCAGAACCAGGGAGAAGCAGCTCTGAATTGGCCAAAGTACAAGCATCTAATCTACTACACAGATCAAAAAAACCCTTCCCCTGTTTGGGAAGTACTTCTTTCCCACATACCTACCCCTCCCTGCTCTGTTCCCAGTCTGGTCTTGGCCCAGTTTCAGTGATTGCTGTGCCCCCTGGACCAGAAGTAGGACCCGTCTTGCTCTTTAAGCCATTCTCCTGGCTTTGGAGATGGAACAAATTAACAAACAGGAAAAAATATCTGCCAGCTCCCTTAAGCTGGGAACTAAGGAAAGGCAGAGCCCCTTTGCCTAGGCACAGGCATAAGGGGTCCACGGACTTGCACGCCTTTCACCCCTGCATAGACCTGTGTGGGCTCGTTTCAACGGTATAGGCCCTCATTAACACAGTATAACAGGGTATATACCTTTAAGCCTGTTTTCAACTGAAACAGTGATAACGGGGAGTGGCAGATTCATGACATTTGACACTGCCCTGCCTGTTAAGCAGGGTCCTCACCTACCCATTTCAGGGGCCTGAGGACTGCTGGCTCCACCCATGCCACCTAGCCAACTGCAACAGGGGTCAGAGAATAAATACTGTCTCCCAGTCCTTACAGCCAACAGCACTGAGTGCCCAAAGTTCAGCTGCAAAATCCATCCACCAGTGTGCTCTAGGGAACAGGGACACACTTTCCTCACAAACACTCAGGGGTGGTTGTCAGCCCCCTGCCTTGTCTACTGCATGCAGACACCTTGCATACTCCAACCACCCCTGCCCATCTAGGACTGTAGGTGAAAGCCTGCACCACACACTTGGTGACTGACTACCTGCACCTGACCTGAATCCACAAAAGAAAAGTAAATGGACTGCTAGGCTCACATACCTATTAACAGCTCTAACTACATGGTGACAGGATATGACAGCTTCAAAGATGCCTATAATCAAAGTAGCTCACACGATCGGTCAACTTGGGCAAAACAAGAAGCTAGGGCACAGTAAGCAAACATAAATAAATATAATAATTATTGATGGCTTGGAGACAACAGTCAATATCAAATCACATAAAGAGGCAGACCATGATGGCTTCAGCAAACCACCAAAACAAAGAACCAAGAAACCTCCCAGAGGAAGATAACTTCTTGGAATTACTGGAGGTAGAATTCAAAAGATTAACATACAGAGCCCTTCAAGAGATCAGGAACAAAATCAGGTAAAACTCAGACCAAGTCAAGGAACACACAGATACAGCAACAGAGGAACTTAAGAAGGTTATATGAGAGCATAATGACAAATTTAACAGGCCGCGAGAAACCATAGAGCGACAACAAACAGAAATCTAGAAGATTAACAATAAAAAAACAGAATTAGACAACACAATAGAAAGTCATATGAGAGAATTGAGGCAATGGAAGTCAGAATTAATTGAGGCAATGGAAGTCAGAATTACTCAGATTGAAGACAAAGCATATGACACCAACTTATTTGAGGAAAAATCAGATAATTAAAAAAAAAAAATGAAGAAACCCTAAGAATTATGTGGGACTCTATCAAGAGGAATAACCTACAAGTGATTAGAACACCAGAAGGGAGGGGGGAATAACAGGAAATACAGAGAGAATTGTTGAAGATTTGTTGGCAGAAAACTTCCCTAATATCGTGAAAAATGAGAAGATATCTCTCCAAGAAGCTCGTCACACCCTACACAGGGTAGATCCCAAAAGAAAGTCACCAAGACATATTATAATCAAACTTGCAAAAACCAAAGACAGAGAATTTTAAGAGTAGCTAGGGATAAATGAAAAGTCATCTACAAAGAAGAATCAATAAGAATAAGCTCTGACTACTCAGCAGAAACCATGAAGACAAGAAGTCCACTGGATGACAAATATAAAGCCTTAAAGGAAAAAAAAAAAAAAAAAACAAACTGCCAGTCAAGAATTATATAGCCAGGAAAAGAGTCTCTCAAATATGATGGCAAAATTAGGGCATTTCCAGATAATCAGAAGTTAAGAGAATTTGTAATAACCAAACCAAAATTACAGGAAATACAAAAGGGAGTCCTCTGCTTTGAAAACCAATGACATCAAATAAAAACTCAAGACTATAACACAGGACAGAACAACCAGATATCAACCCAGACAGGGAAGTCACAAAAATAAATCGAAGCTAAGACACTGAAAATAGGGAAACACAGACATCAGTATGTAAAATATCACAACATTAAAACAAAAAAGAGGAACTAAATAATGTAGTCATAGAACTTTCATATGGAGAGGAAGTCAAGGCAATATCAACAAATAAAAGAATGGTTTAAACTTAGAAAAATAGAGGTAAATATTAAGGTAACCACAAAGGAAACTAAAAATCCTACACAATGAAATAAAATATAAGAAAAACAAAAAGACTCAGCAAATATAAAATCAACAACAATGAAAAAGATGAAAAGGAAAAAACAACTCAGCACAGAAAATTAAGTGGAAAAAAGAAACTGTCAACAACATACACACAAAAAAAGTACATCGAAATGACAGCACTACATTGAACTCCGCATAAGGTAGATCTTAAGAGAAAGTCACCAAGACATACTATAATCAAGCTTGCCGAAACAAAGATAAAGACACAATTATAAGAGCAGCGAGGGATAAAAGAAAAGTCACCTACAAGGGAGAGCCAATAAGAATAAGCTCGGACTACTGAGCAGAAACCATGCAGGCAAGAAGGCAATGGGATGACATATTTAAAAAACGGAAGGAAAAAAATTGCCTGCCAAGAATCATATATCCATCAAAACTGTCTCTTAAACATGAAGGTGAAATTAAGGCATTTCCAGATAAACACAAGTTGAGGGAATTAGTAAAAACCAAACCAAAACTACAAGAAATACTAAAGGGAGTTCTTTGGTTAGAAAATCAATAATATCAGGTATTGACCCAAGACTAGAACACTAGGCAGAGCAACCAGAAGTCAACCCAGACAGGGAAATCCAAAAAAAAAAAAAAAAAAGCAAGATTAAAAAAAAAAGAAAAGCCCAACACAGGGTAACGGCGATGTTATTATATAAAAGAAGATAACATTAAAATAATAAAGAAGGACTAAGATAATCTAATCATACACCTTCCATATGGAGAGGAAGATACGGCAATTAAAAAGAAATAAAAGTTAGTTACAAATTTAGAAAAATAGGGGTAAATAATAAGGTAACTACAAAGGAGACAAACTATCCTACTCATCAAAATAAAATACAAGGGAAAAATACAGACTCAGCAGAAACAAAATCAACAACAACAAATATGAAGAAATGACAATATATAAAGAAAATCTACTCAGCACATAAAATCAAGTGGGAAAAAGAAGCTGTCAACACACAAAAAAAGACATCAAAACGACAGCACTAAATTCATACCTATCCATAATTACCCTGAATGTAAATGGACTAAATGTACCAATAAAGAGACAGAGAGTGGCAGAATGGATTAAAAAACAAGATCCGTCTATATGCTGCCTACAAGAGACACACCTCAGACTTAGAGACACAAACAAACTCAAACTCAAAGGACGGAAAAAAATATATCAAGCAAACAACAATCAAAAAAGAGCAGGAGTGGCAATATTAATTTCTGACAAAATAGACTTTAAAGTTAAATCCATCAGAAAGGATAAGGAAGGACATTATATAATGATTAAAGGGACAATACACCAAGAAGATATAACCATATTAAATATTTATGCACCCAATGACAGGGCTGCAAGATACATAAAACAAACTCTCTCAGCATTGAAAAGTGAGATAGACAGCTCCACAATAACAGTAGGAGACTTCAACACACCACTTTCGGTTAAGGACAGGACATCCAGAAAGAAGCTCAATAAAGACACGGAAGATCTAAATGCCACCATCAACCAACTTGACCTTGTAGACATACACAGAGCACTCCACCCAACAGCAACCAACTACACATTCTTTTCTAGTGCACATGGAACATTCTCTAGAATAGACCACATATTAGGTCATAAAGCAAGCCTTAGCAGAATCCAAAACACTGAAATATTACAAAACATCTTCTCTGACCATAAGGCCATAAAAGTGGAAATCAATAACAGGAAAAGAAATGAAACATTTGGAAACTGAACAATAAACCTGCTCAAAAAAAGACTGGATTATAGAAGACATTAAGGATGGAATAAAGAAATTCATAGAATCCAATGAGAATGAAAACACTTCCTATCAGAACCTTTGGGACACACCAAAAGCGGTGCTCAGAGGCCAAATTATATCAATAAATGCACACATCCAAAAAGAACAAAGGGCCAAAATCAAAGAACTATCCCTACAACTTGAACAAATAGAAAGAAAGCAACAAAAGAAACCCACAGACACCAGAAGAAAACAAATAATAAAAATTAGAGCTGAACTAAATGAAATAGAAAACAGAAAAACAATTGAAAGAATTACTAAGACCAAAAGTTGGTTTTTGGAAAAACTCAACAAAATTGATAAACCATTGGCCAAACTGACAAAAGAAAAACAGGAGAGGAAGCAAATAACCCAAATAAGAAATGAGATGGGCGATATTACAACAGACCCAACAGAAATTAAAAGAAGTAGTGGTTAAGTGCTATAAGCTATAGCTGCTAACCAAAGGGTCGGCAGTTCGAATCTGCCAGGCGCTCCTTGGAAACTCTATGGGGCAGTTCTACTCTGCCCTACAGGGTCGCTATGAGTCGGAATCGACTCGAGGGCACTGGGTTTTTTGGGTTTTATCAGATTACTATGAAAAACTATACCCAAAGAAATTCGAAAACCTAGAAGAAATGGATGAATTCCTAGAAACACATTACCTACCTAAACTAACACAAACAGAGGTAGAACAACTAAATAGACCCATAACAAAAGAAGAGATTGAAAAGGTAATCAAAAAACTCCCAACAAAAAAAGCCTTGGTCCAGATGGCTTCACTGCAGAGTTCTACCAAACTTTCAGAGAAAAGTTAACACCACTACTACTAAAGGTATTTCAGAGCATAGAAAAGGATGGAATACTACCAAACTCATTCTATGAAGCTACCATATCCCTGATTCCCAAACCAGGTAAAGACACCACAAAAAAAGAAAATTATAGACAAATATCCCTCATGAATGTAGATGCAAAAATCCTCAACAAAATTCTAGCCAATAGAATTCAACAACATATCAAAAAAATAATTCACCATGACCAAGTGGGATTCATACCAGGTATGCAGGGATGGTTCAACATTAGAAAAACAACTAATGTAATCCACCACATAAATAAAACAAAAGACAAGAATCACATGATTTTATCAATTGATGCAGAAAAAGCATTTGACAAAGTTCAACACTCATTCATGATAAAAACTCTCAGCAAAATAGGAATAGAAGGAAAATTTCTCAACATAAGGGCATTTATACAAAGCCAACAGCCAACATCACTCTAAATGGAGAGAGCTTGAAAACATTCCCATTGAGATCGGGAACCAGACAAGGATGCCCTTTATTACCGCTCTTATTCAACATTGTGCTGGAGGTCCTAGCCAGAGCAATTAGGCTAGATAAAGAAATTAAGGTCATCCAGATTGGCAAGGAAGAAGTAAAAGTGTCTCTATTTGCAGATGACATGATCTTATACACAGAAAACCCTAAAACCCTCCAGAAAACTACTGAAACTCATAGAAGAGTTCAGCAGAGTATCGGGATACGAGATAAACATGCAAAAATCAGTTGGATTCCTCTACACCAACAAAAAGAACATTGAAGAGGAAATCACCAAATCAATGCCATTTACAGTAACCCCCAAGAAGATAAAATACTTAGGAATAAATCTTACCAGAGATGTAAAAGACTTATACAAAGAAAACTACAGTACGCTTCTGCATAAAACCAAAAGAGACTTATGCAGGTGGAAGAATATACTTTGCTCATGGATAGGAAGACTTAACATTATAAAAATGTCTATTCTACCGAAAGCGATCTATACATTTAATGCAATTCTGATCGAAATCCCAAGGACATTCTTTAATGAGATAGAGAAACAAATTACCAATTTCATATGGAAGGGAAAGAGGCCCCGCATAAATAAGGCATTACTGAAAAAGAAGAACAAAGTGGGAGGCCTTACTTTACCTGATTTTAGAACCTATTATACCACCACAGTAGTCAAAACAGCCCGGTACTGGTACGACAACAGATACATGGACCAATGGAACAGAATTGAGAATCCAGACATAAATCCATCCACATATGAGCAGTTGATATTTGACAAAGGCCCCAAAACAGTTAAATGGGGAAAAGACAGTCTTTTTAACAAATGGTGCTCGCATAACTGGATATTCATCTGTAAAAAAATGAAACAAGACCCATACCTCACTCCATGCACAAAAACTAACTCAAAATGGATCAAAGACCTAAATATAAAATCTAAAACGATAAAGATCATGGAAGAAAAAATAGGGACAACGTTACGAGCCCTAATACATGGCATAAACAGTATAGAAAACATTGTAAAGAACATAGAAGAAAAACTAGATAACTGGGAGCTCCTAAAAATCAAACACTTATGCTCATCCAAAGACTTTGCCAAAAGACTAAAAAGACTACCTACAGACTGGGAAAAAGTTTTTAGCTATGACACTTCTGATCAGCGCCTGATCTCTAAAATCTATATGATACTGCAAAAACTCAACTGCAAAAAGACAAATAACTCTGCTAAAAAATGGGCAAAAGATATGAATAGGCACTTCACTAAAGAAGACATTCAGGTAGCTAACAGACATATGAGGAAATGTTCATGATCATTAGCCATTAGAGAAATGCAGATCAAAACTACAAGGAGCTTTCATCTCACTCCAACAAGGCTGGCATTAATCCAAAAAACACAAAATAATAAATGTTGGAGAGGCTGTGGAGAGATTGGAACACTTCTACACTGCTGGTGGGAATGTCAAATGGTACAACCCCTTTGGAAATCGATTTGGCACTTCCTTAAAAAGGTAGAAATAGAACTACGATACGATCCAGCAATCCCACTCCTTGGAATATATCCTAGAGAAATAAGAGCCTTTACACAAACAGATAGATGCAAACCCATGTTTATTGCAGCACTGTTTACAATACCAAAAACATGGAAGCAACCAAGGTGCCCATCAACGGATGAATGGATAAATAAATTATGGTATATTCAGACAATGGAATACTAACCATTGATAAAGAACAGTGAGGAATCTGTGAAACATTTCATAACATGGAGGAACCTGGAACGCATTATGCTGAGTGAAATTAGTCAGTTGCAAAAGGACAAATATTGTATAAGACCACTATTATAAGAACTTGAGAAAAAGTTTAAATGGAGAAGAAAACATTCTTTTGTTACGAGAGGGGGAAGGGAGGGAGAGTGGGAGAGGAGTATTCACTAATTAGATAGTAGATAAGAACTACTTTAGGTGAAGGGAAAGACAACACACAATACTGGGGAGGTCAGCACAATTGGACTAAACCAAAAGCAAAGAAGTTTCCTGAATAAATTGAATGCTTTGAAGTCCAGCGTAGCAGGGGCAGGGGTCTGGGGACCATGGTTTCAGGGGACATCTAAGTCGGTTGCCATAATAAAATCTATTAAGAAAACTTTTGGCATCCCACTTTGAAGAGTGGTGTCTGGGGTCTTAAACACTAGCAAGCAGCCATCTAAGATGCATCAATTGGTCTCAACCCACCTGGATCAAATGAGAGTGAAGAACACCAAGGACACAAGGTGATTACGAGCCCAACAGACAGAAAGGGCCACATGAACCAGCAACTGCATCATCCTGAGACCAGAAGAACTAGACGGTGCCCAGCTATAACCGATGACTGCCCTGACAGGGAACACAACAGAGAACCCCTGAGGGAGCAGGAGAGTGGGATGCAGACCCCAAATTCTCATAAGGCCAGACTTAATGGTCTGTCTGAGACTAGAAGGACCCTGGTGGTCATGGCCCCTAGGCCTTCTGTTGGCCCAGGACAGGAACCATTCCCAAAGCCAACTCTTCAGACATGGATTGGACTGGACAGTGGGTTGGAGAGGGTTGCTGGTGAGGAGTGAGCTTCTTGGATCAGGTGGACACTTGAGACTAGGTTGGCACCTCCTGCCTGGAGGGGAGATGAGAGGGTAGAAGGGGGTTAGAAGCTGGCGAAAAGGACACGAAAAGAGAGTGGAGGGAGAGAGCAGCCTGTCTCATTAGGGGGAGAGTAATTGGGAGTGTGTAGCAAGGTGTATATAGGTTTTTGTGTGAGGGACTAACTTGATTTGTAAGCTTTCACTTAAAGCACAATAAAAATTATTAAAAAAAAAATGACAGCACTAAACTGATACATATCAATAATTACACTGAAAGTAAAAGGACCAAAAGTATCAATAAAGAGACAGAGAGTATCAGAATGGATAGAAACCATGATCCGTCTATATGTTGCCTATAAGAGACACACCTTAGACTCAAAGAAAAAAACAAATTAAAACTCAAAGGATGGAAAAAAATGTATCAAGCAAACAACAATCAAAAAAGAGCAGGAGTGGCAATATTAATCTCTGACAAAATAGACTTTAAAACAAAATCCACCACAAAGGAAAGGAAGGACACTGTATAATGATTAAAGGGTCAATACACCAGGAGGACACGATCATAATAAATATTTACGCACCCAATGACAGGGCTCCAAAATACATAAAACAAACTCTAACAGCACTGTAAAGAGAAATAGACAGTTCCACAATAATAGTAGGAGACTTGAACACACCACTTTCAGTGAAGGACATAACATCCAAAAAGAAGCTCAATAAAGACACAGAAAATCTAAATGCCACAACCAACCAGCTTGATCTCACAGACATATGCAGAACACTCCACCCAACAACAGCCAAGGACACTTTCTTTTCCAGTGCACATGGAACATTCTCCAGAATTGACCACATATTAGGCCACAAGGCAAGCCTTAACAGAATCCAAAACATCAAAATATTACAAAGCAACTTTTCTGATCATAAAGCCATAAAAGTAGAAATCGATAACAGAAAAAGCAAGGAAAAAAAAAATAAATACATACAAACCAAACGCCTTGCTCAAAAACTACTGGGTTATAGAAGAAATTAAGGATACAACAAAGAAATTCACAGAATCAAATAAGAAGGAAAACACATTGTTCCAGAACCTGTGGGACACAGCAAAAGCAGTTCTCAGAGGTCAATTTAGAGCAATAAATACATACATCCAAAAAGAAGGAAGAAATCAAAACATTAACCCTAAACTCAAACAAACAGAGTAGCAAAAGAAGCCCCTGGGCACCAGAAAAAAGGAAATAATAAAAATTAGAGCGGAAATAAATGAAATAGAGAATAGAAAAACAATTGAAGGAGTCTCAACAAGACCAAAAACTGGCTCTTTGAAAAGATCAACAAAATCAATAAACCACTGGCCAAAATGACAAAGGAAAAACTTGAGAGGAAGCAAATAACCTGAATAAGAAATGAGATGGGCGATATCACAACAGACTGAGCTGTAATTAAAGAATCATAACAGAACACTATGAAAAAATGTACTCCAACAAATTTGAAAACCTAGAGGAAATGGACAAATTTCTAGAAACACACTACCTACCTAAAAGAAAACAAACAGAAGTAGAAAAATTAAATAAACCTATAACAAAAGAAGAGGCTGAATAGGTAATTAGAAAACTCCCAACGACAACAAAAAAAAGTCCTGGCCCTGATGGCTTCACTGAAGAATTATACCAAACTTTCAGAGAAGTGTTAACACCACTACTACTAAAAGTATTTCAGAGCATAGAAAAGGATGGAATATTCCCAAACTGATTCTATGAAGCCAGCATAACCCTGATACCAAAACCAGGTAAAGACACCACAAAAAAAGAAAATTACAGACAAATATCCCTCATGAACACAGACACAAAAATCCTCAACAAAATTCGACAACATATAAAAAAAATCCTCAACAAAATTCAACAACATATCAAAAAAATAATTCACCATGAGCAACTGAGATTCATACCAGGTATACAGAGATGGTTCAACATTAGAAAAACAACCAATGTAATTCATCACATAAATAAAACAAAAGAACCACATGATCTTATCAATTGATGCTGGAAAAGCATTTGACAAAGTCCAACCCCCATTCAAGATAAAAAAACTCTCAGCAAAATAGGAATAGAGGGGAAATTCCTTATCATAATAAAAAAAAAAAAAAAATTTTTTTTTTTTTAAAAGGCATTAATACAAAGCCAACAGCCAACATCATCCTAAATGGAGAGAGTCTGAAAGCATTCCCCTTGAGAACGGGAACCAGAAAAGGTTGCGGTTTATCACCACTCTTATTCAACATTGTGCTGGAGGTCCTAGCCAGAGCAATAAGGCAAGAAAAAGAAATAAAGGGCATCTAAATTGGTAAAGAAGAAGTAAAAGTATCCCTATTTGCAGATGATATGATCTTAAAAAAAAAAAAAAAAAATGATCTTACACACAGAAAACCCCAAAGAATCCACAAGAAAACTACTGGAACTAACTGAAGATTTCAGCAAAGTATCAGGATACAAGATAAACATACAAAAATCAGCATGATCCCTCTACACCAACAAAGAGAACTTTGAGGAGGAAATTACTAAGTCAATACCATTTACAATAGCCTCCAAGAAGATACAATACTTGGGAATAAATATAACCAGAGACATAAAAGAGCTATACAAAGAAATCTACAAGACACTACTGCAAGAAACCAAAAGAGGCTTACATAAATGGAAAAACATACCTTGCTCATGGAGAGGAAGACTCAACATTGTGAAAATGCCTATTGTACTCAAAGTGATCTACAGATACAATGCAATCCCAATCCAAATTCCAATGGCATTTATTAACAGGATGGAGAAACAAATCACCAACTTTATATGGAAAGGAAAGAGGCCTTGGATAAGTAAAGCATTACTGAAAAAGAAGAACAAAGTGGTAAGCCTCACGTTACCTAATTTTAGAAAATATTATACCGCCATGGTAGTCAAAACAGCCTGGTACTGGTACAACAAAAGATACATAGACCAGTGGAACAGAATTGAGAATCCAGACTTAAATTCATCCACCTAGGAGCAGCTGATATTTGACAAAGCCTGTTAAATGAAGAAAAGATAGTCTCTTTAACAAATGGTGGTGGCATAACTGGATATCCATCTGCAAAAAAATGAAATAAGACCCATACTTCACACCATGCAGAAAAACTAACTCAAAATGCATCAAAGACCTAAATATAAAATCTAAAATGATAAAGATCATGGAAGGAAAAATAGGGACAACACTAGGAGCCCTAATACATGGCATAAACAGAATACAAACATTACTAACAATGCACAAACACCAGAAGAGAAACTAGATACTGGGAGCTCCTAAAAAACACATTCATCCAAAGATGTCACCAAAAGATTAAAAACACAACCTACAGACTGGGAAAAAATTTTTAGCTATGACATATCTGATCAGGGTCTAGTCTGTAAAATCTACAAGACACTGCAAAACTTCAACAACAAAAAAGAAAAATAATCCAATTAAAAGATAGGCAAAGGATATGAACAGACACTTCACCAAAGAAGACATTCAGGTAGCTAACAGATACATGAGGAAAAGCTCACAATCATTAACCATTAAAGAAATGCAAATCAAAACTACAATAACATCTCACCCCAACAAGGCTAGCATTAATCCAAAAAACACAAAATAATAAATGTTGGAGAGGTTGGGGAGAGACTGGAACACTTACACACTGCTGGTGGGAATGTGAAATAGTATGACCACTTTAGAAATCAATTCGGCACTTCCTTAAAAAGCTGGAAATAGAAGTGCCATTAAAAAAAACCCAGTGCCGTCGAGTCCAGTAATCCCACTCCTTGGAATATATCCTAGAGAAATAAGAGCTGTCACATGAATAGATATATGCACACCCATGTTCACTGCAGCATTGTTCACAGTAGCAAAAAGATGGAAACACCCAGATACCCATCAACAGATGAAGGGATAAACATAATTATGGTATATTCACACAGTGGAATACTACATAACGATAAAGAACAATGATGAATCCGAGAAACATAACATGGATAAATCTGGAAGCCATTATGCTGAGTGAAATTAGTCAGTCGCAGAAGGACAAATATTGTATGAGACCACTATTATAAGAACTCAAGAAAAGGTTTAACTATAGGAGAAAACATTCTTTGATGGTTACAAGGGTGGGGAGGGCGAAAGAGGGGAATTCACTAACTAGATACTAGACAAGAATTATCTTGGGTGAAGGGAAGGACAACACACAGTACTGGGAAGTCAGCACAACTGGACTAAACCAAAAGCTAAGAAGGTTCGTGAACACAACCAAACACTCCAAAGGACAGCGTAGCAGGGTCGGGGGTCTGGGGACCATGGTTTCGGGGGACACCTAGGTCAATTGGCATAACAAAGTTTATTAAGAAAATGTTCTGCATCCCACCTTGGTCAGTGGCATCTGGGGTCTCCAAAGCTAGCAAGCAGCCATCTAAGACACATCAATTGGTCTCAACCTACCTGGAGCAAAGGGGAATGAATACCAAAGACACAAGGAAAATACTAGTCTAACAGACAAAAAAGAAAAAAAAAATTTTTTTTTAAACAGACAAAAAGGACCACATAAACCAGAGACTCCATCAGCCTGAGACCAGAAGAACTAGGTGCTGCCTGGATACCACCAATGACTGCCCTGACAGGGAACACAACAAAGAATCCCTGATGGAGCCAGAGAAAAGTGGGGTGCAGAACTCAAATTCACATAAAAAAACCAGACTTAACGGTCTGACTGAGTCTAGAGGAGCCCCAGAAGACATGGCCCCCAGACTCTCTGTTAACCCAGAACTAAAACCATTCTTGAAGCCAACTCTTCGGACTAAGATTAGACTGGACTATAAGACATAAAATGTACTCGTGAAGAGCCTGCATCTTAGTTCAAGGAGATATGCAAGACTAAATGGACAGTTCCTATCTGGAGGTGAGATGAGAAGGCAGAAAGGGATACAGGAAATCTGGCTTGGAAAGGGGGAGTGTGCCGTCACATTACAGGGATAGCAACTAGGGTCACATAACAATGTGTGTGTAAATTTTTGTATGAGAAACTAACTTGAGCTGTAAACTTTCACCTAAAGAGCAATAAAAAAATTTTTTAAAAAACCACGTCCAAGTGCTACATTGGAACCTTAGGGTGAAATCCTAAGATTGTGTCAAGTGTGTATTACTGCTATATCCCAGACCGAAACATTCTTGCAGCTGTTGAACGTGATATATTCCTAAGCCTAGAATCTAATGTAGAGTTGAAGGAGGCTTGAAAGAGAAAGTCTCCTGTGTAGACTTTTCCATTGGTGGCCCCAATGAACCTCACCTCCTGATATTCACATACTTGTGTGGTTCCCTCCCACATTGACTTTGGGCTTATCCATGTGGCTTGTTTGGCCAGTGGGATATTAGCAAATGTGATGTGCGCAGAGGCTTGGTAAGTTGTCCTTGGGGTTGTCCTCTTGGAATACTCACCCTGGGAACCCAGCTGCCTTGGTAAAATGTCTGGACTTCTGTTGGGGAGCCACATGAAGAGAGAGTGAGAGAGGGCAGCAGGCATTCCAGACACCCCAGCTGAGGCCCTAGACATGTGACTGAGGCCTTCTTGACTTTCCACCCCAGTCAGCCACCAGCTGACTGCAGGTAAGCGAATGACCCTAGTTAAGACAGCATGGAGCAGGACCACCTGGCCAAGTCCTGAACATACCCACAGGGTCATGAGAAATAATCATTGTTTTAAGCTACCGAGGTTTGAGGTAGTCTGTTATAAAGCAGTAGAAACACTCTACACAATGAACATCCAAAACTGTTAGAAACACTGAATATTTGTGAATTCGGATTTTCTAATTTGTAAATATTAATAGCTAAGAAAAAAAAGACAGGCTGGATGTCCTAGGTCTCCAGCTATTTATCACCAGTTAGACATAAATCCCAGGTGAAAGACAGCAAATACCATTCCCTTCACTGATTTAAAACAAGTGGAAATAATTAAATTTTTTTTTTTTTTTTACAATTTACAAAATGTGTTGAAACTACACATTATTTAACCTAAAATTGGTGAACTACATATGTGTAGTCATTAACTGATGGGTGAAACTAAAACCCCGGGAAGAACTGCCTTAGAACCCCCCACAAAGCTGGCTGGCCTCTGACTGCATTTTCAGAGTGTTAGGGGAAGAAGAAAAGAAGCACCTGGGGCATTTAAGTGATAAAACCAACCAACCAATCCACTGCCATAGAGTCAATTCCAACTAATAGCGACACTGTAGGACAAAGTAGAACTGCCCCATACTGCTTCCAAGCAGCGCCTGGTGGATTCAAACTGCTGACCCGTTGGTTAGCAGCCGTAGGTCTTAACACTATGCCACCAGGGTTTCCAAGTGATGAAAGGCAGGTTACAAAATAGCATGTAATATCGGATCCCACCGAAAGACCCAATTTCTCCACTTACTCCTATGGAGGAGCCTTGTGGATATCATGTTGGGTAAAAAAAAGGAAAATGGAGAAGTGTATGTGGAATGTTTCCATTTTTCTACGAGGAAAAGTATATATGCTGATATTTTAAAAAATAAAAAAATAAAAATTTTTAAAAATGATTACCTACAGGAGGAGAAGGGTAGAAAAGACAAGGAGAGACGCTAAACTTCTTTGAATATACTTCGTTCTGTAAATTTGACTTTGGAACTACCTACATATTTCTCATAAATGGAAAACAAAATTAAATGAAAAAGAAATCCCTAAAAATCCAAAGAAACATGAAACAAATGCGCCTCACTTTGAATACAGTTGGTGGTTCTCTCACAGAGAACAATGATTCTAACTTACTGTCAGTAATTTAACTGTATATCCCTAGTGGGATATACTGTCCAAGCAGAAAGAACTGCAAAACCACAAAACTATTCAACTCTCACCAGTAATCACAGTGTTGGTGGTAATGTTAGTATTGCTATTCTGAGGTTGTGTGCATGGTTTCTGGGATAGCGAATGAGTAATTATACTGGCCTTGTTGAGAACTGGGAGTTTTGGTATGAGAGAAAGGGATAACAGGTGTAAGTTGACGAAGCAAAGAAAAACTTGTAGTCTTGAACTGGAGTTAGAAGTATCAGTATGAACTCATGATGTATTTTATCTTTAAATATATATATATAATTTCTGGCTCCCTGGGTGATGCAAATGGTTAAGTACTCAACTACTAGTCCAAAGGTTGACAGCTCGAACCCCTACCCAGAGGCGCCTTGGACGACAGGCCTGGCTATCTGCTTCCGAAAGGTCACAGCCCTTGAAAATCCTATGGAGCAGTCCTATTCTGACACACATGGGGTCACCATGAGTCACAACTGACTCAACAGCAACGAACAATAACAACATATTTATTTCTTAGCTTTAACCATCAAAAAGGCCTAGAAACAATTACCCACTTGATGGTAACAAGCATCTTCGACAACCAGGTTACAGGAGAATTGGAAGAGCACGCAGGCAGCACTTAGGCCATGGGCTGGCATAATATATCTGGGCCCTTGAAAGCCTTCAGGATAGAGAAGCCTGTAAGGCATTCCAGGATTTTCTGAGCAGAAGCAAGATTGGAGCCAGCCTGGGTCTAATCTGGCTCAAGCATTTACTAGCTGGGTAACATCACCTAGATTGCTGCAACCATTTCCATCCCTATTCCAGCCATTCTCCACACCATGACCAAAGCGATCTTTCTTACACCTCAGATCTTCTCACTGGTTAAAATTTTTCATGGCTCCTTCAGTGCTCAGACTAAACTACTAGCTCCTTAACATGGTCTACAAAGGTCTTCAAATCTCCATCCTCTCCTCACATCCCCTTGATCATCCTCACCTTTGTCCCCAACAGCACTTGCGTTTCTTCAATTGGACCAAGCTCCTCTATATGCCTTTAAACTTGCTACTTTGCGTGGACCACCCATCCTCTTCCTCACCTCCAATCCCATTCCAAACCATCCTTCCATTGGTTAATGTCCACTTGTTCTTCACAACTCAGCTCTGGCAGTTGTCTCCTCTGGGAAGCTTGCCCTGACAGGAACCCCTACTCTGTGATGCCACAGGCTGGCTCCACTTCTGCTGCAACAGAGGGGCCCAGTCTCACTGAGGGACTTGCTTCTACAGACAATGAAGTGAAAACCTCAGTGAACCAAAAATATCCTTGAAAATACCATAAACCACTTATTATTGGAACAGTTGGCTGTTTCTTTGGTTGAGCACCTGATGAGACAGTGTCTTAAATTTAAGGTCCATAATTTAATATACAAAAGAAAACCCCTATAAACATTTTAACTCTAGACCCTCACACCAGAGCACAGAGACGTTTGTGCTGTGAAAGGCATGAGGAGTCAGCAGATGGCCTTTCACTCCCCCTAGACTCGAGCTGGGGGGCGGGAGCTGGTTGCTTGCCTTGCTTCAGTTGCCGTTGAGTTGACTCTGACACCATGTGTGTCAGAGTTGACCTGTGTTCCACAGGGTCTTCAGTGGCCGATTTGTCAGAAGTATATCATCAAGCCTTTTTTCCAAGGTGCCTCTGAGTGGACTTGAACCTTCAACTTTTTGGTTAGCAGCCAAGTGTGTTAACTGTACCACCCAGGGACTCCATTTTAATACTATGCCCCCTCCCCTACCTTTTCTTTTTCTATCGCTGAGCAGGTACAGTCGAAATTACCAAAGTTAAATGTGTGAATAGCAGGGTCTCCTGTATATGTGTAGGAGCCCTGGTGGCATAGTGGTTAAGTGCTTGGCTGTGAACCCAAAGGTTGGTGGTTCGAACCCACCAGCTGCTCCACAGGAGAAAGATGTGGCAGTCTGCTCCTGGAAAGACTGCAGCCTTAGAAACCCTATGGGGTCAGTTCTACTCTGTCCTATAGGGTGGCTATAAGTTGGACTCAACTTGACAACAGTGGGTTTGGTTTGGTGTTTTCCTGTATAAGTCGCTTCTTCCTTCCCCCCACACCTTCCCTCCCCCCATGACAGAAGCGTCATTGAATTCATTACTGGAGTCCCAGGACTTAAAGTACATACTGCCTAGAAGAAACACAGCATGTTGGTTGAATGAACAGATGGTTTAACTTCTGCAGAGATGGAGATAATGAAACAATCCATTCTGTCACCAGAACAAGAAAAGTGGACCCACTGGTTCAAAGTTTCTATTGGTTTACTAGGATTCTAGCTGGAATTCATTTTCTGAGGCAGAGGTTTCCAAAGAAAAACTCCAAACCTGCTGCCATCAAGTTGATTCTGACTAAGAGCAACCATATACGACAGAGTGGAACTGCCCCACAGGGTTTCCACGGCTGTAATCTTTAAGGAAGCAGACTGTTACATCTTCTTCCTATGGAGCAGCTGGTGGGTTTGAACTGCTGACGTTTTGGTTAGCAACCAAGCTCTTTAGCCACTGCACCACCAGGGTTCCTTCTTTTCCCAGAGAAAAGCAGGGCTGAAAGACTCAGAAGGCTCCAGGTCCACTGATCAGCAGATAACCAGTATTTCTGAGAAGCCTCTCTGTGGCTGGACCCTACTCATCGATAAGGTCTGGCTGGGTTCCAACTGCTGGTCTGCTTGTTCTTCTTTTCCCTAATCCAGTTTTCACGAGATGAGCCTCATTAAGAAAGGCAGGGGGTTATCCTTTAAAATGACTCTTCACAGAAGGACTGACTTTAATAACCCAGAGCAAGACCCCCTTTAAGGTACAGAGTGATTCTGGCACATCAGTTACGTGTTACACAAAACAGACGTGAGTCTTCAAAATCAAAGGCATTTTTCATTCATGTGCAGAAGGGATCAGTGAGCTGCATGAAAACTGGGGTGCATAAAAGTCCCGGGGGCCTCCGTCCACAGCAGGAAAAGCTCAGAGTAGACTGGGCACAGGAGGAGCCAGGCCTGGCCGCCCATAACTCAGAGATAGAAGGCTGCGATCTTCACGCGCCGTCTCTGTTTCATGTGCGGGCGCCTGTCTCTGATCTTTTGGCAGTTGTCTAATCGCCAGTGACTGTTTCTGTAGACATGAGGGTCTGCTAAATGTGTAAGGTCTGCATTTTTCCAGGGGAGACTCTTTCCTTTGCACATAAGCCAAAGATTCCTCTGTACGCATTCTTTCTTACACAGGTCATCAGATTATTATGCTGGATATATATTTATAAATATATATATGAATGCACACAGCTGAGTATATATATATATATATATAAATATATATGTGTATATATTTATATATCTGGTAACACAAGGCGGCGGGGATGCTGGATGGAAAGACCAATAATGCAATGTGCATGTCCTAAACTTCTTTCAGACATGAAGACTGCATGCCTCACCCAGTATTAGGTAGATACTTTAAGTTGTTTGTTTCTCAAGACTAGACATGGTTTTACTTTCAAGTCAGCTTCCTCTGGCCCAGTCTCCACTGTAACAAAAGACACACATTTGGAAGTTTTTGAACCAAGTGGGGGGCACATTTAAAGTTACTACTCCAACAAGGGTCAAACCCTAACCATATCAGCTTGGTAAGCTGCCCCATTAGTAACCAAGAGTATAGTTGCATTGAACTTAATTAAGAAACAGATGAAATGCTATTATGCAAATATGGCAGCAAATAGGTTTCACATGAAAGCCACTTCTAATTATAATGTTCAACCAACCAACCAGTTGCCATCAAGTCAATTTTGATTCATGGAGACCCCGTTTGTGTCAGAGTAGAACTGTATACTATAGGGTTTTCAATGGCTAATTTTTCAGAAGTAGACAGCCAGTCCTTTCTTCCAAGGTGCCTCTGGATGGACTTGAACCTCCAACCTTTCGGTTAGCAGCTGAACATGTTAACATTCTGCATCACCCAGAAACCTAATTATGATGATAGCTGACATTTATTGAGTATATATGAAATATTATATTAGAATATTTCATATATATATGTGGCTTACATGAATTGATTCAATTAGCCCTGTGAGTAAGTACTATTATTACTCATTTTCCATAGATGAGCAAACTGAGGCAAAACAATTTGCTGAAGGTCACATAGCTAGTAGGTGGTGGAGCCAGGATGTGAAAGCAGGTAGTCTGGTTGCAGAGTCCTTGCTCTTGGCCACCGCACACTCCTGCCTCCCAAAGGGCAGATTATCCAACAGGCAAGGTGAATGCTACGTATTAATAAGTAAGCACAAGTAAGCCCATACTTACTTGTGCTTAGTGGGTCATCTGCCCCTATCAGGGATTTTAAATTTGAAAAGAGGCTTTGATTCTGTAGGAAGGTGCTGTGGGATTTGGGATAGAGACAGATGCCAGCCATCCCTAGACACACAATCTTTGGTGTGGTGAAAAAATGTGAAACTGTTCACTACAGATGATCTGGTAAGCAAGGTAAATACCTTGCTTACTTTGCCTATTGGATAACCTCCTTCTGCTGCCTCCCAGCTGATGGGTAATGGCTGTCTGAGGTTGGTGTTCAAGTCTAAGGTCAAAGTCAGGTTCAGGGGAGCAGGCTGCCCTAACTGAGTAGGAATGCTGTAAAGTGGCCCCAGACTCCGAATGGAAGCACACGTATGTGTGTTTGCCATCCTTGACTTTATTTAAAAGAAAAGGTCCTACGACATCTGTACTATCAGAACTGTGCTGGCTCATAATCTCTACAAGTATTTACTCCTAGATTTTTGTAACAGTTAATGCTGAATGAAGTAATTAAAATAACTCTCCCTGCAGGCAGAACAGGTAATGAAACACTAACAGCCTCCCATTTCATTTTCCGGACCAATGTTTATATATTTCAGGTTTTGACAAATTGTAGACTTACTTGGGACATGGAAGACCCAGAGTAATGATAAAGAAATATTTTCAGTAACTCAGAAAGACAGTTGCTATGCCAGGCTACCATTGCCAAACACTCTGACCAAGGACACAATAGAAGGTCCCAGTTAGTATGGGAGAAAAATATAAAATAAAACTCAATTTCATAAAAAAGACCACACTTTCTGGAATGACAGAGACTGGGGGAACCCCTGAGACTATCACCCTAAGACACCCTTTTAACCTGGAACTGAAGGCACTCTCAGAGGTCACCTTTCAGCCAAAATAATAGACTGGCCCATAAAATAAACAGTAACACCTGTGAGGAATGTGCTCCTTAGAACAATCAACTATATGAGACCAAGCAGGCAACATTTGCCCAAAAGCAAAGATGAGAAGGCCGGGAAGGGCAGGGAAACTGGAGGGAGGGAAAGGGGAAGGCAAGATGGAAATGCGGGAGAGCGCTGACATATTGCGGGGACAGCAACCAATGTCACGGAACAATTTAGGTATGAATTGTTGAATGGGAAACTAATTTGCTGTGTAAACTTTCACCTAAAGCACAGCAAAATGTTAAAAAAACACACACACAATAAAATGTTTAAAAAAAAAAAGACATTTGCTCATGCTGAGATTTCTGCTTTGGGGACCCAGCCCTACTGCTGCCATCTTTAATGCAATCAATACTTTAGGAGAGGGTGCTCCCTAGTACTGATGACCCCATTTACTCACACAGAGCCATTTAAGGGAAGGCAGAGCTTTCAGCTTTGGGATAGACTGGGCGTTGAACAGCCCCTGCCACGTGGCAGACTGGCAGGCAGGCAGTTGCAAAGGCTGAGGCTTGACTGGGTAAATGATGAAAATCAGTGTAAGGCTTTGATAAAAACAGAAAATAGGCTAGATCTAAAATAAGATCAGGCTGTGGGCAAATGTAAACTAACCTTATTTTTTAATGTCTATATCAGATATGATAAGTACACTGTACAATAGGAATCCACAACCTGTCAGTTTGTTGTACTGTGGTGGCTTGCGTGTGGCTATGATGCTGGGAGCTATGCAACTGGTATTTCAAATACCAGCAGGATCACCCATGGTGGACAGGCCTCAGTAGAGCTTCCACACTAACACAGACTAGGAAGAAAGGCCTGGAGATCTACATCCAAAAATTAGCCAATGAAAACCCAAGGATCACAACAGAATATTGTCTGACATAGTGTGGGAGAGCACTCAAAATACACAGTGGCTGCAACAATGGACTTGCGCGTACCAACAATTGTGAAGATGGTACAGGACCGGGCAGCATTTCCTTCTGTTATACTTGAGGCTGCCATGAGTAGGAGCCGACTCGATGAAAACTAACAACGACAACACAATAGGAATGAAACTTATTTAACTTAGTGACAGATATACGGTCAGTTTTATCTGATGCCATTTACAATTGATACTTTGAAGAAATAAACAGGGCTTTACAAATCACGTTAACATGTTAGCATAGTTGCTCAATTATCCAAAAGCAGATTGGCTGCTACTCTCAGTTGACTGAGGACAAAATCCATGTAAGTAAATTTTTGAAATTGTTCTTCTTTGCTTAGTAATTTAAACAACTTTCACATACATTGTCTAGTTCAGTGGTTCTCAACTGGGGGCGATTTTGCCCCCTGGGGGACATTTGGAAATTTCTGGAGACATTTTTGGTTGTCACTCTGGAGGGTGTTATTGGCATCTACTAGGTAGAGGTCAGGGATGCTGCTAGACACACTGTAGTGCACAGGACAGCCCCCACTATTGGCTCCAAATGCCAGCAATGCTGAGGTTGAGAAACCCTGGTCTGGCTTGATATTTACACATACAACAAGAGAGTTAACCTTTATTCCTCACCACAGGGCAGGCAACTGTTCTAAGGGCTTCATCTGAATTACCCTAATTGTCCTGTACACCTATGGGGTAGGTACCATTCTTACTCCTGTAAAAGCCTGTGTGGGGTGCACGAAGCAGGTCGGTAGGTTATAACCTACTGAACAAATGAGAAAACTGAGATTTAGCTTATGGAAGAGCCTGGGTCTTCTGACTCCAGTCCAGGGCACAGCAGTGCCTCTGTCTCTCTCCACGTGCATGGAACACAAGGAGGGGCACGTGGGCTTTGCAATTTCATTCTTTGTTGATAATACGCCTGCAAATCCATGGTCAGGCCAGCGGCACTAAGGTAAGTCGTGCTGGCTGTCACCTGGAAAGAGATGAAAAATCGCCCCACCAAATGACCTCTGTGGGCCCCCAGGAAGCTGTGCAGTACCAAGAGCATCTCTGCTGACTTAGGTGCTCTGTTTTGGGAAGGGTGATACTGGATAGCAGGCTGAAATGCCCAGCTGGGTTAGGAACAGGAACTGGTTCTCTGAGCATTCATTTCAGCAAGGCCTCCTTTGCTACTGTGGGTCTTAGTGGGGACAGGACGATGGAGAGGAAGAAAGTGCGAACATCAGCTCTGAAGAATCAGAAACTTGTTTACGCAAGTGAGAAGCAGAATCTTAGGTTGCTGGACAAGAGCTTTTCCTACATTAATTTGGCCTTTCGTGACAATTTCCTCTGGCAGGGGCTCTGCGGGCAGGGCTACGGGAGGCTGGGAAAGTGTTCCCAAGGCCTGCCCTGAGGTGTGATGGGGTTGGAACCCTGTGGGAGGGACGTGTGGTCCAATATACCCTGCTGCTTCAGGAGAAGTCATGCCAACACGCAAAGAGAGCAAAGTGGGGAGCAAGTGCCCAAGGGGTGGGTACTCTGGCACCCCTGAAAATCCAAGGGCCGGCTGTCCGAAAGGTGGAATCCGAAGCTCTTCTCAGAGCCTACAACAGTGGATCTCACATTTTAGGTTGCATTGGATTCACCTGGAGGGTTTGTTAAAACAGACTGCTGGGCTCCACCCACAGTTCGAGTCAAGTGTGTCTAGGGAGGGGCCTGAGAATTTGCAATTCTAACAAGTTCCCAGGTGATGCTCGTGCAACTGGTCCAGGGACCACACTTTGAGAACCACTGGCCTAGAACCATTCCAGCTGTCAGATTTCTCCCTCAGCTCCCAGGATCTCCTATAATTATTTAACTATCTTGTTCAGTGCCGTTGAGTTGATTCCGAGTCACAGCGACCCTACTGGACACAGTAAAACAGCCCCACAGGGTTTCCTAGGCTGAAATCTTCCCGGGAGTAGATTGCCAGGTCTTTTCTACCACAGAACAGCTAGTGGGTTCCAACTGCAAGCCTCCTGGTTAGCAGCGAGCGCTTAACCACTATGCCACCAAAAAGCCAAAAGCCAAGCCAGTTGTCGTCAAGTCGATTCTGTCTCATAGCCACCCTGTAGGACAGAGAACTGCCCCATAGGCTTTCCAAGGCTGCAAATCTTTACGGAAGCAGATTGCCACATCTTTCCCCTTTGAAGTAGCTGGTGGGTTCCAACCGCCACTGTTTTGGTTAGCAGCCGGGTACTTTAACCACTGTGCCACCAAAAACTCGTATCAAACCCCATGCTGTCGAGTCGATTCTGACTCATAGCAACCCTATAGGACAGAGTAGAACTGCTCCATATGGTTTTCAAGGAGCAGCTGGTGGATTTGAACTGCCGATTGTTTGTTTAGCAGCTATAGTTCTTAACCACTACGCCACCAGGGCTCCTTATTTAACCACAAAGGGTATTCTATTCCAATATTTTCAAATAGTGTTCATAAGAATTACTATATGAAGTATGGCAAACTCATCAAACCTCCATTCCAATTATAGCCAACGTGTAAATGCAAACTTCGTTCCAGTGACAAATACAGATCCGGAGCCATCACCTGTTTTAATTTGTTCACGCCACTCCACGTCCGGATGATCGCGGGGAATTAACCAGACTTAAAATTTATTATGCAGGAAATAAGTGCTATTACCTGGACTTGAAAAATACTTTAACACCATAGCGTGAGATTTGAGACTTGAGAGCAACAATGTGAGTTTCAGGTTATTCGGAAATTTTCTGCCACGACGCCCTGATCACAATAAGCTTGATTTGCCGAAGCGAGTCTCTTCACTGCCTCTGGAGCCTGTGTCTGAAATTCAGATTGGTAGCTCGGGTTTGGTAACAGCACGTATTTCTGGATCACCTTTTTTTTTCTTCTTCTTCCATTTAGAACTGCCTTTTATAGGTTGACTGTAACTTCCAACCAACCTTGGCCCTGTGGGGTTGAGGTAGTAAAAATCCAACTTTTGGTCAGCAAATGAAATAAATGGTGCTCGAGACACATATGGAGTAAATATGGATGGTAAAGAGGTGCTACTTTTACAGTCACTTTTCTGACCATCCGCTTCACAGCGCAATTATTTGCAGGTCTCTCAGGAACCGGCTTCTCCGTTACTCAGCCGGCCAAGGAACAGAGGGGCCTGGCTACTAGCCCTAATGTACTCACTCTCACGTGACTCATTACTGCAGATAAAGGTGTCGGCCAAAAATACTCTGAAGCAGCTGAAAACTATCTCACTAGGCAGCACCCAAGCAAGGCCTTAAAAAAAAAAAATCTCTTACTTGAGTCTCAGCACATGGAAGCGTTTTGAGCGTCGGTTCCGGGACTCCCGCGCTGACGACAGGCCTCACTTTGATGTCAGAGGTAAATGGTTGTTCCAGGTAAGTGTGTTTCTCTAATTCCACCACCTTCCTTCCTCCCCATCACAGTTAAACAGGGAGGCTTTCACAAATACCTTTTGCAAAACCCGACAGTTTCTGCACTTGGATCTCATTTCCAAGCTCCCTTTTCCAAAGGCATGGAAACCCTGGTGGCATAATGGTTAAGTGCAATGGCTACTAACCAAAAGGTCAGTAGTTCGAATCCACCAGGTGCTGCTTGGAAACTCTTTGGGGCAGTCTACTCTGTGCTATAGGGTTGCAAGGAGTTGGAATCGATTCGACGGCAATGGGCCTGGTCTGGGTCTTTTCCAAAGGAAGCTCGGGGTTTGCCTTTCCTAACTCTTTTCTGCTAAGGCTCTTTGCTACTAAGGCAGTACAGGACAGGCAGTGCTGTTAGAAAGGACTGTGATATGATTGTTACCAACGAAAACAAGAACAAACATTTGTGAGCATTTGTTATGTACCAGGCACTGTGCTAGGCCTTGTAGAGGCTTTGTCTCATTTCATCTTAAAAATAGCCCTATGTGTTGCCAGGAGTCCTTGTGAGGAGTCCCCAGCTGGTGCAAACAGTTAACACACTTGGCTGCTAACTGAAAGGTGTAGGTTTGAGCCTGCCCAAGAGGCTCCTCGGAAGGCCTGGTGATCTACTTCCAAAAAATCAGCCATTGAAAACACTATGGAGCACAGGTCCATTCGGACACAAGTGACGTCGCCATGAGTCAGAACTGATGACAGCAAGTGACTTTCTAATTGATACTATTATTATCCCTATTTTGAAGAAGGGAAAACTAAAAGAACAAGACAATATATCTAGGGTGATATAACTATTGAGTGAGCAGACTGAAACATAGGTTTAGAACCTGTATTCTTAATGACTATGTCACCTGTAGGGTTTTTTTTTTTTAATTATTGACAAGGTTTATAAGAACAAATTAAATATTTGAAATGAAAGGCCAATTCTTGGGTCTCATTTACTTGCTTATTTCACTCATTTGTATTAACTTTGCCTTTCCCTAATGTCTTTATCAAGAAACAAAGCAAAACCTGTGACAGTACCTGTTAACATTCAATATATAACATTTTTACACATTTCTGTTCTATGGTCCAAAGCTATTTTTATCTTAATTTCTCATAAGAAGGATGTTTTATTTTAAAATTCAGAGGCAGATTATTTAACAAACTAAGACAGTCAATATAGAAGATAATTTTAGTCTAACTGAGGAGTGGTCCATATGTTGATCACCTAGAATTCTGATTGGCCAAAATTTAAAACCCAACAGCCCTGATTCCACAAATACACTAAATTTCTTTAATGAGAAAACACATTTATGATCACTTTTGAAAAACACTTTGTCAGAGACATCCACTGGTGTCTACACATTACCTTCTGTTGGCATTATACCTCCTACTTTTATCATCATTATGAAGGTGGCCAGGGTTCCTGTGAAGATCAGCATCTTATACAGGCAAAGCAGTTAATAAAAATCAGTTCATTTACTCTCAGCCAAGGGTGCTCGTACTTAATCTCACACTCTCCCCAAGTTTTTGAAGTTGTTCTGTGTTGATATTGGTCTGTCCTTAATATAAAATGTTTCTATAGACATTTTTGCAGAGTTAGCACTAAAACTACCAATTGATGACACTTTGAAGGCAAAGCAGAACTGTCCCTTCAGTGTTGTCTTCACTGAATTTCGACGTTCACTGCTGTCATACCCATCTGGCTGAACACTGATATTTCATAGTTTATAAAAATTCCTACCTACGTGAGTTTAAAAACTGATCTGCACAAAAGGAATGAAAAAAAACTCCATATACATGTTTTTAAAAATATAGAAATAGTATGTCACTTCTGTCATGCTGACAACTGGACCTATATATACGCATGCAGGAGAGAAGTCCAGACTTGGCATCTGACAGCTGTGTAGCCTGCATGTTTTTATTACGATGAACACACTTCAGACTGACAGAAGAGGTGTCTATTCAGAATATTTCGTCCACTAAATACTGCGAGGCTCGCTGCGTGCACAGATGCCAGGAGTAGTAATAGCTTTTGTTCTTCTTGATTAAAAGTATTATGTCTGAAGCAATATTAAGCACACTAAAAACCACAACGGGTCGAGAATCTATGACCTTATAGAAAGAAATCCCAAATGCACAAAATACCACTATAAAAGCAAGGAACAATTTCTGCCATGCAAGATTTTAAACTAAACACTGCAGAGAAATGGAATTTAAAACGGCAAAGTCAGATTTACATAACAGTCAAGATCAAAAGGTCAGCGATGAATTTTTCCAACACAACGGGTTAACAAGGATTTAGAAAAGGAAATACATTCTCTTTGCTGGTATAAATCAGATCTTCAAATCCACGCAAGCCACGTCATCGGTCTCTAACTTCTATCTCAAGAAATTAGCTCTTAAACCATTGTTTTTAGGAACTCCATTCTTTCAGTTAAATCACTGTGACTTCCTCTAAGTCAGCATTTGCCAATAATTTCTTTACTGTTTCCTTTAACTCTTCAGCTGTGGGAGATTTCTTCAATTTTTAAATTAAAGGTTCATCATCTGAACTATCCTCAGATTCACTTTCTTTTTGGGGGCTGTTTTGACTCTTCTTGGTGATGTTGCTATCTGCCTTCCTAACATTAGCACTGTTTATGGATTTTTTACTTTTAGAAGTGGTTTCTGGTCTAGGTTTTTCTCTTTTAGATGTCTTTTTTGGTGGCTGCTCCTCTTCACTTTATCTTCATCATCTGAAGATTCTTCCTGGTTTTTCTTGGCATCTTCATCACTACAAGATTCATCTGACAGAAACTCAGGACATTTGGTTCGCTTAGCCTTCCTTGCCACTCTAGAGCTGTTCTGTTCCTTACTGCTGCCTTTACTGGAAGTGTTTTTGGATTTTGGCAATGGTTTGCTAGAAGGCTTTGGATGCATTAAGAAAGTCAAGAGCCACTTCACCAGTTCACTATTTACACCTGATCTCTCCATATCAAGAACTCTGCAGATGCTCTTTAACATGGCATTTCTGAATTTTTTCAACATTTCATCCTTCTTGTTATGTTGGGCACTTCCTTTTTCAAATGGAAAGCCATCGAACTGACCCACATTCTTCTTTAATGAGGATGCCCTGTGCAAGTGTAAATGGTTCTGTCAGGAAGAGACTTGCATTGCCTGCCTCTCTACTTTGTTCTCTCTTGCCTTTCACGGTGAGACTCTTTTTCTTCCTCCTCCTCCTTGTCCTCATCCTCCTCTTCACTTTCCTTTCTCATGAGAGCATCTCAGGGTCCTTCTCGGAGGTGGGCTGGGAGGGGGTTCCCTCTCCTTCTGCAGCGGGGGCTGAGGAGGACATGCTGTTGTTGACCTGCGGGTGGGGAGGAAGCTTGAGGTCTTGATCCCGGAGGCGCCCTAGGGTCATACCCTTGCCAGGCACCATGGTGCCAGGTGGAAAAGACTGTGACCAGTGGACTGCAGCAAACTGATCCTCCAAGTTGCCTCCTCCCGCAGCTGGGACAGCAGCACTCCCTCCCTAGGGTGGGTTCCCTCCTGCTCTGCCCGCTGTCACGGGTTCCCGAGGCAGGAACCTATGGGCTGAGCCCCCCTCCTTTTTTAAATAAACTTACTTATTAAAGTATACCATACTTTCAGAAAAGTAAAAAACCCTGAATGTAGAGCTTAATGAACTTTCATAAAATGAACACACCTATATAACCAACACTCGGAAAAAAAGGAATATTACCAGCACCCCAGAAGCCCTCCTGTTCCCTCTCAGCCAATGGCTATGCCCTCTGCAAAGGGAACCATTAACTCAAACCTCCTGTATCACAATTTTGCTGATTTTTGGACTTTATATAATTGGAACCATACAGTATGTACTCTTTTGTTTAATTTCTTTGCCCAATATTATATTTGTGAGATTATCAATATTTACTAGCAGTTCAATTTTCATTGCTGTGTAATATTCCACTGTATGAACATACCACAACTATCTATTCTACTGGTGTTGGGCATGGGTTACTTACAACTTGGGGCTATTACAAATACTGTTGCTATAAACCTTCTTGTACATGTCTATTAATAACACATACATACCAATCCCTGCTGAGCATATACCTAGGAACAGATTTGCTGGGTGACACAAAGTGATTGTATGATAACATTACATACTATGCTCAGCTTTGGTAGATGCTGCCAACAGTTTGGGCTGCTCTGTTATGAATAAGCAAATGCCTAGTAAGGAAAGTGGTAGAGAAAGCTGGGCTCATCTCAGTGAACTTCCTTCTACCTGAGATCTCGGTTTCTCCAGTCCTAGGGTCTTGGCAGGGAAAAAGATGTAGTGAAACCCACGTGAAACTGCACTACAGATTAGTAAGTAAACACAATTAAGCCTGTGGTACCCTGCTTACTGGTTAATCTGCCCCTGGGTCTTGGCAACTCTGAGGCCACAGTTTTCTCTCCCCAGCTCTTCGATTCTGTTGAAAGCTCAGGTCACAGTTGTGGCCTCTTTATAGCTTTGGCTTAGCTTAAGCCTGTCATCCATGAGCCATTTCTGAGCTGGAAAAGGCCTTGCTTGAGGGATGTAATGCAGTGAATTACTTAATATGGTCCTTTCAGCCATGCATGGTCTTGTAACTCCCACACAGTGACTGGGTGGAGCTATGCAAATAAGGTGCTTGTGGCCCACCAAGAGGATTGGACAGCTTGCTAACAATGCAAGTAAGGTGCACAGAACCCTTGTGGCAGTGAGACCATGCAAATAAGGTATATGGAACCCTACTGAGGGGATTGGTCAGTTTTATCATCTCGCTAGGCTTAAAAGAGAGCCAATCCCAGAGATGGAAAGGAGGGGATCTTACTACTACTAAGAAGAAGAGCCAGGAGTGGAGCCTGTCCTTTGGCCCTAGATTCTCTGTACTAAAAACCTAGACCCCGGAAAGAGAAAGAAGAGCTGTAACATCAGAGACAGCAGGATGTGATGAGAAGCAGTAGCAGAGAAATGACAGCAGGAGAACCAGAAGACTGGCACAAGATGGCACAGTGGGCTTCCTGGCCTACAGAGCAAGGCAGCCACAGTGGGTATGCTAACCCACGGAGCTAGAGAGCTTAGCACCTTTGGGCAGGAAGCTTCCTGGCAGAATGGGGGTGTCTCTGGGTACTTATTGGCAGACCTAAACATGATTGTAACACTTGCCCCTGCAGGGCAGATGCCAAGCCAAAAGGCTGAGGGGCTGAGTGCCAGAGAGGCCTGCCTGAGGTCACAGCTGAGAAGCTGTCCTGACCAAAGAACTGTATCCTGAGTTGTTCCTGATCCTGAATTGTAACCTGTTACTTCCCTAATAAACCTCGCAACCATGAGTATGGTCTGTGAGTTCTCTGTGGCCACTGCAACGCATTATCAAATCCAGCAGAGAAGTAGAGAGTGCTGTTCCTTGGTTAGTGGGGTGGCCTTGGGGGAGTCAGTCAGCCACTTTGTGCCTCAGTGTCTTCAAGTGTCTAAAGCGGATCATTATGCTTGTCTTTCCAGATCAGAGCAGAGTTAATCATTTTATCCTTGAAGCTCCCTCAGCCCTGATTAGGCTGACCCTTAGCACTTATCCCAGAATGTGTACTATGACTGACAGACATGTCTCTGCCTCTCCACTTGGTTAGGAGCTCCTTCCGTCCTTACTACAGCACCTCATACATAACAGGTCTGAATGAAAAAGGGCCCTCTGGGTGTTAATGGGAATGGCGCACCACACACTGTAGTACCATGTGAAAAAAGTCAAAATCACCCTAGAAAATGTCATAAATAGCCCCCAAAGTACAGTATACATACTTTGTATGTTCAACCCAGCACAATAATCTTTATATACAATCAATTTTGAGAGCTATATACCAGACTAAAGAAGGGAACAAAGGGCATAACTGAAGATCTGGGCATTCAACCTACTCTGTCCTCGTAATACCCATCAGATCCCTACAGTGAAGGGGGATGTGCAGGTCACAGCCAAGAAAACCCTGCGGAGTGCGGTTCTACCCTGAAACATATGGGGTTGCCATGAGTTGGAACTGACTCAACAGCAATTTTTTTTTTTTTTAGTGACAACTGAGGAGGACCTGCTCACCTGTGGGGCGGCCTTTCATTCTGCTTTTATTATGATGCCTCTATGATGTGAACTCCCGTGTTAGAGATTTTTATCATGAAGAAAATGAAGTGATGTAGGCGCTGGGTTCTCAAGTCAGTGACTAGACGGTTCCCTGGAACCTCCTTCTTTTGCAGGGTTGTAATACACGTTAGCTCGGAAAAGACTTACGGAAAAGTCCGGTGCTGTGTTTGACTTTGTTACTCCCAGTTTCTCCAACTTCTCTGATCCTGGTGTATCCTGGTGTGTCCACCAATGCCACCAGTTGCCATTGTGTTGATTCTGACTCATGGTGAATGGTGACCCCGACGTGTGTCAGAGTGGAAATGGGTTTTTAGTCGCTGATTTTTAGGAAGTAGATCACCAGACCTTTCTTCTAAGGTATCTCTGGGTGAACTTGAACCACCAACTTTTTGGTTAGCAGCCTTGGTGTATAATACCTGTCAACATACTGGGGAACTAGTGCTCGATGTGACATGCTAGTGAGTGCAGTCTTGGACCATTACTCAAAGTGCTTCTGGCTCTAATTTTATAAACAGTTCTCAAGACAAATATTTATCTAGCTTTAGCACTGAGCAATTCAGAACAAACGGGAAAGGAAGGCTGTCAGACAGAAAGAAAAGTAGACAGCTAGCACTCTGGCAGACAAATTACAAAGCATCCATGGAGTTATATTCAGACATTCAACAAATATTACTGCATGGTATGGTCATGGAGGTTCAAAGAAGTAGCAACTGAGTCCATAAGAAAACGTGACATCATTGGCATACTTAAGAAGACAGAAATACATTTATTCTATTTCACCAAGATTAAAATGGAAACATTTGGGTGTGTAAGGGCAAGATTCAATTGTTGGGAACATTTATGCCCTCACAGTACCGGATGAGAAAGCTATCCCTTTATGAGCCGACACTTTGGCCACACACAGGCCTTCCTCCATGTACTGTTCAGAATCAGCCCATCTCAATAAAGACCCAGCTCACTACCTCAGGCAGCATTCTTCACATTGTCAGGCTTCTGTAGAATCTTGACTTGTGTTAGCCAGAAGATATCATGAGGAATTCAACCCCGAATATTCCTTTTTAGGAGTACGGTCTTTTTTAATAAGAAAATTTCAAGATATCTGAACATAATAAAGGTTTATTTATCTTTTAGGTCATTTCCATTGTGGCTCAAATCCAGTATAAGAACAAGCCAATGGGATTAGAGTCCGTGTTGCTGGTACCGCTCCTGTGACCCCGGGCTTGTTTATCACAGATGTTTCAGTCAGTCTACTAGTGTATACAGTCCCTCCCCCCTCGGATTCTTCTTGAGAGAGAACACGCAAAGAAATTATTCACAGGAGCAGAAGTAGTCCTCAAGTCCTCTGTTTCCTCTGAATTGGATATCTTGATTATCCCCTTTAAATAATTATCTTTTCCCACCTTTATTCATTGTACTTGGATAGTTTTAATCTGGGGATAATGTTCATAGACTGCAGTTCCTGGAAGAGCAGCTTGCAGGCGTACGGAATGCGGAGGGAAGACACGTGGCACGATGATTTGCAGTAATGGCACCTGAAACCCAAGTTAGACTATGTTAGCGGGACAGCAGCTCAGAAAGGAAGGCTGGCACCTAGGAAATGAGAATGTTCACTATAGAAGACCATTACCACTATTACCACACTCCATCACATTATTCTATTCCTAGGTGTTCAGTCACACTATCATATATACACAAAACAAACAACCCCCCACCTAGTTTTAAAAGCATGTC
This sequence comes from Elephas maximus indicus, assembly GCF_024166365.1. Lineage (NCBI taxonomy): Eukaryota > Metazoa > Chordata > Mammalia > Proboscidea > Elephantidae > Elephas > Elephas maximus. The sequence goes on along the minus strand of NC_064822.1, from coordinate 173,619,612 downwards.
AACTTCTAGACCTCTCTCTTTAAAATGCAAAACATCTGCCTATCTACTTCTTTTGAGAGAGCCCCTGAAGTCTGAGCCACCTGAAATTCACTCCTTTAGGTTTTTTCATTGTTGAAAGTGGTTCCAACTAGTTTAACCAATCTGCATGTACCAGATAAGTACCTACCAAACTAGCACTGAGGAAGAAACTGAAGTTGTCAAGAATTTTGTTCTACTTGTATCAACAATCAATGCCCATGGAAGCAGCAGTCAAGAAATCAAATGACATACTGCACTGGGAAATTGGCTGCAAAAGACCTCTTTAAAGTGTTAAAAAAGCGAAGATGTCATTGTAATGACTAAGGTACACCTGACCCAAGCCATGGTTTTTTCAATTGTCTCATATACATGTGAAAGCTGGACAATGAAAAAGGAGCATCAAGAAAGTATTGATGCATTTGAATTGTGGTGCTGGCCAACAATCTCCGTTTTGGAGCAAGTACAGTTAGAATGCCCCTTTGAAGTGAGAATCACAAGACTCTGTCTTGCTTAATTTGGACACGTCATCAGGAAAGGTCAATCACTAGAAAAGGACATCATATTTGGCAAAGTGGAGGGTTAGGTAAAACGAGGGAAATCCTCCACGAGATGGACTGACACGGCGGCTGCAACAATGGGCTCAAACTTACCAACTGTGAGCATGACGCAGACCAAGGAGTGTTTCATTCTGTTATACGTAACATTGCTATGAATTGGAGTATACTTAACAGCAATTAACAGCAACAACCACACTAGCATATTATTCTAGGCAAGAGGCTCAAAAATTATAATTCTCATTGAGAAGGGAAATACAAGAGTTTCCTATGGGAGAGCAGTAGCCAATCAAATGCTACTTAATTTTCCAGTGCTCTTCAAGCTTGGTTATTTCTATTAGTATCAGAAGCTCCTGTACTTTCCATGTGCTGCCCCTCATGTAAACTCAGGGACATGTGTGTGCACGCACACATAAATTGCCATTCAGTCCTCACAACAGCCCATGTTCCTAACCAATATTCCAATTAGGATTTTCTTTTGTCTATCTTTTTCTTTGCTCTCAATGACCACAACTCAAGAAGGGACCTTCGGGAGAAAAAGAATTCTTCTCTCAAGTTGCAGACCAAAGTAGGACCTCCCTCTACTACTCAAGGGTCTGGGGCAGCTGGGAAGCAGGTATCTACTGAGACATAGCAGGTAGAGAACCAGGTCCTCCCAGTCAACAGGTGGGAAAAAGGGCCCAAGAGGAATAGCAGACTGACGCTTGAAAGACTTGGTGCTGACCAGGAACCAGATATAGAGCCCTCTGAACAAGAAAGGATGAGCTGCTTAGGAGAGCAGTAAGGCAATCTGTGTGAAAAATGTACATGTGTGTATTATTTGATTAAATAATCACAGAAGTGGTAGAGATATGTTTATAAGAATGTTCATGGTCACACCTGGATATACAACAATGAAACCGTAGATAAAGAGGTGGTCTTAAAAGCAGCCAGAGGAAAAGGTTATTTACAAGGAATAACAAACTAGTAATAATAGCCAAAAGCGGGAAACCACTCAAATGCCCAAAAGGCAACTGGTTCTGCGGTTATAGCACATTCGTAAGACCAGAAAACTGGGTAGCCACTAAATGTGCTAACGTAGACCCATGTTCCTTAAGGTGCAAAGGTGTTCTGGTCACAGCGTGGAGTGGAAAGGGCAGCTTACCAAACAGCATAGCTCCACAGGGGCCCGCAGACGGGTTAGGGTTAGGTGGATGAAGCTCCCAAAATCCTATGCAGAGTTTCAGAAGTCTGTGTACATTTGTATTTTTCTATCGTCAGAATCTCGAAGGGGTTCATGATCCAAAAAGAAAATAAATAATCACTGACCATAGGGACGTCCCAAAGAAGAGTAGCTCAAATATTAATAGTGGTGACTTCTGGGTGGTGGGAATTAACGTGATAGTTATTTTTTTCTTTGTATATTTTGTAATTTTTGGACTTTTTACAATGAGCAGGGATCATTTTTACCATCAGATAAACTTTTATTATTTTAGAAAAGCAAGCAAATGTGAAGGCGGAGAATTCAAGAGTAGTGATGAGTAAATATGTAGACAGAGAAAATCTTAGTGAGAAGGGCGGGACCAGCCACAGGCTGTGGCCTGGATGTCACATGGGGGCACTGCAGAGGTTTAACAAACACTTGTGGGTTACTTGATTTCATCAACCTTATAATGTAAACTTGGCTAGTTACTGTTTCCTAAAAGCCTACCTAAAGATCTCTTTAAAGCACTGTGGTCTAAGAATTATTTTTTCAATGTGCCTGGAGATTGATCTAATTTACTCAGTAACCATGATCAGGCTTTAAATTGGGGAAACTGACTAAACTGGACTAACTTCTTGCTTATTGATTCTCTTGTCCCCGTATATTACCCATGACCTTAATCCAAACTATTTAAAATTTCCATATATGCTGATTCATAATCTAGAAAGCCCATCGATCTTCTTTATTATTAAATATTTCTCCATCATTTCAAATGTTTCAGTGCATGTGTGCGTGTATGTAGATATGTAGACTATATATATGTATATATATATATACATTTTAGTGTTTTAACATAGAAAAAACATTTATAAAAAAATTTATATATATAAAAATATATTTTAATTACCTTACTCCGTGTATGCACAGTTTCCAAAGATTGAAACTTGACCCAAACAGCAAAAAGATAAACTGATTTTTCAGGGCCAAGGCAGCAAAGAAGGGAGCTGTGGCTTCACCCAAGAAATGACTGTCCAGTGAAATATCTTTCATGAGCTAATGACCTGAATAGGGATTTTCTTCTCTCTGCAGTTCTCCTGCTGGACCTCTCTTTTGTGACTTATGCCCTTAGTGTCTTCTGCAGAACAACAGTCTTGCTGTAAACATCCCCATAGCAATGCCTCACTAATGTGCACATCATTGACAAAAGGCCAGTTTCAAGGTTCTGAGCTGCTCTAATTACCCGGCCTCCATTGTGCTGCTCGTTAAACAGCGACTTCCTCCAACAAACACCCATGCTCCCTCCCTCCCGCCCCAGCACACAGGATCAGGTGATGATGGGAGAAATGACAGCATCACTTTGCTCCTCTCCAGCAAGCAGCTCATGAGGAGGCTGCTGGACTGCCAGGCTGGATTAGGATTTTTTTCTGTTGGCAACAAGGGTATAAGTAGGCCACTCAAATCAGACATATGGTACACTAAGGCCTGCTTAATTACAGTAAAGACGCTTAAACCATATAACCTGACTTAGTCCTCTTTCAAAGGGTTTCAAATACAATACAGAGGGAACACAGGAGCTTCAAAATCCACTGCCACTGGCTGATCTCTAAATTAGGCAGAAACGAAGCAGGAAAGAGCTGAATTTCACAGCTACAGCACTGAGATCAGTTCCTGCTCACAGGTCTTGCTTACGTTAGTTTCCCTTAGTATACAGCAGAGGAGAGGATCAGTTTCTCCAAGTACACAGCTGAGTCTGGCTTACTGTCTTCTTTCTTTTTTCTCTTGGGGGAGGGGAAGGTAGGAGCAGGGAATGCAGGAAGGATGGAAAAGAAACGGAAACTCTTTTTGAAGTTTCACGATCCTTATTTTTAATGACTCTCCCACACCATCCCTTCAAAGAAATTTAAAAATCCTTGTGCCAAATTTGAAGACTCAAGCATAGTGGAACTAAGTTCCACATATCTTCTATGATGCTATATTTTGTTTTGTTTTGGTCACACAGCCAGGACTATAAAAAGCAAAGTCAATGTGCATTTCAAAAGATGAACTGGCATCTCAGGACTGAAACAAACCATAAGGAGCCTCCCACCTCAATGATGTAACAAAGAGCCAGGCTTATTCTCAGAATTCTGTCTCTCTATCCCTACAGCCTTATGAAAAGAATGACTCACAAATGGCCAGCTTCTGTGTTAGTTTTAAAAATGAAATGTTTTCCACAGACAGGTCTCATCACCTCTTCTACACCAAAATCCTAAATTGGCTAAAAGATTCTGTCATTAACTAGCAAGGTACACTGTGCTCCAAGAAGCCCCAGCTCTCTGACTCTTGGTTTGCTTTATTCAACCAAGAAATGGGCAGGTTATGGTGACAAGAAGTTGGGACTCTGTCTGGAAGGCTTTGAGGTAGAACTCAGTGGGGACAAGGTAGCCCACGGAGTCCTCAGACCCTGACAATGAATGCTCACCTGGGCCTATGTCTTCTGGGAACAGCCCTTTCCCGTGTTTGAAAAGGGGGCCTGAGGAAGGCAGATGAGGGGTGGTGAGGGGTTGGGGATGTTTCCCATCCCTCAGCATCTGCCTTAGACCTCGTTAGGCCTTGTCTCTGACAGAAAAGTGAGAAGAGCCTAAGGAGCCTCAGGCTCTCTTGCCCACAGAGGTATTTTAGGGCTCTGGATTATGACTGACCCTAGGTAGAGTTTTTTTATTCATTGGTGGTACAGTGAAATCATTACATGTAGGAAAGGTGCTCCAACTACACAAACAAAAACAAAAAATGCTAAGAATCATCTTCTAAGCTGACCTTTGTGTAGTGAATTCGACACAAAAATTGTAAACTTTATGAATTACGTAACTTACCTATTAGCAGTCCTACAAATGCAGGCTCAGTATCATTTAGCAATTACTGTTTTATTAAGCACCGACTAGAATGAACTAGAAGATTAGCTCCCTGTGAGCAGTCACTCATCACTACTGTATTTCTGGAACATAGAACAGTATCTAGCATTGAGCAGATTCCCACTAAGTGTTTGCTGAATGAATGGCCGAGACAGGTGTAATCTATGCCCTCACAGACTTACTGCCCAAGTGTGAAACAGCCTGCTACACTAGACAGAGAAATGGACAAGGGGCAGGGCACCAGGTCCTAGTCCTGTCACCATTTGGCTGTAAGACCTGGGTGACATAGCTGGCTTCTTGGGATCCGAGGTTACAAATGACGCCATCTGACATAATCTTCTGTAGTCTTTCTGGTTATAACATACTGTAATTCTAAGATCCAACAATGAATTTGCTAGGGCTTTTACAGGTAAATAGTGTTATAAGAGGCACTTAAGATAATATTAAAAAATCCACACTCCTGGGAAGCTTAAATGCTAGGAGTGTGGAAAGCAGATCATTATATAGACAAACTAAGGATGTCTGTCTAGATAGAATCCCTGATTACAGGAATGCATATAGATGGAGAAGTGTAAGTTAGTGATCACGGGTGGAGGTTGAAGAACGTGTGGGTAAGATCCAGGGCTGATTCTTGAGCTGTGATTTAAAAGGCCAGAGGTATGAGAGACATATGGTATCCACTTACCAGCCGGAATACCCCAGAAGTCCACACTGCCCACAGACATCAACCTCAAAGGCATCACTTGAAATCATTAGTCTTTCCAGCAAAAGCATACTGGCTCCATAACCAATTAAACAGTCACGTTCCATTTCTCCAAGACGCAGACCCCCATCCCGAGAGCGACCCTCAGTTGGCTGCCTGTGAAACAAGTTATCAGATGAATGTGTTACTATCATATTAAACAAAGAGACAGCAGCACAGGCTTGGGAGCAGAGCTCGCCTGGACCAAATCACTTACTAGCTGGGGACCTTGTTCAGGCTCCTCAGCCTCATTAGTAAAATGTACACAGAACACCTACCCCAAAAGGCATTCAGTGGGAAAAGATGTAATACTAGTGGTCGGTAGCCTGTTATTTAAAAGCAGAAAAACTATGCAGAACAGACTGTGGAAGAAGCCTGGGTTCACGGATCCAGGGAGGAGCTTTACCATTAAGACATAAACGTATGTGCCCACACAAACAAGAAAAAATCCAAATGGATTCTTTAAATAAATTTGGAATAGATCAGGAATCACCTGGAAGGACAGACTACCTGAGTGGGATGGGAGGTTCCCCAGGGATTGGGAACGTCTGTGTGTTCCATTTCGGACCCTTCTGCTTGTGTGAAAACGCTCCACTCTCACTTAGAGAGACACCTTTAAACTGGGAAGCTGGGAGCCCCTAGAATGGACTACCTGTGGCTTATGTAGATGCTGGGCTTGAGAATACTCTCAAAGGTCAAGAACATGGAGATTCTGGAACATCTCAAGCAAGCCCACCTGGGTACTGATGGCACAACTTATTAAAAAACAAACAAACAAAGGCAGGCTCCCTGTTTGGCTTATTTTGGAGTAATACCCTTCTGCGGGGCTCTCAAGCAGAGGTGGACCATAAAACCTTTGTTTGCTTTAGTCAATAGTACCTTTTAATCTTTACTGTAGCTAGTCCCCCAAGGTGAACACAGTGTATACCAACGTATGCACACATTTTTATCTATTTTTTGTTTTGTTGTTGAAAGTTACAGTGGGAAATGGATTTGAGCTGTAAATTAATTGTTGAAAGAAAATTTACATACGAAAACCTACAAATAGGTCTAAATGAACAGGTCATAGTGGAAACATCACACCTGAGCATGACAGTTACAGCTTAGATCTGCTGGTACAACCACCCGTGGGTAAAGGCACCCTCCACCTGTGGTCACTGAACAAGGTGAAGGTAGTCGGGCCACATGGGGGCAGAATCCAACCCTTGGATTTTAACCAACCAAGATAACTGGCTACACACAGGGCACTCAAGGAAGTCTTCATATGGAATAGGCAAAAGTAATGCCAAAGTAGTGACTTCTTTCATACAACAAAGCAAAAAATAGGAAATAGCTGTTTTGACATCTGTGTAACTCTGAAATAGTTTTTGGATGTTATAAGTGAAATCGAAGTTTGGAAACAGCATCACTCACGGGAGGAACACATCCAACCTGAGCAGGATCTCCTTGCTGCAGTGATTACTGTCTTGATAATCTCAACTTTTCTTCCCTCGTGCAGTTTTCAGTCCACATGTGTCTATCATCTCAACAGACACGTGCATCTGCTCAGTCTTAAGTGATGACGGGATTGAGTCATCTACACCTCTTCTTTCTGAACGTTAAACCCCCCAAAGCCAAACGCTAGCTGCTGCGTGTCCCCTCCCTCTGAACTGAGGCACACAAGCAGTACTCAGTGGGACAACTGTCGAGCATCTCCTACGGGTCACCACTGCGCACATTCTATATGCAAACACCTGACAGTCACTAGCACCCTGTGAAGGAGGTATTATTGCCTCCACTTTATATATGAGAAAAACTGAAGCTGAGAGAAGGTAAGTGATCTGCCCAAGGCTCATGAGAGTGCTAAAACGCTGAGGAAAGATTCAAATCCATGTCTACCTGGCTCTAAGCCTGTACTCGCTCCCCTAGCCCAGGGCTCCTCAACTTTGGCACTATCAACATTTTGAGCTAGATAATTCTTTGCTGCAGGGCTGTCCTGTGCAACATAGGCCTCTATCCACTAGATGCCAGTGGTATCTCCCTCCCAAGTTGTGAAACCAAAAATGTCTTCAGTCGTCCAATGTTCCCTGGAAGGCAAAAATCACCTCTGGTTGAGAATCACTGCCCTAGACTGTGTTTCCTCCACCTGGGAAACAGTACCAAGAACACATGAAACTTAGGAGTTTGTGATTCCCTCTTCCTCCAATTACACCAGTCATCAACACACAGGCGCTGTGCTTGGAACTGAGGATGCACTGGTGAACGGACAGATGTGGACCCTGCCTTCTTATAATTTATTTGAAGAAGCATGCAAATACTGTTGTCTTCTGTGTCAATAGAAGTTAAAAAAAACTTATCATTTTGTGGTTTAGGCTACCAAATAATGTATGTACATGTTTTCTGTGTACACATACACATGGGTACAAGCAGGTGCATGGACGTGTATACAGCATGCAGGTATGCACGTTCTTACATATGAACCTTTCTCAACAGGACCGTATTGGCAAACTGGTACAGAGTAAATGGCCCATGGTGCATTTGTTCTTGTGCCTGTGAAGTGATTTTTTTAATTGGTTGCTATTTTTTTCATGTTAATTACACATACATCCACTCCTCACCTTACGACTCTCTCATTGTCCAACATTTCGCATTTATGACAATAGTAAAAAAATCTACTATTGGATCATTTTGTGCGTTACTGAGGAGTGGAGGTGAGAGGGGAGGAGGAGAGCATGGTTGTGAGAGGCAGCGTATTACCTGGGTCGGACAGAGGAGCCACGTGGGCCCACAGCGATTGGGGAGTAGGTAGGTGGCAGACAGGAGGCAGAGAAGGCCAGGCTGCAATGAAGTGGCAGGAGCTGGGGCCACGGGAGTCGGCTGGGGGCTCAGAAGTCTCTCTTCCCAAGAGGACTCTCTACCACCTCCACAGCCTCTGCCAGGCCCAGGTGGCCAGGCCTCACCTGCTCCCAAGCCTGGAAGCCATCCACCATGGGGGGATGTCACTGGGGCAGTCAGAAAGGGAAGGTAGAGAGGCCTGGAGTGCAGCCAGGTGATGGTGGGCCCTGCTGAACTGGAGGTGGTGATGATGGGATTGAGTCATCCCCAACTCCCCAACCCATGGGGAAGGTGTGGTGGGGAAGGGGGTCCCAATGTGCCAAACGCATCCTGTGATGTGCTGGGGGCACATGACATGTGGTGAGCGATGGGGGGTACACCAGCACTAAAGATAAGACATGGCCCCGACTCTCACATAACGCCTATTTCTGCATAATGACCTCAACTTTGCAACCTAACCATGTCCATAAGTGAGGAGTAGGCGTAAGTGAATTTCGACATCTCAGGGAAACACAGACTTCTTTGAGTCTATTTATTGCTATATCCAGAAAGTGCAAGGTGAGCTCGTCTGCATTATAGATTCTTTTTACAAATGCATTTCTCTTACCTGGTAAGGACAGCCCGTGGGCCCCGAGCCCGGGCGTGCATCTTGTCCAGCACCATGTGTTTCAGTTTCTGATAGTACACGGGGCCGAAATAGATGTATGCTTCCAAGGGCTCGCTGGAAGAAAGATCAGAGTTTGGGGTTAAGAAACTAAGTTTGGTTTAGCAAGGGACAGCCTTTTCTAGGACTCATTCCTGGTAATTTCCTACTTGTTTATGAATAAGTTTGTGACCGACTGGGTGAGGATGATTTTCAGTCTGCAATGAATCAAAAAGTTAGATCTGAAAATATCAAAGTAACATAACCCGTTGCTGGGGAGTCCATTCTGACTCACCGTAACCCCATGTGTTTCGGAGTAGGACTGTACTTTATAGTGTTTTCATGCCCGTCATCTTTATGGAAGGAGCCCTAGAGTGGCACAGTGGTTAAGTGCTTGGCTGCTATCTGAAAGGATGGTGGTTCGAACCCACCAGCTGCTCCATGGGAGAAAGATGTGGCAGTCTGCTTCCATAAACCCTATGGGGCAGTTCTAGTCTGTCCTATAAGGTCACTATGAGTCAGAATCAACACCACAGCAAAGGGTATAATCTTTATGGAAGCAGCTTGCCAGGCCCTTCTTCTGCCAAAGTACCATAATGAAGGCTATTGTTTAATTAAAACAAAAACAAACAAACGCAAACAAGTTATGAAACGGTATGTTCAGGGTGGTCCCTCCTCCACTGTTATGACCCTAGTCAGGCCACCATCCTCGCTAGCCTCATCTACTGCCAACATCTTCTCACTGGTCTCCTTGCTTCCACTCTTATCCCTCAACCATCACATAGCGAGCCAGACTGATTTCTTCTAAAATGTAAATCATGGCAGGTCGTTCTTCTGCTCTAAACTCCCCAAGGTTTCCCGTCTCACTTAGAATCTATATCGTCAACATTCCGCATCCTAAAGCCAACTATAATCTGGCCCCTGCCCATCTGATTCATTCCCTATTCCCTCTACCCACTGCTCTTTCTATTCCAATGCTATGGCCTCATCACTGTTCCTCAAATGTAGCAAGCCTGTTCCTGCCTCAGGGCCTTCGCATTTACTTTTTCCCCTGCCTGAAACATTCTTCTTCTGCATCTTCACATGGCTCTGCCAACATTCCACCTCCTCAGAGAGACTTTCCCTGATCAATTCTTCCAAGAGTCCTTCCCTCGACCCCGCCCCGTCTACATCATTACCCTAGTTTTACCTTCCTCAGAGCACTTATCACCACCTGGTATGGTAGCATGTCACACATTTATGAGTCTCCTGATTATTGCCTGCCTTCCCCACGAGACGTGAACTCCGTGAGGTTGAGCGCTCTGTCTTCACTGCAGCCGCAGCTCCAGGACCCACAGCCCTGCCTGCCACACCACCGGTACTCATTACGTTTGTTAAATAACTGGGTCCATGAATTTTTAGAAAACTATAGTAAGAGTTTAAAAAGAGAATGAAATAAGTGCTTTGACAGAAGAAACTTTTTTTTTTAAAGTCTGGAATAAGAGTAGCCATGAGATAGAAGTCTTTATTTACTTTTTTTTTTTTCAGTGCCCTAGAACTTCTTTCCTCCAAGGTAAGGAAGCACCTGCCATGTGCCATTTAATCCATGATTTAATCCCTACAACAATCCAGGGAGAAAGATGTTGTCATCCCTATTTTTAAGGTGAAGAAATAGGCACAGAGGGTGCGAGAGGTTAAATAAGAGCTGGTGAGTAGAACAGCAGGAATTGGATCCAGTGCTCTCCCTGCCACACAGGGCAGTCTGGAAACAAGTCCATTTTGGGCTACGGCATGATATAAAGTGGAGAGAGCCAAGGAGCATGAGACACGGCAGGGAGGCAAAAGAAAACATTTAGCCCCTGCTTGCTTGGTGCCTCTTATAACACTCTCAGCATCATTAACAAGGGCCTCTGCAGTTATCAAGCCACTCTAGCTGGATTCAATACAACCGGATTCTTGGAAGACCCAGAGAGGAGAGGAAGGCACAACCGACAGTGCAGGACACCCTGTTCTTGTCCCAGCTCCATCATGTAGTAATTCCATGGCCTTTCTATCTGTTTTCTTAGCTGTACAACAAGGTGGTCAAGGCCAAGGTTCTTTTCAGCTCTAACAATGAATGATTCTATTCCTCAGTCAGATGGCTGGTTGCTCGTGGTAGAATTTCTGGAACTCTGTTACCCAATGCCATTCTATCATCAACAGAATAAAGCCATAAAATATTTTTCTTCCTAGCTATGCTCAAGAATATAACAAGGGATGAAAGCTGGTGGCTGAGTGTGTTTTTGGCTCTCTGTGAACTTTCAACCAACAGACTAAACAGTGCTTCTCAAACTTTTCCACTGAGATAAATGACAAAGAAATGAAAACTGTGGATGGGATGGGGGTGGGAGGGGGAGATAGTGAGGGCTGGGATAGCCTATAGCTGTCTGCAGCAAGCAGGACATTTTTTTTGAATCCCATGTGAATTTTACATTCTCCTCCACAGCACCTTTGAGGACTGAGGTGTGCCTGACCCAAGCCATGGTATTTTCAATCACCTTATATGCATGCAAAAGCTGTACAATAAATAAGGAAGATTGAAGAAGAATTGATGCCTTTGAATTGTGGTGCTGGTGAAGAATATTGAATATACCATGGATTGCCAGAATGAACAAATCTGTCTTGGATGAAGTACGGCCAGAATGCTCCTTAGAAGGATGGCGAGACTCTGTCTCATGTACTGTGGACATGTTATCAGGAGGGACCAGTTCTTTGAGAAGGACATCATGCTTGGTAATGTAGAGGGTCATTGAAAAAGGGGAAGACCCTAGATGCGATGGAGTGACACAGTGGCTACAAAGATGGGCTCAAACATAGCAATGATTGTGAGGATGGAGCAGGACTGAGCACTGTTTCACTCTGTTGTACGAAGGGTCAATATGAGTCAGAACTGACTGGAGGGCACCTAACAACAAAAATGACTCCACAACTTATCAGCGTTTAATATTATTTTTTTCCCATTCCAATCTTTCAGTAAAACTATGTTATACGAAGAGGCACCAAATTGATGCTGGGTTTTGCATACTTTCCGGTTCACATCTGCATTACTTTGGGTGAAGAAGTGGGGACTGCGATAATCAGTTCAGCACTGACAACTGCAGCTTTCTGACATGCACCTCTAGCAATTTACTGTACCGTTTTTGAAAACAGACCGTTACTCTTTTACTGTAATGCGATTTTGCTATAATACCTCAAGTAGGATACACCTCAAGAAATCCATATTATTACAGTACGGACAGATCATTCTAAAAAGCACTCAATATTTTTAACAGATCTTCACCATTTTAATCACATCTGTTCTCACACATACTTCCAGTCTGTGTTTCACTCATGCCCAAGTGGTTTAAAACCTCACGAGAACCATATAAACACAAGGTCTCAGAGTTTTATCTGGCATAAAATACATAACCATTGCCGCTGAACTGAATCTGCCTCATGGTGACCTCATGTGTTACAGAGTAGAGCCGCCCCATAAGGCCTTCTTGGCTGTGATCTTTACGGAAGCAGGTCATCAGGCTTTTCTTCCGCAGTACTGCTAGGTGGGTTTGAACTTCCAACCTCTGGCAACTGTTAGCAGCAAACTGTTTGCGTCACCCAGGGACCTTTTAAAATATGTGTGTCTTATTTTAGCAACTGATTTTTTCCTTTAAAACCATGTATGAATCAAGCTTTCAATTCTGTCCTTCACAATAATTTGGAGGATCTGTTCCTCGCAGGTTAACAAGAAGATCCATGTTCAGCCTGTGTGACCTGGCCCTCGCTCCTTCGCCAATCTTACCCCAGACCCCACTTCACTGCCTCACTCGCTGCACTACAGCGGGACTGGCCTCTTCCAGTTCCCTGCACTTACCACACTCTTTCCCTTGTAAGGTGTTTAAGCGAGCTTTGTCTCTGCACGGAACACCGAGACCAGCCTCTCCTTTTCATCCTTCACAACATAGATCACATATCCACCTCCTACGGGGCTCTTCTAACCTATTCTTGGTCTTCATTTTGGTGAGAACTATTTCCACTTATATTTGTCTTCGCTCCTTCATTCAACAAATATTTATGGAGCACCTGCTGTGTACCAGGCCCTCTGCTAGGTACTGGGAACGGAACAGTGAACAAAACACAAGTCCTGCTCTCATGGAGATGATATTCTCGTTGGGGAGAGAGACCACAGTATTGTATAGTTTTATTACCTGTATGTTACATAGTGATGAGTGCTACAGAGAAAAATAAAGCAGGGAAGAGGAATGGGCAGTACTGAATTGTAGTTTTAATTAGGTTGTCAGGATAGGCCCCACTGAGAAGCTCCCTTTTGTCTGGTATTTTTTTAATGCCTAGTAACAAATCTCTGGAGCCCTGGTGGCGCAGTGGTTAAGAGTTCTGCTGTTAACCAAACGGCAGTTTGAATCCACCAGCCGCTCCTTGGAAACCCTATGGGGCAGTTCTACTCTGTCATATAGGGTCGCTATGAGTTGGAACTGCAACGGGTTTTAGTAACAAATCTCAGTGGTAAGCAGGAACCAAGCCTACTTTGTTTATTGTTACATATTCGGTGCTTAGTGCCTATCAGGTGTCTAAGAAATCTTTGGTGAACAAATGCACAAATGTTAGGCCTCAGGCTGTCTGTCAAACCACTAATTATCTAATATTCATCATATAAATGCAGAGCAAAGTTCAACAGTTAAAAAGAAACCCCTTGTATTATACACAAGTGATGTGTTCCATATAAGTTGGGTAGAAATCATATTTCAGTAAATTAAATCTTTTCCCACTTTCTAAATTATAAAAAAAAATTATAGCCAGTACAAAAAGCACTGCCTAATGACTAGCTTTCTAAATTTGGATTTTTTGGTATCAGATTTCTGAGAGGAGTAAAGCTGTATATGCTAAGGGCTCTCACCCCAACCCTCATAAAACCACTCTTCCTTTAAATGTCTAAACCACACACTCACCCTGTGATGCCTGACGTAACGTAGTCTTTTCCCAGGTAGTTATAACCATGGCGAACCAGGTCTTCACACACGTCCTTCACTTTACTGCCTCCAAACGCAGTGCCATAGTGGAACTTGCCATCCAACACGCCAGCCTTGCCTGCCAACAGTTCAATTAACTTGCCCACCTGTGCGATGTGAACAAATGAAGTGAGTGGCCCCTGGCGGTATGGGGATTCTGTTTATTCACCTCTGGCCTGTTTTCCCCAAAGGATATGAGATGACCACTGCTAATTATGGTGACAAATTAATAGCAGCAAATATTTATTGATCTTTTACTAACTGACAGACCTCTGCAAAAAGCTTTACATGTGTTTGCTAATTTCACTCCTCTCAAAACCCCCAAGAGATAGGCGCTGTTATTTTTCTCATTTTACATACGAGACACAGAGAGGTTAAATAACTTTCCCAAGGTCACGCGGCTGGTTAAGTGGTGGAGCCAGGATTATGAGAAATAGCCACTTACAGGGAGATCTACATGGGTTTCTTTGCTGAGGGATAAGGTCATTACTCAGAAGACTGCATTCTCAAAGGGCAGCGTAGCTGTGCTCCTCATTCTCTCTGTAGAGGACAGTGGCCCAGAATTATCAGTGGCTAGGAGCCTCTTTACTTCACAAGAGGTCTAAGGGCCCTTTCTAGAAGTCTATTTCAGGGTCCTATCACCTCCACTGACTATAACTAACCCGACTGCCTGCTTTCTTCCTCAAAAGTAGCGCCTCTGCAAAACGTCAAGGTAACTGACCGTCATACGCGATGGGAAGCCGTGTGGGTTCATGATGATGTCCGGACAGATGCCAGAATCACAAAACGGCATGTCTTCCTGGGGGACAATCAAGCCACAGACACCTGGGGGAGAGAAGATTTCTTGCTGCATAAAGCAATTCGGCAGAAAGGACGAATACAGTACCTAATTGGGATCTCCCCGCTGCTCGCTCTATTTCCACTGCTCTAAACACTTTCCCCACAGTCTCTAGTAAGAGGAACAAAGGCAATTTCCAACAATCCTGCTAGCCGAACAGCTCAAAAACAACTCCCCTTGCAGAAAGAGGCTGCAGCCAGTGCACGGCCTGTGGGCATGATGCGCACTGCTGCTGTCAGGCTGCCCACCCACCTCTCGTGCCCTGGACACCGCGCGGTGGAGACTTCACTGCATCCTGGGCCCGGCAATGTCTCTGAAGCTTCAAGTCAGCGGCAACATTGCCTCTTATCAGCTAGTTTGTGATCTGCTATGTTCTGTACCCAAATTATAAGAACCCAAGGTCTCTGACCACCAAACACAGAGCCGATTAAACAAGGGGTGTGTTCTAAGACCTGGTTTTAAAAAATGGTGACAGGTATTTGTGTGTGGCTGATGTGCTACTAGGTCCAACAACGCACTGCAGAGCACTGCCTGCTTGGTTGCTTCTTGCCAGGGCTCCCCTGGCTAAGCCTAAACCGTCCGAAGGAATTTTAATTCCTATAGCTTACAACCCATTAGAAAAGCCATCTTTGATTAAATTTGTAATGTTGAACAAGAAAATAAAATGTCAAATCATTCTTGGAGAAAAGGACTAGAATTAGAAACGGCATCCTAAGAATGAACACAAAAGAAAACAAGCTACCAACTACCTGCACACTACTGATATTCTCTTAACTGCACTTTATTGCTGCCTTATTAGTATTGTAACCTGTAGGTGATTTTGTTGCTAAACAGTTTTTAATTCTCTTGGTTTCTTTCTCTCAGGTGGAAGCAGAGGGGTAGAACTTAGATTGTTAACCACAATCTACATAATTTAGAAAGTAAAAACTAGTGTACAATGGCAGGGGACTAAGGAAAAACTGTTCTATATTTGCAGCAAGATAAAATTACTTTGCCCTGTGTGTAAAGTTATCAACCATCTGCACCTACCGAAAAGAAACTGCTCTCAAAGAAGTTTTTCACTCCTCAATTTGACTTCCACATAATTACTCAAACTGTTTTCAAATAAAAAATTTATGATGTTCTAATCACCAAAAGCTAAAGTCCAACGATAAAGAATGCCATGTGCCCATTTAACACTGGTTATTAATGTTCTGATTTCTTAGTGGCTGCCAATAATATGGTCATAAGGCTTGTGGAGTTGAATTCTAGAGCATGTGTTACTTTAATTGGCTTTCTGGTTGAAACTGTATTATTTATTATAAAAAACATACACTTTCCTATAAGAAGTACAGATATAATTGGTTAATTTTATTTCAAATTCAGCTACCATGTACTAGAATTTAAATCAAGCAGAGTGTGTAATCCTTCTTCCTTCTCTCCAAAAACCCATCTTGTCCACACTGAAATTATCTGACAAAACCCGAGAGCTACTGGGAAATCTGCTCTGAAAGAGATCAAACTGTAAATCTAGGTGAACCGACAACAACATTGTTGAGGAGTGAACGAGATGTTAAAAACATCAACTCTGAAAGAGGCCGGTCCTGGGACATGCTCGGGTGAGAAGGCAATTTTGGCTGGTGAGGGGCTGGGGGTGGGGTGGGGTGCAACTATATCCCTGAAAAACAAAACCGAAGAAAAAACTCGGCACCCCTTCAGCAGCAGTTCACAGGGGGATGCTGGCGTCTGCCTGTCCCCCCTCCAACAAGGGAAGGTGGGAGCGTGGGGCGGGAGGTGCACAAACTGAAGCATGACATGCTTATACTGGGGGAGGGTGAGGACAGAGAACTCCCATTTTGTGTTTTCAGTTTGACTGGACACTGTTCATGCAAATCCGACTTTATGATGTTGTTAGAATGAAAGAAATGCTCCTTCCCTTGAAATCTGAATCTCCAATCACTTTGCTTGAAATCTGATGAATATTTCCTGCAGAGCTTCCTTTTTGGGGAAGTTATTTTCTTATCAGCCCTTTGCTGAGATTTAGTTTAAAAATGCATATAAACAACATTTGATTTATTTCCTGCCACTAGAGGAACTGCTTTGGCTGCATCTGAACCGAGGGCACCTGTAAGCCAAAAATTAAATCTTCGCTAACTTAAAATTACTTTAGGTTCTGCAAACCCTTTTATATGCCAGGATGGTTCCCATAGCAGACAGCCCTGTGTTGTTTGTTTTGTGTGAAAGTGAATGATAAAAGATCCATGAAATCGACACAGAAAGCCAGAACAGCAGAAAGAAGCGAGGGCTCTCCATCACTGCGGCTTCTACCCTCTGCTGACTTGCGGAACAATGGGAGCAAGACATCCCACTGCAGATCTAACACAGCTGTGCATTTCATTAGATGGAGAGCACTAGTGACACAAGTAAATAATTAACTTATTCTGGTCCGCTGACTGTGCTTATGAGACCAGTCATAGCTGACAGATTTTAATACAAGTTAACACAAAGAGGCCATAATGAGCTTAGACGCTAAAACAAAATATTTAGACAGAATCTGATCATCTCGAATCTCAAATGAGACAGATGATATTTAAAAGTGTGTATTTTACTGAATTCATTAGGGAGCAGAAACAGTTCTCACTCTTAGTGCCTGGCTTTTTTTTTTCTTTTCTTTTTAAGGTATTTCTATTTTAGAATTCGTCAAATCCCTAATCAAAACGTGAAATTTTCTTAATTTTGAATGAAAAACTTAAAATGTGTCTTCTCCAGGGACAGAGGTATAAAATCCCTTCCAATATTTAGAACTCTCAAAAGTTATGATCACTGACCCTTAATGCTGGCTTAAAAATGTAAATGCTATGCAGTCTGCTTCAGTGTGTTAACACTCCCCTGGATCCTTGAAAAGAGGATGGACTACAAATAAACCATATCTAATGGAAACTGTTGTGAAACAATTACCAGTTCATACCTTAAATGCTTACACAGCATTTCAGATTTTAAAATAAAATTTCATCCCCTGGCTCATGCTGGTGTCTCAAGCCCATTGTTTATAGCACAACCTCCTGGCAGTGAAATGCAAACACACCCGCTTACCAGGCTCAGGAGAATTTAATATACTAATCATAGAGGCCAGCTGGGAATCAGACCATAAACTCCACACCACAGAACTCTTAAAGACGATAATAGTTAATAAGGAAAATCAAAAGTAGAAAGCTAGAGCAGAAAGGGACTGCAAATGCTCAGTCAATAAAATATGATTCCATTACCATCAACCTTAATTTCAAGCTGTAAAGGCAAAGAATTTGGGGAGTCTAAAGAGGGTCGCTATGAGTCGGAATCGACTCAGCGGCACTGGGTTTGGGTTTTAAAGACACCACAAGTTGACTGTCCTCGCACTCAGGAATGGCAGATCTGGGGACCCACGGTTGCAATTCTCTGTATCATGCCCTAGGCACAGGGGGCTCTTACGCCAATTGGTTACTACTATTTCCATGGCTTCACACAGCAACATACAGATCATTTTGAGAATAGGTTTACCCAGCAGAAGTCCAGAGAATCTGATCAATCATTTGACTATTTTAGGTAGTATTTCTGCTTAGTAACAGCAGTTGACTTGTTCAAACGTCATTTTTACTTTGAAGCCAAAAGTTTTAGTGTAATAGATCTGTGTAATGGATCTGGCTTAATTCAAATAGAAAAAGGAAAAGATAAAAAAAGAAAAAAAGGTAAGAAAAAAAGGAAAGCATTCTGGTACCGTATCAAGACAAGAAAGCAAACACTACCACCTGCAGAGGACAACTGTAATAACACCTTCAATTCAAGGGCTGTTTCTGCGGTGACTTCAGTGTGTTGAGAACTGACTAGCAAACGGTCTTCTATTTTGTTGATAGCCAGGTCTCACTGTGCTTTGCTTCAGTTTATGTAGCGAGTCTACCTTCTCTATGTAACTACTTCTGGATTAAATTTATTACTCTGAGGTTGATCTATATTGTTACTCTTGCTTTTTGAGTGAGGAAAGGGAGAGAACCATTTCCCACAATTACCAAGCAGATGCTGTATGGCACGGGCTTCAATGGAGGGTGGATATAAAGAGATTCAGGGCCTCAACTCCACACCCAGGGGCATCCTATGCAGATGAATTTGACTAGATGTTGAAAACTAAAACATTATACGAATTTTGACTGGATACTGAAAACTAGAACATTATACAATTCGGACTGCCACCTTCTAATGCACAAAGTGATCTGGCAATCCATTCTGTGGGATAATACTAATCAGAATCTAAACTGCCTCCTTTTACTCTCTGCGGGTACTCTGCTGGTAGACCAGGTTATTTATTCGGCGCAGTTTCACACCCTCTGCACTGAAGGAAGGGTGAAATGGTGCTGTGATTTTTCTCTATCAGTCACAGAGGAAGAAGAAGGCTGGTGTTTAGTAGAGGGAGCGAATGTTTGACTGAGGCCCCGTAATAGCGAGGTTCACAAATGCAGGGGAAATGCCCTCTGTAAAGAGTTCGCCACCCCCTGGGGTCTCAGACCTATAAATGTCAGGATATCAAGGAACCTCGTGACCTTAATTTGACTCTTTGCTCTTCAGCTGATGTTGTGTTATTTGGGGGAGGGGGAGCACCACATGCTAGTGAGCCTTAGTTGCTTGGCCTTTGTAATGGGAATAATTAGCCACCTATTTCATGAGGCAATTGTGTTAGAAGAACAGATGAGCTAATGTCTGAGAGGTACTTTGAGGTCCTCAGAGAAAGGCAGCATCTAAATACAAGGAATTATTATTATATAAGAAACCTAATTACTCTCAGCAGGAAGCAAACTAGCAAAGCAAAGGAGCCCAACTTAATGAATAGAAGGAGCAGTTGCACTAACTTCAGCTGCAGAGGCGAAAAGAGGCTCACTAGGAGTAGTGGGCTGTTCAGGTCATTTAACAGGATCAGGATGGTGTCTCCGAACAACTTCACAGGGCCCGGGGCTGTAGGTTTCTAGTTGGGAGTAGTTTACTGCCGATGAATATGGCGGTAAATGGGGCCAAAGAAGCAGCAGAAATGCTTTCAAGTTCGACTGTTCCTATTTAGTAAGAAATGTTTTGCTTTGGATAAACTCATCTCTCTGTGCCTTCATACATTCAGAAATGTAAATCTCTAAAATGAAATGGGAAGGCTAACACAGGTGGTTGCTCCTTTCTTCCTTCCCCGCTTCTAGCTATGGAATTAACCTCCCTGTGTTTTTCACACCGCCACCTTAAATAATCCCAAGGGGGAGAGGGGTAGACAAAAGCTGTTGAATCGTATTAGCTTTGTTCAGTAGTTGAATCATTTCCAGATCTATCACATCACTTGCCATATCCTGGTTGACATAATTTTAATGTGGCTCTTCCTTACATGTTAACAGATAAATAATGCATAAGAAAACTTGATTAGCTTTCTTATTAAAACATCACTCTAAATGAGAGGAGGCGCTAGAAGACAATACAGTTTTTACAGGGCTTTCCCAGGAGCAGCTGAATGGTTTGAGGTGATAAATTTGCATAGTCTGAAGCACACAAAGGGCTGATTAATTGAAACCCTTACGACTTTTTTTTTCTTTTTTTTTTACGATGCTTCTGGAAGCAGCTATTGTAAAACAATAACCATAGGAACTTTACAAAATACACACAGCTCAATGTGTCAAGAGCTTAAGAAAATGCGTTGAGGCTACACTATTTGGAAATAGCATTGGAGATTTTTATTCTGGGCCATAAAACACTAAACACCCTAATTTCAAAGCTTTAGTTGGATATTTACTGAAAGGTCAGAGGGTTACTGATTAGTTAATGATGTCCAAAATTTGTTCTTAAATATGGAAATTAAATAAAATCTTCTTACAACAAGGTGTCTCCATGGACAAAATAATCCCGATTTCTAACACTAAAGTAAGAGTTGCCTGAATTTCTCTTTGGACCCAAACTCAGAAGGATCATTTGGCAACAAGTACCTTATCTTGGGGCTCACACTGTTAGCGTCATCAGCCCCCCTCTTCCCTCCCACTTAGAAACTTCCATTCAAGCAGGATCACGTGAAGTAGGGAGCCAAGGATCTCCAGACTGTTTGAAGCTTCAACTTGCAGAGGGTTTTAGATGGTCTCAAGTGCTACATAAGTACAAGGTGTTATTATCATTTTAAATCAAGGTTTTTTTTTTTTTTTTCACTCTCCCAGCTTTAGAAAACACAATCTAGAAAAAGGAAGTAACAAATGAAAGTCTGGCAAAAGCAAATTTTTTAACCAAATCTTGCTGAACAAACAAACTTTCTTCCTGGATTTTCTGCCACACGTGAGTTAACATTTTCTTACTTCTCATAACCTCATTATATCTACTGTATAAGGATTCTTGAAGGTGCTGGAGAGCCCGGGTAGGTTTTCTTCTGATAAGCCTTCAATAAAAATCTCAATAAACAAACTCAGCAGGTTTTGTAATGATTTTTATTAATCTGAAATGGAGGCAAATCATCTTACAATGAGAATTTTGTGGAACAAGAAAGGGTCAAAGAGGAATCTCCCAATCAATTTTATCTACATATGGGTAAGCCAAAAATAGATACACTGAACCATTCCGTGAAATTACTACATTTTGATAAGACTATACTTTTAAAACAAAGGTTGATTTGACTCCATTTAAACTAGTTGCCTTGCCCTCAAGGATTTAGGGGAAGAGAGGGAGGAGTGGGTGCCATTACCTCCGATTTGCAGTTATTAAAAAGCTTCTGTTTGCCAGGACAAACATTCTTGCTCAAATACAGTTTTTCCTCCTCTGCTTAGGAATACTGTTTGGTATTGCTGCCCAGTTCTGTGATCTACAGGACCTTTGTTGGAGGTGCTAATCCTTTTTCACATGAGAGACTGAGAAATGTTCTTTCAGGGAAGTGATATATTGCTTTTTTTTCCTCCCCACATCAAAGGAGTCCACTTTTTCCTTCCTCATTGTGAATGGCAGCAAAAGTAAGAAGAAATCTGGAAATATAATAATTTGGTTTGCCTGGATGCTGAAATGAAACTTAGCTTGGGAATTCCTTACGCAGATAGATAATTTTTATTAAAGAATTAAAAAAAGAATTGGAGCAGGAAATTGGCTTACCCTTCCAATAAACACATTAGCCATTAGAGAAAGCAAGGCTCCAGATAAAAATGTTTGCCCTTGATGACTTCCCTTCTTGTAAAATTTATACCGAAGTTAAAGAAGCTATATGTTATTTCTATTTTAATAGAAAGTCTAGTTCCAAACATGATTTCAAGCAGCATTATATGTGAATAGCTCCTCCTGTTCTTTATCTGTATCTATAAAGCTGGTCAAGAAAGAATCTGAAGAAAGAGAAGACATGAAGAACATTCCAGACCAATATTCTGCTCTATCTCCCACTGGAGCATCATTATATGTCAGACATCGAAGGCATGACTTCACTCTAAGAGTACCTAGAAGTCTAGAACACTTGGGAAAGGAGAGCAAGACTCCAGGGTTTAAATCCTTTTCCCTAGCTTAATTTAAAACAAAACTGAATGAAACTTTACTTCCCTTGTAAACACACAACTCGGGTGTATAGGTTACTGCTGATTAACCTCACCTTTTCCAGTATTTTGCATGTTACTAGAGGATGAGTTGCTCTAGAGTCTTGATCAAAGGCCCACTCTTGTTGGGAGAGCTGGCTCATTGCACACGGACTGGTGAGACACATAAGCCACCTCACAGAGACCCAAAGGAGGGCTGTACTTCATTAAGATTCTTTGAATTTCTCATTAGAAGCCTAGACCAGACTGAAATTCCCTTATGTAAAAAAAGTACTCTGTGAGTGAATCGTGTCTGCTTCTGAGCCTGGAGCAGTCTTTATGTTAACTGTGACCCCATCTTTTTAATGAAATACTTCTCTCCTTCCTCAACACCTGGCTCTCTGCTCCATCCTCCTCCATTTTGGAGGTCACAGAAGGTGATGCTACTTATTGGGTCTGTCACATTTTTAAACAGCTTCTGATCAAACATGTTCACTCTCTTCAGAGGGCCTTCTCTGGCCAACTGCACTCATTTATCACGCGGCACTGATGCTGATTCTCAACGACTTAGCACCGACTTTCTTGCTCCAGTTTACCCAGTCCTTCTGCTCTCTTCAGTCTTCTTCATGAGCTCATTTGTAACATGTAGCATAGGACTACCTCTGTTTAGTGGCCTCTGCACACTTGTTTTAGCTAGCTACTAGTCATCCCACCACCTCTGAAGCGATCAGGCTTGAGGAGATGAGACATTCATGTTTTGTGAAACTAAGTTTTCAAAGCTCCTCTAATTGGTAGAGGTGACATTTTTAAGAGGCGATAGCTACAGAACTGCATGCCACATGCTATCTATGTTCAAGAATCTTTAGCGACAACTGTTAAACTTTTAACAAAAGACAACATTAGGCAATCTGCAGCGTGACCGTTGCTTTCTGAACATCAGGAAAAATAACTGCAATGCTCTAATTGGAGAAATGGAAGAGGGTAGGCAAAAAGACACGTTCAACTAAAAGATTCTTCAAATTTTCTCATGGAGAATACATATGTACCAACTTACAGATGATGCTATGAAGAAAAAAATAGCACTTCCAAACATTTTTTTATTTCAAGAGTGAAAACTAAGTTCTACTAATTACTACTCTTACTTCAGCTTGTGTCAGGACCAAAACAGAAACAAATCACTGCATGAATCTAGGTGTGACATGTATACCCTAAAAACTCACAATGCTGTGACACTTTTTGTCAGCTCATCTCATGGCAATTACAAACAGCATGTAACTGATGTGGTGGGCTACATTTTCCATTTTCCCTCACATTTTACTTGCCAACATCCAACTTTCAGTTTTGATCCGGTTCCTCTTTGGGTCCGACTCTTAAGTGGCTGGGTTATTGCGTGGTTTCCCGCAGAACCATGCCAGCTGCGTACAATGCACGCTTAATGTTCCAAATAAACTGCAACCACTATCCAAAACACTTACTTTAAGAGCCTCTCATTTTTTCTGGCTTAAACTATCACATCTAGCCAGGTACATCCAAAGAACGGTCAAAGTTGAGAGCACAAATATTCGCTTCCTTCTATACCTGCTCAAATTCTTGATATTGCTGAGTTTTAAGAAAGACTACCAAAGCGAGACCAGGGGAGAGTGGGAACACTGCTTTACAACAGGTTGACTTTAGAAGGAAAGGTTACTTGAGAATACAGCACTATTTTAGGAGTCTATCTTAACATGGGGGTTTGGCAGGCATTTCTGGAACAAGGTGCGTGAGACTAGACATTTATTCTGGATTTATGGCAGAGGGTGCTGTGCAAAGCTGTTTATCCAGGAAGAATGAGAATTGTGAGAATATCTTGAGAAGACACAGAAAAAAATATTAAGAAATACTAGGATTCATTCTCAGGAAAAGGCTGTATCTTTTCTAAGGAGAAATGTCTGGGAATATAGCACTCTTGAGGCAGAGTTGTAATGAAATATCAGAAAAGAGCCACCTTTAACTGGATTTAACAGAATGGGAAATGTACTTAGATTCAAATCCTGGCTTTGCCAGCTCTAAGCTTCAGTGGACAAACTACTTACCTCTCTGAGCCTCAATTTCCTCATTTGCTAATAATACCAACTAGAATTGTAAAGGTGAAAGTATAGACTATAGATGAAAATACTTCTAAATTATTCAAACACAAAAGGTAAAATACTATACATTTGGGGACAGTCGGCATATAGATGACTCCCAAAATTTATCTCTAGCCCAAACCTCTCCCTGGAGCTCCAGACCCTAGAACTAACTGCCTACATAACATCTTCACTTGGAGTCTAACAGGCATTCCAAACCTGAGGTCCAATCTCTTATCCCTTGACTCTGCCAAACTCCAAAATCTATTCCTCCTTCCCCAGTCTTTCCCAGCTTGGTAAACAGCACCACCAGCTACTCAGGCCACAAATCTCAATCTCAGTTCCTATCTTTCCCTCTCCCAACATCCAAGCTATCAGCAAGCCCGGTTGGCTCTATCTCCAAAGTACATCCAGATTCCATTTACTTCTTTCCATTTTCTTCTGCTGCTATCCTAGTCTAGCCACCTCCTTTCCTGCCTGGACCACTGCAAGGTCTCCTTGCTTCCCTCCCTGCTCCCTCTTCCAACATGCTCTCCATATGGATGGCAAGGCAATCTCTTAAACCTGTAAGTCAGACCTTGTCACTCCTTCGCTTACACTCACCATGCAACGGTCCTATGGATTCCCAGCACATTTAGAATAAAGTCCAAACTCCTTTCCTCAAACCTCATTAACACTGGAGTTAAAAAATATTAAGGTATAATCCTATAAGGAGAAAAAGTAGGCAATGAGGTATCAGTGAACAAGAGATAACTATACAATTTTGAAAGGTGATGAGTAGAGGCAGGAACAGGAAGTGACTTAACAGAAGAAGAAAGCTAATCTTGAGTTACCTGTAGAGAGGATATGGTGAAGTGAGCTGATTCAGGCTTCATCCCCTTCCTGGGAAAGCTCAGGAAATAGAGACACAAAGTACTGTGAAAAGTGGAGTGGAACTGAAAGCAGGAGGACTCTCAAGTCACTCAATCCAGCAGCAATTCCAGTGGGCTCTACTTTTAAAATGTATCTAGACTCTGATCCCCTCTCACCACATCCACTACTATTATGCTTTTCCAAGCCACCACTAACTCTCATTTGGGTTATTCCAATCACCTTTTAACTGGTGTTGCTGCTGCCTCCCTTGGCTCCCCTCAGACTGTTTTCAACTTAGTAGCTGGAATACATTAGATCATATCTCTCATCTGCTCAAAATCCTCCAGAAGCACTCCCTCTTACTCGGAGTAAAAGCCAAAGCCCGCACAGTGACTTCCAAGGCCCTTCATAACTGACCTCCTCCCTTGACGACTCGCCCCCTCATTCACCCTGCTCCAGCCTTCCTTCCACCCGGGATGCTCTTCCTCAGAGAGAGGGTTTGCTCCCTTACTTCTCAGGGGTCTTTACTCAAATGTCATCTTCTCAATGAGGTATTGTTCTCCAACCACTTTACCTGAAATTTCAAGCACTAACTAACCCTCCCCCCAACGCTTCCCTACTTATCCCCCTCCCATATATACATTTTTTCCATCACAGCACTTATTATTTCCATTTTCTTTGTTTTGTTCACTGCTTATCCCCAGGGCCTAGAACAGTACAATATAATTAGAAGACACTTAAGAAATATTTGTTTAAATAAATGTCTTTGTAAGAGACTGTCCAACCCGAGTTCCTACCCCCCACCCCATATAGCCAGGAAACTACCCTCCTCTCCCAATTCCTGCTTGAGAAACAGAGCCGTAATAACCACAGGGCCAGGAGTAGCAAGGACAACAGAGGGCAGGGGGAGGTACAGGCCTGATGCACAGGAATTAAAGGAAAGTCTGCACGTGGAACTTCGCACTCCGGCCCCCTGCTCCTGGCTGGCTCCCACAAGGCCAGTCCACAGACTGAAACACTGCCCCACCCTCACTCCAGTTCCACCCTTTGGGCAGGAGTTAGAAAGACCCTACTATGTGGAAACTGAATGGCCCAGCAATAAAAGTGGTTCACTGCCTCATTACCCTACAAGCAAGTTAACAAGTTCTATCTATCTATGGACACAGAGCTTCCAGTTGCTTTTTTCTAGTTCAAGGATGTAGCAGGCATTAGAGAAAAGCGGCCGCCAACCACCACCACCACCACTACCACCATCAGACACTAAACAAATGAGAAAAAAAAAAAAAAAAAAACACTCTCAAGAAATAGAGACAAAATAAAGAACAGAAGAAAACTAAATATAAAAAAAACCACACAAGCTGGCCAGGCTCTGCCCAGCTGTCCTGAGGGGTGAGGGACTTAATGTCTCAGCTCACCTACTACCAAGTCTTGACACACTGGCTAGAAGCTTTGGCTTCCAGAACCACCACCACAGTTTGGAGCAACAAGAGTGGAGGCTCTAGAAGGGAGATCTTCTGGAAAAGCAAAAAACAGTCCTAGAAGACCGTTTGATCATGCGGAAAATTGTATTAAGAAGCTGTTGACGATACGAAAAGAATGGTAGTAAGAATTAAAGAAAATTAAGCAAAATAAACATAATTATTAGCTTCAGAAAAAAAAAAACTGAAGCTACATAACAAAGAAATGCACTCAACTACTTGGTTTGGGAGTGAACAATACATAGTAATGTGATCTAAATAATTACATAAACAAAAATTTTGATAAATCTAGAAACAGGGAGTTGGGGAGGGGAAGAGAGCTAGGTCCTCCTAGCTATCATAACAGGAAATCCATAGGTAATGTCTCAAATTGATAAATGAAGACATAGCCGTTTAAGGATATTACTTAGAAATATGAAGGTAAAAATGAGAACAAATTGCTCTTGGGAAGTAGAATTGGAAGAATGGCTGGGATTGATGTTTTTCAGTACAAAAAAAAACATTTTTCATACTATTTGGCCTTTTTAAAAACCACATGCATGTATTATTTAACAAAACATTATACTTTGAAGAAATAAAAACAATGTTTAGTTAAGGGTCCTATGTAATCCTTTCCACTACTCTGTTACAAGTTATGCCACCTATTTTTTGTTTGTTTGTTGGTTTGTTTTCCCCCCAATCTTTTCAATAAATCGGATGAAGCTGTAAGAGAAGGGATTATCAAAGGAACCAAGTCTAATCAGAAGGTTTTACCCTTGGATTAAAAGCCATCTGGAAAAGGAAAACTGGGAAGACAAACTCCTCAGTACAAGCGAAAGGTCACCTAAACCCAAGAGGACTTCTTTCAGTTTCATATAGAGATGTACAAGTTAAAGTTCTCCTAAGACTGAAAAGCTCTCTAAACTCTGATATGTTTCAGATCGTTGCAAGTTGGAAACAACATCCATCAATGAACATTATCCTGATCATATTAACGGCTTGAAAAAATGTTATAGCACACAGACATGCTTCACTTAGGGGTCTGTATTTAGAGGCTTTTACTAGTCAGATAGGAGCCCTGGTGGCACAATGGTTAAGTGCTCAGCTGCTAACTGAAAGGTCAGCTGTTCAAACCCACCAGCGGCTCTAGGGGAGAAAGATGTGGCAGTCTGCTTCCATAAAGATTTACAGCCTTGGAAATCTTATGGGTCCTAGAGGGTCACTATGAGTCAGAATCGACTCCATGGCAATGGGTACTAGTCAGGTATGGTTTGATTTTTAAAAGCACTGCTTTGGCTACACACATACATGCACTCATACATAGTGTACAGATTAAAACCTGAGTAAAGTCAACCTATCAAAAGCAAAGAACCTTTTTCCCTTTTCCTTCCCCTACCTTCTAGCATTTTTTCATTCATTCATTTATTCAACCATTATCAACTATCTGCTAAGTGTCTACTATGAGAAAAGCTCTCTCAGACTTTATGGAGAATACAAGGACATGGTCCCTGCCCTTAACAAGTTTAGTGGCATTAGGACACAGTGGGTGATCACTGAATTGATGGCCAGCCTTCAACTCTTCACACAACACTCTGAGGGATGACGACCAAGGACTTGGGTATTGGAAGCTTATAAACTGAATCCAAATGAAGATGTTTTCTTACTATATGCAAAGCTTCCAGTGTTAACATTTGATAAGAAGACTATCAAACTTTGCTCTTGTCCAGGTAATACCAAACCAAACCTGTCTGATTCCAACTCCCAGCGACCCTACAGGACAGAGTAGAACTGCTCTACAGGGTTTCCAAGGCTGTAATCTTTATAGAAGCAGGCTACCATAACTTCCTGCCATGGAACAGTTGGTGGGTTCAAACCACTGACCTTTCAGTTAGCAGCAGAGCTCTTAACCACTGTACCACCAAGGCTCCTTCCTGTGCAGGCCAAGTAGAATAGAGACAGTCAATAAGGTTATGGTTACCCTAGAATGACGTAGAAATGCATCTCAGAAATTGTCAAGACGAGGAGAAAAAGAGAAAGTTTCAATACAGAGAATTTGATTTTCACTGGTAAGTAGTTCTCAAGATATTTAAAAAAAAACACTCCAAAGAATTTAGCAGCTCAGAGAACTGTATGAATTACAGGTGTCAAATGCACGTTTACAGATGGAACAAATTCTTTCTAAAATATTGAGACTAAAATAATCTGGCGTATGTGAACGGAACTAAAGATGCTCGGGGTGAAATAGTATCTTGATTTGAAACAGCTTAATCAACAGAGTGGCAACCCAGGCTGGGTTCATTTGATGAAACAAATAGTATTTGATATATTCGCTCGGCAATAAACAGTTAAAATCAGCAAGCATATAATGCATAGTAATCCCCAAACCAAGGAATTTAAAAAAAGATATCACACTAGTAATTTAAAAGCAAAAGTGAGATTCAACACTGAAGAATGAAAGCGGCTCATGTGAAGCACATTTCAAAAGCATGAATAATGGCCAGTGTTAATGACTACTGTCACCACTTCTCAAGCATTTACTACGTGCCAGGCACAGTGCAAACTGCGTCACAGAGAGGGCAGCCTCGTAGGTAGTTAACAGAATGAACTCTGGAACCAGGATACCAGGGTTCAAAAAACAGTTCTGCCACCAATGTGGGTGCCTCTGGCCCCTCATCTGTAAAATGCAGAGAATAACCTGTAAAATGTAGCTATTGCACAAGATTGTTGTGAGTATCAAATAATTCAGTATATGAAATGTGCCGAGAACATTGCCAGGCACAGAGTTTGTGCTTGTTATTCTTAAAACTTATACCTGGCAGGCAGAGCCAAAATTCAAATGCCAGGATAAACTTTCTACTCTGAAATACTATAAATGTTGACTAAGAAAGACCCTACTAATCGTGAGTTAATTAACAGTGATAGAGTGTTATGTTTCTTGCAGATAAGAAACAAAACGAAACCACAGATAGATGAAAAAGCAGCAGTAACCGTCAGCGATGACAGTGAGGCACACTGACAGGACCAGAGGGAGAAACACCACCTAGAGAGAGGCGCCACGCGCAGTGGACAAAGCACCGTGCTGGGAGTCACGACAGCCGGGTTCTAATCCCAGCTCAGCTATGAATGACCTGTGTAGCCTTGACTGCCTGCTTAATATGCACGGTCTGAACTTCCTTATCTGCTAAATAAACGGGCAGATAATTCTGACGTTTCTTCTGGTGCTGACATTCTATGACACTGCTGTCGTTATGATCTGCTGCATCGATTCCGACTCATAGTGACCCCACGTGACACAGCAGAACTGCCCTGTAGGGTTTCCTAGGCTGTGATCTTTACAGGAGCAGATCACAAGCTCTTTCTCCTGTGGAGCCGCTTAGTGGGTTCAAACTTGCAACCTTTTGGTTGGCAACCAAGCGCTTAACAGTTGCACCACAGGCAACTATGATATTATGACCCAACAAACCACACCGTGTTTCAAAGCTATACCTTTAAAAAAACAAGAAGGTATTATTATTTAACTTTTGAACAACCACATGTATTCAACAGGTAGATCATCAACTAACTGAATTTGTCTCCAATCTCAGGACGCCGAGTCTGTCTCAGCAGCATTTTGATCAGAAAGGCATCTTCAGCGTTTGAGGATATCACCACTCTTTCAATATATGAATCTGTTGCTCCTTTGTAGCTAATGTTAAAAGGTCATTAAAACTGAGTTTTCGTACTGTCCTTTGTGAATCTAGAGTATTCTGACATTTTAATTCGGGGCTCTAAAAGATGACCTTCATTTTTCAAGATTAAATTCAAATTTTACATGTATTTATAATTATACTTTTGGGCAGAGCAGTTTCAGGAGAATGAAATGAATAGCCTAGGGAAACAATTGCACTGTCTATCAAAAAATAACTCTTGAAGACAGAAAGTAGGTTAGAGGTTACCAGGGGCTGGGGGGAGAGGAGAATGGGGAGTTATTGCTTAACAGGTCCAGTTTCTGCTTGGGGTGATGAGAAAGTTCTGGAAACAGATGGTGGTGATGGTTACATGACATTGTGAATGTACTTAATGCCAATGAACAGAACATTTAAAAATGGTTAAAATGATAAACTTTATGGTACGTATATTTTAGCACAATACAAAGAAAAAAATAAATATAAACAGGTTAATCTGAAAAATAAAACAGGAATAATTCTGACAACAATATAATTTTTCAAACAATTTTTTTTAGCAGGGGAAAGGTATAAAATATTTCTCACATACGTGATAAATATTTCAGTACAGTTTCATAAACAAGTTGCGAAATGATACAATTTACCTTTCTGCCCATGACGACTACTGAATTTGTCTCCAATCTCAGGACGCCGAGTCTGTCTCAGCAGCATTTTGATCAGAAAGGCATCTTCAGCGTTTGAGGATATCATCACTTTTTCAATATATGAATCTGTTGCTCCTTTGTAGCTAATGTTAAAAGAAGGTCATTAAAACTGAGTTTTCAAACTGTCCTTTGTGAATCTAGAGTATTCTGACATTTTAATTCGGGGCTCTAAAAGATGACCTTCATTTTTCAACAGTAAATTCAAATTTTACAATTTCCTTTTCATAGTTTAAACATTTAGAATGGTTAACATTTACCGGAAATTTATTTGGAAGCAGGCACAATGCAATTTAATCTTCATGAAAGTCCCATGAGGTGTTATTCCCTTATTATTGGTGAGGAAGACCAAGGCTTAGAGAGGTTAAGTAACTTGTCCAAGGACACACGGCTAATATGAAATGGAACTAGGATTTGAGCTGAAGCCTTTGGACTCCAACTCTTAACCACTTTTTTATATGGCCTTTATCTACTCAGCTTTCCAATTATTAATTTTTTCACACATTTACCTTTTATCTGTTTTTCATACAACAAACATTAACAGTCTACTATGTGTCAGATCGTTGCACCCAAAAAACCCCACTGCTGTTGAGTCGATTCCAACTCATAGTGACCCTATAGGACAGAGTAGAACTGCCTGATAGAGTTTCCAAGGAGCACCTGGTGGATTCGAACTGCCGACCTCTTGGTTAGCAGCCATAGCACTTAACCACTACGCCACCAGGGTTTCACAGATCCTTGTGGGCTCTGGATATATGAAGATTAAGTAGGCACGTCCCTGCCCTAAAGGTACTTACACTCCCATAAAGGAGGAGAGAAAGTGCAGTAGAAATGTCAGTTGTCTGGAGAACTATAAAGGCCCCAGGTAAAAGTCAACCTGCTGGAGGCTGGGGGTGACAGTGCCTACAAGGAGGGGGCAGGCTGCTTTATAGAGAAGGTGACCTTTGAGTTGAGACCTGACCAGGGGAAGGGCATTCCAGGCAGAGAGTAGCATGAGCAAAAGCACAGAGGTAAAACAGAATGGCATGTTTTGGAGATTAAGAAGCAATTTACTGGAAATACAGGGCCTAGTGTACAAAGAGGTAGAGAGGTATGCCATGGATCACAGAAGGTCTTGTAAGTCTTACCATTTCATTTGGCCTTAATCCCATAGGTAACAGTGTCAGTAAAGGATTTTAAGCAAGAGAATAACATGACCAGATGAGTAATTTAGAAAAATCACTCTGGCAATAGTACAGAGAGAGTCTAGGAGGTTTGGCGAGGGTGCAAGACTGGAGGCAGACAGAACAGCGAACAGTAACTAAGAATCCAGGCAGTAGAGGAGAGTCAGAACCTAGGCAGCCAAAGCAAGAAGAGGGAGGAGAGAGGATAATAGAACTGCTAAGGCGACAGGACCTACAGGACGTGGTGAGTTGGTATGTGTGGCAGATAAAGGAAAGCAGTCAGGTTTTTGTTGGGGTGGCTGGCTGGATGGTGGAGCCACCACCAAGAAAGGGACCCAGGCACTTTTATACTTACGTGCCCTTTATCTTGCCGTTTCCTCCACCTGGAATACACTGCCTACGTGGTCCACAACTCAAACCCAGGTTAGAAGATCTACATGACTCTGCAACCTAGTTGTATCTTCCATGCCATGCCATTTTTGTGACTACTATTAATATCCCAAATTTATATTACTAATGCTCCAACCCACCAAGACCTACTTCTAATTTCCCCTCTTCATTCGTTTTCTTTGCATTTCTATGTTTTACCGCAAGGCCTAACCGATACCTACGTTATGGGCACATCTTTGTACTGTGGTTGCTGTGGTATGTTACTTCCTTCCAAAGGAATCTGGGTCACTGTGGGCATGGACTTATTTACAAGTACTTGTTTGTTTTCGACTTTCTCACCTAGGGAAAAGAGAAGTGTATTGGACACATTGTTATCTTGTGTGGAATATGAAGATTATTGGGGCA
The DNA here is from genome assembly GCF_024166365.1 of Elephas maximus indicus. Taxonomy (NCBI): domain Eukaryota; kingdom Metazoa; phylum Chordata; class Mammalia; order Proboscidea; family Elephantidae; genus Elephas; species Elephas maximus. The sequence goes on along the minus strand of NC_064822.1, from coordinate 173,586,665 downwards.
TAAAATTATTACGGTTAGACCTGGTCCATGAAATCCAGACAGGGAAGAAAAAAAAAAAAAATGCATAGAGTAGGAACTAGACCTCAACAAGGCAAGCCGTTAAAAAAGTTATCGATTAAGATCATAGTGTGTATAAAATCAAGAAACTGATTTAAGGTCCACATTAACAAGAAAAGCCTTATTTCAGGTATGTAGCAATTTCATATATCTTTTAAGGTATCAGAACAGATTTGGAATGTTTATTTTATTAACAGTTATTTCAATCAGTGATAAGTCACCACCAACCTAACCTGGGCAATAAGGAAATAAAAATATTTCTTTCTCTGATTTCCCTTCTATTGCCATCTTTGCTTTGCGTCTTTTCATGGTATGCTCAAAGACCAACTATTGTAGCTTCGTCACAGCAGTGGTTTTCCCAGTTACACTGAGCAGGGCTACAAGTGAGATAAATTCTCCAAGAAACAAAGGCAGAGAGGGGGAGGGGGAGCCATGCCCTGTGTGCCTCATGGTGCCACCGCTGACACAGCACTCACTATCCAGGCCCCATCTATGACGCAGTCACGTGGGTAGCCCCTCCTAGCTCCCTCTCCAAGCTAGCTCATTCTCTCCACCTTTACCACAGCTAACAAGTCCCCTGTCCTTGGGCACCTGGTCTACTTCAAGAAGCTATCAGCTGCTCTCCCTTCTATTTTGTTTCCCTTTTCATCTTTTCTCCACACTATAGTCAGAACAATCATTTCAAAATCTATATCTGATCATATCACACCTATCTACTTAAAATTCTTAAGTGGTTTCCCATGCCTTTTAGGATCACAATGACAACAGTAACATGGCTGTAGGGCTTTGCTCAGTCTGGCTCCTACCTCTCTGTCTCTCCAAACACGTTCAGCATGCTCTCCTGTGCTCTCTTCATTTTAACCACACTGTCCTTTCAGGGCCTTTAGCTATCAAGCTCCAGGGCCCTTACACAACCTTTCCTGCTGCTTAGAACACACTCCTCTTCCCTTTTCACTAGTTAATAGTTAACTCCTACTTATCCTTCAAATTTCAGCTCCCTTCCTTGGGAAAGGCTAACCTGATCTTCCTGACTAGGTCAAATCCTCCTGCTATAAAATGGCCTCGTAGCTACCTATACAATTCTTTAACTTGGTTGTAATCTGACATTTGCTTATGTGTGATTCTTTGATCAATGTCTCCCACACTAGCCTGTAAGACCCATATGGGTGGGTACTGTGGGCTGCATCAACACAGTTAATATAAGTTTGTAATTACAACAGAGTCACACCTTTTAGGCAGAAGATTCTAATGTCAGTTTATAAGCTAAATGCACAAATGATAACATACTAGTGTAGATGCTGGAACATGACCCTATTCTAATTATATAATTATACGACCTATATCTCTTAAGTAACTTTTTTATATGATTCGAAATTATAATTAAAATAGATATATAAATAGAAAAACACATGCATAGAGAAATGGACTGGAAGGAAATACATCAAAACTTACCACACTGGTTGAGATAGGATAGTGGTATTGTGTAAGCTATTTTTTTTCCTGCACTATTTACCAAATATTCAGAAATATTGTTGAATAACTTTCATAAACTCAAAAAAAATGTTTAATGTTTTTAAAGGCTTTTACCTGGAGAACAAATACCATCTGCATCTAAAATTTCATGTCTCCAGATGGGTTTCCTCGTAGCAGCATCCAACATGGGCCCCATCACTTTATCAAAAGTCTGATTAGTGTATCGTTTCAATGTACATTTAGCATTTTTATATACGAGACAACGTCCAAACCCTAAAACAAAACAAAGATGTATATCACAACCACCAGTAATACAAAACTACAAGAAAACACTGATTTGTGTTATTCAATTCAAAACCAACCCAAGTCACAATCTGAAGAACTGGCTCAAGGACTTCTCCCCTATCTACTGTCCATATAGACACTGGAATCTCTACCACCTCTTTTAGCATGGAACACACTTTGCCATGTTGGAAACAGGTGAGAGAAGTCAAAAAGTGACAATGTAAGTCCTTCAGAGCATACAGCCACAGGATGTTAGAATTGGAAAGGGCCTTAGAAATCACCCATCTTTTACAGGTGATAAGAGTGAGGTCCAGAGCAGTTCAGTAGCTAATATCACCCGGCAAGTTGGTGGCAGAGTTAAGACTAGACCAAGTCCACTGACTTTTTACACAGGACTCTTGGCATAAATCCTTTTGGTGGGAAACTTCTATTATCCTCTCTGGAAAGTTTTTCTTCTTCTAATTTGGCCATTCAGAGGAAGCCCCAAACAAGCAAACAAGAAATTTTAATGTCAGACAGTCAGCCTCTTCCCTTGAAGAGTTTACTTTGTTTATATTTTTTGACCACATTTATCTAGTGGATAAGGGAAAAGTCCTGAGACCAACCAACGATCTACACAGTAAGAAAAATGTGCAACAATGGACAAAAAAACCTTCCGATGGGACAAAACAGTCAACCACAGAATCCCTCAAAAATCCTTATCAGTTATACAGTTACCCAAAAGAGCTGTCATTCCTTCAACACCAAATATTATTTCCCAAGATTCTGTGGCTGCTTTTCTGTACCCCCCTCCTTTTCTCTCTTTGGCTAAGCAGTTATTTAAAACTAGATTTTCTCCCTAATCCCCCTAGGATATACTGAGACATGACAGAGTTCACTTACATAGAAAACAGCTATTACTGGAGATATAAGTGCACAGCTGTAAAAGCCTTCACTTATGAATCTCCACCAAAAACAGAACTCTTTTAAGAAATCTAAGAATGTGAGCTTAGAAAATCAACCAGGTAAAGCGGATTCCTAAGTAAAATCTCAGTGTTCTAAAATACTTTTTTAAATATGAAGGCAACTCTGGGACAATACAAGACACTTCTGTAACTGATGAAGGTATATGTGTGTCTTCGAGCAAGGTCGCGGTCATCCTGGCTCCTAGTAAATTGGGTCTGGTGTTAACGAACGCAGCTCAGAAAGCCAGCTGGTTTGGAAACATTACATTTCCTATGATGGCCATTAACTGCAACGCGCTGCAGTGTGACTCTGAACTGCATGAAATCCAGGAGTGTTTTCTTTTAAGTGTAAATAGACATTTTATTTACAGGTGGTAGCTTAAAAGCCTGGGGACAGTACACTCAGATCATTAAATTGTGCCGTGGAGTTTCTGACAGACATCACAAAGTCTTCAGATTTCCACATAAACGTTACCAGTTAATCAGAAAGGAAAACATCTAGTTTTAAAGCATGGCTGTTGTCATTTGGAGGAAAAAAAAGAGGCATAAATTAAGTGCAGCCAACATTAATGCCAAAGACACATGTCTAGGAGTGCTATTACGGCTGCCTAGCAACTACGAGGAGGGAAGGGGCCGGCAGAGTGGGTATGCCAGGGAGAAAGAAGAGAAATAGAGACTATGAATAGAGAAGTCAGAATCAGATCAGGTGATGGCTAACAAACCTTGAAGCGGTGACTTGCAAAACTAAACTGTCAAAAAACAGAAGAAGAAAAGAGTAAAAACTACAAGCCAGGGTTTGTGTATGTATATTTTTAACACTTATCATCTAGTTTAAAAAAAAAAAAAGCTTAAAGATTATGGAGTTGAGATCTACAATAAAAAGTAGCCTTTTATATCTAAATCTTGCTGCTGGCCTTTCAAACAAGTTTGTTGTTCAATACATTTATTAAATACATCATTAGATATATTTTTAAAAACTGACTTCATTTCTTTAACTTTTGCTAGAAAATAAATTCTGAAAAATTTTTCCACTGTTGTGGAATTGTCTCAAGTCACCAGTAAAACAGCACAGACGAAAAAAAAAAAAAAGGATTCTCAGGACTGCATTTTACGAATTGCATAATATACGTGGAAAAAAAAGCCAATGCCAAAGCATGACCACTTCCTTTTTGCATATTATAACATTCAAATTGCTTGAAACTGATATTCGTGTTCTGACTCCAAGTGATTTTTACGTGAACCATCCTTATACCGAACTCTGCAGAAGGCATGTTCGGCATTAGAGATTTGAAAACCCACTCACCTCTGTCCAAGGAGGCCTTGTTTAAAACAAGAGCATCTTCGATATCATAGCCACTGTAACTCATGACAGCAACCGTTGCATTCTGTCCAGCCGGCAGCTTCTCAAACTCTATCAGCTCAATGGTTTTTGTCTTAACCATGGGTTTTTGTGGATATGCGAGGAGATACATGAGAGTGTCAATTCTGTTCCGCTGGTTGTATCCAATGGTACCTTCGTGGATATCAGAGAAAAAGAAATGCGACATTCTATTATGTGAAATAATTAGGTAGCAATGAGTACAGAGATGAACACGTTAACTTCGTTAATTAAAATGAAGAAATCTTCAGGTCAAACATTTCAAAAGCAATACCGTCAGAGTGGCCAATAACTTTTAAAAGCAGTTTTTCTCACTAACACTTAAAATCCTACAAAGAAGAAAAATCACATGCAGGGTACACGAATCCAAATAATTTCAATTTTTTTATTTACACAATTGATCCTTTTTGAGGGATTCTAATTTCCACTGGTTACTTTCACCAGTAAGTCAAAAATTCTGTATTTGGTTCTACTATGTTCCAGGCATAATTCCAGTTGCTGGAGAAAAGTAATTGGAGAATAACACCCAGTGTCTACATGCAAGGGGCTTATACGGTGGGACAGACACATTTCAATAAAAGATATCAATTACCAAAGCACTAAGTAAAAAGTAAAGAAGGAAAAGAAAGAACAGAATGAAGAAGGAAGGAAGAAAGAATTCAAGTGAATAAAGCAAGGAAGAGTGGATTTATTCATCTGTTAAGGAGTTAATAAAGACCTACTATGTGCCAAAGGAGCCCTGGTGGTGCCGTGGTTAAAGTGATGGCTGCTAAGCAAAAGAAAGGTCACAGTTCAAACCCACCAACTGCTCCGTGGGAGAGAGACAGCAGTCTGCTTCTGAAAAGATCACTGCCTTAGAAACCCTGTGGGGCAGTTCTACTCTGTTCTACGGGGTCACCATGAGTCAGGATCCACTCGAAGGCAACAGGGTTTTTTTTTCTCATGCCAAACACAGGTGAGAAAATGGGGAAAGGCATGGTCCCTTCCTTTAAGGAATTTAGGGCACAGTCCAATCAGAGATTGGCTCTTCCCTACTTAGCAAATGTCTTTCCACCTAATTGGTCCTGGGAAGGGTGTAACTGGGTCACTGTCAGTTGGAAAATGGAATCAGAATGTTAACCTCTTCTTTCTTTTCCTTGTAGAAACACACTGAATGGGGTTCATGGGCCAACTCTTTATTCTCTTGGGTTTGCAGACAAACCGTTGATCACACTCAGAAACCTTAAAATTGGGAAAGCCGGGCTTGCCCTACTGTGGAGCTTAAATGTGGGCTACTGCGGCTCCTTAACTTCTAGGTTTATCTTTTTTTCTTCCCCTGAGTGGCTGAGAACAGATGTTAGTATTAGGAGAAAGAAGGCAGCTTTAAGCTTCTCTCTCTTGCACATGCTTCTGTAGTGACACACACATATACCATACCCACAAGCCCCATCCCTTTGTGCCATTTAATGGAGTATGCCGTAGAGTAAGCAGATACCAAAACTCCATATTTACTTTTCTCTTCATACTCATGTCATTAAATCAATGGTGATTTCAATTTAAAGATAAAAGTAACCTATTCCAACAGCAAAAATGATATGGCATTCCTTGACGGTTACTACTAAAAAGGAATCATAAAATACGTAGGGTCTACCAAAGAGATGAGCGCCTAGCACATTGTCAGAGTCACTGTAGATGGTCAATAAATGTCAAGTGAATTAAAGAATCCCATTATACACTTGATGATACTGTGGATCTGTGCTTAAATCTCTAGAAAACTTACCAAGATTCAGCTGAGCTGGAATACGACAGCCAAACTGAACCTCATAAGCTTTTTGTTGAGTTTGCACTATAAATTGCCCATTAATTTTATGTTATTTTAGTGCCAACTAATAAACTGGGCAGGATACCTGGCACTAGATCACTTGCTATTTTAGTAATAAAATCACTGCTGCTGGGATTGTGGTAAAAGTCCACCAACAGTAAGTTTTTCTTTTACATGAAATCACTTAAAATTTATGTTGAGATTTCAGCTCCAATTGTATACTTCACCCAGCTTGAGGCAAGGGTTCAGGCAATGTCCCACCAGGCTGCCAAACATGTCTTCTGAAACTTGGGACCAGTGTTATTATGCAGCAGGAGGCATAAATGGCTGCACCTCTAACAATGGCACAAGAGACAGGATCCTGCTATAAATTGTGCTAGCAGGCCCAGAACGTAATTCTTGGGCATTCCAGCTGACCACTGAATGGATGAAGAGCAAACGAATCAGCAAATGTTTTGTACTTATGATCCCATCAGGGACTTTTCTTTAAAGGGTTTTGAAAGAACCTGTGAGGGTGCACATGTATGTACATACATTATTAGCAGTAAGTACTGACCATGGCTGTGTACCTTAAAACACGATTTATACATCATGGCTTACTCCTATACCTTACAACTTCAAAATGCCATCAGATTCCATACTGTTTTATAAAAATTAGGGTCTATCAAAAAAAATAAAATAAAATAAAAATTTTTTTTTAAATCACACATAGGATGGCTGATTAGCTATTCTGCATTTTTGAGAAAGTGTCACGCAGAAAATTAAATTACAACGCTAGCCTGTGGGAAGCATATGCTCAAATTGTCGTTGCGGTATGCCGTCAAGTGGATTCCGACTCATGGCGACCCCGTAGGACTGAGTAGAACTGCCCCGTAGGGTTTCCAAGGCTGTAATCTTTATGGCAGTAGATCACCAGGTCTTAACTCTTTCTTCTCTGCCTTCCCTTGCCCAATTTCTTCTTTATCAATGTTATTCAACACAACAAATTTTCCCCGTTTAAAGTATATAAACTGATGAATTCTGACAAATATATATACCTGTGAAACCACCACCCCAATCACAAGTCAGAACACTTCCATCACCCCCAAAAGATCCCTCCCTCTTTCCCTGGTCCCAGGTAACCACTGATCTGTTTTTACCACTATATAAAAGATAAGTTTGCATTTTCTATAAATAGAACCACATATTAGGTATACTTTTGTGTCTCCTTTCATTTAGCAGTGTGACTCTGAGATTTATCCTGTGGTTACGGATATCAGTAGTTCATTCCTTTTTATTGCTGAGCAGTATTCCATTGAAGGAATATACCTTTTATTTATCCATTCACCTGGTGATGGATATTTGTGTTGTTTACAGTTTTTGACTACTGTGAATAAAGCGGCTAGGAACGTTCAGGTTCAAATCTTTGCATGTTTTTCTCCTTGATAACTACCTAAGAGTGGAATTTCTGAGTCATTTAGTAAGGGTATGACTAACTTTTTAAGAAACTGCCAAAGAGCTTTCCAAAATCATTATACTGTTCTATATTTCCACCAGTACTGTATAAGAGCTTTGGTTACTTCACATCCTCACCAATACTTAAGTATGTCAGTCTTCCAAATTTTAGTCATTCTTAATGGGTATGTAGCGGTTTCTCATTAAATTGCTGTTATTTTAATTTGTATTTACCTTTTTTTGATGGTTAATAATACTGAACATATTTTCATGTGCTTACTGGTCATTTCTACAACTTTGTGAAGTGTTTGATTTTGAGGAAATACAATCTATTAATTTTTTTTCTTTTTATGGTTCATGCTTTTTGTGTCCCATCTAGGAAATCCTTGTTTAACTCAAGGTCACGAAGATTTTCACCAACATCTCCTGTAAGTTTTATGGTTTTAGTTCTCACATACCTATAATTCATTTTGAGTTGATTTTTATATATGGTGTGAGGTAGGAGTTGATACTCAGGTTTTTCTATGTAGATACACAGACATCTCATTGACTGAAAAGACTTTTCCTTCTACTGTTGCATTGCCTTGACACATTCATTAAAATCAACTGCCCATAAAAATGTGGGTCTATTTCTGGACTCTTGATTCTGTTTATATGTCTATCCTTATGTTGATACAATACGGTCTTGCTTGTTGTAGCTTTACCGAAGTCTTAAAATCAGGTTGTAGAAGTCTTCCAACACTGTTCTTTTTTGCAAAAATTCTTTTCAAAATCTGCCCCTGATTTCTTAACTTTCAAGGCGCTTAGAGATTCGTACATTCATTCATTTATTTGTGAAACACTCATTAAGCACTTACAATACTCTATCACTAAGCTAGGCACAGAGATATACTAAAAAAAAAATAACACAGACATAGTTCCTGTCCTCAAGCAGTTTACAATCTACAGTCTGGGAGGGAAGGCAGTCTTGATCATGAGCCATAGTGAATGGGAAAAAATGAGGACAGAAGTAGTTTCATTTGAGAAGAGCTTTAGTAAGTTTTACAGATAACATTCACAGAACATATATGTAACCTTTCATAAGTTACTCAACCCAGCTGGGATTTGGTTTCCTTGTAAGGAAAAAAAAAAAAAGGTACGCATTATTGTTACGGTTAAAAGAAGAAACGCCTGTAAAGCATCTGAATACTCAAAAGCTGCAAACTTACATTACAATTAATATTAACAATATTAGCAGTAATAATAGAAATATACATCCCATCACCCTGCAATATCACCACCTCCAGCTCTAGCCCTAAATACTGAAATTTAGTTTACCTTTTCCCCCGCAAATATTCATTATCAACATCTCAATCTCAGGAAATTCCACATAAGCTCATTCCTAAAGTAGTGATAATGATTTTAAAAAGTTTTTAAGCCAACAGCAAAATTCTAAAAAAGGTCTGCTGGGGATAATTTAGCCAACGTATCTTTACATTTATTTTGTACCCCCAAATGGATAAAGAATAAATGTGATTAAAAAAAAATCCAAACAGAAAGTAGGGGAGAGGGCTACAGAATGAAACAAAATTTTAGGAAGATCTTTGTATGTGTTTTCAATCTCAAAATCCTCCAGCTTGTTTCCAGTACATCCCATTGTACTGTAAAGTGGTGACCACAAGTGAAAAAACTATCTGCTTAGGAATAAAAGCTATTAAAAACAAAAACAGAAGCAGCATTAGCTCTTGCGTTTAAAAGAAAAAAAAAAAAAAAAGTCCCAGCAATTTGGAGTTGAAGGGGGAAGAAGTGACAAGACGCTGGGGGAGGGCAGTTATGTTATGCATATTCATTAACCGAGCAGATAGGGACTGAAAGACTCTTTTAAACAGGAGAAAGTGTTCCACTAGAGGACTGCCAACTAATAAAACAGGCAGGATATGAAAGCGTGACTCATGTGAACTTGGCATCGAGTGCCAACGAGAACACACACAATGCAGCTCCAACACAGCCTTGACTTGTCCTGCTGAGTGACCTGGGGATCTTACAATTTCCAGATGTCTACCTGACTGACTTCTAGCTCTGACCCGTCACAACAAACAGCCATGTCCATGGGAGAGAGGCGGTTGTCAGTACAGTGTGTTAAGACTCTGTGTGGAAACTCCAACTTTATCAATCACTTAAAATAAAGAGGTTTAAGAAGTACCCTCTTCTGCTGTTTTATGCTGCATTACAGTCCACTCTCTTCCATACAAAGCAAGGCTTTCGGTCTCTGTGGTCTGTGCTAACCTGGGTCTCTTTCTGCCAAGTGACAGAAAATGACTTTCACTTCTTCACTCTGAGGGAGTGGGGCTGGTAGTGCATGGCAGACAGCAAATTTTCCAGATTAGTTAGACCATTTAATGAATAACTCTGGGCTACTGTCTTCCACTTTCCACGTGGGCTAACATACAGATGAACAGTAAAGAAAATATTTTAGAAAATCCACACAGAATCTCTGTGGGATTTGTACAGTCTCCAGCTATGGTTCGTATCTAAAATGGGATGGAGTGTGAATTTTAGTTATCCCGTCAAGACTGCATGGGATTAAAATGACCCAGAGAAGTCCTCCTCAAAGTACTAGGTCTGCTTTACAGACTGGGGTCTCTGCTGAGGGTTTTCTCTTTGCCAGCCTTTCTTCCTTTGTGATTTTTTCATACAGACCTAACTCAATACTTCTGGAGCTATCTCAGAGTCCAAAGGGAAATGTGGCCATGGTATGTGCCAACTTTAAATGTACTTTTATCTCAAGGCTTTTCTTTCCAGTCAGGTGTTTTATAATAACAAACAGTAACAAAGGCTTTTTTTTATTACTTAAGATATTCAGTGGCTTTTGTCTTCCTAGCGTCAGCAGTAACGTCAGAGGATTGTATCCAAGGAGCTAAATGTGCAGGACCCAGGGTCAGGGCAGCTGAATACACCAACCTCAGAAAACACAGACAATGAATTGCAAATGACACTCAAAACAAAACGCGGAAAAAAAAACCTTCACACAGGAAACTACAAAAGAACTCTACAGACACTGAATTGGCTTTCTGTACACACTGATCCTGCTTAACTGTGTGTGGTAACTAACCAAATGCTTTGGATACTCACGGCCACAAAATCTGTTTTTTTTTTTTTTGGTGGAGACAGAGGGTTATAAAAATAAAAATATTATTTCTTTCCTTCAAGTCTCCTTATATTTAAAAGAAAAAAAAATGCGCTAAGTGGAGCTAGATGCTGCTCTTTCCATTTCCATCTTCAAACACTAAAGAGCAGCATTAGTGATGAGGTGATTAGTCTTCCCTTAATTCGGCTGAAGGTTCTACACAAAAAGTGTATTGTTTCAGCCAGGATTCACATCAGGAAACAAAATGGTTTGGTAAATCCAGTAGAAGTGATAGCCCTTTCATCACACACAGGGTTCAGTACTGTATATTTCAACTTGTTAGCAAGTCAGAAGCACAAGCGGGAGATCAGCCCACACTGCTGCTTACGATGAATGGGGAAGGCTACACTGATGAGTCGCTGTTGAGATTTTCCCACTGTGAATTACTCTGAACCGTCCAGGCATTACATCATTCAGGTAAATATGCTTTGTATTTTTTCCTGGCAAACCAAAGAGCAATATAAAAACTTGAAAAGAAATACATACTCTTTACTCATAATGAAGAAATAAAAAAAAAAAAGAAAACCACTGCCGTTGAGTCAATTCCAACCCATAGTCACCCTACAGGACAGAGCAGAACTGCCCTATAGGGTTTCCAAGTAGCATCTGGTGGATTAGAACTGCCAACCTTTTGGTTAGTACCCACAGCCCTTAACCACTGTGTCACCAGGGCTCCACTGCAGAAAATGAAAAAATAGGATTCCTTGGTTGTCAAGCTGTGGTCAATCGCAGTGTATAGCTGGTAACTGTAAAGCTAACTGTATTCTAGTTGTTACCCCCCCAAAAAATGCAAAATCTTTCCCTCAACATTTTTACATTTCTTTATGAAGCTCCACTGTATTACACTTTAAATCAGAGATAAAAGTCATACTGATGTGTAAAAATGGCATGGGCAACAACAGCTTCTGACCTCCTCTAACTTCACCGGGGGTGAGAAGAATCAAGATCAACAGCCTAAGGCTGACTGCTGAGGTGGCGATCAGACATATCTCTTCTCTCCAGACACCACCCGTCCCTCCCATGGCACTCTCTACTTCTCTGCTAGGTTGATAATTCATTGCAATTGCCACACAGAATTCACAGGCCACACTCACAGTTATGGAGTTTATTAGGGAAGTGGTGTTATTGTTGTTAGGCATCTTCCAGTTGGTTCTGATTCACAGCAACCCTATGTACAACAGAACAAAACACTGCCTGGTCCTGCCCATCCTCACAATCATTGCTATGTCTGAGCCCATTGTTGCAGCCACTATGTCAATCCATCTCCTTGAGGGTCTTCTTCTTTTTCACTGATCCTCTACTTTACCAAACATGATGTCCTTCCCCAGGAACTGGTCCCTCCTGATAACATGTCCAAAGTACATGAGAGGAAGTTTCACCATCCTTGCTTCTAAAGGAGTTTTGGTTGTATTTCTTCCAAGACTGTATTTGTTCATTCTCTGGCAGTCCGTGGTATATTCAATATTCTTTGCCAACACCGTAATTCAAGGGCATCAATTATTCTTCAGTCTTCCTTATTCACCGCCCAGCTTTCGCATGCATATGAGGGGATTAAAAACACCATGACTTGGGTCAGATGCACCTTAGTCTTTGAAGTGACATCTTTGCTTTTTAATACTTTAAAGAGGTCTTTTGCAGTAGATCTGCCCAATGTGATGCATTGTTTGATTTCTTGATGGGTGTTGATTGTGGATCCAATGAAATCCTCGACAACTTCAGTCTTTCCTCTGTTCATCATGATGCTGCTTATTAGTCCAGTTGTGAGGACTTTCTTGTTTTCTTGATAGTGAGGTGTAATACATATTGAAGGCTACAGTCTTTGATCTTCATCAGTAAGTGCTTCAAGTACTCTTCACTTTCGGCAAGCAAGGTAGTATCATCTGCATATAGCAGGTTGTTAATGAGTCTTCCTCCAATCCTGATGCCATGTTCTTCTTCATATGGTCCGGGTTCTCATATTATTTGCTCAGCAGACAGATTGAGTAAGTACGGTGAAAGGATACAATCCTGATGCACACCTATCCTGATTTTAAACTATGCAATATACCCTTGTGCTATTCAAACAACTGCCTCTTGGTCTATGTGTAGGTTCTATACAAGCACAATTAAGTGTTCTGGAATTCCCATTCTTCACAATGTTATCCATAATTTGTTATGATCCACACAGTCAAATTCCTTTTCACAGTCAATAAAACACAGGTAAACATCTTTCTGGCATTCTCTGCTTTCAGCCAAGGTCCGTCTGACATCAGCAATGATATCCCTCGTTCTACATCCTCTTCTGAATCTGGCCTGAGTTTCTGGCAGTTCCCTGTCGATATACTGCTGTAACTGTTTTTGAATTATCTTCATCATCATTTTACTTGTGTGTGATATTAAAGATATTGTTCGATAATTTCCACCTTCTGTTGGATCACCTTTCTTTGGAATGGGCATAAATATGGATCTCTTCCACTTGATTGGCCAGGTAGATGTCTTCCAAATTTCTTAGTAAAGATTAGTGAGTGCATCTAGCGTTGCACCCATTTGTTGAAACATCTCAATTGGTATTCCATCAATTCCTACAGCCTTAGTTTCTGTAAATGCCTCCAGTGCTGCTTGGACTTCTTCCTTCAATACCATTGGTCTCGATCATATGCTACGTCCTGAAATGGTTGAATGTTAGGGCACAACAGGTTATAATTCAGGATCAGGAACAACTCAGGATACAGTTCTTTGATCAGGACAGACTTTTTTCAGCCATGCCTTCAGGCAAGCCTTTCTCTGACCCTCAGCCTCCAGAACCTTTGTGCCCTGCTCAGGTAAGTGTTACAAAGTTCTTTAGCTCTGCCATTAAGTGCAGGGCATGTCACTCCACTGGGAAGCCCACTGTGCTCTCTCACACTGGCATCCTGGTTCTGCTGCCAAAATTTCTCTGCCACTGCTTCTTGCCATGTTGCGCTGTCTCCCGTGTTAGAGCTCTCTCTCTGTCTCCTGGTTCTAGGAGGTTCTCTGCAGGGACCACAGGTCCAAAGGACCTGTTCCACTTCTATCTCTTCTTCTTGACAGTAGTGAGGTCTCCCCTATCCGCCTCTGGGATGGCAAAACTGACCAATCTCCTCATTAGGGCTCTATACAACTTGTTTGCATGGCACCACCCCGACAAGAGTTCCATGTACCTTATTTGCATTATGAGCAAGCTGTTCAATCCACTTAGTGGGCCACAGGCACCTTATCTGCACAGCCTCGCCCAATCATTTGGTGGGAGTTACAAGACCATGGCAAAAAAGGCTATATAAAAGTGATCCATCATACTGCATGATGTCACAGGTATATATGAAAGTAAAATTTATTAGGACTTAAAAATTTTTAAAACACAGTTTAGAACAAAGTTTAATAAGGACTTTTTTGCCTTGCATACTCTCTGTATCACCTTCAAGATAAAACCCAAACTCCTTCACATATGGCTCCTCCCAAGCAAACCTCTACACCCATCATGTACAAAACTACCATACCAGAGTACCAAGATTCTCCCACGCAATGCTTGCTTAAACTTCCATACCTCTGAAAAACATTCACTGTCATTCAAGACTCAGTTCAGTTCTATTCTTTAGAAAAACTCACTCTCTAGCCTTAAGTGATGTCCCTCCTCTGACCTCCTTAGATCCTGGCTGTTGGTCTCCTACAGCATTTATCACACTATAGTGAACTACTGCTTTATTTGTTGCTTTCTCCCACTAGACTGTGAACTCTTGGAGGATAGAACTCTGTTTTTCATCTCTCTATATTTAGGCTCCACCCTCATGCCTAGTCTATAGCAGATGCTCCATAAATCTTATAAATGGACAGGTGAACAGATAGATGGATGAAGGGAAAAAGAAGGGGGAAAAATGAACTGAGAAATTGGTGTGGCTTGAATCAGAAAAGTTTCAGGCAACGTAGTAGCAACCACAAGGATATAATGGGTTCAATAATTGTCCTCCAGACAATTACTAGATGCATTCTAATCACACTGTGCATATTTATCTCTATTTTTTCTCTCTCTCCTCTCTCTTACTCTTGACTTTTTCTGCTCTTTCTTCCATCTCTCTTGATTAACAACTTACACTTCATAGGGCTTTTCTCTTCGTATTTACTCTTCATACTTCTCTGGTAGCTATTACATGTCCTTTTGTTTGGTCAAGTAATCAAGCTCACAGAGGTTTTCTCCAGTTTTGTGTAAGCTTTGCACTTAAAAGAAGCCCCTGAAAACATTGCAGAGGTCCACAGGCAACCCTCTGAACTATCACGTTACCATCACCTGATATGGTCAAACACAATACTACTGAAGGAGGAATAAAAATGTCCAAGTCTTTTCCCCAACTATTTAGAACCAAGTTCCAGAAAGAAATCTTACCCATTGCTTGTTTCCCCATGGCACACTGGTAAGTGTTTCTGGGGGACTGGTTATGATGAGGGTATGGGATCAGGCCAGCACAAACGCCGAGAAGAGTGAACGGTTCAATCTCCAAATGGGTGGTATCTCTATCAAATCAAGTAAGAGTTAGACATCTTAGGCATCAAATATTAAAATAAACGTCTCTTAAAGGGTATTCAAGGAATTTATAAGACAAAATTTGACACTAGTAAAGCTGATAAAATACCTGAAATACTTAAATAAAATGTGATAAAACATAAATTATCATTATTTTTATTAGTGATAGAAATACAGGAGAAGATACTATAAACTGTCATACAGGCATTAAAAAATAAGGCATTATTACATATTAAGTAATAATAACTAACGCTTATAAAGGAATTACTATACTGAGCATATAAGAGAGGCAGTATCAACAATATCCCCATAGATGGGTAGTCCGCTTTTCCTCACTTTTCCAACTTACATCAAGGAAAAAGTTGTATCGCCATTTTAGAGGAAGAAAATGTCCCCTTTAAGAATAGTTACCATAGAGCCACAGTGATCAGTACTATAGTCAGTAGCCAAATGTGGCTATTGAACACTTGAATTGTTAGGCTAGTGACCTGAGGAACTGAATTTTTTATTTTACTTAATTTAAACTTACAAAAGCAAATTTAAATAATTCAGTTATTTAAAAACTTTTAATTATATTTGAGAAGGCCTAGTAACAGAATGGTTAAGTGCTTGGCTGTTAATGAGAAAGCTGGTGGTTTGAACTCACCCAGCAGCTCTGTGGGAGAAAGACCGGAAGATCTGATCCCATAAAGATTACAGCCTAGAAAATTCTATGGAGCAATCTACTCTGTCATATAGGGTCATTTTCCTTGTGGTTCTTAGTTTGAAGAATATAGTTTTGACCTCATGACCTGGCAGAATCCCAATCCCCTCAGACACTTTAGGCCTTTGTCAGCAGGGGAGGAAAGAGCTCTAGGTTTGGTTTGTTTTTTAAGAGTGTCAGTTTAAAGCTACATTTTATAGCTTAGAATAAAATAGGGTTTGTTTCAAACATACTGATTTGTTTAAATATTGACCAAGTTGACATCCCCAATATAAGTAAAAGTCACTTTTTCAGATACTAAAGTTTTTGGGGTAAGCTGAAAAACGAAGAAGGAAAAAAGCTCAAGTCTCTTTTTACTTCTTTTTCCATGACAACAACATATATAAGATCATATATTGTTTAATAATTCTTGAAAAGTCTAAACATTCTGGATTCTAATTTTACAAAAAAATAGTTAAATTATTATTATTTCCTTCAAAGTCATAACCACCGTAAGATCCTATCCTGAACAAGAACTGGGAGACTTCCTATTTACCGTGCATTAATCCAGCCTTAAATTCACCTCAAATTATAGCGGAAAAAGTGGAAACCGCCTAAATATTTGTCAACAGGGATCAAATTAAATTATGTGTATGTAGACAGATGATGAAATAATAAGTAGTAATTAAATATAATAAGATATATATGAAACATTTGTTATATATAATGTATTATATAGATATATACACATATAGACACATGCCAAACCAACCAAACTCACTGCCATCAAGTTGATTCTAACTTATAGCGACCCTATAGGACAGAGGCGAACTGCCCCACATGGTTTCCAAGGCCGTAATCTTTATGGAGGGTACACTGCCACATCTTTGTCCCACAGAACGGCTGTTGGATTTGAACCACTGATCTTTCAGTTAGCAGCCAAGCACTGTAACCACTGCACCACCAGGGCTCCATATACATAAATATGGGAAAAAGTCCATAATATACTGTTAAGTTTAAAAATCAAGTCACTGAAATTATGATGCCATTGTCTTATATATAAACATTGTGTGGGATCATACATGTATATTAGTATTCACTTAGAAAAATACCTAGAAGAATATGTACTCAACTATTAGCACTGGCTATGTCTGGATGACGGAGTTTGGTGGAATGGGGAAGGTAGAAGATTCATCTTTTTTACTTTACAATCTTCTATATATTTTTTTTAATTTCACAAGTATGAATTGCTTAATACAGAAATTCTGTATCCTTATATTCATTTATAGCAGTGAACAAAACAGATAAAAAGCCTTGCCTTTATGAAGCTTCCAGTGGAGGGAGGCAAATAATACACTGATTAATCAGTAAAATACAGATTCTACTGTGTGGTAATGAGCACTATAAAATAAGCACAAGAGGAGGCAGGGCCAAGATGGTGGAGTAGTCAGATGCTTCCTGTGGTCCCTCTTAAAACAATGACCCAAAAAACAAGTGAATTGATTATATATGATAATCTAGGAGCCCTGATAATCAAAGACAAAGCTGAGAAATCAGATTGAGCAGCAAGGGAAGGGAGAGATGGTTCAGAAGCACTGAGGAGTTGCCAGACCTGACCCGGCCAGCACCGGCACCCTCCAAGCTGAATCAGCTAGTACGTGATGGGTGAGGTAAGCACTGGTGCTCAGGACCTGTTTTCTACATTGGGACAGACTGTGCGGTGAAGAATCTTCTCATGTCTCCAGAACCAGCAAGAAAAAGCACTCAATCAGCAAAAGTTAAGTACAAGCATCTAACCTACCATGCGGATCAAACTCCTCCCCTCCCCCGCCGCTTTGGGAAGTACCTCACTCTCATTTACCCGCCCTCTCCCTGCTCTGCTCTGGTCCTGGTCCAGCTTCAGTGATCCCTGTGCCCCCATGGCCAGAAGTGGGACCTGTCAGGTGCTCTGAGCCATTCTCCTGGCTTTCGAGAGGGAACAAATAGGAAAAATAATCTGCCAGCTCCCCTAAGCCAGGAACTCAAGATAGGCACAATCCCTTTGCCTAGGCACAGACATAAGGGGTCCACAGACACTGAATGCCCTTCCCTGCACAGACCTATGTGGGCCCATTTCAACAGTGTAGGCCCTCATTAGCACAGTATAACAGTGTATATACCTGGACCCTATTTTCATCTGTATCAAGTATAAGGGGGAGTGGCAGATTCATGACATTTGACACCGCCTTGTCCATTAAGCAGGGTCCTCATCTACCCACATCAGGGGCCTGAGGACTCATGGCTCCACCCACTCCACCAAGCCACCCATGACAGGGGTCCGAGAATAAGCTGTACCTCCCAGTCCTTATAGCCAACAGCATTGGGTGCCCACAGTCTGGCTGCAAAACCCACCTACCTATGCCCTCTAGGGAACAGGGATACGCCTTCCACCCAGACACTCAGGGGCAGCAGTCAGCCCCCTACCTTGATCAGTGCATGCCCCCCTACTGCAGCCAGATGCCTGGCCTACTCCAATCACTCCTGCCCATCTAGGACTGTAGGTGAGAGCCTGCACTACACACTTGTGGACGGACGACCTGAACAGCTGAGCTGAATCTACACAAGAAAATAAACGGACTCCTGGGCTCACATACCTCGTAACAACTCTTGCCACCTACAGACAAGATGTGACAGCTTCAAAGATGCCAATAATCAAACTAGCTCACATGACCAGTCTTTTTGGGCATATCAAAACCAGAAGCTAGGACACAGTAAGCAAACACAAAATAAATAAATATAATAACTTATTGATGGCTCAGAGACAACAGTCAATATCAAATCACAAAAAGAGGCAGACCATGATGGCTTCAGCAAGCCACCAAAAAAAAAAAAGAACCAAGAAATCTTCTGGGGGAAGATAACTTCTTGGAATTACTGGAGGTAGAATTCAAAAGATTAATATACAAAACTCTTCAAGAGATCAGGAAGAAGATCAGGCAAAATGTAGACCAGGCCAAGGAACACACCAACAAAGCAACAGAAGAACTTAAGAAGGTTATACAAGAGCATAATGACAAATTTAAAAGCTACAAGAATTCAGAGAGAGACAGAAAACAGAAATCCAAAAGATTAACAATAAAATTTCAGACTTAGACAACTCAATAGAAAGTCATAGGAGCAGAACTGAGGCAACTGAAATCAGAATTAGTGAGATTGAAGATAAAGTACTTAACACCAACTTATTTGAGAAATCAGATAAAAGAATTAATAAAAATAAAGAAACCCTAAGAATTATGTGGGACTCTTTCAAGAGAAATAACCCATGAGTGACTGGAGTACCAGCATAGGGGTGGGTAACAGAAAATATAGAGAGGTGTTGAAGATTTGTTGTCAGGAAACGTCGCTGATGTTCTGAAAGATGAGAAGATATCCATCCAAGAAGCTCATTGAACCCCACACAGGGTAGATCCCAAAAGAAAGTCACCAAGACATATTATAATCAAACTTGCTAAAACCAAAGATAAAGAGAGAATTTTGTGGTTTTAGAGACAAACAAAAAGTCATCTACAAGGGAGAGTCAATAAAACTAAACTCTGACTATTCAACAGAAGACATGCAGGCAAGAAGGCAGTATGATGGCATATATAAAGACTTGAAGGAAAAAAATTGCCAGCCAAGAACTATATGTCCAGCAACACTGTCTCTCAAATGTAATGGTGAAATTAGGGCATTTCCAGATAAACAGAAGTGTAGGAAATTTGTAAAAACCAAAGCAGATTTATAAGAAATACTAAAGGGAGTCCTCTGGTTAGACAATCAGTAACATCAGATAACAACCAAAGACTAGAACGCAGGACAGAGCAAACAGGTATCAGCCCAGATAAGGAAGTCACAAAAATAAATCAAAGCTAAAACACTGGAAATAGGAAAACAGGTGTCAAAATGTAAAAGATGACAACATTAAAACAAAAAAGAGGGAGTAAATAATGTAGTCATAGATCTTTCATATGGAGAGGAAATCAAGGCAATATAAAGAAATACAAGATTGGTTTAAACAAAGAAAAGTAGGGGTAAATATTAAGGTAACCACAAAGGAAACTAACAATTCTTCACCTCAAAATAAAAAACATAAAGACTCAGCAAATACAAAATCAACAACAATGAAAAGAAAACACATACTGAAAAACTCAGTAGAAAAAATTAAGTGGAACAAAGAAACTGTCAACAACACACACACAAAAATACATCAAAATGACAGCTCTCAACTCATACCTATCAATAATTACGCTCAATGTAAATGGACCAAATGCACCAATAAAGAGACAGAGTGGGACAGCATGGATAAAAAAACACAATCCATCTATATGCTGCCTCTAAGAGACACACCTTAGACTTAAAGACACAAACAAAAACTCAAAGGATGGAAAAAATATATCAAGCAAACAACAACCAAAAAAGAGCAGGAGAGGCAATATTAGTCTCTGACAAAACAGACATTAAAGTAAAGTCCACCACAAACGATCAGGAATGACACTATATAATGATTAAAGGGTCAATACAGCAAGAGGATATAACCATAATAAATATTTACACACCTAACGATAGGGCTCCAAAATACATAAAACAAACTCTAACAACATTGAAAAGAGAAACAGCTCCGTGATAATAGGAGACTTCAACGCATCACTTCTGGTGAAGGACAGGATATCCAGAAAGAAGCTCAATAAAGACATGGAATCTCTAAATGCCACAATCAACCAGCTTGATCTCACAGACACGTACAGAACACTCCACCCAACAGCAGCCAAGAATACTTTCTTCTCCAACGCACATGGAACATTCTCCAGAACAGACCACATATTAGGCCACAAAGCAAGCCTTAACAAGATCCAAAACATCGAAATATTACAAAGCATGTTTTCTGACCATAAAGCCATAAAAGTAGAAATCAATAACAGAAGAAGTAAAGAAAAAAATCAAATACATGGGAACTGAATAACACCTTGCTCAGAAACTACTGGATTATTGAAGAAATTAGGGAAGGAATAAAGAAATTCACAGAACCAAATAAGAATGAAAACACATCCTATCAGAACCTTTGGGACACAGTATAAGTAGTACTCAGAGGTCAATTTTTAGCAATAAATGCACACAGTCTAAAAGAAGAATGGCCAAAATAAAAACACTAATCCTTCAACTTGAACAAGTAGAAAGAGAACAGCAAAGTAAGCCCTAGAGCAGCAGAACAAAGGAAATAATAAAACTTAGAGCAGAAATAAATGAAATAGAGACTAGAAAAACAATTGAAAGAGTTAACAAGACCAAAAGCTGGTTCTTTGAAAAGATCAACAAAATCGATAAACTATTAGCCAAGCTGATAAAAGAAAAACTTGATTGGAAGCAAATAACCCAAATAAGAAATGACACGGGCGATATCACAACAGACCCAACTGAAATTAAAAGAATCATAACAGAATACTATGAAAAACTGTACTCTGACACACTTGAAAACCTAGAGTAAATGGACAAATTTCTAGAAACACACTACCTACCTAAACTAACAGTGGTAGAGCAAATAAACCTGTAACAAAAGAAGAGATTGTAAAGGTAATTTAAAAACTCCCAACAAAAAAAGCCCTGGCCCTGACGGCTTCACTGGGGAATTCTACCAAACTTTCAGAGAAGAGTTAACACCATTACTACTAAAGGTATTTCAGAGCATAGAAAAGGATGGAATACTCCCAAACTCATTCTATGAAGCTGGCATAACCCTGATACTAAAACCAGGTAAAGACACCACAAAAACAGAAAATTACAGACCAATATTCCTCATGAACTTAGACACAAAAATCCTCAACAAAATTCTAGCCAAAGGATTCAACAACATATCAAAAAAATAATTCACCATGACCAAGTGGGATTCATACCAGGTACGCAGGGATGGTTCAACATCAGAAAAACAATGAACGTAACCCATCACATAAATAAAACAAAAGGTGGTATGTGGAGGTGGCGAAAAGAGCTCAGATTGTAGATATGTTTTGAAGGTTCACATGATATGTTAAGGGGTTAGATGTGAGGTGTGGAGAAGGAGAGGAGTTGAGACCAAAACCCAGGTTTTTGGCTTCAGTAAAAAGGAGGCTGGAACTGCCATTTACTGGGTTACTAAAAAATAGTTCTCTTTTACACTCAATCTTGAAATGAGGAAATATAAAAATAGTACTTTGAGAGATTCACACATTTAAGGAAGTAATAATTCTGACTGAAAAGTATTATTTACTAAATTATAATAAGGCAAAAACGTTGTTGTTAATTGCCGTCTAGTTGATTCTGACTCACGGCGACCCCATGCATGCAGGATGGAACTGCTCCATAGGGTCTTCAAGGCTGTGACCTTTTGGAATCTGTTGCGAGCTCTGTCTTCTGATCTGCCTCTGGGTGGGTTCAAACTGTCAATCTTGTGGCTAGCAGTCGAGTGCTTAACCATTTACGTCACCCAAGGGCCCAAAATAAATTAGTATATTTCATTTGGTAGCAGAGAACTTGTCCTTGATTACAGACATAGTTATCAGGTATAGCATTAAACTCCCTATTTAACTAAATAACGGTGAAAATTTCAGGTAAGCAGTACATCAGTCACATGTAACAGACAGCAAGTTATATAGATGTCCTCTAATGTCCTCTAATATATTTCAAAAGGAACACAGATACTTCATAAAATATAATTGTTCTAAAAGAAACACTGTGAACATAATATCATTTTATGTTTATATTGCACACAAACTCGGGGATATCTTTCCAATTCCTAATAGTAAGAATTAGACATCCTCTGATAAAATCCTCTTTAAAAGGGAAAAACATATCTTTACATAGCCTGATTCATTAGTTCAATTTTGATAGCAATAAAATATTAAAATCAGATAATTCCTTTAAAATATATACACTTGATTATAAAGAAAATATTCTACATTCTACTTTGGTGAGTAGCATCTGGGGTTATAAAAGCCTGTGAGCAGCCATCTAAGATACTCTACTGGTCTCACCCCTTTGGGAGCAAGGGAGAATGAAGAAAACTAAAGATATAAGGGAAAGATTAGGCCAAAGGACTAATGGACCACAACTACCATGGCACCCACCAGGCTGAGTCCAGTGTAACTAGATGGTGCCCAGCTACCACCACTGACTGTTCTGACAGGATCACAATACAAGGTCCCGGACAGAGGGGGAGAAAAATGTAGAACAAAATTCTGACTCACAAAAAAAAAGACCAGACTTGCTGTCCTGACAAAGACTGGAGAAACCGGAAAGTATGGCCCCTGGACACCCTTCTAGCTCAGTAATGAACTAACTCCTGAGGTTCATCCTTCAGCCAAAGATGAGATAAGCCCATAAAACAAAACTAGACTTAAGGGGCACACAAGCCCAGGGGCAAGGACTAGAAGGCAGGAGGGGACAGGAAAGCTAAGAGTTTAATGAAAAACTATTTTGTTCTGTAAATCTTCATCTAAAGTACAATAAAAATATATTTATAGACACTTGAATAGAAAGGATAATTAAATCTAAAGATAATTTATTACCACTTTTGTGATGGTCTTACACTGGGATAAATGATGGGTTATGCTTCATTATAAAACAGTATACTTCTAACAGTTCCTGCTAGAAGAGGACACAACAGAAGAACTGAAGGTGACAATGAAAAGAGAAAGTAGTTTCTATAATCAGAACAAACACAAAACAAACCGGTTGCTGTTGAGTTCATTCCAGCTCATAAGGACCCCAGGTGTTACAGGGTAACACTCTACAGAGCTCCAAAGGATTTTCAAAGCCATGACCTTTTGGAAGCAGACTGCCAGTCCTTTCTTCTGAGGTGCCTCTGGGTGGGTGTGAACCACCAACCTTTTGGTTACTAGTTGAGCACGTAAACATGTGTGCCACCCAGGGTCTCCTACTATAACCGGATGATGTTTTAATTATTGTTATTAAAGATCCTACTTACTTGTTAATTGTATGTTCGTAGAGTGCGATGTTACAGTCATTTTCTTCATTCACGTCTAAATATTCAACCAGGCTCTCATGTAAGAAATCTTCAAAATTTCTGGGAAAATATTGGTCAAACACGTTATTAAAAAGCATTTGACTGCAGTATTTTATATGTAATAGCAAAAGATACAGACTTTTTCTTTTTGGGGGAGCCTGAACCATTTTTTTCTCCAAGAGAATACCAATACATTGAAGAGATACTGGGAACATGCTATTCTTGGTCACAGAGTGGTCATTAAGTTGCTGAAACAAGAACAGTAAAATGTCTGTGATTCTTGTCAATCTGGTCCACGCTTTTGAAAAGTTCACACCAATCTAAACAAATTTTCTATGACTTTAGAAACTTCCGATGATGAAAGACCCACATTGTCTATCTCAACATATTGCTATAAGTGCTTCTCTCAGCAGAAACACTTAACCCTCATGATCTAAATTGATAAATATTTTACAATGTCCAAGCAAGCTAACATGGAGAAGAATATGTTTGTAATGGGCTGATAGTACTTGGTGGGGAGGAATTAAGAGACTAAAAATGAACACAACTGTCTTAAAAGCACAGGTAGAATAACATTACTGATGAATAAACCATCCACGTGAGTATAAATGGGACCGGTAAGTTTTGGTTTGGTCCATTTACCTGTACCCCTGAGCCAGCTCTTCCATATGCTTAGCTGTTACTGCAGGCTTCTCTTTCTTAACAATTATGTAGGGTCTAGAAGGGGGAAAAAAATTCATAGTAGTTCAACATAAGAATTAAGTCAGCAAGTAAGTTTACTACAGTGAAATAAGGGAAGATGTAGATACGATCAAACTCATTCCTGAGTTGCTTTAAGACACCAGGTATTTTCTTGCACGTGTAAGTAAGTGTGGGCCCGTTCTCTCTCTCACATGTTCAAGTTATGTATGTATGTGTACACATGCACACGCACACACATACACATACGTACCTTAGAAACCATTCGGACTTAAATGAAAGGAGACAAAAATGATGCTCAGAAAAGTCTAGAGAAGAAGATACACCTTTAATATCATCTTTTCTAAAATGTGAAATTGCATCATTCCAAAAGCATCTCCTGATTTCACATTGGGAATATCTGATATACTACCCATGGGGTCAGGAGACAAAGAAGCACTGTCATTGAGAATAACAATGGCTTTTTGTAGTGAGGGTCTGAAGAATATCCAGCTGGCTAGAGTGGTCTGATTTAGAAGAAGCATCACTGGACCAGACTAGCAGGTCACTTAGAGCTACGTACGACCAAAAGGGTGGCTCCGGGCTTGCAGAGAACAGGGCTTTCTTACTTTCTTGTTCGTGCACTGTAATGGGTGTGGGGTAGAAAGAGCCTTCTGCCTACACACTGTTAGATTGACCTGTAACTGTCAGCAGGGACTGGACCATCTGAGGGCTTCACTACCCCGAGGAAACACCGACACAAAGGATGGCATGTGGCACCGAAACGTCAAGGGCTGTTGCTATTTGGATAACCGGCTCTTACAGAGAAGAGCAAGCGACCACAACACACTTGTGCGTTCTGCCCTAAAGTCCAAATAGCTGAGGGCTAATGAGCACTTTTACACAGTTCAGAAGAGGAGCTGCACAATTACAAAAGGGGGACATGAGCTGCTGAAAAATGAACTGGATGAGCTTTTCATGGAAATCAATGTTACCTCGAGATTCAGGCTGCTTCCTGCTGGGGAAGGGCAGCCACACTGCTGCCTCGCTCCAGGGCCGCAGCTTAGTCCAGGGTAACAGCCTCAGAAGTGATGACACAAACAGGGGTGGGTGAAAGGGAGTTGTCCTTTACTTCACTCAATAAACTCTACTAATTCTTCCTGCAGGGTCTGTGTTATGCCTTTATAAAATCACCTCTAAAAAAAGAGTTCATTTTCTTTTAAAATATGCCATATTATGCTGGATACGACGAATCAGAAAAACCCTAAAAAAGAATAAGCTAGAAAATATTGTTTTTCCCTCTCCTAATTGGATTATGTTGTTAATAGCTATAAATGAGCACCTAGTGTGTGTCAGGCAACCAAAAAGGCAGAGACCTAAATAACAAACTCAGACTCACACAACTCGATCAGCGGGGACTTAGGATTTGAATGCAGGTATATCATTAGTTAGAATTCTTTGGTGGCAAAGAACTCTGGCTAATTTAAGCAAAAATGAAATTTACTGGCAGGATAAGAATGGGACAGTTCATAGGCTCAAAGAAAAAGGTGAAACACTCAGTCTCGTAAAGAAAAGGAAGTGGAGTACTCCCAAGAATCCACAAAACACAAGTAATGAGCAGTTTCTCTCATGTATTACTATCAGGATGAACTGGTTCCAACCGCTTTCCATCTGTGAGCTAACCTATTTGGGATTCATATTCGCTGAGGAGAGAGTCTGACTGGCCTGCTTGGGTCATATGCCTGACCCTTGGCTGGGGAGCAGCGGGCACCTGACTGACTGTCTCAAGAAGACTGCCAGTGGGGAAGGACAGTCCCCAAAGGAAAAGGAGGCAGGGTTATCAGAAAGGGAAATGGATGCTGGAGAGACACAAACAATGGCAATTCCAAGTCCAGCTCTGACTGACTTCCAAGCCGTAGCTCTCTCTACCACTCTCCACTACTGCCAGCTCACCGTCTCATGTCATATCACCACCTGAGATCTACCAAGAAGGCCTACAGGGAAATAAGTCAGGGCTTATGGAACAAGGTAATGTCCTCAGCTGATGCCCCTGCAGATCTCTGAAGATCAGATCCTATGTTACATTCATCTTCGTAACCCAGATTCTAGACAGTATCTGTGCATTATGTTATTGTTGTTGTTGTTGGGTGCCATCTAGTCTGTTCCAATTCATAGCGACCCCATGTACAACAGAACAAAACATTGCCTGGTCCTGCGTCATCCTCACAATCACTGCTATGCTTGAGTCCATTGTTGCAACCACTGTGTCAATTCATCTCATAAACGATCTTCCTCTTTTTCGCTGACCCTCTACTTTACCAAGTATGATGGCCTTTTCCAGGGGTTGCTCCCCCCTGATAACATGTCCAAAGTACTTGAGACCAAGTCTCATCACCTCCACTTCTAAGGAGCACTCTGGTTGTACTTCCTCCAAGACAGACTTGTTTGATCTTCTGGCAGGCCATGGTATATTCAACGTTCTTCGCCAACACAATAATTCAAAGGCATCAATTCTTTTTCTGTCTTCCGTACTCGTTGTCCAGCTTTCATATGCATATGAGGCGAATGGAAATACCATGGCTTGGATCAGGTGCACCTCAGTCCTCAAACTGACATCTTTGCTTTTCAACACTTCAAAGAGGTCTTTTGCAGGAGATCTTCCTAATGCAATACATCACTGGATTTCTTAACTGCTGCCTCCATGGGTGTTGATCGTGGATCCAAGTAAAATGAAATCCTTGACATCAATCTTTTCTCCGTTTATCATGATGTTGCTCACTGGTCCAGTTGTGAAGATTTCTATTTTCTTTATGTTGAGGTGTAACCCATACTGAAGGCTGTTGTCTTTGACCTTCATCAGTAAGCGCTGCATAAATAGAGGGATCCTACTTTTCTATTGGGCCTAATGTTATTTTACTTCTTCATCCTCCAAGTTTTTTTCTTGCCATTTCTCAGCCTTTCTCCTTTCCCCCTTTATCCAAGCTAAAACAATCCTATTCATCCTTTTATGCTCAGTTCATGTGGAATATTGTGGGTAAAATCATGATTGTTGGAGTTGGATGAATTCAAAGGAATTTCAAATAAAAACAGACTCCACGACTATCTAGCTTTCGGTATATTACTTAGTCTCACTGAACCCCAGTTTCCTCATTTGCTAAAGGAACATAATAATTCCAAGGCCACAGAGTTGAATGTAGTACATCTATTAAAATAATAAATACTGCCTATCATTTATCATTTGCATACTTGACTATTCTTAGTAATTATTTCTGCCTCTGAGCTCTCTGAGGGCACAGACTGTCTCCAATTAATCTTTGAATCCTCAGTACCTAGTAGGCAAATTCCTAAAGTATTTGCTAACTGAATTAAATTTATTTTAATAAGAGGCTGAAACAGCTTCAAAAATAGAAACCAGCCTATTTGTTTAAAAAGTAAACATAGAGAGGAGCCCTTGTGGCACAGTGTTTAAGAGCTCAGCTGCTAACCAAACAGCTGGCAATTCGAATCATAGAGAGACTCTTAAAAGCTCTTAGCAACACATACCTGCACAGCCTTCCTCCATCAGAGGAAATATAGACACAGCGATCTGTAAGATTTGTTGAGATGGAAACAAATTCATTGATATAACCTGCTCTTCGCATCAGTCGAAATGTATTCACTAGCTTCTTATGGTCTCGAATGACACCCAGGATGTTACCTATGCACAAACAAGTAAGAATATATAAGACAAAAATGAAAAACAAATCTAATTGGATAAAAATACTGACCCAATCAAAATAATAGGCAGCATCGAGTAGTCATTTGAAAATGTTTTATAAGGCCTGCAGCCAGACCACAGGCTGCAGGAAAGCAATGTAGTGGAGTGGTTAAGGGTAGTACAGCATGCCCCACAAGCTGGCTGGGCAACACGGGCAGGTTAGCCTCATTTTCCCCATCTGTCACACAGTGCCAGGAGCATATACTTGGGGTCCAGTATGTCTGGGTTTGAACATGACTTCATCACCTCCACAGGGTGGTTGTGAGGAATAAATGGGTTGATCTATGGAAAGTACTTAGCACTCCACCCGGCACCTGGTGACGGCTACTGTGAACTGCTCTTGTGATCCTCATCGGTAAAGTGAGGAAAATGGACTTTGCCTCACAGGTTGGTGTGAGGATTCAGAGATGTACTGGGTGAAAGTGCAAAGGCTCACTAAATGTTAGTCCCCGGGATACACTACACAAGGCAGTTGACGAACAACCCTGCTGAGGTTCTCGCTTCTTTTCTTCTCACCAGCCCAGACAAAAAAAACAGCGAAGGGTTAATGCCTCCCAGAGTGGGAGGAAGGGGGAGAAGAGAAGAGACAGCAAGCTCAGTGGTCAGGGATGAGCCCTGGAGCACAATGGTGAGGGGACAGACACACAGGCCACCAGACCAAAAGCTGAAAGGACAAAGGCACACTTGCTGCCCTTGTCTCTAGAAGAATTCTGAAGGAGGTGGAAGGGGCGTGTGAAAGGAGCAACTGGAGTAAGAGCCAAGGGAAAGGGACTCTCTTGGCATAGGATGTTGACATATCAATTACCTAATAGCTGAAAAAAATAAATCAGTTCACTAGAAGGGCTGATCGGATTATTTCTGCAGAATGACTCAGACGTTTAACTCGTACTTAAATATTCCATGCTAAACCTTATCCCACTGTGGGTATGCTACCATCTGTAAAAGGGAAGAAAGCAGCCCATCTTTGCAATATTACCTTTAGCTCTGAGAGCTGTATATGCTCAAAGCCTGGATAACCAGCCAATGGAATTACTGTCTCTGCCATCAATTTTTTCTACCACTAAAGTTTAACCTGGGCCCAGAATTAAAGTGTATTTGTACTTTCAATAGCTGGTAATACTGGATCCCCTTCCCCTCCTCCACAGGTCATGTAAGATCAACATGTAATACTGTAATAAACTCAAGTAAGATCAACATGCAATACACCTGGAATACAACCTATAATACACTCACCATTGAGGAAGACAAGGAACACATTTGGGTAAGAGAGCTCTTCCCCACATAACAAATTCACATCTTCTACTCCCAGGTTGCTGGCTAATTTAACAATGGGCCCATCTTCCATGTCAGTGGTGATGTGTGTCATAAGGGCCAAGTTTTTAACCAAACCACAAGCCTAAAAAACAAAAGACCGTCATTTCTAAGAATGAACATTAGTAATACAAACTACAGTTTGTATCTGAAAATAGTTCACCACTGTGCTGGTGGCAGCATAAAGCAGTACAACCCTGCAGAGGACACTCTGGCCTGTCATGTAAATGTGCCACAAATGTACACACCGTTTAACCTAAGATGATAAGCAAGGATAAAAACACAGATTTAGCCACAGAAACGCTCACCACAGTACTATTTGTAATTCTAAACAATGATCATATCATAAATGTCTAACAAAAAGAAACTGATGACATAAACTGTTATTCCCAGACTACGAAACACCACAGTCATGAAAATGATAGTCTATAAAAACAGTAGAACACTGATGGTCTCAGCCACACGAAAATATAAAATGTCTAGCAAGAAATGGGAGCTTCTATAAGACAACTGGGCACACTCTACAGCTTCTTGGTTATGAAAAGTAAAGAAAGACTGAAGAAACTGTTCTGGATTAAAGGAGACTAAAGAGACATGACAACTGAAAGCAATGTGTGATCTTGGACCAGAAAGAAAGACATAAGTGGGTTCACTGGCGAAATCTGAATAAGATCTATAGATTATAGTATTATTATTTCATGAGGTTGATAACTGTACTATAGTTATGTAAGACGTTCACATGTAGGGAATCCAGGAGAATTACAGAAATTCTATGTACTATTTTTGTAACTTTTTTATAAGTCTGACATTATTTCAAAATGAAAAGGAAATAAAAAATATTTTTAACCTTCTATACAACCAAAAAATTCTAGAACAAAAACATAAACAAGGATAAAATACAGCACGCTCAGAAAAAAACACGTGGAACACATGAATCAGGTAGAGATTATACCTTCCATTTTCAAAAGCCATCTGCCATAGTAACGCACAAAGTAGGTACTTTACTGAAGTTAGCTGAACCACCCTCTGGGAAATTGAGTGTTTCAAAGTTCAAGAGGTACAAATTGTGCAAATTTGACAAGCAGCATAAGTTTAGTGTGACTTTCCATACGGTTTAAGATAAACTAGGAGAATAATAATAATAATTTCTAAGAATCAGAACCCTGCATGGACTCCTTTTTACCTCTTCCAAGTTTTAACAAACCCCTACACGTTGGAACGTACGATTTTTACTTGTTATAAATTAAGCGATTCATTCATTCAGCATATATATATACACAAGACCTCTCCTCTGATTTAGGCTCTGTGCTAGGTGCTAAGTACACAACAGTGACCCTAAGAAGGTTTCTTCATCCAGAAGTTTACAATTTAGAAGGCATAAAAGCAAGTGAAACCAATACTGATAACACTAGAAGTAGTATCACAGAAGCAAATCTACTTAAACTCTTTGGCTTAGTGTTAAGGTGATTGCTTGTGTTTCCTATATGAGTCTGAGTCCACTTTAGGTCTTGAACTGAGTGCTCCTAGTTGGCTGAACTGTGCCTGTGATTTCTTCTAAGTACACCAAATGAAACTAAGAAGTTGCTCAAAAAAAAGCTCCTCGTGAGCATCAATGGTGACGGGTCTCTCAATTTTCCTTTACATTCTCATCCCCTCTCACCTGCATGGTTTGATTCTTGAGATGAACTAAAACAAGCAAGAGAAATGTGGACCAGGTTTCTATTAGGTAAATTTCTAAATCAAATGCTTCTGTAGGTACCAGCTTGAAAGCAGTATCGATGCACTCCTAACAAGCTGCATCAATACTTCTCTGCCAGAAAAATGACTAACCAGCAAAAGGATACGTCCTGGGATGGGGGAGCAGACGCCAAATCCCACCAGTAGGTATAACCTCTGACAAGGCACAGAGCCACCTTAGGTTCCTTACCTCTCCCTCAGGAGTATCCGAAGGACAGAGCATCCCCCACTGAGATGGCTGGAGGGATCGTGGACCACTCACTTTTCTTGTTTTTTCAAACTGAGAAGAGATTCTTGTCATCATGCCCAGTGCGGATATATATGACAAGCGAGACAGCACTTGAGTCACACCTTGGCGGTCCATTTTAAATCTCTTTAGAGACCAATTTCCCTGTAGAGAGAAAAAAGCCATAAGGCTAAGTACTAGTCCATTCATAATGTTGCCTGATACTCTGTAGTCACTCTGAGGAGTTCATCACAGGAACTAATTATACATGAAACTGTTGTTGTTAGGTTCCATCAAGTCGGTTCTGACTCATACTGACCGTATGTACGACAAAACCTAAACACAGCCGCATCCTATGCCATCCTCATGATCGTTGCTATGCTTGGGCCCATTTATTGCAGCCACTGTGTCAATCCACCTTGTTAAGGGTCCTCCTCTTTTTCGATGACCCTCGAGTTTACCAAGTATGATGTCCTTCTCCAGGGACTGGTCCTCCCTGATAACACGTCCAAAGTACATGAGATAAAGTCCTGCCATCCTCACTGCTAAGGAGCATTCTGGCTACGTTTCTTCCGAGACAGATCTGTTCCATCTTCTGGCAGTCCATGGTATATTCAATATTCTTCACCAACACCATAATCCAAAGGCATTCTTCTTTGGGCTTCCTTATTTATTGTCTAGCTTACACATGCATGTGAGGTGGCTGAAAATACCACGGGTTTGGTATTTACCACAATGAAGCCACTATGAGTCATAAATGACTTTGATGGCACACAATATCAACACAGAAACCATCTCACAATGCTCTGACAAATCAAACTTATCAAATCAGAGCAGTCATTTTCTAAGGAACGAATTATATCCTGAACAAGCCAGCTCAATCAGAGATTTTCGCTGGCAGCAATGAACTAATAAAACACAAGCAATTTTTACAGACATGTAAGGTAAAACTAGTTTGAAGATAAGGGAGATAATTTTATGCTGGAATGTGCTATTATTTCAATGTCTTCCACAGTTAGTCATAATTAGAGAATAATATAGCAACAGAAATATGACTCTGATGGCAATGAATAATCTGTAGGCTTCTTAATTCTGGCTTGAAAAATCTAAAAATGGCATATACATTCATATTAAGAAATACTATTTTCCGTGACTATCATATCAATTTTAAAATAGGTTCACGAAAAAAGTCTTGAACATTAAATTTACTTTATCTCCTATGCATTAAATATACTGCACGATGTTAAATATCTATTGTTGTATAGTTGCATTAATTATATATTTATTCTCAAGGATAATTTAAGGATTAAGATCAGGTCTTTTTTTTTTTTTTTTTAATCTTAATTCATGATAGCAGCAGAAAATGGTATGCGTAGGAAGGGCAAAGTCAAAAATAAAATGTTCCCAAAATGGATTACTCAATTATCTTTCTGATACCAAAGAGGAAAATTTGCCATCTGAACAATGATTCTTCACTTTTATTTTGAGAACCTGATGAAAGCTATGAATGCACACCTGAGAAAAATGCACACAGGACCATGAGCACAAAATTTCACACTTCATTTCAGGAGAGGGTTCTTGGGTCCCAGGTTAAAATCCCTTGTAGTAGAAAAGATTGCTACGGTTTCAGAAGCAGATTAAGTAATCTGTTTGAATTAAAATACATGACAGGGGATACTCCTTTACAAATTAAAGTTTGATCATTATTATAACAAAGATCTGTGACTTCAGAACCTTGAGTTTTTGATAACTTGCAAAAGAGCTAAATTCTATGAAGAAACTATCCACAACAAAGCAAAGAAACAGGGTGAACACATATTCCCCCAAATTAACTTCTTCCTATATTGCTTATTCAGTTTAGTCCTTCTATGCTCGGAATGAGAATGAATCTAATAAACTGACTTATGCCCAGAGAGTAAGAATAAGTAAGGTACATATCTGGCACAGAGCTAAAATGAGGAAGTAGCTGGTTGACAAGTAGTAAGGAGATGGGGAGAGAAGCCAAGATGTTCAGCAAGAGAATTTGTTCTAGTCCTCCCCAAAAGTATCTGATAAGGGAGAGGAGAGAGACTGGTAAAAGAAATTACTCTGAGAAAAATTTATTTGGTGAAAGTATTCTACTAATGACAACACTCGCAGAACTACAAAGGCTGATCTTGTTCGAGTTACCTGCGTGTCAGGGCACACTTACAATGAGACCTACTACTGATTTTCTAATAAACAGTTCTTTCTAGGAAGTAAAGCAGGGCCATTGAGGGGCAAAAGAACTACTCAAAAACAGCTATTATGACCTGAAAATCATAGGTCAGAAAAACCTGTGAAGTCACAGACTAGCAAAGAAAAGCAATCTAACAGAAGTGTGTTCAAGCACTCTTTGGAAGCTTCTCTCGAATGTTCAGGGATCTACCTTTAGACAAGTTTGGGCCACAAGAGGTTAATGTTCTTAACTAGGCACAATAGCTTGGTTTACCTCAAGTTTAGATGTAGCTGTCACTTCCACGGCTACTCACACAGACCCACTGTAAAATTCTAATGTCAAGTATTGCAGCAAAAAAAAAAAAAAAAAGTCAGCCACTAATTCTTTCATTGTTAAAGGAATCAATGCGTTACACTATGCTATTCTTTTGTTGGGGCAAAATCCCATCCATAAAACTAATTTTTTGTCTGGCATGCAAAAAGTAAACCAGATTTCGTCAGATAGACTTATAGTTGCTATGCTTTAAAAAAGGGAGCAAAACCTATGTGATAACCCCTAATGAATAGCCAGAGGCCCTGAACACACAGCAGCTGCGAGCACTGAATTCATAGCTCACATGAGGAACAGCTGACGGCCCTTTGAAGAATATAAACCTACAGCGAAATGAAACAATTTGTATTGTTCTGGACAAAAGTTGCCAATTAATAAACCTGCTTGTAATATCTCAATTTTATTACAGAAAAAAAAAGGGGGGGGGGGTTGGGGGCATTCATTAAAAAAACAGCTATTAATGGTCAGACTAAAAGATTCTTCTATGCAAGAGGATGTTTTGTTATTGCCTAAAATAGCAAAAAGTACATTTGGCAATGAAATTATTATAGTAACAAAATTCCTACAGATTAACATTTAACCTGTGAACTACCTTTTAAAGCAGAAAATTTGTGATCTGTAAACATCCCTTTTAAAAATATTTATTTTCCACCTAAATTCTCAAAGTACTGTAAGTTCCCATTTCACTAAAGGGAACTGTAAAGACATTACAAATCCCTGGGGGGAAGGACCTCGCACTTACAGTGGAAATGGCATTCACCATGCCGTTGGTAATCTGGTCTTGACGCATGTGCTTCACCACATCAAACTGGGCTGCTCTTTGCTTAGGAATCACCTGGTCTGCAATCTTCTTCATTTCAGAATTAAATTTTTTGAACAAATCTTCAAAAAGAAGAGATAAAAGCTAAAAAAAAAAAAGTAGACATGAACTTCCAAAAAGCATCATTAGCCTATTTTAATAAACTTTTGGTCACGATTAAAACTTTGTTAAAAAGCAAGATGGAGGAACTATTTGCTTAAAATGGAAAAAGACAAACAACGTATTACAAAATTCAATTTCATAAATATATAATAATCTTTTACATGCTTTGGTGTTGGGAAAAACAGCAAAGATAACGACATAATCCCTGCATTCAAAGACATTTAATTTAGAACTATCACTCTCAGATTTTTAGATTTTACTGACTAGCGACCTAACTTTTAGCTTTAAAAATAAAGATATTAAAACAAAAACAGGGGGGAGGAGAGAATTTATCATTAAAAGTCTGATACCACCAAGGATGCATGCCATTTGAACTTTTCCATATCACTGGTAAAAATTAAATTGGTACAGCAACTAAGAAAACAGTTTGCCATTATCAACACACTTCTTATGCCCTAACAGTTCCTCTACTGGGTGTATCCCCTAAAGCAGTGGCTCTCAAATTTTAGCATGCACCGTACTCACTCTGAGGGACTCGTAAGGCACAAATCACTGTGCCTCAAACCCAAAGTTCTAATTCAGTAGGTCTACGGCACAGCCCAAGAATTTGCATTTCTAACAAGTTCCCAGAGATTCCTATGCTGCTGGCCAAGGTACCCTACTTTGAGAATCACTGCCCTTCAGAAATGTGCATTTATGTGTATCAGCATACATATACAAGATGTTCATAGTGGTATTATTTACAACAGCTAAAAACTGGAAACCATTCATATATCCTTATTTAGACAAACTGTGTCCTACTTAAATGATGGAACACTATAAAGCAATGAAAATGAGCACAAAGTAACTAACTGCAAAATCACAGATGGATCTTAAAACATAATACTGAAGGAAAGAAGTCTGACAAAAAAGAATACATATGATATGATTCCATTTATATAAGGTTAAAAAATCAGTACAACTAAACTATTGCTCATGAAGGCATAATTAGGTGGTAAAAGTTCAAAGAAAAGCAAGGACATGAATACCATAAAAATCAGAATAGTGATTATACCTTGGAGGAAATTATGATTGGATAGGCATGCTAGGGGTGAGGAGCTTCTAGAGTGTTGAGTCATTTTATTTCTTGATTTGAATGCAATTGACAAAGGTACTTGTTTTATAGCAATTTAAGCTGAAATTTATGTTTTATGCACTTGTCTGTCTATATGTAGCAGTTCTCAGTAAAAAGAGCTTAAAAAAAACCCGTCAATTAGTCTAACATTTCATTTTTGAAAAGACATTTTTAACATCAAAGCATGATGAAGCAAATAACCTCAGGAGAAAAACAAAATAAATACAATTTGCTTGATGAAACATGCTCCATTCATCCTGAGTCATTACTCCCCAAACCAATGAAAACCTGACCAGACTTACACCAATCCTCAGACCAATGCCTGGGAATCACAAGCCTAAACAAGCAGAGAACAACGTAAAGACAATAGAGACCAAAATAAAATTTGGAAAAAAAAAAGTATCTCAGCTCTTATACTAAGATTATTGGGAAATATGTTTTTTTTTATGATTAATCAATGGTTTGGGGAACGGACAAACAGCAGAGGTGAGAGGCTAAAGCTAGCTGCCGTTGAGTCGACTCCCACTCATGGTGACCCCATGCATGTTAGGGTAGAACTGTGCTGCACAGGGTTTCCTTTTTAATTTATTTATTGTGCTTTAGATGAAAGTCAGTCTCTCATACAAAAAGCCATACACACCCCACCGTGAACTCCCAGCTGCTCTCCCCTTAATGAGACAGCACATTCCTCCTCACCACCCTGCAGCCCCCGTCCATTCACCCAGCTCCTGTACCCCTCTACCTTCTCATCTCGCCAAGAGACAGGAGTCGCTTGCATAGTCTCATGTGTCTACTTGAGCCACGAAGTTCACTCCTCACCAGGATCATTGTCTATCTTATAGTCCAGGCCAATCCCTGTCTGTAGAGTTGGTTTCAGGAATGGTTCCAATACTGGGCTATCAAAGAGTCCCGGGACTGTGACCGTCAGGGACCCTGCAGTCTCAGTTAGGCCATTAAGCCTGGTCTTTTTAGAAGAATTCAAGATCTGCATCCCACTGTTCTCCTGCTCCATCAGGGATTCTCTGTTGTATTCCCTGTCAGGGCAGTGATCAGTGGTAGTGGGGCACCATCTAGTTCTTCAGGTCTTAGGCTGATGCAGTCTCTGGTTTATGAGGCCCTTTCTGTCTCCTGAGCTCACATTTACCTTGTATCTTTGGTGTTCTTCATTCTCCTTTGCTCCAGGTGGGTGGAGACCAATTTATGCATCTTAGATGGCTGCTTGCTAGCGTTTAAGGCCCAGATGCCTCTCACCAAATTGGGATGCAGACCGTTTTCTTAATATATTATGCCAATTGACCTAGATGTCCCCTGAAACCATGGTCCCCAGACCCCCGTTCCTGCTACTCTGGCCTTCAAAGTTTTTGGTTGTATTGAGGAAATTTCTTTGCTTTTGGTTTAGTCCAGTTGTACCGACTAACCCTGTGGTATGTGTTGCCCTTCCCTTTACCTAAAAAAATTTGTCTACTATCTAGTTAGTGAATATCCCTCTCCCTCCCTCCCCACCCTCGTAACCATCAAAGAATATTATCTTCTCTGTTTATCTGGAGTTCTTATAATAGTGGTCTTATATAATATTTGTCCTTGTGCAACTAATTTCACTCAGCATAATGCCTTCCAGATTCCTCCATGTTATGAAATGTTTCACAGATTCATCAGTGTCCTTAATCGTTGCATAGTATTCCACTGTGTGAATATACCATAATTTATTTATCCATTCATCCGTTGATGGGCACGTTAGTTGCTTCCATCTTTTTGCTATTGTAAACTGTGCTGCGATAAACATGGGTGTGCATATATCTGTTCATGTGAAGGCTCTTATTTCCTTAGGGTATATTCCAAGCAGTGGAATTGCTGGGTCATATGGTAGTTCTATTTCTAGCTTTTTAAGGAAGCACCAAATTGATTTCCAAAGTGACTGTACCATTTTACGTTCCCACCACCAGTGTATAAATGTTCCAGTTTCTCCACAACCTCTCCAACATTTATTATTTTGTGTTTTTTGGATTAATATCAGCCTTGTTGGGGTGAGATTGAATCTCACTGTAATTTTGATTTGCATTTTTCTAATAGCTAATGATAGTGAGCATTTCCTTGTGTATTTATTAGCAGCCTGAGTGTCGTCTTTGGTAAAGTGCCTGTTCGTATCCTTTGCCCTTTTTTTAAATTGGGTTATTTGTCTTTTTGTTGTTGAGTTTTTCCAGTATCATGTAGATTTTAGAGGTCAGACGCTGATCAGAAATGTCATAGCTAAAAACTTTTTCCCAGTCCGTAGGTAATCTTTTTACTCTTTTGGTAAAGTCTTTGGATGAGCATAGGTGTTTGGCTTTTAGGAGCTCCCAGTTATCTAGTTTCTCTTCTGGTGTCTGTACAATGTTACTAATGTTTTATATATTGTTTATGCCATGCATTAGGGCTCCTAGCATTGTTCCTATTTTTTCTTCCATGATCTTTATTGTTTTAGATTTTATATTTAGGTCTTTGATCCATTTTGAGTTCGTTTTTGTGCATGGTGTGAGATATGGGTCTTGTTTCATTTTTCTGCAAATGGTTATCCAGTTATACCATTACCATTTGTTGAAGAGACTGTCTCTTCCCCATTTAACAGTCTTTGGGCCTTTGTCAAATATCAGCTGCTCATACGTGGATGGATTTATGTCTGGATTCTCAATTCTGTTCCATTGGTCTTCCATAGGCTTTTCAATGGCCTATTTCTTGGAACTAGATTGCCAGACCTTTCTTCCAAGTCACCTCTAGGTAGGTTTGAACAGCCAACCTTTTACTTAGTAGTTGAGCGCTTAACTGTTTGTGCCACTCAGGACTGAAGGAGGGCTAGGGTTTGAAAAGGAAGTAAAGAGCTTAAAAAGATTTACACATTCCACTTTCACTTACAATATAGAAAGCCACAAGACAACATCCCTCCCACTCTAATACATATAAAAAAGACGAATTATC
The DNA here is from genome assembly GCF_024166365.1 of Elephas maximus indicus. Taxonomy (NCBI): domain Eukaryota; kingdom Metazoa; phylum Chordata; class Mammalia; order Proboscidea; family Elephantidae; genus Elephas; species Elephas maximus. The sequence goes on along the minus strand of NC_064822.1, from coordinate 173,547,694 downwards.
TACAAAATCATAAATTTCTTAAGCGTATCAATTAAGGTTATAAGACAACCAGCTGATCTGAATTCTAAGTGGTGACAAGCCTCTCCAAGGAAAGATGGGACACACCATCACCTTCGACAGAGCACGGGAGGAAGAGTCGTCTGCCATTAAAGTGGGTAAGAACAAATCAACTAAAATTATCAGGACTTCTTAAAGGTCAAGTGTGTGCTGTCATGAACACTGAGAATCCTTGGAGCCCCAGATGCATGGGGAGCCCCAGACACAAGGGGAGCCCCACACGCAGGAGTCTGCACTCGCAAGCAGGGAACACAGCCAACAAAACTATATGTATTTCCCTGGACTTTCTTTCACATGAAACAAAATCTTTAAGCTGTTGGGAAGAGTCAGGAAATCTTCCTGTCTAGGGAGACAAAGGTAACCTGCACTGAAAGAGGGGCCCCTAATGTGGAAGAGGAAATCCTCTCTGCTCCCACCATAAGCCTTGTACCTAGTGACAAACAACAGCAGTCTGTTGCTGGAGGAGGGCCAGCAAATCCCTGGCCACTGAATTCCAGGAATAGGTATAATGCCAGAGGGAAGAGAAATAGAAGCAAAAGCCATCTGTCCGGGGGAGGAGCAGGAAACCTGCATGGGCCAAGGATCCTGCTGCTGGCTACCAGCAAGGGGGGGGCAGGAAATTGAAAGTTTTCCTTCATACAATTGAGAACAAGGAGAGAACAACCACTCTCACCACTCCTATTCAACACTGTATTGGAAGTACCATTCACTGCAATAAGGCAAGGAAAAAAAAAGACAAACATTGGAAAGGAAGAAATAAAACAGTCTTTACTTGCAGATAACATATTCATCTAAATAGAAAATTCCACAGAATCTAAAAAAACCTACTAGAACTGATAATAAGTTTAGCCAAGTTACAAGGTAAAAGGTCAATATAAAAAAGCAACTGTATTTCTATGTTGGCAACGCGAAATTGGAAATCGTAATTTAAAAAATGTCATTTACAATAGTATCAAATACATGAAATACTTAGGGCTAAATCTAACAAAATAGGTTTAAGATTTAAATGAGAACTATAAAATATTACTGAGAAAAGTTAAAGAAAATCTAAATAGAGATATACCATACCCATGGATTGGGAGACAGTATTATTTAGATGTCATTTCTCAATAAGCTGATCTATAGATTCAAGTGCAATGTCGGTCAAAAGCCAGTAGACTTTAAAAAATTTATACTTGTAAAAACAGAGAATCTAATTGTAAAATGTAAATGAAAATGTCAAAATTCCTAAGTTTAATAAGAATTCTCAGAAAGAAAAAAAAAAACCTTTACTATTTACCTCTGGAGGAAACTAGACAATCATATATTTATTCTCAAACCCCCTTAAAAGAAAAGTATCTAGCAGGCATTTATCTCGTCTCTTTCATAAATTGGAGCCCTCGTGGCAGAGCGGTTAAGAGCTTGGCTGTTAAACAAAAGGTTGGCAGTTCAAATACACCAGCCACTCCTGAGAAACCCTATGGGGCAGTTTTACTCTGTCCTATAGGGTTGCTGGAAACCCTGGTGGCGTAGTGGTTAAGTCCTATGGCTGCTAACCAAAGGGTCCGCAGTTCAAATCTGCTAGGCGCTCCTTGGAAACTCTATGGGGCAGTTCTACTCTGTCCTATAGGGTTGCTATGAGTTGGAATCGACTCGACACTGGGTTTGGTTTGGTTATAGGGTTGCTATAAGTCAGAATAACTCAACAGCAACAGTTTTGGGTTTTTTGGTTTTCCCATAAATTATGTCTAAGGGTAACCAAAGAGATGATAGTGAAAAGTTATTCTTTATTGAAAAATTTCAGCTAATAAATGCAGAAAGAATGAAAATATTAGAATAGTAATATTTTGTAAGTCCTAATGAAATGAAATTCAAAGCCAGATTCAGAAGAGAATGTGGAATGAGAGATATCATTGCTGAGGTCAGATGGATTCTGGTGAAAGCAGAGAATACCAGAAAGATGTTTACCTGTGTTTTGCTGACCATGCAAAGCATTTCACTGTGTGAATCATACCAAATTATGGATAACACTGTGAAGAATGGGAATTGCAGAACACTTAATTGTGTTCATGAGAAACCTATACATAGATCAAGGGGCTGTTGTGCAAATAGAAAAAGGGGATACTACATGGTTTAAAGTCAGGAAAGGTGTGCATCAGGGTAGTATCCTTTCACCATACTTTTTCAATCTGTATGCTGAGCAAATAATCCAAGAAGCTGGACTATATGAAGAACGGGGCACCAAGATTGGAGGAAGACTCATTAACCTGCATTATGCGGATGACACAACTCTGCTTGCTGAAAGTGAAGAGGACTTGAAGCTCTTATTGATGAAGATCAAAGACCACAGCCTTCAGAATGGATGACACCTCAACATAAAGAAAACAAAAATCCTCACAACTGGACTAATAAGCAACATCATGATAAATGGAGAAAAGATTGAAGTTGTCAAGGATTTCATTTTACTTGGATCCAGAATCAACACCCAAGGAAGCAGCAGTCAAGAAATTAAATAACACACTACACTAGGCAAATTTGCTGCAAAAAACCTCTTTAAAGTGTTAAAAAAGCAAAGATAACACTTTAAGGACTAAGGTGTGGTGCTTGACCCAAGCCATGGTGTTTTCAATCACCTCATATGCGTTGGAAAACTGGGCAATGAATAAGGAAGACCAAAGAAGAATTGATGCATTTGAATTATGGTGTTGGCGAAGAATACTAAATATCACATGGACTGCCAGAAGAACAAACAAATCTGTCTTGGAGAAAGTACAGCCAGAATGCTCACATACTTTGGACGTGTTATCAGGAGGGACCAGTCCCTGGAGAAGGGCATCATGCTTGGTAAAGTAGAGTGTCAACGAAAAAGAGCAAGACCTTCAATAAGATGGAGACACAGTGGCTGCAACAATGGGCTCAAACACAGCAACAACTGTGAGGATGGTGCAGGACCAGGCGGCCTTTCATTCTGTTGTATAAAGGGTCACTGTGAGTCAGAACTGACTTGTTGGCACCTAACAACAACAATGAAATAACGGATAAGGCAAATGATCATCCTCAGCTGCTAAAAAAAAACATTCGGAGAAAAATGGATGAGGAACCTTACAATGGATGAGTGGGGCTGAAAACACCTAAATCCATGATCAGTTCAATGGCACAAAAAGTATATACAACCAGACATATTCCTCCTGACAGGATACAAGAGGAACTGTACACCACCATCCACAAAGAATTCTGACAACAACAAAAAAGACCCTGAATAGGATCTAGTCTCTAGATTTAACTCCTGGTTTACAAGAAATTTAGGGGAGAGAGAGGAATATATATGCTAAAAGACAACACGGGATAGCATCAGCAAAACTCAGAATGTGGGATAATCTTCAGTAGAAAAAATTCCATTTTTTTAAGAACATACACACAAACACACACAGAAAACCTGTGGATTAAAAGGAATTTAAGAGACATATCGCCTAAACACAATGTGTGAGACATGTTTGAATCCTATATGAACAATCCAACCATAAACAACATTTATAAGAAAATCGAGAAAATTTGAATACATAATGGATATACTTTTTTTTATACTTAATATCATACTTAATAATATTAAATAATTATTCTTGAAAAAATTTTAGGTATGAAGACAGTATTATGATATTTTTGTAGGTCTTATGTTTTAGATATACATCTCTAAAGTATTTATAAAATATGAATTGATATCTGAGATACTGAAATGATTAGATGTCTAGGACTTATTCAAAAAACCAATTTGGAAGAGGAGAGGAGTAGGGAGAGCTGAGGTGGGTATAGATAAAACAAGACTGACTTCTACTGATAATAACTGGAGTTGGCCGATGGATATACAGAAGCTCATTCCACTGATCTATTTTTGTAAATATTTGAAAATTTTATTAATATTTTAATAAAAATATTGATTAATATATTTAAAAATTTTTAACAATAACAACAAAAAAACCCATAAAGTGCTTAGGAATAAATCGAACTAAAAAGATGTAATACCTTTATGGAGAAAATTATAAATGCTTATTGAAAGATATAAAAAAAAAAAAACCTAAATAAATGAAGAGAAGAAAAATATTCATGGATAAAAAGATTACATATTATAAGATACTCATTTTCCCCAAATTGACCTATAATTCCAAGCAACTCTAAACAAAATCACTAGTTCTTTTTTTTAATGAAAATTGACAGATTAATTCTAAAATTAATATGAAAGATCTAAGGCCCCAAAATAGCCAAGACACTCCTGAAAAAGAAAGTAAAGGGACTGACAAATGCATTGACAAACTGACCAATGGGACAGAATAGAGTCAAGAAATAGACCCATACATAAATCAAAACTTGCTATATGATAGAGGAGGCATTTCAGATCAGAGAGGAAAAGAACTATACAATATATGGTGCTGGGACAACTAACTGGAAATTCATTTAGAAAAAAATGAAGCTGAATTCTTTCTTTCATTCCATACCTAAAAATCCATTCCAAATGGACTAAAGAACAAATACCTAAGTAACAAGTTTAAAACACCATTAAAAAGACGAACTATTGACAAAGCTGACTACCATCAAAATTATGAACGTCTAGTTATTATATTTTAGTTATTATATAGTCATTACAAGACACCATAAAGTATTTAAAAAAAAAGCAATTCATAGACTGGGAGATGATATCTGCAACACATATAACTGACAAAAACTTAGGATCCAGAATATACACAAAATTTCCTTGAAATGAATAAGGGAAATACGAACAACTCAAAAGGCATTTAAAGTAAGAGAAAACAGGAATGGCTAATAAGCATATGAAACGATGCTCAAACACATTAGTAATGAAGAAAAGACAAATTAAGACCACAAGGAGATACTACTTTACACTCACTCAAACAAAAAACAAGCCCATTGCCTTCCAGTGGATTCTGACTCAAAATGTGAAAGTCTGATACTAAGTCACAGGATGTAAACTATCAGGAACTCATATACAATTGTTGCTGTCGGGTGCCGTTCAGTCAGTTCAGACTCATAGTGACCCTATGCAGGTCATAGTGACAACAGAACAAAACACTGTCCAGTCCTGTACCATCCTCACAATCGTTGTTATGTTTGAGCCCATTGTTGCAGTCACTGTGTCAATCCACCTCGTTGAGGGTCTTGCTCTTTTTTGCTTTCCCTCTACCAAGCATGATGTCCTTCTCCAGGGACTGATCCCACCTGATGACATGTCCAAAGTATGTGAGACAAAGTCTTGCCATCCTAGCTTCTAAGGTGCATTCTGGCTGCACTTCTTCCAGACAGATCTATTCATTCTTTTGGGAGTCCGTGGTATACTCACCATTCTTCGCAAACACCATAACTCAAAGGTGTCAATTCTTCTTTGGTTTTCCATATTCACTGTCCAGCTTTCGCATGCATATGAGGCAACTGAAAACACAATGGCTTGGGTCAGGTGCATCTTACTCCTCAAAGTGACATCTTTACTTTTTAACACTTGAAAGAGGTCTTTTGCAGCTGATTTGCCCAATGCAATGTGTCTTTTGATTTCTTAACTGCTGCTTCCGTGGGCATTGATTGTGAATCCAAGTAAAAAGAAATCCTTGACAACTTCAATCTTTTCTCCATTTATCATGATGTTGCTTATTGGTCCAATTGTGAAGATTTTTATTTTTTTATGTTGAGTTGTAATCCATACTGAAGACTGTAGTCTTTGATTTCATCAGTAAGTGCTTCAAGTCCTCTTCACTTTCTATAAGCAAGGCTGTGTATCTGCGTAACGTAGGTTGTTAATTAGTCTTCCTCCAATTCGGAAGCCCCATTCTTCCTCATATAACCAACCTACTCAGATTATTTGTTCAGCATACAGATTGAAAAAGTATGATGAAAGGGTACAACCCTGACGCACACCTTTCCTGACTTTAAACCAGGCAGTATCCCCTTGCAATGTACAAATACCTGGGAAAGTAGTTTAACATTCTTCGTACAGTTGAAGATTTACATACTCTGTAACTAGGGAATCCTACCTGAAGAAACTCTTACATATGGATACCAGGAGACACGAATAAAGTTTATATGTATATATACACACACACATGCACATATACTCTGTCCTATAGGGTCACTATGAGTTGGAATCGACTCGACAGCACTGGTTTTTTTTTTGCACATATATGTGTGTGTATATATATATATATACATAAAAGAACCATGCAAAGTGCATGATCGTTAGAGTGAATAAAGTGTTACCATATTTATTATATCTTTAAAAACCAAAACCAAACCTGTTGCTGTTGAGTTGATTCCAACTCATAGCCACCCTACAGGACAGAGTAGAACTGCCCCATAGGGTTTCCAAGCAGCAGCTGGTATATTCAAACTGCCAACCTTTTGGTCAAAAGCCAAGCTCTTAAGCCACTGTACCATCAGGGGTTCGTATTGTATCTTTACACAATCTAATAGAAATGAAAATTAATGAACTACAGCAACAAGCAACAACATAGATGATTCTTAAAAACTGTTGAAAGAAGAAAAAGTTGCAGAAGAATATATATGGTATGGATCTACTTCTATAAAGCTTAAAAACAGCAAAACACATTATTTACAAAACATTTTAAAACTTCAAAAAAAATTTTTAATGATTTAATAAACAAAATAATAAACACAAAAATTTAGGGTAGTGGGGGAAGAGAAGGAGAATGGAGTAAGAAAGACGGAGTAGTATTGATAATGGTCTAATTCTTAAGTTGGGTAGTAGCTTGGAGGATGTTCATTTTATTTGTACACACTATAACTTACATACATGCCATATATTTTTGGGTTTTATGCTAAAAATTACACATAAAAATGGAATATTAAACCATGGTGACATATTTAAAACAGTGTGACCATGGAAGCAGATCAATGAGAGAGAATAAAAAGCCATAAAAACAGACTAGGATGGTTGTTTCCAGAATTGGTGGAGTAGCTCCTATCAGATTGGACTTGCCTGCAGGTAACAATTATAAACTCTAGAGAAAATATTAAAATAAAACTATATGAAGGCACTAGAGAGTATCCAAAAGCAGGCAGAAGCTCAAGGGATGTCAACACTTATCAGAAGGTAACGGCGCTGGCTTCAACGTACTTAAGGGAAGGTAAAACTTGGATTTTGAGACCCTCAGTCTTAACTAGATTGAAGAAAGAGAGGGGGAGAAAAAAAAAAAAAAAACAACCCTGAGCTACCACAGTAGCTGGGAAGTGAGGGGGAATTCTGAGAAAGAAGAGAACCACAGAGAGAAAATCCCAACTTCTGTGTATGACCTTTGTCCAAGTTTCTGGCGAATCCTAAACTGTATCTTGAGAGGTGTGGCCCACGTCCCCCCAATCCCCCAAATCTGGGCAGGGGTTGTGGCTACTTTGACCAATAGTGTAGGCATAAGTGACACTGTGACTTTCAAGGCTAGGTCATTACGCCACGCACTTCTGTCCTGTTCAAAGAACACTCTGGCAGCCCTGAGCCACCCTGATTGCCACCATGCTGGAGAGGTCACACACCTCTCAGCTGAGTCAGCTTTTCAGCCCTCCCCCCATCTTCTGGCAGAATAGCACCAACTGACCTCCAGCAACACCACAGGAAGCAGATATATCAAATGGCTGAGTCCTGCCTGGATTTCTGAGCACAAAATTGTGAACTATAAAAACTTTGTTGTTTTAAGCCACTGTTTTGGGGTAGCACATAAAATGCTGTAACAGATACCCAGAACAATATTTATATAAAATTCACAAAAAAGGCAAAACTAAATAGATGGCTTATGGCAAATAAATGGCTGGTATACTTCTTCAATAATCAAACATAATAGATAATGTTGCTCCTGTTAGGTGCCGTCAAGTCGATTTCGACTTATATTGACCCCATGTGACAGAGTAGAACTGCCCCATATGGTTTTCTAGGCCGTAATCTTTTTTTTTTTTTATGGGAGCAGATCGCTAGGTCTTTCTCCTGTGTTGCTACTGGGTAGGTTTGAGCCATAGACCTTTCGATTAGCAGCTGAGCGTAACATATATTACGAATACCCTGCAAGATGAATTCTATTAGTTCTTTTTTTTTCTTTACAGAAATAAAGCTCAGTCCGATTGTAGTCTAAGTCACCTAACAAAACATTTAAGTATGGCTGAGGGGAGCAATTATGTATACAGTAATCACCTACTTACAGGGGAATGCTCACTGAGACTCACTGACAACTAAGTTACTTTAAGATTTTCCACATTCCACTCACCTTTTAACTCAATAGCAGGTTAGCTCAAAAAGGAAAGAATTTCTCCCTTGAGAACTGCGCTCTTTTAAAACAGTATCCCTATGAGACCAAATGGACAACAGTTACTCTAAAGCACAGATGAGGACTTGGGGGTGGGGGGCAATGAGACCTAATTAACGGGAGTGGAACAACGAGAACAGAAATAGAGAATGTTGACACAAACTGAAGAATATAACTAATGTCATTGAACATTACGGGTAGAAATTGTTGAATGGGAACCTGTTCTGCTGTGTATACCTCCACCAAAAATATAACAAAATCTTAATAAAAAATATTTTCCACATTCCATACTGACTACATCCTCGAATGTTTATAACCCACCAGTAGGTTTCAGGACTCATAATGAAGAAGATTTTCAAAGCAAATGAGTTTTCCCCTCTAGTCACAACTGACAGAGAATTGTCTAAGTGGAATCTGACCCCTTATGTTAGACAAGTCCTTCTACTAGTCTACTAAAAACAACTTTGCAGATAGGCAAGTCAGGCTCCTGGACTTGAATTTACCACGTCAGAAGTGTTCTAAAAAGAAGACTTCCTCCTCTGAGAGCTTAATCTTTTCTTACACTCAGACCCAGCAGTTTCACTCATGGAAAGAAAGAATACGGGAATGGAAGCAGGTGCAGAGGGGTGAGAGGGGATGAAGAAGCCCGTTTCAGCGACTTCCTGTGGAAACTGGCAAAAGGAACTTGAATAAGCCTCCTGAACAGAATCGAATGCCCTTAACCCAAACCACAAAAGCTCAGCCCTATTTTAATTAGCCCCTCACACTTTACCACTTCTGTGTCTCGAGTTATGACAAAGTTTTTTTGGATCCCAGCTGAATTTTTTGTAGCCCCCTGTCCCTGGCACCAAACAAGTAAAAAGTAAGAGCATGTCAATAGAAAGACTGGCTCATTAATACATTTCTCCACCCCCTGATTTTACTTATTTTCAACTTAAGAGAAATAATGTTCTCCAGTTTACAGAGCAGTGAGAAACTGCAAGGCCAAGTCACACAATAACCACATTGTTTAGGTCAAGAGTAAGATGATTAAAAGGGATGGAATGCTGGTGATAATATTCAATACCTTTCATTGCTAGTTTGAGGCCTTTCAGCTTGCTTAAGACAGGAGCACTAAAGAGCAAATTATATTTAAGGAAAAATGCTGACAGCTCATCAATTGATTTTCAATGAAAATGCTAAAAAAAAAAAAATTAATAAAGAAGTTAAGCTGCTGAAATACAGTTTCACCAATTAGCTTAATGTCAGAGAATTCTAATTAGGCGTCTTGAGATTGCTATTTAGTGTTTAAGCCTTCAGAGTGCCAAATTCTCCTTTTCACACAAACTGGTTGCAAAATTAAAGACATTAGGCAGCCTTAATTACATTATCAGAACAGCTGGGATTAGGCAATCTCTGAAGTCAAGACGGCATTCTTTTGTTACGGGGTGGAAATCCCTGGCTTTCCAGGGTGCCGGATTTTGGTGCTGTTCCATATCTCGCCCATACAAAGCAAACGGCATTAGAAACAAAAAATTTTCAGACAAAGAATAGAGTAATGCTCAGCAAATAATGAACACATTACCGAAAAAGAAAAGGTAGGTGAAAAGATTAAGCCTGAAATCGGTAGGTTTTGCTAACACCTCTACTGGCGGCTGGCCTGCCAACCCTCTGGTGGCAGGAAGACTGAGGGACAGCTCTGTAGACCTGCTTGGCCGCCAGCTATGACTCTGTTATCTAAAGCTAAAGCACATTCATACTCCTCCATCCCAGGGGGTGTGAAATTAGCAGCTATTGTTTCTACACATTTTTGTCAACACAATGCCTTTTATGTCCTTACAATGTTAATAAAGCTATGTTTCCTGCACATGGGAACCCTCTCTTTAATTCTAGTTTTTTTTAAGCAACAGGATAGTTGCTCCTCTCCCTCCTCCCTACTCCATCCGTTATTCCTCTAAAAACCAACATCTTTGTAAATGGACTCATTTAACATCATGATTTTTTCAAATTGTAAAGACAGTAAAAATCAGGGTGGCTGGCAGTAGGGATACCCACAATCTCCTGAACAGTGGTCAATCTGAAGGTGGTCAAAAACCCACCTGCTAATAAGCATCAGCTATTAATTGAACAGAGCTAACTTTGTCCCCATACCTAAAATTACTCTAATTTTTAAATTCTAGTTTTTTTTGTTTTGTTTTCAACTTTAGTTGTGGTAATATCTGCTGATATCATCCAAACCACCATCATCTCTTACCTGAAATACCGCTATAGCACCCCTAACCTGCCTGTTCATCTCCAAATCCGATCTTTCTCAACTGAAAATCAGATCTTGTCACTCCCTGGTGAAACTCTCCAATGGGTCTCCACTGCATGTAAAATTAAATCCAAACTTCTCTCCGTGGCCTACAAGGCGTCATGGAACCCGGCCTCGTCTAGGTCTCCAATGTCATCTCTCACCACCTTGTACCTCACTCATTACAGCCACACTGACCCTCTTTCAGTCCCTCCACTCCCTAACCTCACTCCTGCCTTGGGATATGTGCACTTACTTGCTTGTGTCTCTTCCTGGAGTGCGGTTCCCAAGGCTGCAGGAGGCTGGCTTCTCCTCATCAAATCTCAGCTGTGACGTCTGTGGGCTCAGCTTAAAACATATTACCCTTTCAAAGTGCTGTTTCCAGATTGTCCCGACTAAAGCACCACTTGCCACCACTCCAACACTCTCTTTAACATTACCCTGTTCTCGGTTTTCTTTGTTAACACTTACAACCTACCAGTAGGCTGCATGACTATCAAAACGCACGTTCTTGGGAGCAGGAGCCTCATCGTTCTTGGTCACCATTACATCTCCTGTGCCCAGCTCAGTGCCTGCATTTATCTGGGGATTAGGCAATTAATATAAAAGGTTCCTGCCCTCAATGCATTCACAGTCTAAAGGGGGAAAGAAACAGTAATTTGACATGTGAATAAAGACCTGAACAAAATGTTATTGGCGCGTGGAGGACAGAACAACTGACAATACCTAGGGTTCACAGGTGGTTTCAGAGAGGATGACTTGAGGAATGAAGAATGAGTAGGAGCTCTCTGTGCAGGGTGGGAGTGGTGGGGGGTGGGAGGAGAGCAGCACCGGCAGAAGACTAACTCAAACGCCCAGAGGGATGAAAAAGCATGGTGTTTGTGGGAAGATGTAAGCAGCTCCCCTTGGCATGAGATGAGGTTGGAGAGACAGGCAGGGGAATGATCAAGAAGGACCTTGCAAGGGCTGCTAAGAGTTTACACTTTGTCCTATAGAGCAGTCAACCTATGTTTGGGAATTCCACAGAGGAGTTTCAGGGAAAGGGCAAGTAGGCAGAGAAATAAGCCCTTATAACTCCTCAACCAGAGAGGCAGAACTTTTGTTTTAATATTGGAATTCCAATTAAGATTTCATCCTTTCAAAATAACCTTTTGAAAGCCACATCTGAAGCTCAGGTCTGCTGAAAAAGGCTCCTTGGAAACTGACCTGTGGCTCTTCGCCTGACCTCACAGTAAATGCTCAGGGACGTGTTGGCATTGCTTTGCACCAGGTAAGTAGATAGGCTGATGGCCGGGGCCTCCAGAACAGGCAGATGGGAGGCACAACCAAGAATCAGAGAAGGTGCAGAGGGGATTCAAATGTATGGGAACTGTGTTCATTCTTAAGCTGACAGAGTTCTGTGAATATTGGCTTTATGAGTCTCAACACACACACACACACACACACATATGTTATACAGTCTTTTCCATTTGAAATTTTTCTTAAGTAAAAAGCAATCACACAAAGGCCAGTATATATCAACTTCTGCCACAACAGACACATTTAACTGATCAAATCCTCGTTAAGTAAGTAGGCATGGCAGTTTTGTTAACCAAGCAACAGTCACCGACATACATACTGAAGATCTGTTTCATACTAAATGTGGACAAAGTGTTTCTATATGTGATTTCTTCTGAAATTGAAAGCCTGACTCCAAACCTAACCCTGACAAAGAATTCCAAAGAAGCCCCCAAAGCTTAGCATACATTCACACATAGGCCTGAAATATCAAGAATACATTAAAGATGTCATTTGTCTCCAAATTCTTCCATTGATTCAACACAATTCCAGTTAAAATTCCAAGAGGTTTTTAATGAAAATTGACAGACTGATCCTAAAATTTATATGGAAAACTAAGGTCCCCAAATAGCCAAGACACTCCTGAAAAAGAAGGCAAAGGGACTGGTGGATGCACAAACTGACCAGTGGCAGAGAACAGTGTCCTGAAACAGACCTACACGTATACCGACATGTATTATATCACAGAGCTGGCATTTCAAATCAGTAAGAAAAAAAAAAAAAACTATGTAATAAATGGTGCTCACATAACTAGTTATCTCTTTAGAAAAAAATGAAATTGGATTCCCTATTTCACACCATATGCAAAAATCCATTCTAGATGAATTCAATATCAAATTATAAAGGCACGGGGGCGGACCCAAGATGGCGGACTAGGCAGACGCTACCTCGGATCCCTCTTACAACAAAGACACGGAAAAACAAGTGAATCGATCACATACATAACAATCTACGAACCCTGAACAACAAACACAGATTTAGAGACAGAGAACGAACTAATACGGGGAAGCAGCGATTGTTTCCAGAGCCTGGAGCCAGCGTACCAGTCAGGTACAGCACAAGCACAGAGACCTGCTCCACCCCCCTGAACTAACCCCGGGAGGGGGACCAGCCGGTTCCACGGGCGGCGTGGGACGCAGCCGGTAGGAGAAGTCCCCGGGAGGCAGTGACTGGTCTTGGAGCAGAAAGAGCAGCATCCGAGCCGGGGAACCGTCCGCAGGGATTTGGACTGGACGCAGGTACGCCATAAACACGGAGAGTTGCTCCACCCCCCTGAACTAACCCCGGGAAGGGGACCAGCCGGGTCGCGCGGGCGGCGTGGGACGCAGCCGGTAGGAGAAGTCCCCGGGAGGCAGCGACTGGTATTGGAGCGGGGAGAACAGCGTCCCAGCCGGGACACTCGGTCACGGCACAAGCACGGGGACCTGCTCCACCCATCTGAACTAACCCTGGGAGGAGGCCCAACTGATTCTCGGAGGCGGCACGGCCATGCGGCTGGAGGGACGAGAAGTCCCCGGGAGGCAGCGACTGATTTTGGAGTCGAGAGTGCACCGTCCCAGTAGGGGAGCCTTGACGCTGGGCGTGGGGCTGGAAGCGGAGGATCTGACCGTGACTCCAGCGGGCCAGACCCCCAGGGAGCAATCTCCACACAGCCAGCACACATAGGCGACGCGCCCCGCGGGAATCTCAGATATAATAGTCATTCCAAGCAAGACAAGCAACTCTGGCTATATTCTGAGGTGCTACTCTCCTATCTCTCTGTTCCCTCCCCCACCCTCCCCAGGCGGCTTCATTAACATCTGAATAGCCTGAGCCAGAGGGAGAACTCTGATAGGGATCTGACTGCATTTTTTTTTAGCGGGTTTTCTGGAAAAACTAGTTTCCCAGTGATGGCTCGGAGACAACAATCCATATCAAACCACTTAAAGAAGCAGACCGTGACAGCTTCTCTAACCCCCCAAACAAAAGAATCAAAACCTTTCCCAAATGAAGATACAATCTTGGAATTATCAGATACAGAATATAAAAAACTAATTTACAGAATGCTTAATGATATCACAAATGAAATTAGGATAACTGCAGAAAAAGCCAAGGAACACACTGATAAAACTGTTGAAGAACTCAAAAAGATTATTCAAGAACATACTGGAAAAATTAATAAGTTGCAAGAATCCATAGAGAGACAACATGTAGAAATCCAAAAGATTAACAATAAAATAACAGAATTAGACAACGCACTAGGAAGTCAGAGGAGCAGACTCGAGCAATTAGAATGCAGACTGGGACATCTGGAGGACCAGGGAATCAACACCAACATAGCTGAAAAAAAATCAGATAAAAGAATTAAAAAAAATGAAGAAACCCTAAGAATTATGTGGGAGACTCTATCAAGAAGGATAACCTGCGGGTGACTGGAGTCCCAGAACAGGGATGGGGGGACAGAAAACACAGAGAAAATAGTTGAAGAACTCCTGACAGAAAACTTCCCTGACATCATGAAAGACGAAAGGATAGCTATCCAAGATGCTCATCGAACCCCATTTAAGACTGATCCAAAAAGAAAAACACCAAGACATATTATCATCAAACTCACCAAAACCAAAGATAAACAGAAAATTTTAAAAGCAGCCAGGGAGAAAAGAAAGGTTTCCTTCAAGGGAGAATCAATAAGAATATGTTCTGACTACTCAGCAGAAACCATGCAGGCAAGAAGGGAATGGGACGACATATACAGAACACTGAAGGAGAAAAACTGCCAGCCAAGGATCATATGTTCAGCAAAACTCTCTCCGAAATATGAAGGCGAAATTAAGATATTTACAGACAAACACAAGCTTAGAGAATTTGCAAAAACCAAACCAAAGCTACAAGAAATACTAAAGGATATTGTTTGGTCAGAGAACCAATAATATCAGATATCAGCACAACACAAGGTCACAAAACAGAACGTCCTGATATCAACTCAAATAGGGAAATCACAAAAACAAACAAATTAAGATTAATTAAAAAAAAAAATACACATAACAGGGAATCATGGAAGTCAATAGGTAAAAGATCACAATAATCAAAAAGAGGGACTAAATACAGGAGGCATTGAACTGCCATATGGAGAGTGATACAAGGCGATATAGAACAATACAAGTTAGGTTTTTACTTAGAAAAATAGGGGTAAATAATAAGGTAACCACAAAAAGGTATAACAACTCTATAACTCAAGATAAAAACCAAGAAAAACGTAACGACTCAACTAACATAAAGTCAAGCACTATGAAAATGAGGATCTCACAATTTACTAAGAAAAACGCCTCAGCACAAAAAAGTATGTGGAAAAATGAAATTGTCAACAACACACATAAAAAGGCATCAAAATGACAGCACTAAAAACTTATTTATCTATAATTACCCTGAATGTAAATGGACTAAATGCACCAATAAAGAGACAGAGAGTCTCAGACTGGATAAAGAAACACGATCCATCTATATGCTGCCTACAAGAGACACACCTTAGACTTAGAGACACAAACAAACTAAAACTCAAAGGATGGAAAAAAGTATATCAAGCAAACAATAAGCAAAAAAGAAGAGGAGTAGCAATATTAATTTCTGACAAAATAGACTTTAGACTTAAATCCACCACAAAGGATAAAGAAGGACACTATATAATGATAAAAGGGACAATTGATCAGGAAGACATAACCATATTAAATATTTACGCACCCAATGACAGGGCTGCAAGATACATAAATCAAATTTTAACAGAATTGAAAAGCAAGATAGATACCTCCACAATTATAGTAGGAGACTTCAACACACCACTTTCGGAGAAGGACAGGACATCCAGTAAGAAGCTCAACAGAGACACGGAAGATCTAATTACAACAATCAACCAACTTGACCTCATTGACTTATACAGAACTCTCCACCCAACTGCTGCAAAATATACTTTTTTTTCTAGCGCACATGGAACATTCTCTAGAATAGACCACATATTAGGTCATGAAACAAACCTTTGCAGAGTCCAAAACATCGAAATATTACAAAGCATCTTCTCAGACCACAAGGCAATAAAACTAGAAATCAATAACAGAAAAACTAGGGAAAAGAAATCAAATACTTGGAAAATGAACAATACCCTCCTGAAAAAAGACTGGGTTATAGAAGACATCAAGGAGGGAATAAGGAAATTCATAGAAAGCAACGAGAATGAAAATACTTCCTATCAAAACCTCTGGGACACAGCAAAAGCAGTGCTCAGAGGCCAATTTAGATCAATAAATGTACACATACAAAAAGAAGAAAGAGCCAAAATCAGAGAACTGTCCCTACAACTTGAACAAATAGAAACTGAGCAACAAAAGAATCCATCAGGCACCAGAAGAAAACAAATAATAAAAATTAGAGCTGAACTAAATGAATTAGAGAACAGAAAAACAATTGAAAGAATTAACAAAGCCAAAAGCTGGTTCTTTGAAAAAATTAACAAAATTGATAAACCATTGGCTAGACTGACTAAAGAAATACAGGAAAGGAAACAAATAACCTGAATAAGAAATGAGAAGGACCACATCACAACAGAACCAAATGAAATTAAAAGAATCATTTCAGATTATTATGAAAAATTGTACTCTAACAAATTTGAAAACCTAGAAGAAATGGATGAATTCCTGGAAAAACACTACCTACCTAAACTAACACATTCAGAAGTAGAACAACTAAATAGACCCATAACAAAAAAAGAGATTGAAACGGTAATCAAAAAACTCCCAACAAAAAAAAGCCCTGGCCCGGATGGCTTCACTGCAGAGTTCTACCAAACTTTCAGAGAAGAGTTAACACCACTACTACTAAAGGTATTCCAAAGCATAGAAAATGACGGAATACTACCCAACTCATTCTATGAAGCCACCATCTCCCTGATACCGAAACCAGGTAAGGACATTACAAAAAAAGAAAATTATAGACCTATATCCCTCATGAACATTGATGCAAAAATCCTCAACAAAATTCTAGCCAATAGAATCCAACAACACATCAAAAAAATAATTCACCCTGATCCAGTGGGATTTATACCAGGTATGCAAGGCTGGTTTAATATCAGAAAAACCATTAATGTAATCCATCACATAAATAAAACAAAAGACAAAAACCACATGATCTTATCAATTGATGCAGAAAAGGCATTTGACAAAGTCCAACACCCATTCATGATAAAAACTCTTACCAAAATAGGAATTGAAGGAAAATTCCTCAACATAATAAAGGGCATCTATGCAAAGCCAACAGCCAATATCACTCTAAATGGAGAGAACCTGAAAGCATTTCCCTTGAGAACGGGAACCAGACAACGATGCCCTTTATCACCGCTCTTATTCAACATCGTGTTGGAAGTCCTAGGCAGGGCAATTAGGCTAGACAAAGAAATAAAAGGTATCCGGACTGGCAAGGAAGAAGTAAAGTTATCACTATTTGCAGATGACATGATTATATACACAGAAAACCCTAAGGAATCCTCCAGAAAACTACTGAAACTAATAGAAGAGTTTGGCAGAGTCTCAGGTTATAAAATAAACATACAAAAATCACTTGGATTCCTCTACATCAACAAAAAGAACACCGAAGAGGAAATAACCAAATCAATACCATTCACAGTAGCCCCCAAGAAGATAAGATACTTAGGAATAAATCTTACCAAGGATGTAAAAGACCTATACAAAGAAAACTACAAAGCTCTACTACAAGAAATTCAAAAGGACATACTTAAGTGGAAAAACATACCTTGCTCATGGATAGGAAGACTTAACATAGTAAAAATGTCTATTCTACCAAAAGCCATCTATACATTTAACGCACTTCCGATCCAAATTCCAATGTCATATTTTAAGGGGATAGAGAAACAAATCACCAATTTCATATGGAAGGGAAAGAAGCCCCGGATAAGCAAAGCACTACTGAAAAAGAAGAAGAAAGTGGGAGGCCTCACCTTACCTGACTTCAGAACCTATTATACAGCCACAGTAGTCAAAACAGCCTGGTATTGGTACAACAACAGACACAGACCAATGGAACAGAATTGAGAACCCAGACATAGATCCATCCATGTATGAGCAGCTGATATTTGACAAAGGACCAGTGTCAATTAACTGGGGAAAAGATAGCCTTTTTAACAAATGGTGCTGGCATAACTGGATATCCATTTGCAAAAAAATGAAACAGGACCCATACCTTACACCATGCACAAAAACTAACTCCAAGTGGATCAAAGACCTAAACATAAAGACTAAAACGATAAAGATCATGGAAGAAAAAATTGGGACAACCCTAGGAGCCCTAATACAGGGCATAAACAGAATACAAAACATTACCAAAAATGATGAAGAGAAACCCGATAACTGGGAGCTCCTAAAAATCAAACACCTATGCTCATCTAAAGACTTCACCAAAAGAGTAAAAAGACCACCTACAGATTGGGAAAGAATTTTCAGCTATGACATCTCCGACCAGCGCCTGATCTCTAAAATCTACATTATTCTGTCAAAACTCAACCACAAAAAGACAAACAACCCAATCAAGAAGTGGGCAAAGGATATGAACACACATTTCACTAAAGAAGATATTCAGGCAGCCAACAGATACATGAGAAAATGCTCTCGATCATTAGCCATTAGAGAAATGCAAATTAAAACTACGATGAGATTCCATCTCACACCAGGAAGGCTGGCATTAATCCAAAAAACACAAAATAATAAATGTTGGAGAGGCTGCGGAGAGATTGGAACTCTCATACACTGCTGGTGGGAATGTCAAATGGTACAACCACTTTGGAAATCCATCTGGCGTTATCTTAAACAGTTAGAAATAGAACTACCATACAACCCAGAAATCCCACTCCTAGGAATATACCCTAGAGATACAAGAGCCTTCATACAAACAGATACATGCACACCCATGTTTATTGCAGCTCTGTTTACAATAGCAAAAAGTTGGAAGCAACCAAGGTGTCCATCAACGGATGAATGGGTAAATATTGTGGTATATTCACACAATGGAATACTACGCATCGATAAAGAACAGTGACGAATCTCTGAAACATTTCATAACATGGAGGAACCTGGAAGGCATTATGCTGAGCGAAATTAGTCAGAGGCAAAAGGACAAATATTGTATAAGACCACTATCATAAGATCTTGAGAAATAGTAAACCTGAGAAGAACACATACTTTTGTGGTTACGAGGGGGGGAGGGACGGAGGGTGGGAGAGGGTTTTTTATTGAAAAAAATAGAAGAAAAAGAAAGGAAAAAAAAAATTATAAAGGCAAAAGTTTAAAATACAAAGGGCACTAATTATTTTAAAAAGATGAAGGAGATTATGTTAACCTCAATTAAAATTAAGAAATTCAACTCATCAAAAGACACCAGAAAGTTTAAAAAGTAAGTGAGAGGTTGGCAAAGGAGTATGATTCCAAATATGCAAGGAACTCCTAGAAATCAATAAAGACTAACAACTGGGGAGGCATTTCAAGGAAGAAAACAGTAATGGCCCATGGGCACGTGAAAAGATACTCAACCTCATCAGTAATGACAGAAACGCAAAGTAAGACCCAGGAGACAGCCCTTTATACCCACTAAACTGACGACTCGATTGCAATGAGTTTGGTTTTGGTTTAGACTAACAACAATTTACCAAGCCTTAGAGAGAATGTTGACCAACAGGAACTCACACACACTGCAAAATATAAATACTTTGGAAAATGGTAAGAAATTATCCAGTAAAGTTAAAGATTTACATACTTTATGACTCAGCAATTCTACACATAGAAACTCTTGGTAAAAATCTTTATAGTAGCACTGCTCTTCATAGCAAAAAAAAGCATGCAAAGCTCTTGATCAACAATACGGATAAAGTATGTTCATACAATGGAATATTATTTTAAAAATGAAAATAAACTATAGCAACATGCAATAACACAGACGAATCTTAAAAACAATGCTGAGGGGAGAAAAAAGTTTCAGAAGACAATATATACATACATTATTTATAAAACATTTTAAAACTTTAAAATGAAACATTTTAATGAGTACAAACAACAAGGAAGATGATAAATGCAAAAATTCAGCTCATCTCTGGGGAAGGAGGAGCAGGGGTGAAGTACACGGGTAAATGCAATGGAATTGACAGTTATCTAGTTTTTCAGTTGGTTCAAGGATGTTGATTTATTATGCATGGTCAAAAACTGTATAATAAAAAATTTAATGCTATTAAACCACAGCAACATATTTGAAACAGTATGATAATGGTGTAAAAATGGAATACACCAATGTTCATTGCAGGACTATTTACAATAGCCAAAGGTGTAAACAACTCAAGTGTCCATCAGCAGAGGAATGAATTAACAAAATGTGGCATATGCATACAATGGACTATTATTCATGCTATGACATGGATGAACTCTGAAAACATTATGCTGAATGAAGTAAGTCAGACACAAAAGGACAGATATTATATGATTCCACTTACATGAAATATCTTGAATTCATAGAGATTAAAAGTTTACTAGTTGTTACTAGGGGCTGGGGGGAGGAAGGAATGGGAGTTATTGCTGAAGGTGTACTGAGTATCTGTTTGGGGTGATATAAAAATTTGGAAATGGACAGTAGTGATGGTAACACAACACAGTGAATGTAAGTAATGTCACTGAATTATACACTTAAAAATGGTTAAAATGGCAAACTTTGTTATATACATTTTACCACAATAAAACTAAAAAAAAGGAAAAAAACAGAAGCCAGTTCAATGGGAAAGAATAAAAATTTGTAAAAGGAGATTAGTATACTTCCAGAATTGGTAGAGTAGTTCCTATCAGATGAACTCACTTGCAGGTAATAATTATACTCCAGACAAAATATTAAAAATCAACTATTTGAAGGCCCAAGAGTGTCTAAAAACAGGCAGGTACTGAGAGAAGTCAACATTTGTCAGAAACGAAAAAATCTGAACTACCACAGCAGCTGAAAAGTGAGGAATTCTAAATTTCACATTTAAACTTTGCCCAAATCTCTGGCTGCCCCTGAAACTCCAAGCAGCCCAGCTAAGATTGGAAGAACTAAAGAGATATTCAGCAGCTGTTTTCCACAAGCAGGTAGGACTTGGAGGTGTTCAATCAAGCTAACTGCCTTAACACACACGCACGCACGCACGCACGCACGCACGCACGCACGCACACACCCCCAGCACTCTTCAGAGGAATATAACAGAATCCAGAGTCTCTACAACTCATTATTCACAATACCCAACAGGCTATAATACAAGATTATTAAACACATAAACAGGAAAATGTGACCCATACTCACAAGAAGCGATAATCAAAAGAGTGACCTCAAAGCGCTAGAGATGTCAGAATTAGCAGACAAGGATTTAGGAACAGCTATTAAAATTTGGGTTTTGGGTTTATTAAAATTTAAGTACGTAAGTGAAAATATACTTGTGACGTAAGATCAAACAGAAAATCTCAGTAGAGATATGTTGTTAGATGCTGTCCAGTCAATTCTGACTCATGGCAACCCCAAGTGTGCAGGGTAGAACTGCTCTACAGGGTTTTCAAGGCTGTAGCTTTCAGAAGCAGATCACTAGGTCTTAATTCTGAGGCGCCTCTGGGTGGGTTTGAACTGACAACCTTTCCATTAGTAGTCCAGCCCTTAACCATTTGTACCACCCAGGGACTCTGACACGTGAGAAACAAAAGTTATAAAAAAAAAAAAAGGCCCAAATGTAACTTCTAGAATTGAAAAATACAATACCTGAAATAAAAAATTCACTGGGTGATTGTAATAGCATATTAAAGATGACATAAGAAAGAGTAAGCGATGTTGGCACCTCCTGTCTGGAGGGAAGATGAGAGAGTAGACAGGGTTAGAAGGTGGCGGAACAGACACGAAAAGAGAGAGTGGAGGGAGGGAGCAGGCTGTCTCACTAGGGGGAGAGCAATTGGGAGTATGTAGCAAGGCATAAATAAGTTTTTGTGTGAGAGCGACTGACTTAATTTGTAAACTTCCACTTAATGCACAATAAAAATTAAAAAAAAAAAAGGGTAAGTGAACTTGAAAATAGATCAACAGAAATCATTCAATCTGAAGAAAAAGAAATTTGAGAAAAAATGAATAATGCTTCAATATCAAAAAGTCTAACAGTGTAACTGAGTCAGAAGGAGAGGAGAGAGAAAATGGAGCAGAAACATATTTGAAGAAACAAAGTTTGAAAATTTCTCAAATTTTTCTAAGACTAAATTCATAAATTTAAGAACTCCATGAACCCCAAGAGAGATAACAACAGAAAATCACACCTACTAGGCAGCTCTTTAAAACCTTTCTTCTAAAGCATCTCTGGGTGATTTGAACCACCAACCTTTTGGTTCACAGCCATGTGCTTAACCATTTGGGCCACCCAGTACTCTGACACGTAATCGGTGTTCAATAAATACCTTGTTAAGTGAATAAGTAATATTGCTTTAAGTCATATTTCACTTCTTACATTACAGAGAATGAGGGTAAACACATCAACAAACGAATATATGGTATAGGTAACATACTACTAAATATTTAAAAAATTAATGTATAGTTTTTGTAGTTAAGGAAATGCTTTAATCTTATTAAAGAAAATAAGATTTCTGACATAAAATAATTAAATCACCTGTCCTGCTAATTCCAATCGTTTGTTGCCATAATAGTCTCTGTCATCAACTTTATTGTCTCCTTGGGCCAGGATCACTCTTCGCACCATCACTGCTGTATAGATACATTTGGCTCGGAAGTTAAATTCCTTAACCTGTAATTTAAAAATTAAAGAAAAGTTTTGAGATAACGCATATTAAAATGTAAGGTGCCTCAAGAAAAGAGCCAACAGTTTAACATTTAAACAAGAAAATACTGAATTGTTCTGATTCTCCCTATTCAAAGAAATTCAACTAGTTTGTAAGCTCCCTGAGAGCTAAGACGATGTCTTTTCAAGTAAGTACCTCTGGTAGCTTATCTTCAAAGACGGCCACTATCAATTCTTTCTGTTTCCGTATGCTCATGCCACTCATCAAAAAGTGGAGATCATCACTCCCTTTTATCCAGATTGGGCTGTGGTTTGTTTGGGCAAGAGAATAGAGCAGAAATGATACAACGCTAATTCCAGGTCTAGCCTTCAAGTAGACTGGCAGTTTCCACTTCCTTTCTCTTAGAGTCCTGAGCCACCATGTAAGAAGTCCAGGACACTCTGTTGTCAAAGAAGGAGCTACATGGAAAAGCACTGGAACCCAGAAATATGAGTGAAGAAGTCATCTTGGATGTCCAACCCAACTGAGCCTTCAAATGACTTTAGTCTCAGCTGCTATCTGTCTGTAACCTCAAGAGAGATTCAAATAAGAACTGCCCAGCTGGGCCCAGTCAAACCACAGAACCATGAGATAGCAATAAACATTATTTTAAACCACTAAATTCTGGAATCATTTCTTATGCAGCAATAGATAACAAAAGCAGTACTAGAACACTATACTCAATAAGTATTTGTCAGACAGATGGATGCATGGATGAATGGGTTTGCTATAAATGTTCTATTAAATCTTCTCAAGTACAAACCCTGAAATCTATATGAATGAATACAGCTCAGTCAGTAAGACAAATCAGAGCTGTTAAAATAACTGCACTGGTTTGTTTGGAAAGACAAAAACCGTAGCTATCTAGTTACTGCCTATCTCGATTTCAAGAAAAGATGAACTCTGAGAGTGTGGCCTAACCTCCTGCCAATTCCAAAAAATATTTTATAGTTCGTCCACAGAGAATATTATAAAATTTCCCTTTTACTTACCATAATCATTTAATCCCAATAAGATCTTCTCATTAAGCTCACTACTGACAGAATAATTCAGAGGATCATGATTTAAAATAACAGCAGCAACCATTCTCCTTCACATACCTGGTTATTGCTATGAGCAATTCCACTAAATACAAGATGTTAGAAATCCTGTACGTGTTTCAAAAAGTTTATTTTCCATCAAAGGAAGTTTCCTTTCTTTTCCAGGTCAATTTATTCCATCTACTACTGAGAACTTTGAAATGTGTTAAAAGAAAAAGTAGCCCTAAAAGGTGCTTTGCCATCTTGTACCCACATCAATAGAAAGGGTTAGAATAAATCTTGGTCTTCAAAAAGAAGTCTCTCGTCCATCCTTAAAAAGCCTACAACCACAACACCAATTACCGAAACACTGAGCTCATTTACATTTCCAACTAAGACTTACAAAACTGTAAGGTTCTCCATTCAGATACACCTAATTTACACTTTATTTTTCTGATCTTAGTGTGGTAAGCTACATTAAATGCACAACTCTTTTAGTTGTATTTACTTTTTTTATTAATGAGAAAAATGAAGCAAATTTTCATTAATGAAATTTTTAATCTTCAAATTTTCCTTTCACATAAATGCTGGCAAGTTCCCCCAGTAACATTTGTAAATAGACACAAATATGGGTATTTTTAGCAGATGCTCTTGTTACACTTTATAAGGCACTTGAACCCTAACTCATGTCTCCCCGTTTTTAACCACTCTATGCTAAAAAGCAAATCTTAGGTCTAAACTGAAATAATGAGCTAATAGTACATTTTTTCCAGGACTATTCCCACTAAAAAATCCCACTAGGAACCCTTTAATCTAGAGGCTGACATGGCCTTTTAGCAGAATGCCAACAGTAGTTCAGGTTTCTAAGGGATGTTAATCTATGGATTATCTTAAAGAAGGAGAGAAAGAAGATCTAGTAAATGAGCTTAGAACACTGAAATAGAATTGGTGTCATGAGAACTCTGGAGTCCTTTTAATGTCATTCGGAGGAAGGAGAGGTCTGTGGCTTAGGTATACTGGAGAAACCCATAAAGCAGTGCTTTTCAAATTGTATCAGAAACACATGGAGAGTTTGTTAAAACACAGATGGCCGGGCGCCACCCAAGATTTTCTGATTCAGTAGGTCTGGGGTAAAGTATCCAAGAACTTCTAACAAGGTCTCTGGTGATGCTGATGCTGCTGGTCCAGAAAATGCTCTTTGAGAACCACTACCTCCAAGGATCACAGAGGCCAGGGTCCCAAGCCAAAGGCCACTGCAGGCCATCCTCAAGTACAAGTGCTGGGGACTGTGGAACATCCCGCCTATCTTCCTCCTTTTACGTAGACACACCTAAACCAGTGCTTTCCAAATCTTAGTCACTCAATTTTCACCATCGTGATTATTGCCATATCCTTGTGACACTTAAATTGTCATTTACAAAGTATTTTTAATTAACTTTAAACAACTCATTTTTAAATAAGCTTCATCCTATGCAAAAACAGAAAAAAAAAACCCATTTCTGTCGAGTCAATTCTGACTCATAGTGACCCTATAGGACAGAACTGTCCCATAGGGTTTCCAAGGAGCGCCGGGTAGCTCTTAGCCACTACACCACCAGGGTTTCCCATCCTACGCAATTATACCATAAAAACATAGGTTTGATGCGCTGGTTTTTGTGGGGCTTTTTTGGGGAGGAATATATCCAAATTATTCAAAAATATATCTACATCATCTAAAAATCATCTCTTAGATCCCACATGGCAAAATACTGCCCCAAAACCGTTCTGGAAAATGAAGGCTTTTTTCTTGGTTCACTTATTCTGACTTTATTTCACCGAATTACGTATAACCAAACTTTTCAAACGGTAGTTTAGGCTTATTGCACCGACATAAAAATGCAAATGATGCTAAGGCCCTTTATTAACCAAAAGTTCTCCTTG
Organism: Elephas maximus indicus; assembly: GCF_024166365.1. NCBI lineage: Eukaryota > Metazoa > Chordata > Mammalia > Proboscidea > Elephantidae > Elephas > Elephas maximus. The sequence goes on along the minus strand of NC_064822.1, from coordinate 173,521,950 downwards.
GTTATAGTATAAAGGTACCTGAGGCTTCTAATGGAGACTCTACGGCCACATCCGGGAGCTAGGGAAAACACGAAGCTTTAGGTACAGAACATCACTGAATTACCACAAAAACCTTGTGAGGAGATGGTATGATTTTCAATACACAGATGAGAAGACTGAAGCTCAGGAAAGTTAAGATTTGCCAAAAGTAAATTAGCTAGGAAGTAAGAAAGCAGGACTTGAACCCTTATCTCTCTGTCTCAAAAGCCCTTATTGTTTCCATTATACATTTGTTGTTACTTGAGTTTTAAACTGTCTTTCCAAACATCCAGAAGAATTTAAAACTCAGAGCAAATACAGTTTTAACATTAAGCATTGTGCTAATTCTTTGAATCAGATCCAGGATAGACAAGGTCAAAGGGCTACATCAGAGATCTGTATTATTTGGTCAGCAAGGTATTTTAAAATAAGAAAACTGAATCTGAGTGCATTTAGGAGGTTGCTCTCCACTTCCACAAATCCTTCAACTTTCCATTATTTTACAACCAGCCACCGAAAGTGAGCTTGTAACCCTGGAATTGCATCATTTGTGAAGAGTACACATTGTAACTAACTATAAACCAGATCATTAGGTTAACAAGATAGTCTGACTAACAAATAATAATTCTATAACTTAGAGATAGTGGCATTTATAGGGACTTGCTAACAGCCTACATGCCAACATGGCCAATCTCTGTTTAATGATAAAAAAAAAAAAAATGATAAGCTAAACAAAAATAAATATTGAGCACTGGCTCAAGGGTCAGAAGATGGAGTCTAGCTCTCACCCTGACCACCAACCAGCTAGGTGAGACGGCAAATCATCTAGTCTGTCTGGACCTGAGCTTCTTCACTTAAGTGAAGGAGGTCTGACAATGTGAACTCTGAAATTCAAGGTCTAGCAGATTAGCTCATCCAATAAATATTTTACGAAGTATCTATATGGGCAAGGCACTGTAAGCTTCTTTTAATTTATTTAAAAACTTATAAGACCATCTCTGTCCTACAAAACCATGATATACAGTAGAAGCACTAATAAACATATGAATATAAAATAACTATAATTCAAAATGGAATCATGAAAGAATAAACATACTGATGATGACAGTATAGCTAATATTCTGAGTACAAACAACTGCTGATAATGGGAGATTACTTCCAGAAGGGCAGAACGGTCCTCTTTAGGATTATCTCTTTCCTATGGAAGTAGACTTCAAACAACATGAACTCTTATTCACAATTGTTTAACAGAAACTCAGACCCCACAATCATCATCATTCGCAGACACAAAGGCATTACTCACAGGTACATGGGTCAGAATGGTAGAAGCCAGCAGCTCTCTTGCTTCTTCCATTTTGGTTTTCTTTGGTCCACCTCCCCACAACCTTTGCCTTCTCACTTTGTTCCCTATATATTTTAATGCCTATAAAAAACAGAATACATTATAATAATGTCTGAATGACTTCATTATCAGAGATAATTTATAAGCACCTATCCATACGTAACAACATAAGCAAAAAAAGAAAAGGATGCTGGTTTTACAGAAGGCGGCACTGGGTCTGGTCAAAAAAATAAAACTTGTCAGAAGTCAATGACAAAATAGCATACATAACACACTGTATATTACACTGGCTCCCTTTTTATATTATAATTTGTTTTATTACTATAAAATTGATATATGACGATTATAGAAAGTGTAGATAAGCAAAAAAAAAAAAAAAAAATGCAGAAAAAGCAGCCATCGACCCTCCACACAGAGTGAATCACAATTAACATTTTAGGGTCGCAAAAAGGAATCATATCATGTAAGACTTCTAAACTAAACTAAAAGCTACAAAACGCTGCTGAGAGAAAACAAAAGAAAAGGTAAAATAATTGAGGGTTATGCCATTTTCACGGATTGGAAGATTCAACATTGTTAAGATGACTTACTGTTAAAACACTTAAAATTCTTTCCAAGTTGACCAACAGACTTATCAAAATTGCTAATTTTATTCCTGGCAGGCTTTTAAATATAAAATGACAGGCTGATTTTAAAATTTATATACAAAAGCAAAGAACTGGGATAGCTGAAACAATGTTAAAAAACGAAAAATTGGAGGATTTACATTACCTGATTTCAACTATAAATCCAAACTTATATGGTCCATTGATTTTCGACAAAAGTCCCAAAGCAATTTAATGGGAAAATGGGAAGTCTTTTCACAACTTGTGATGAAAGAATTAGATAACCTTAACCTCTACCTCACACCAAATAGAAAAAATAGTTTAAGACAGATTTTAGAACTAAATGTAAAAACTACAAGGCTTCTAGAAGAAAACGTAGGAGAATATATTCATGACATCGAGGTAGACAAAGACTTCTTTAAACATGACACCGAAAACAATAACCATAAAAGACATACAAACATAAAAACTCATGATAATTGTATTTTACCAAAATTAAAAGCTGCTCATGGGTTGTTTTTTTTTTTTAATCAAAAAATAAAAAACAGTTAAGAAAATGAACAGAGAAATAACAGACTGTGAGAAAATACATAAATCTGACAAAGGGACTTACAGCCAGGGTACATTAAAAAAAACCTCAGAAATTCAATAAAAAGATAACCAACCCAGTAAGAAAAATAACCAAATGATTTGAACAGACCCTTCACAAATAAAGATATACAAAAGGCCAATAAGCACATGAAAAAGCATTCAGCATCATTAGTCATTAAGGAAATACAACTTAAAACCACAATGAGATACCCAGTACGAAAAAAAACAGCTGTCATCAAGTTGACTCTGACTCATGGCCACACCGTGTGTGAGGACAGAGCTGTGCGCTGCAGTGTTTTCAAAGAGGTGAACTTTCAGGACAAATCACCAGGACCTTCTTCTGAGGCATTTCTGGGTGAGTCCCAGCCTTTCAGCTTGTTGAGCACTTAGCTGTCTGTACCACCCAGGGACTCCACACACCCATAAGAATGGTTAAAATTAAAGACTGACAACACCAAATACTGGCGAGGATGTGAAGCAACAGAAATCCTCCATACACTGCTGGAGGGAACTATAAAATAGTATAATCACTATGGAAAAAGGTTTTGCAATTCCTTATAAAGTTATATACACACCTGCTCTTTGACCCAGCAATTTCCTTCCTGGGTATTTATTCAAGATAAATGAAAACATGCCCATGCAAAGACATGTACAGGAATGTTTACAGGAGCTTTATTTATAATAGCCCAAGACTGAAGTAAACCGAATGCCCATCAGTAGGCAAAGAGATAAACTGTGGTATAATCATACAATTTGATACTGCTCAGCAATAAAAAGGAACAATCCACATGAATGAATGGCAAAAACCTGTTTAAAAACTTGTTGCTGTCAAGTCAACTCCAACTAACAAAGACCCTATAAGACAGAGTAGAACTGCCCTATAGGGACTCCAAGGAGTGGCTGGTGGATTCAAACTACCGACCTTTTGTTAGCAGCCAAATGCTTAACCACTCCGCCACCAGGGCTCCTTAAATGACATAAAAAAGGAATAAAAAGGAACAACTTGGATGAATCTCAGACAAAGTGCTCAACAAAATCTGGAACAAGAGTATATACTGCAAAATTTCACATATATATACGAAGTTCTAGGACAGGCAGGAGGAGTCCTGACAATGCAGTGGTTAGAGGCTGGGCTGCTAACTGAAACGTCAGCGGTTTGAATCTACCAGCTGCACCGCGGGAGAAAGATGCAGTAGTCTGCTTCTGAAAGATTACAACCTTGGAAACCCTATGGGGCAGGTCTACTCTGTCCTATAAGGTTGCTAGGAGTCGGAATCCACTCAATAGCAACAGGTTTTTTTGGGTGTTTTTTTTTTTTAAAGAACAAGCAAAACTAATATATGGAGAAATAAAAAAATCAGAAGAGTGGAAAAAATCAGAGGGTGGAGTGAAGACTAAGAAGGGGAAGAGGGAAAATTCTGGGGTGACAGAAATGTTTTTTATTTTGTAAAAATTATATAATTAAAATTTGTACATTTCAGTGTACATAAATTTTACCTCAAAAATAAATAAAAGAATAAACTATTAAAAAAAATAATCAAGGAGTATGTGAGATTTAGACAGAACAAGAACAGTAGTGTCGGTAATTGTTGAAGACAGGTGATGGGTACATGAAGGTTCATTACATTATTCTGCATCCTTTATAAATGTTTACGTTTTTTCCATAATAGAAAGTGTTTTTTTGAAAAAGAGAATTGTATGGTTCTTATGACTTCATAACAACAAAGTACTTTTTAAAAAAACTGACAATCAGAAGAAAGGATTGGGGTTGCTGATTCTTTATCCTGGAATCCCTGTCCCCAATTACCTGCCTGGGAAGTTTCTTTTTTAAGCTTTGAAACCTGGATCAAGTATCACTTCTTTCTGAAGCCTTTCCTAATGCCACTACTTCTCTGCCATTTTAATTCCTTATGTATAAAGAATTGAGCTGAGATCAGAAGAACTAGATGGTGCCCAGCTACAACCAATGACTGCCTGACAGGGAACACAACAGAGAACCCCTGAGGGAGCAGGAGAGCAGTGGGATGCAGACCCCAAATTCTCGTAAAAAGACCAGACTTAATGGTCTGACTGAGACTAGAAGGACCCCAGTGGTCATGGCCCCCAGACCTTCTGTTAGCCCAGGACAGAAACCACTCCCAAAGCCAACTCTTCAGACAGGGGTTGGACTGGACAATGGGATAGAAAAAGATGCTGGTGAAGAGTGAGCTTCTTGGATCAAGTAGACACTTGTGACTATGTTGGCATTTCCTATCTGCACAGGAGATGAGAGGGCAGAGGGGTTTAGAAGCTGGCAGAATGGATATGAAAAGAGAGAGTGGAGGGAGGGAGTGGGCTGTCTCATTAGGGGGAGAGCAATTAGGAGTATATTGCAAGGTATATATAAATTTTTGTATGAGAGACTGACTTGATTTGTAAACTTTCATTTAAAGCACAGTAAAAATTAAAAAAAAAATTTGTGATAAAAAAAGAATTGAGGCCTTTCGCTCATGTTCCATTACACTATGTTTTAATTATCTATTTACACGTCTGCTTCTCCTACTAGACTTTGGGAGTGGGGACCCTGTCATCTTTTTCTGTGACTTCTAGGAACTAACATAGCTCCTGGAAGGGAATGCAGCTCTCCATGATAAGATTTGGACATCAAATCTAGGATCTTCCCTATTAAAAGGTCATTGGTGTGTAGATAAGCCAAGGCCCTGAGAACACTTGCTGCTGTGACCTAGTGTGAAGTAGAAACTGAGGTGACTGATTACAGCAAGTCACCAGCTGTTGGCAACCACGAGTAAATAGGCAGTTCTAGTCATCCTAAAGTGAACTATCCTCTTTAAATTTTGGCCTTACAGTTCCCTAGGGATAAAGGCTAAAGATCCTTTAGACTTCTTTGAGGAAGAAATAGAGGTTGATGGCAGGGAGGGGCGGGGGGACACACACACATGGTATCCCTTCTGATGCCGCAGGAAGCTACCCTTTCCCAGGAACACCTAACAATGTTGTCAGGGTTTCATGTTGTGAGGGTTGGAGGAAGAGCCCCATCTATTCATAAGCAGGCCAAGGTGACACCCCTAATGCGTTCCATTACCCCAGAAAAGGTAATAAATCATTTCTCCCCTACATGCCAGAGCCCTTGGCGATGATGATGTAAAACCTGTATCACCGACATGGAGCGAGGGCTTCATGAAGCAGGAGAAATGGAAAAGAGACTAAAAAGGGGCCCATCCAAAGGGAGGCATTAAAAAACAAATACAAAAAACCCACGCTTTTAAGCAATCCACTGAAGTGTCATGCTATTAAAGTTCTGCTACATTAGATAAAGTATACGTGCTATATTTTCATTTAGAAAAACAGAATATTCCTGTTGTCATAATTGGTAAGATGTGTTTGACTTCTCAACATTTTGGATCACACCTGCCTCTGCACCCTGTCATTAGTTGCAAATAATTAATCTAGGCCTTTGTCCAACACACAGAGTACAAGCACCTTCAAAATTTTACTTCCTGTTGGAGGAAAAGAAACATTTGCCTTTTTTAAAATTAACTAATTTTATATTCCTCCCATCAATTGATCTGCTCTAACCAGTTGGCAGAAAATTTCTGTCAGTATCTATTTAACAGAAATAAATGATTTTCTAACCCACAGTTCAGCCCCTGCTCCAAAAGCTTTATAAAGCTAGGGTTATTTGGTCAACTATTATGATGTCTGTAGTAAAATGCACTAACTGTAGAGAAAGAGGAAGACAGTGATGAGAAGAAGCCCTAACGATTTGTGCTTTGGAAATATATTGTACATAGACCAAGAGGCAGTCATTCGAACAGAACAAGGGGATACTGCGTGGTTTAAAATCAGTAAAGGTGTGCAACAGCGTTGTATCCTTTCACCATATTTACTCAATCTGTATGCTTAGCAAATAATCCAAGAAGCTGGACAATATGAAGAAGAATGGGGCATCAGGATTGGAGGAAGACTCGTTAACAACTGCATGGTGCAGGTGATACAACCTTCCTTGCTGCAAGTGAAGAGGACTTGAAGAACTTACTGATGAAGACCAAAACCCACAGCCTTCAGCATGGATTATACCTCAACATAAAGAAAACAAAAATTCTCACAACTGAACCATAAGTAACATCATGATAAATAGAGAAAATATTGAAGCTCTCAAGGGTTTCATTTTATTTGGACCCACAATCAATGCCCAAGGAAGCAGCAGTCAAGAAATCAAATGACACATTGCATCAGGCGTATCTGAGGCAAAAGACCTCTTTAAAGTGTTAAAAAGCCAAGATGTCACTTTGAGGACTAACGGGCGCCTGACCCAAGCCATAATATTTTCAATCGCCTACATATGCATGTGAAAGCTGGATGGTGAATAAGGAAGACCTCTGAATTATGGTGTTGGCAAAGAATGCTGAACATGCCACGGACTGCCAGAACAATGAACAAATCTATCCTGGAAGAAGTACGGCCAGAATGCTCTTAGAAGCAAGGATGGCGAGACTTCATCTCAAGTACTTTGGACATGTTATCAGCAGGGATCAGTCCCTGGAGAAGGGACTGATGCTTGGTACAGGGTCAGCGAAAAAGAGGAAAACCCTCAATGAAATAGACTGACACAGTGGTTACAACAAAGGGCTCAAACACAGCAATGATTCTGAGGGTGACACAGGACTAGGCAATGTTTCGTTCTGTGCTATATAGGGTCGCTATGAGTTGGAACTAACTCGATGGCACCTAACAACAAATGTTTGGCTTAGTCTATGAAAATATCACAATTGGTTTGATTTTTCAGAACAAACACTAACAGATATAAGTGAAGAAATGCTATCTCTACAAGCATCCTATGTGATAGGAAAAAAGCAGCCTGGAATTTATAACCCACAGAATAGATGCTACACATCTGAATAAATAAGAACTGTCTACTGCGGTTTTTTTTTTACTGCGGTTTTATAGTAGGGACTTCCTACCTCCCAGGATGGCTATGGGGAACTTTATCACAGATCTACACTTAGCAAAGCAAATGTGGAGCTAAAAATCTTAAGTATGTCTGCTAGGATTCCTGCCCTTGTGGGAAAGGAAGTACAATCATGTTTATTGTATTTTGCTCCCTATCTTCATATTTGAGTCTTGTCCTAAAATTCCCAGGTTCCAACCAGGAGTGCCTACGCAGGTCAGTGAAGGCTATAGCGGTAAATGGGACTCTGCTCCTAGGCCCTTCTTGCTGCTTGAAGTAACATGGGCAATTCGGGGAAAAGGATAAAGGCCATACACAACTGGATGCCTAAAGCAATTGGAAGAAGAGAATGAAAAAGAATATTAAGGAGAAATGCATGAAAAACAGAAAGAACGAACCTTCTACTAGAGTTGCTATGGATTAAAAACAAATACTGTCACTCACGGAAGTAAGGAAAACAAAACAGTACTTGCTATTATATCAGAAAAACCTCTTGGTCACGTATCCTCCTTCTAAGTTAGACACCGTAGGGTGATCATTTGTCTGAGCAAACTCCTTCCTCCAGTCCCTAAATACACCATCAAAGAAGCTTCTCATTCCTGCCATCTCATCAGCACCTCTCCGGGACATATACCCCCAGAAGTCATTGCATCTGATGCTTTAACAAGGAGCAGCATTAAATCTCCAATTCCTTTTCAAAGCAAAGGACAACATGAAAAGACACACCTGCATCTGTGTGAAAATCTGAGCTTTCTGGCACTCTTCCAAACTGGGCCCAAATGCAGCCATCACGTGTTCCTCCGTTCCAATCATCTGCACAATTTCCTGGTCACTCTCAACACCCATGGCCTAGGAAGGAAAGAAAAGACAGAAAGAGTGTTGGCTTTGTGTTAACTCACTGACATTTGCTTATGCTAATTTGGCATTGTTTGTGGGTATTACTTCTGAGCAAAAGCTAGCTCTTCTCTCAGAAATGGTGCCATCTGGCACTGGCAGCCAGAGCCCAAGCTGCAGAAGAACCTGAAACAGAAATTCTGATTAGGAAGAGGAAAACAAACATTCTCAAGCACTTTTTGCATGTGTACCATCTTCTAAAATTTTCAAATATCCTAAGAGTTTCATCATGCATCCAGGAGGTGGGAGGGGCTGTGGGGATGACTGGTCGCAATTCCAAAGGCAAACTGCCCAAGAAAACCAACCAAAGGCCAGTAAATCAGAAAATAGGCCTTACTGAAAACAAACAGAACCCCAATTAGTTCTGTCAGACGATTAATTTTTCTGAGAAGTATTAAATCATTCACATGCAAGCTAAAAAAGTTTTTTCCTAAAGAATGTTTTGCCTCACTACTCTAGAGACATGAAGCTATAATTTATGCAGGTTTTTTAAAGAGATTTAAAAAAAAAACTAAGAACATACACTTAACAGGTTTAAGAAACTCCCTTTGCTTAAGTGTTTCAAGGTGGCAGCAGCAGCGCAGGTCTTTGTAGATCCCATATGGCACTAGGGCTCTCTCCTTCACACATTTGCCTGGAATTCTGCCATATCAAGCAAGAGAGCATAATCTCACTAAACCTCTTTTGGCAGAGTAATAATCTGCTTCTTAGAAGTTAGGGGGAAAGTTATGTTTGCATTAAAATTCTTCCTTTTAGCTATGCAGAGAAAACAAAACTAGAGGATAACTGTCTAGTTAGGCTTTGATGCACACACACACACACACACACAGAGAACACACAGAGACAGAGAGAGAATCAAATCCCAAGTTCCAAGGCAGAACATCAAGGACATTACTCTGAGTACATCAGAAAAAGCACTCACCTAAAAGTCAGGAGATCAGAGGTATTCGTCCTAACAGAATGTCAACAACAGGCATGGTACTTAACAACTACGACTGTAACATATGAAACCCTGGTGGTGTAGTGGTTAAGAGTCTGGCTGCTAATCAAAAGGCTGGCAGTTCAAGTCCACCAGGCACTTCTTGGAAGGCCTATGGGGCAGTTCTACTCTGTCCTATAGGGTCGCTATGAGTTGGAATCGACTTGACAGCAGTGGGTTTGGTTTTTTTAAATGGGTGATAGTTTAAAATATGTCCACAAATTCTTTGACACTCCCTTCAAAAGGGGCAGCCTAATCCCCCTCTTGAGTATGGGCTGAACTTAAAGATTCACTTCTGTAGAAAAAAAGGCAAAAGAGACAGCATACAACTCAGAGACTCAGTCACAGAAGGTGAGATAGCTTTCTGCTTGCTCTCTCTTGGATCACTAGCTCCGCCATGTCATGAGGACACTCAAGCAGTCTATGGAGAGGTCCATCCAGTGGAGAACTAAACCCTCTTACTTTCTGCCAACTGCCATGCCAGTGAGCCATCTTGGAAGCAGATCCTCCAGCCCCAGTCAAGCCTTCAGATGACTGCAGCCTTGGCTTACCAACTTAACTCATGAGAGACCCTGAGCCAGAACCCCTCAGCTAAGCAACTCTCAGAGGCCTGACCAAGAGATGATATAATACAATAAATGGCTGTTGTTTTAAGCCACTAAGTTTTGGGATAATGTGTCACAGAGCAACAGGTAGCTAATATACCAACTTTTGAAATTAAATTCACGAAACTTAAAGAATTTAAAGTATATAACTTGTTTTGCTCAAAAATTTTTTTGTTCAGGGAATGAATGAAGTTCACAGGATATAAATCCCCTTTTTGTCTTTTAATTTTCACAATTTTTTTCATCTCCAATTTGATATATTTATTCAAATGGATACCAGAAATAAATCCCACTATTTAAAAATTACAAATTCATTAAAGCACTTAACTTTTCATAGATGAAAGAACAGCAATCCTAAAAAGTTATCGGTTCTAATTTCTAAACAAAAACTGGATGATTCTCAGATCACACACAGAGTGGTATCACCTCCAATGGTGATGGCATATACACAGAACAGTCCCTATTTCTCTTCAGTCTCCAAGTGCCCAGTCACAAATATAGAACAGATTTTTTCTCTGTGAAAAGTTAGCAAAGTTAATTTTCACTGGCCAATCTCTCAAAATAATGTTATATGGGTTTCAGGTGCAACGAAATGTAAGGAAAACAACACAATTCTACTAGTCTGCAGTAGAATCCATCACCTTTCTCTAAAATGTATGATATAAAGCTTTTTAACCAATGCATTTCATTTTCAGAGAAGAGAGCAAACACCAAAAGAGGGCTATGTGGGGCAGATACTCAATCAGGCATGCCAAATGATACAGCGGGCAAAGGTCTACTGAGACAGAAGCAGAATCTAGAGCTGAAATGGGCAGTCCCATTCTGCATGGGCAGTCCCATTCTGCACGAGCACCCTTTTTGAAGGCACATTAACACCTAAATTATTTGAGCTGAAGGCCACCTAGCTCATTTTAATAATTTTTATTTTAATAATCTCCAAGTGAAAAGACTATACACTTGATTCTGGTTTTTAATAAACATGAACAAAATTCTTCCTTGTTTGACATACAGACGACCACTTCAAGTTGTCCTGGTACTGAATCTAAGTAGTCATTTTACTATTGCATATGATTTTGGAATGGTCTGACACAGGCCTAAACAGGCTGCTTAGGCACTTCACATGTTTCTGAGCCGTGAAGCAAAGATATGCCAAGCACATGGTAAATCACACCATATGTGCGGAAAGCATGATCCCTGCCCAAGCTCTGCTCCAAAGGACGCAACTCCTCCTTCAGCAGGTCACTGAAATACTGTTAAGACAGAATGCTAAGTAACGTGATCGTCAAAAGCGCTCCAGCTCCGCTCCAAAGACCAAACTCTGACTTTATGACTATCTAGCCTTTGGTAGTCACAGCTACAAATAAATGACATATTGCTATGGAAACGACAGCAAAATGCTCAACCATTTTATTTTACAGATGCAATTTAGACATCTGAAAACTAGCTTTATCTGAAACTCGTTGTACTCCAGATATCTGAAATAATTCTACCTAAGTTTTTTTTTTTTTTTTTTTTAAGTAATAGGTCAAAAGTGAATGCTATGCAATAACCTTATGGAAAAAACAGCAGAGATGATACATTTCAGCAGCAGGTCGCCCCCAGTCTGCTCATCAGCAATAGCACTGAACATAAATGAGGAGAGGTGCTCTTTAAAATGCAGCCAGTCTTCCCTTGGAGACCCACTAAAAGTGTGACTTAAAAACAACTAGAAGAAAGGACACTAATGAGGCAGAAAAGAATGATATGCACATGAATGGTGATATGCTGAGACACGTTAGGTAAGGAAGGAAAGGGGATAATTTCTTACAATTTCTGATACTCAGCAGCTTCTAGTTCTTCCCTAAAGTAGACTAAAGTCAAACTACGAGCAGCTCTGGCAGGTTATGGTATTGGCCCTCCTGCCTAACTTTTTAATTGTTTCTGGTTAAAGACCAGTGCCCAGCAGCGCTGAACCTGAATCCTCTATTCTGCAGAAACATTCAGACTACAGATGCCCTCATGGTGCAACTGCTGAGTACCAGGGAATACAAGTGTGAAGCGCGGAAGATTCATGGGCAGGAGAACCTTTGTAGTGATTTAGGTCCATAAATGAGGCTGATCTATGTCTTAAAAGCTTTATCCGTCATATTCAGACCCAGCATGAAATCTGGGGACCCTGCTGTTTCTGTCACTTTTAGCCAATTGTCGACTACAATCAACAACCATCAAGTCCCAATGACTGTCAATGTCTCTGTTAGGGCCACACAACACAAAAAGAGAAATGACGTGACTTGTGGTATCCCGGTTTATTTTCTCTGGCTTCGGAGAGAAAATGGTAAAGGGAACTAAGGGAAGAGAAAGAGCATCCTATTTCTAGACACTCTACTTTTCAAAAAATACATTCTCTCACTTCCTCTTCACAACGACCCCTGGAGATGAGATTCTCCCTTTATAGATGAGCGACACAAGGCTCGAAGAGATTGGGAAATTTGCCCAAGGTCACATAGCTAATAAGCAGTGAAGCTGGGATTCAACCTAGATCTGTCTCATTCTAAGACATTCTACGCTGCCTCCCAGACAGAAGGGCCTAAACAGTGGTTACCAAATAAGTTCCCATCAGTTTACTAAAATGGAGACCAAAACAGTGACTATGTGTGACCGAAGTATCTAGTTCATTCATTTGAACTAAAAATTTAAATATATTTATTTTGATTCTTACATACTGCTGGTTAGAGTGAAACGGATACATTCTGGGAGAAAAACTTGGCAACATGCACCAAATTTGGGAAAAAAATGTAATTTTACTCCCAGGAATTAACTCTCACAAAAAAAAATCATCGATGTGCACAGACACGTGTATGTACAGGGACAGTCATTCCAGGGTTGTGTGTAAGACTGAAAATGACACCAAAATGTCCAACTACATGGATTTAAATAAATTACACATACAATTCCACTAAAAATAATGATGTAGACTCATGTTTAGATGTTTAAGAGACGTGGAAAGCTATTCACAATTCATTGTTAAATAAAAAATAATAATGATAATGTGTGTATTATAAAAGCACAGAAAAAAGGTCTGGAAAATGTATTCAAAAATGAATATATTTTAATAAAATTCAGCAGCTTTCTGAATTTTTACAATACAAAGACTTTTAAAATCAAAAAAAGAAAAGGGAGGAGTTCAAAATCTCAATTACTAGTTACATAAACATGCACACTGTTAATTTATAGTCCCATTCTAAAAAGGATTTATGTCAGCCGAATACATGTATACATTTATAACATAAATACTAAGACACATTTGACAGAAGCTGTCTTCTTAAACTTTTGTCACCTGCTCGCCCCCCAAAAAGCATTTATAACGATTTTCTGATTTTAATGCACGCATGAGTCTAGTTACACATTTTCCACACGAGTGATATAAGATTATATGCATGTGTACATTAATTTATAATTTCTGGTCTCAGGAAAGCAGTTTGGGGCATCTCCATGCGTTTAAAACTTTCAAAAAAGCCCTTTCGATGCATGGGGACATGCTGCCCCCTGCTGGACATGCAACTCTACATAGAGAGAATTTTCTCCATTCACTGAACATGGCTACGTACACAAGAAACTGAGTTGGGCACTGTGGGATCACTACAAGAAAAGCCAATGACTTCTGTGTTGCAAAACAAAAACCTTGAAGGAAGGTGATAAAAACTCTAAGAATTCCCCCTGGACTTACTAATATGATGCTGCTGTCATGATTACTATCATTACCATCATTATCGTCATCCCCAAAATAAAATAAATGGCACCATATCGTTTATAGAACTTAAAAGCACATTAAGCTATACCAAACATTAAAAAAAAAAAAATTTCCTACTACCTCCTCCATGTAACTGCATTTAGAATACAGACATTCCAGGGTGAACCTGACTTGTTGACATTCGCTTGAAACCTGTGAGCAACCAGGGTGACACTCCCTGGCCCCCACACGGCCTGACATGAGCAAGCCTACCTTCCTCCTCGACTCCCACACTGTGTCACCTGGTCACAACTTTAACAGTAAATGTCCAGTCTCTTCTTTCTTACCCTTCTGAGACTTATGCCCAAACTATATATATATTTTTTTAACCAACTTACTTCGTTCCACCTCAAGTGATCTCTTCCTCTTTCCTCTTATTGCAACCAAAAAAAAAGTTTTTTTTCCATTATCATGACAACTGTTGAACAGAAATACTGAATTCTAAAGTAAAATTGAATAGTGACAATTGAATAGTGACAATTGAATAGTGACAAATGCATATTACCAACCTCTAAGATTATCCTGAAGTACCCACTAACGTTCTTCAGTATCTCCTCGAATAATCTGAGCTTTTAATGCCAATTAAACTTTCATTTATCTTATAACCAAAAACTACCTAATACTATTTTTCTGTTTTGCTTAATGACAAATACTATAACTGTTCACAGAATATGTATAGTATTTAAGTCTCAAAGCCAGTTAAATGAGCCACTATGCAATTATCTGAGGAGATTAAACCATTTAAACATTATTTCTATGGGAAACTATCTTTCAGTTCTTAGCTAATAACTCACAGACAAGCTGAGGGAAAAAAAAACAGTTCTAGATTGAAGATTCATGTTTATGTCATAACTCATCAGAACCCAGAAGTCCATCAGAAAAGCCAACAACTGTGGTCTATACTCTTTGACCTAGAAATTTCTACTGCTAGGAATTTAGCCTATAGATACCCTTGCCCATGTATAACATGATATTACAGCAGTTTTGTAACAGCTAGAGATGTGCATGTCCACTGACGGGTAACTGGTGAAATAAGCTATGGTACACTCATGAACGGGACAGTTTGTCAAAAGGAACGCAGTGTAGCACAAAACTCAAATTCCTAAAAAAGGCAGACTTACCGGATCTATAGAGACTAGAGGAACCCCCAAAACTATCGTCCTAATACACCCTTTTGAACTTGGAACTGAACCCACTCCCGGAGGTCATCTTTCATCCAAACAACAGCTCAGATTTTAAAATAAACAATATTACCCATGAGAATTGAGCTCCCTTAAATAATCAACTACACAAGACCAAACAGTCAACAATTACCCTAAAACAGAGATGAGAGGCAAAGGAGGGGCAGGGAAGCTAGATTAATGGCAACAGAAAAGAAAGGAAATAATGAGAATGCTGACACATTGTGAAAAACATAACCAATGCCATGGAACAAGCCGTATAAAAGTTGTTAGATGGGAACCTAATTTGCTATGTAAACTTTCACCTAATCAAAAAAAAAAAAAAAAACCAAACCTGTTGCCACTGAGTCGATTCTGACTCATAGCGACCCTATAGGACAGAGCAGAACTGCCCCATAGAGTTTCCAAGGAGTGCCTGGTGGATTCGAACTGCCAACATTTTGGTTAGCAGCTACAGCTCTTAACCAGTATGCCAGCAGGGTTTCCAATTTTACCTAAAACATGATATATTGGGGAAAAAAAGGTGAGAACATAAAAAAAAAAAAAAAATCCAGTAGCTCTGTATGTACTGATGTAACAGTATCTTCAAGATGTACTGTAAGTTACAAAAAAAAAAAAACTAAGTGCAAAACAGCAGCCAATGTATGTAAGTAAAAAAGAAAAAAAAGAACATAAACCTGCACACTTCTGTGCTCGCACATGCATAGAATACCTCTAGAAAGATACCGAAGAAACGGTAACAGCAGGGTCTTTGGGGTGGGGAACCACGTGGCTGAGGACAGGGTGGGTGGGAAGCTTACTCATCACTATAACCCTGTTGTACCTTTGGAATTTTTTATGGTGTATCCATTAAAAAATAGATTATTATTTTTTAAATACCTGAACCCTGGTCTTACCAGCTTCCAATTTAAAATACATTACATGATTGACTACTTAGCTATGCCACAACCTTTCTATTCCTAGAATTCCTTATCCATCAAATTTCAAATTACATATAAAAAAAGAGAAAGCATTTGTTATAATTTCAGTAGACAACTGCAGCCTTACCTTAAATATGATCACAATGGGTATATCTTCTGACAGTGTATTATGCCTCAAATAAAATCGTCCTTGCTTCACAGCCATATTGGTTCTGCTTTTTTTCTCATGAGTAGAGCTACAAGTACACACAGGTTGGTTAGACTACACTCTCACTTAGGGATGATCATTCCTTTACTCACAAATTAGAGAACAAAGTTTCAAACCAGTAACATGCAATAGCAATAATCATCAACCCATAAGATTCAACTGATCAATAAAGATCTGCAAGGTCTTTTCTAATAAGTTAGTAAGTGCTTTTTAAAAGATACACTCCATTCATACTTCCACAAACTTCTAAAAACATTATAAGTGTTTTTTCAGCTTAGAAAACAATAAGTTTTGTGGGTCAGTGAGTGAAAAGCACCAATTCATTTGACCTATCTCCCTTTGATGCCACCTGAATTGCTTTTGATCCAGTGTGGAGCATATATTCATGACCAATTTTATATACTTGACAAGAAAAGCCTCAAAACGAGCATAAGCCGTGATGAGAAATACTAGGAAGACATGAATTCACAGATTATGGTTTTTATATTCATAACCCAATAAAACATACTCATACTTTTGGTATACAATGAAGACAAAATGTTACAGTACGCCAGCTATAAGAAACTAAGTAATCTCCTATTGGTACCTCTATCAGTTATAAAATTCCGAATGGATTTAAAAACACTCAAAAGATTTAACCAACCACAAAAGCAACACACGATTGCCTACTATACACTGTGTTACTCATTTTACTTACATTAGCTCTAATCTGCCACATAACAAAGCTTACTTTGAAATGTTGTCTCCAAATCATAGGTGGAGAAACCAAGGCTTAGAGACGCTAAGTAACTGCTCACTCTAGTGCCAAGCAACCAGTAAGTAACAGCCTCGGAAATCAAATCCAGGTCCCCCTGGCTCAAAAGCTGTGGGAAGTCATGGGTTGTAGAACGAAAAGATTTGGGTTCAAATGTAGGCTACCTCTTACAACTGATGTGACCCTGAGCGCAACGCCTGTTACTCAGCTGTGAAAGATCACTTATCTTGGGAGGTTGTGGTGACAATTCAATAATATATGTAAAGCACCTGGCACATTGCCTGGCTCTTAGAAAGTGCTCAGTAAATAGCTATTGTTGTTAGCTGCCTTTCCCGCAGAAAGAAAAATGCAACAGCTCCAGGTTAATCAGCTCATCATAGGTTGTCAAAAGAAAAAACTTCAGTGCGTACAGGTATCTTATCTATGCCACAAATCTTTCTATTCCCCAAACTCATTAACTTCCAAATTTCAAATTCCATATGATAATAAACAAGAGAAAAGAGCTACTGGAGTGACATAAGGGATGTTACTGTAGAAAAACGAATACATTGTCAAAGAGGCTGGTCACGAAAACACTGAGATGTTAGGTCATGATATAATTAATTCAATATTAAGTATAAAATAGTCTCTATATATAGGGATATGTTCGCAGATGTTCAAAGACTGAAAACAAATATGAAGAACTGAAGAGTGGTTTTATATACATATAAAACCTTTAATGTTATAAATAACAGAAAAATCAACTTAAATAAAATAACTAGTGGCCTTTCAAATTGTGTCTCACACCTTCATTGCTGACATTACTCCGTGCTTACAGGCTTACACAATAAACTAAATACAGATAGTTTAAATATTACAGTGCCTGCTATAAGAAAGAAATAACTAGCTACCTCCATATATAAAGACAGCCATCTGGCATTAATGGAATTGGTGATGTTTCTTAAGAGCACCATCTGTTTTCCATACCTGGTCACTGAAGCACCAACTGCCCCTTTTCGGTCAGCTTCCACAATGATCCTGTTCTTAGACAGCTGCTCTTGGATAAGAATAACTTTTTCTACTCCTTTAACAATGAAATAGCCACCTGTCCAAAGGAAACAAGATACGCTTCACCACCTCTTCCTCAAACAGGGTGACTTAGTGGTGGCAGTGATCTCCTGAATTAGAGCTCACGCTGCCACTGCCTCGTGACACTACCACTTATTTCTAAAGGGTTTGCCGATATTGTTTTATGGATTGATGATACTGTCAGCACATGATTTTATACTGATGAGCCTCAAGACGGTAAACTTCTTGAGGATAGGAAACGTATCTTATTTGTCTATGTATATCACCAGTAACTGAACGTATTGCTGGTGAATGAAAAAATATGTCAAATAAATTAGCGTTCAGATTTCTGAATACTGACAATCTTCAACATAAACTAAAATTTGCTGAGTTTTCTAACAAATCAGTGGCAATGCTAGACTAAGATTAGACTTCCAAAATAATATTCTATACTCAATAAAAATCATACAACAAACATTATCATACATCTGCTTTCACCCAGTTCAGAGTAGAACAAAGTAAGATTTCATTTTGCAGTATAAAAGACTTCACTTTGCAGTGTATCAGCAAAGGCAAGGTAACATACTTGACTTACACAATATTTTGTCACAGTCTATTAAAGTCATGTTCTTTGTGAACTTCTTTCTAAAACCTTTTGGGATTTTACATCAATGCAACCTTACAGGAATCAGATTAAAATGAAACCCAAAAACCCACTGCCCTTGAGTCGATTCCAACTCATAGCTGCCCTATAGGACAGAGTAGAACTGCCCCATAGAGTTTCCAAGGAGTGCCTGGCGGATTCAAACTGCTGACCCTTTGGTTAGCAGCCGTAGCACTTAACCACTATGCAACCAGGGTTTCCAAGCAACTATAAAAGAAAATAAATCTATGTCTAAGAGTTAAAGAATTAAGATAAACTTTCTGTTAAGTGCTAAGCTTGATTACAAAAGAAGTTACCTAGAAATAGGCACAGAAATATAATTATTAAAAATTGAAACAAAAAAGACCTTTTTTAAAAATCCTTTTCCTGAATTTAAAACAGCCTGAAGTTATACTTGACTCTTTTCAGATCATGGTAGACAAGTCGTTTTGTGAGATTATTCTAGAATATTTAATTATACCAAAAGAAACTACTGAGCAAAGATACATGGTAAAGACTGACAAACCATAGCAATAATAATAAAAATTAAAAAATAATAAAGTTTTAAACCTGAAATGAAAGAAAAAACAGTATATCTCTTGGGAATATAGGCTAATAGAATGAAGTTAGAGCCAAATTTCTAGATGTTTTGTGACTGGAATTTTATTCAACAAGTTTATTATAAAGCAGAAAGGCTGGTATTGTTTTTGAAAAAAAATGTTATAACAACAGTAACAGTAAACCAAAAGGAAAAAAAGGTGTCTATGTGCGTGTTTGGGGTGTGGGGAGTAAATCCTAAGAATTAAACGTACCTGGATCTAAAGGACATTCATTCAATTTGGCAAATTCTGCTGGCGTTTTTCCCGTAAGAACACAGTTTGAACTACGTAGCATTATGGGCATTCTGTTCAAAATAAAAAGAAAATACCATGTATAGATTGTCACAAAACTTGCTGTGCACGCATCACTAAGGGGATCTGCATTTCTGTCCTTTGTGTTAGAAAAGGCAGAAGACATCGAAATGGCATGAAAGTGCCCAGGGAAGTTAGGTATTCTCTCAGGCACAATGCTCTTCCAGTACAGATAATAACAACTCAAATGTCTGGTTTCCTTAAACTGCCACCTAAAGGATTTAGTGAAAGTTGGGAATGACAGCAACTCTTCATTCACATTAAACAAAGGGACTCTTGTTAGTTATTTAGAAATAACATGACAAATCAAAGTGTAAAGAACAAGAGTTTATTAAAATTAACCTGGAGATTCTGAAAAAGAACTAAGAAAAACTTCCAGGAAAAAAAAAATTGAAGCATTAAAAAATTTAAGCATGTAAAAAACCTATGAATAGGCTGAATGGATTTGACACTGCTGAAGACAGAACTACTAAATCGAAAAGAGATCTGAAGAAATTATCAAGAATGTATTTCAGAGCACCAAGAGATGGAAGATATGAAAGAGAGTTTAGGAGTCATGGAAGGAAAAGCAGCGAAGGCAGGAACACAGAGCCCTGTACACCAATGTTCATTGCAGTACTTTTCACAATGGCCAGAAGGTGGAAACAACCAAACCGTCCATCAGCATATGAATGGATAAACAAAATGTCGTGTATATATATACAATGGAATGCTACTCAGCCATAACGAGAAATGAAGTCCTCATGAATGCCACAACACGGATGATCCCTGAAAACATCATGCTGAGCAAAATAACTTAGTCACAAAAGAACAAATACTGTATAATTTTACTTATATGAAATAAGCAAACATATAGAAACCAAAAGTTATTGGTGGTTACCAGGGGTGAGAGGGAGGGGGAAAGAGGAAGTTTTTGCTTAGGGGGCATTGAGTTTATGTTAATGGTGGTGGAATAATTTGGAAAAGGATAGTGATAATGTTTGCATGACAAGAACACAATGTCACTGTATTATACAAGTAGAAACTGTTGAACTGACAAATATTTTGTTGTGTGTGTTTTCACCACAATAAAAATAAAAAAAAATAAAGACTCATGGAGGTGTGGAGTGACAAGATCTAAAATATGTGTGATCAGACTTCTAGATGGAGTGGGCAAGAAGTCTTATTAAAGGGATAATGGCTGTGAGCTTTCAAAAATATGTGAAAGCCATAAATCCTCACAGTAATAACAATGAAGGATAAACAAAAAGAAAGCCGTATCTAGACAGAGCATAGTCAAGACACAAAATACCAAAGGCAAAGAGAAGATTTAAAACCCAGCCAGAAGAAAAGGCAGGTTACAAAAAAAAGATGATTGGACTCACAGGTAACTTCACAACAGCAATTAACATATGACAGTGGAGTAATGTGCTACAAGTGCTGAGAGAAATAACTCTCAGCCCAGATGTGTGTATTCTGCCAAATCACCACTCAGAATGAGGTTAATATAAGGATATTTTCAGACAAAATCAGGGAGATGCTACCATTAACAGACTCTCACTAAAAGAATTTTTAAAAGATATACTTCAGGGAGATGGAAAATAAATGCTAAATAAAAGTCTAACATGCAAAAATGTATGGAAAGCAAAGAAAATGGTAAATACTGTAGGTAAATATAATCAAATATTAACCTCAAAAAACAATAACTTCTGATTTATAGGTTAAAAAAACAAGATAGAACTAAAGCTTGGCACAAGACCATAAAAATTATAAAGGGTTGATTTGATCTAAGTTAAATGTCTTTGTTTTTTCCAAGAAGAGGATAAAGATATTATTTTTAAGCTTTGTTAAGTATGCATTTCAAAATTTTTATGGTAAACATAAACAATCAGAAATACCGTATGACTCTCCAAAAGGCAAAAACGGAGAAAAAATTGAAACATATGAAAAGCTGGACAGGCTAAAAGTACAAAATAAGTTCATATAAAATATCCCAATACATCAGTAACTTAAATGTAAATGGACCACCTTCTAAGACTGTAGACTTTTTAAAAAAAATCCAGTCATATGAGCTTACATTAAATACACATAAAACATTAGGACAAAGAAAGATTAAAAGAAAGAGAATTAAAAGAAAAAAAAATGCCAGAAAAATAACCAAAAGAAAGCGGATGTGGCTACAATAGAGCAAACAAAATAAAATTTATGGCAAAAAGCATTATTAAACATAAAAAAGGTAAATGCATAATAATAAAATGTTCAATTCATCAGGAAGACCAAAAATTCTAAACTTTTACACACCTAATATCATAGCTTCAAAAAGTAAAAATATACAGAAGTATAAGGAGAAATGGACAAATCCACTGTCACACTGGGAGACTGTAACACATTCCTCCCAGTGACGGATAGAACAAATAGCTCAAACATCAATGAAGAAACAATCTGGCAGTTCCTCAAACGATAAAGCTACTGTATGGCCCAGCAAATCCACTGCCAGGTATACATATACCCAAGAGAAAGGAAAACATATCCACACAGGAAACTGGCACGCTAATGTTTATAGCATCATCATTCAAAAGGTAGAAGCAAATCAAGTATCTATCCACGGTCAGATGGATAAACGAAACGTGGTGTGCCCAGACGGTGGAGTGTTATTAACCATAAAAAGGAACGAAGCACTGAGAGATGCTACAACATGTATGAACCTTGAAAACATTACGCTATGTGAAAGGAGCCAATCACAAAAGACTACACACCATATGATTCCGTTAATATGAAAGTCCAGAACAGAGAAATCTATAGAGACAGAAAAAAGATGAGTGATTGCTTAGGGCTAGCGAGGAGATGATGCTAAAAAGCACGGGGTTTCTTTTTTGAGGTGATGAAAATGGTCTAAATTGACTGTGGTGACGGTTGCACATATCTGTGAATATACTGAAAATCCAGTGAAACTCATACTTTAAATAGGTTGACTGTACGGTATATCAATCATATCTTAATAAACTGTTTAAAAAAAATCAATGAGGATATATCACAGTGAAAAAAACACAATTAGCAAGTTTGATCTAACAGAAAAAGACACAATGGCACAAAAGAATTAGAGAATATTGCTTGTTTCCAAACAGCGTAAAATATTTATGGAAATAATAGGTTCTCTACAAATCCCAAAAGTTGATGTAAAGTACCAATTCAGAAATTTTAAAACAGTCTTCTAAATAACTCCTAAGTTAAAAAACACACACACAATGGAAAGGTGGGGCTATTAATAGTCCCATTAAACCAAAGGAAATCAAGACACTGACTAAAGCTATAGAATAAAAAATAAAAGTATATTAACATTACCACAGTAACCAAAACAGCAAAAGATCATAAAACAGGAAACAAACACACAAAACAGAAAAGAAAACACCAAATGGATGTCAGAAGAGACTCTGAAACTTATGTTTGAACATAGAGTATCTAAAGCTAACGGAAGAAATGATGACGTAAGAGAGCTGAACAGAAAATTTCAAAAGGTAGCTTGAGAAGACAAAGTAAAGAATTATAATGAAATGTGCAAAGACCTGGACATAGAAAACCAAAGGGGAAGAACACACTCGGCATTCCTCAAGCTGAAAGAACTAATGAAAAAAATTCAAGCCTCGAGTTGCAATACCAAGTGATTCCATGGGCAAAAAACTGAATGACATAGGAAGCATCAAAAAAAGATGGAAAGAATACAGAGTCACTGTACCAAAAAGGACTGACTTGACACTCAACCATTTCAGGAGGTACCATACGTTCAAGAACTGATGATGGTACTGAAGGAAGAAAGCTGCTCTGAAGGCATTAGTGAAAAACAAGGTTCCAGGAATTGAAAGAATACCAACTGAGATGTTTCAACAAACAGATGCAGCACTACAGGTGCTCACTCGTCTATGCCAAGAAATTTGGAAGACAGCTACCTGGACAACTGACAAGAAGAGACCCATATTTGTGTCCATACTAAAGAAAGGTGCTTCAACAAAATGTGGAAATTATCCAACAATATCATTAATATTACATGCAAGTAAAATTTTGCTGATGATAACTCAAAAACAGTTGTAGCACTATATAGACAGGGAAGTGCTGGAAATTCAAGTCGGATTCGGAAGAGGATGTGGAATGAGGAATCATCACTGATGTCAGAAGGATCTTGATGTCAGATGGATTCTCTCAGCTTGGCTGAGGGAATACCATAAAGATGTTCCCTGTGTTTTATTAACTACACAAAGGCATTCAACTGTGTGGATTTTAACAAATTATGGATAACGCTGGGAAGAATGGAAATTCCAGAACACTTAATTGTGCTCATGTAGAGCCTGTACATAGACCAAACGGCAGTTGTTCAAACAGAACAACGGGATACTGCATGGTTTCAAATAAAAAATGATGTGCATTAGGGCTGTATCCTTTTACCATACTTATTCAATCTCTAAGCTTAGCAACCCCCACGTGTCTGTCAGTTTGTCATACTGTGGGGGCTTGCATGTTGCTGTGATGCTGGAAGCTATGCCACCAGTATTCACGTACCAGCAGGGTCACCCATGGAGGACAGGTTTCACCTGAGCTTCCAGACTAAGATAGACTAGGAAGAAGGACCCGGCAGTCTACTTCTGAAAAGCATTAACCAGTGAAAACCTTATGAATAACAGCGGAACATTGTCTGATACAGTGCTGGAAGATGAGCCCCCCAGGTTGGAAGGCACTCAAAAGATGACTGGGGAAGAGCTGTCTCCTCAAAGTAGAGTCGACCTTAATGACGTGGATGGGGTAAAGCTTTCAGGACCTTCATTTGCTGATGTGGCACAACTCAAAATGAGAAGAAACAGCTGCAAACATCCATTAATAATCGGAACCTAGAATGTACGAAGTATGAATCTAGGAAAATTGGAAATCGTCAAAAATGAAACGGAACCCATAAACATCGATATCCTAGGCATTAGTGAGCTGAAATGGACTGGTATTGGCCATTTTGAATTGGACAATCACATAGTCTACTATGCTGGGAATGACAACTTGAAGAGGAATGGTGTTGCATTCATCATCAAAAAGAACGTTTCAAGATCTATCCTGAAGTACAACACTGTCAGCGATAGGATACTATCCATATACCTACAAGGAAGACCAGTTAATACGACTATTATTCAAATTTATGCACCAACCACGAGGGCCAAAGATGAAGAAATAGAAGATTTTTATCAGCTGCTGCAGTCTGAAATTGATCGAGCATGCAACCAAGATACATTGATAATTACTGACAATTGGAATGCAAAAGCTGGAAACTAAGAAGGATCAGTAGTTGGAAAACATGGCCTTGGTGATAGAAACAATGTCGGAGATGGAATGATAGAGTTTTGCAAGACCAATGCCTTCTTCATTGCAAATACCTTCTTTCACCAACATAAACAGCAACTATACACATGGACCTCACCAGATGGGACACACAGAAATCAAATTCACTATATCTGTGGAAAGACACGATGGAAAAGCTCGATATCATCAGTCAGAACAAGGCCAGGGGCCAACTGTGGAACAGACCATCAACTGCTCATATGCGAGTTCAAGTTGAAACAGAAGAAAATCAGAGCAAGTCCACGAGAGCCAAAATATGACCTTGAGTACATCCCACCTGAATTTCGAGACCATCTGAAGAAGAGATTTGACTCATTGAACACTAGTGACCAAAGACCAGACGACTTGTGGAATGACATCAGGAACATCACACATGAAGAAAGCAAGAGGTCATTGAAAAGACAGGAAAGAAAGAAAAGACCAAGATGGATGTCAGAGGAGACTCTGAAACTTGTTTTCAAACGTCAAGCAGCTAAAGCAAAAGGAACAAATGATGAAGTAAAAGAACTGAACAGAAGATTTCAAAGGGCAGCGTCAGAAGACAAAGTAAAGTATTATAATGACATGTGTAAAGAGCTGGAGGTGGAAAACCAAAAGGGAAGAACATGCTTGGCATTTTTCAAGCTGAAAGAATTGAAGAAAAAATTCAAGCCTCGAGTTGCAACAGTGAAGGATTCTATGGGGAAAATATTAAACGATGCAGGAATCATCAAAAGAAGATGGAAGGAATATAGAGTCATTATACCAAAAAGAATTATTCAATATTCAAACATTTCAAGAGGTAGCATATGATTAGGAACTGATGGTACTAAAGGAAGAATTCCAAGCTGCTCTGAAGGCATACACGAAAAACGAGGCTCCAGGAATTGATGGAATATCAACTGAGATGTTTCAACAAACAGATGCAGAGCTGGAGATGCTCACTCGTCTATGCCAAGAAATACGGAAGAGCTTCCTGGCCAACTGACTGGAAGAAATCCATATTTATGCCTACTCCCAAGAAAGGTAATCCAACCAAATGTGGAAATTATAGAACAGTATCATTAATATCACACGCAAGCAAACTTTTGCTGAAGATCATTCAAAAGCGGCTGCAGCAGTATAACTGACAGGGAACTGCCAGAAATTCAGGCTGGTTTCAGAAGAGGACATGGAACCAGGGATATCATTGCTGATGTCAGATGGATCCTGGCTGAAAGCAGAGACTACCAGAAGGATGTTTACCTGTGTTTTACTGACTATGCAAAGGCATTTGACTGTGTGGATCATAACAAATTATGAATAACATTGCAAAGAATGGGAATTCCAGAACACTTAATTGTGCTCATGCGGAACCTTTACATAGATCAAGAGGCAGTTGTTCGGACAGAACAAGGGGATACTGATTGGTTTAAAGTCAGGAAAGGTGTGCACCAGGGTTGTATTCTTTCACCATACCTATTCAATCTGTATGCTGAGCAAATACGAGAAGCTGAATATATGAAGAACGGGGTGTCAGGATTGGAGGAAGATTCATTAACAACCTGCATTATGCAGATGACACAACCTTGCTTGCTCAAAGTGAAGGGGACTTGAAGCACTTATGAAGATCAAAGACCACAGCCTTCAGTATAGGTTGCACCTCAACATAAGAAAACAAAAATCCTCACAACTGGACTAATGAGCAACATCATGATAAATGGAGAAAAGACTACTTGGATCAACAATCAAGCCACGGAAGTAGCAGTCAAGAAATGAAAAGACGCATTGCATTGGGCAAATCTGCTGCAAAGGGCCTCTTTAAAGTGTTGAAGAGCACGGACGTCACCTTGAAGACTAAGGTGCGCCTGACCCAAGCCATGGTATTTTCAATTGCCATCATATGCACGTGAAAGCTGGACAATGAATAAGGAAGACCGGAAAAGAACTGATGCCTTTGAATTGTGGTGTTGGCGAAGAATATCGGATACGCCATGGACTGCCAAAAGAACGAACAAATCTGTCTTAGAAGAAGTACAACCAGAATGCTCCTTAGAAGCAAGGATGGCGAGACTGCGTCTTACATACTTTGGACATGTTGTCAGGAGGGATCAGTTCCTGGAGAAGGACATCATGCTTGGCACAGTACAGGGTCAGCAGAAAAGAGGAAGACCCTCAAAGAGGTGGATTGACACAGCGGCTGCAACAATGAGCTCAAGCATAACAACAATTTTAAGGATGGCTCAGGACCCGGCAGGGTTTCGTTCTGTTGTGCATAGGATCACTATGAGTCGGAACCGACTCAACAGCACCTAACAACAACATGCTTAGCAAATAATTCCAGAAGCTCGACTATATGAAGAAGAACATGGTACCAGGATTGGAGGAAGACTCACTGACAACCTGCCATATGCAGATGATACAACCTTGCATGCTGAAAATGAAGAGGACTTGAAGCATTTACTAATGAAGATCAAAGACTACAGCCTTCAGTATGGATTACATCTCAGCATAAAGAAAACAAAAATCCTCACAACTGGACTAATAAGTGATATCATGATAGAGAAACTACTGAAGTTGCCAAGAATCTCATTTTACTTGGATCCACAGTCAACGTCCATGGAAGCAGCAGGTAAGAAAACAAAGGACATATTGTATTGGCGAACTTTGTTGCAAAAGACCTCTTTAAAGTGTTAAAAAGCAAAGATGTCACTCTGAGAAATAAGGTATGACTGACTCACCAAAAAACCAAATCCACTGCCACTGAGTCGACTGCAACTCATAGCGACCCCAAGTACAACAGAATGAAACACTGCCCCGCATCCTGTGCCATCCTCACAATCGTTTTATGCTTGAGCCCATTGTTGCAGCCATTGTGACAATCCATCTCGTTGAGGGTCTTCCTCTTTTTCGCTGACCCTCTACTTTACCAAGCATGATGTCCTCCAGGCACTGGTCCTTCCTGATAACATGCCCAAGGTATGTGAGATGAAGAGGTGCCATCCTTGCTTCTAAGCAGCATCCTGGCTGTATTTCTTCCAAGACGGATTTTTTCTTTCTTTGGCACTCCACGGTATATTCAATGTTCTTCGCCAATACCATAATTCAAAGGCATCAATTCTTCTTTGGTCTTCCTCACTCATAGTTCCAGCTTTTGCACGCTTATGAGGAGATTAAAAGCAAACTGGGCCATAATTACCCATGCCCGCTTTCCCTGGTGGCTGTGGAAGAATGTACCCAACAGGAGCTGTGGTTTGTGCTGCTTCTATTCTCCTGAGTACCCAGCATACCACACAGCAAGTAACAGGCACTTGGTGCATATTTCTTGAGCAAATAGATGTTTATTAAACTCTTAGCACTTGAGGAGAGGAAACGCTTGAGTAGAAATTATCTGAAATAAGTTTAAAGTCCAACGCCATTACTAAACTTACAATATTGCGGTTTTGTCCATTTCTAAAGGAGAGTCTTTATATTTCCCTAATTAGGAAAAGCAGACGGCAAAACTGCTAGTTGATGCTATCTAACATTTCCAAACTTGTTTCAAGCAAATTGCTTCTGCCTTAAATATTGCTACATGGAAAAGAGTGAAATTTCCAGGAACACGCAAACTTAAAATATACACGGAATCCAGCAAGAATAGCAGCCCAGGAGAGCTCACTGAAATGCGATCTTACCTAATGTTTCCCTGACAGCTCGGATTTACAGGAGGAAAGGGAAGCATTTTCCCGAACCGTACAGAAAAAGTTTCATAACTACTAAGATAACAACCCCACACCATGTGCTGTACACAGCTCTCAGTGCTTTACACGTGCTGCCTCACTGGATCCATAAAAGAACCCCATGAAGTGGGTGTATTTCCCACATTTTTCAGAGGAGGAAATGGGGCAAAAGAAACTAGCTTGAGGTCACACAGCAGGCTGGAATCCAGGCAGTCTGGCTGCGATAGGGTCTTGGTTTCTCACCTGCCAATGGGTAAGGCGTTGCGGATGATCCTCTGGCTGCCTCGGGTGTATTCAATATCCACCGTGATGGGGGCAGAGTATGTCATGTCCCTCAAACGGCACTGGAATCAAGACAGAAGGTTACTGCTCCTCCTCTCTGGAAAAGGGGCCTAAGAACTTCAAACAGCTGTCTCTAGTGGAAGTCTGAAGAAGTATGGCCCAGGCTGAATTTCCTCTCCTGTCCACTGAGCTGCTCCACTGCTAACTCAGGGCATGGGGAGGAACTGCCCTACCGCTTCATGAGAAGAAAGATGCATGGATTGATCAAGGCATCTCCACAGCGCCCCTGCCCCTGCCAGCCCAGAAAAGAACAATAAACCTGGAACTTATTTGTTTCTCACCAATCCAATGACGCTATCACTAGTCTGCTCCGTATCTTTAAAGCAATTAAAGTGCTCTGTGCAAACTGGGTTCATGGAAAACAATCAGAGACCAGGGTTGTTGGTCCAAACAGTTAACAACCAGTATATAATAATTATACACACACACACAGAGTCAGGGCCTGCTGTGGCTCCTATGACTGTCCACCCACCCACCTGTTCTCCTATTCTCCCTGTCTCTCCAAGAATCAAAATCTCTTTAAGAAATTTTTGCACTCTTTCTCTAACTGCAGTAGTACTCGTATGTTTTCTCCAACATCAGGAAGACTATTTATAGTGACGAATGTAGTCTCAGTCTTCTTGAACTAATTCAAACTTCTTGTCTTCTCCCTTCTCTGAACTTTGTTAGACTTGAACTTGACAACTGGCTGCCTAGATCTTGAGAAACTGGAAAAATCTAGCAAAAGGGAATGGGGGCAAAGGAGAGCCGAGTCAGGGCACTGAATTTCCAATTTCCCTAACTTCTATTTTAGCATTTCTTTACCACAGACCAGATAAATTTATAAAAATCTATTTTATTTCCTCATACAATTCCCAATTATGGACACTAAATGGAGGAATTTAAGGAAAAATCCAGAAGCTGTTAAAAGCCAATGAATAGGTCTCTCCACCTATAACCCTTATGGCTCTGTTAAAACCCTTGTATTTAACTTTTCTTCTCATCCAACTCTCCTATTACACTGTGTGCTCCTAGTCCTTTCACTCTGTCTAACACAGTGCCTGGCTGATCCTCGAGAAGTGTGCTCAGTGAGTGAGTCTGCAGTAGACTGGCTACTATGCTAGGCACAAGAAGGGGAGGTGGAAAAAGCTCAGAATCAGGACATAAATAGGACACAGTTACGTAACAGTGCAAGCTAATTAGGGTTAAGTGACAAAATAAATAGTACAGAATTGTGCCCTAATGTATATAGTATTAAAATTAAAAACTCAAGGCGTCAAGTTGATTTCGACTCATAGCGACCCTACAGGACAGAGTGGAACTGCCCCACATCAGGGTTTCCAAGGCTGTAATCTTTATGGAAGCAGGCTGCCACATCTTTTTCCCATGGAATGGCTGGTGGGTTCAAACCACCGATCTTTTGGTTGGCCACTGAGCACTCTTACCACTGTACCACCAGAGCTCCTCAGTATAGTGTTAAAGAATATTTATTTTGGTTATGTTTGTCTCATAAGAGATTTTTTTTCCAGATTTTTAAGTGATCTTTTTAAAGTATATATTAAGGTACAGACTTTTAGTTAAAGCACGTCCAATTAAAATAAACGTTTATAATTACCTCATGAGGGGACACTGGTCTAGTGACATTAAAGCTTTCTTCAACATCAGGAAGCCCAACATAGATATTAAGATATCTGAAAAACAAATTATTCCATTACCAATTATTACTCTTCTTCAAAGAAATATAAACAAATTATTTTCCTATAAAAAATAAGGATTATGCTTTGACAAAGGTTCATCTTGTTAAGGATGACAAACAAATTAAAAAGTATTAGAGATCTTCTTGAAGCGACATACGTATATATATACAGCTTTCATAAAGGAGGGAATATAATATCAAATTATTTTTTAAAAATACTTGAGTTTCTTTAAAAAAAGCACTTAAATTTCTTTATAAAAATATTGGAACTATAGCTCCTTAAAAATGATACTTTAAAAAAAAAGCATAAGGCAAAAGAGTATCTGTAGTCTGTGTATTGGGTTGAACAGTATTGTTAGGTGCCGTCAAGTCTGTTCCAACTCAGAGCGACCCTATGTATAACAGAATGAAACACTGTCTAGTCCTGACCCATCCTCACAATCATTGCTATGTTTGAGCCCATTGTTGAATAGTGTCCCCCCAAAATTCATGTCCACGAGGAATCTTAGAATGTGACTTTATTTGGAAACAGAATCTTTGCAGATGTAACTAAGTTAGTGTGTGCCCTAAATTCAGGAACTGAGAAGACACAGAAGGAGACAAAGAAAAAGGCTATGTGAAGAAGGAGGCAGAGAATGGAGTGATGTGGCCACAAGCCAAGGAATGCCAGGAGCCACCAGAAGCTGGCAGAGTCCAGGAAGGATTCTCCCTTAGAGCCTTTGGAGGGAGCGTGATACTGCCAGCACCCTTGGTTTCAGACTTCTGGCCTCTAGAATTACAATAAATTTGTTGTTTTAAGTAAGCAAGTTAGTGGTAATTTGTTATGGTGGCCCTATGAAACTAATAAAAAATGTTATCATTCATGTAAGAAAGAAGAGAACATAAGAGGGGAAATATCTATCCACTCATTTGTGCAAAAGAAACACAGAAAACATAAAGAAGAAACTAATGATACTGGTTACCCACAGGGAGTGGCTGGGGATAGGGTGAAAATAATTCTCTCAAAGCTGGGGCAATATGAGCAATAAGGTAATGCTAGTACTGGATTATAACCATAGTAAGATAAATGTCTATGAGTCCATATTAATATAGAGAGCTAAAGATGGGTGGGTGGATGGATGGATGGATGGGCGGGCGGATGGGCGGACGGGCAGGCGACGGACGGACGGACGGACGGGCGGACGGGCGGACGGGTGGATGGGTGGATAGATGGGAGAGAAGGGAAAACTCTTCCTTTCAGTAAAATTCCAACTAATAAAAGCAGAAGGAATGATGGAAGTAGAGACTCACCATCAGGTAAACACCACAGTAATAAATGGTACAGGTAAGATCCATCAATGTAAGCTAAAATTAGTGGGTGAAGGTATGAGGAGAAACAGGACAGTTGCACAGTGGCAAAGGACCTCCCATAAGATACCTTTCTAGTATAAAAGAAAAAAAGTAACTTTACAGTGGAAAAACCTAGAAGACACTACCTTAACCAAATGAACAAGGTTAAAATCACCCATAATGAAAGATTTATGGACATCCGAACCCATGATATGATACACTGAGAACACCACATCATCGCTTTGGTGGTTTTCTTGCCAAAAATGCACAACCTCAATCATGAGCAAACATCAGACAAACCCAAACAGAAGGAACTTCTACAAAATAACTGACCAGTAGGTTCCAAAAGTATCAAGATCATGAAAGACTGAGGAACAATCACAGATTGGAGGAGACTAAGGAGACATGACAACTAAACATAATGTGGGATCCTGGATTGAATCTTGGACCAGAAAAAAAAAAAGATACTGATGAAAAAACTTTGAGGAAGGTCTGTAGATTACTTAATAGTATTGTATCAATGTTAACTTGCTGGTTTTGAACATTGTACTATGGTTATGTAAGATACTGATATTAGGGGAAGCTGGGTAAAGGGTATACAGGAACTCTGCATTATTTTTGCAACTTTTCTATAAATTTAAAATTATTTCAAAACAGAAGGCTTAAAAAATATTTAAAATCACAGTTCCAGAAACTTCTCGACCATAACTCTACTTGTTGTAATTAGTTTACCAGTTGCCATTGAGTCTGTTCTGACTCATAGCGACCTGACAGGATACAGTGGAACTGCCCCAGTTCTGAAGGCTGAAATCTTTACAGAGGCAGACGGTCATATCTTTCTCCCCCGGGGCAGCTGGTGGGTTTAAAATGCCAACCTTTAGATTAGCAGCCAAGTGCTTAACCACTGCGTGACCAGGGCTCCTTTATAATTACCTTAATGATTAAAAATTAATTTTAGCACCTTATAATAGTAAACAGATAAAAAGAGAATTATTTTAGAAGGAGTTTTGGTAGGAACTATATTTTCATAGAGCATGTAACCGTGCTCGTGTAGGACCTGTACAAAGACCAATAATCAATCGTTCAAAGAGAACAGGCAGATACTGTGTGGTTTAAAATCAGGAAAGGTGTGCATCAGTGTTGCATCCTTTCACCATACTTATTCAATCTGTATGCTGAGCAAAATAATCCAAGAAGCTGGACTATACAAAGAATGCTGCATCAAGATTGGTGGAAGACTAATTAACAACCCACCTTATGCAGATGACATAACCTTGCCTGCTGAAAGCGAAGAGGGCTTGAAGCACTTAATGATAAAGATCAAAGACTACAGCCTTCAGTATGGACTGCACCTCAACATAAACAAAAATCCTCACAACTGTACCAATAAGCAACATGATGATAAACGAAAAAAAGATTGATGCTGTCAAGAATTTTCATTTTACTTGGATCCACAATCAACGCCCCTGGAAGCAGAAGTCAAGAAATCAAACAACATATCACACTGGGTAAATCTGCTGCAAAAGATCTCTGTCTTGGTCATCTAGTGCTGTTATAACAAAAATACTACACGTGGATGACTTTAACAAAGAGAAGTTTATTCTCTCACAGTCCAGTAGGCTAAAAGTCTGAATTCACAGCACCAACTCCACAGGAAGGCCTTCTCTCTCTGCCAGCTCTGGAGGGAAGGTCCTTGTCATCAGTCTTCTTTTGGTCTAGGAGGATCTCAGCGCAGGAACCTCAGGTCCAAAGGACGTGCTCTACTCCCAGTGCTGCTTTCTTGGTTGTATGAAGTTCTCTTGTCTCTTTGCTCACTTCTCTCTTTTATATCTCAAAAGAGATTGGCTTAAGACACTATCTTATCTTTTAGACCTCATCAGAATCCATCTTATTACATCATAGTGATAGGATTTACAACACATAGGGAAATCACAACAGAAGATTACATGGTAGACAGTCATACAATCATACAAGGAAATCATGACCTAGCCAAGTTGACAGATATTTTGGGGGGACACAAACCAATCTGTGATAATCCATGACAACCATGAAAAGCAAAGTTGTCACTTTGAGAACTAAGGTGTGCCAGACCCAAGTCGTGATATTTTCAATTGCCTCATATGCAAGCAAAAGCTGGACAGTGAATAAAGAAGATCAAAGAAGAAGTGGTGCCTTGGAATTATGGTGTTGGTGAAAAATGTTGAACATAACATGGACTGTCAGAAGAACGAACAAGTCTGTCTTCTAAGAAGCACAGCCAGAGTGCTTCTTGGAAGTGAGGATGGCAAAACTTTGTCTCACGTACTTCAGACACATTATCAGGAGGGAACAGTCCCTGCAGAAGGACATCCTGCTTGGCAAAGTCAGTGAAAAACAGGAAGACCTCTGATGAGATGGACTGATACCGTGGCTGCAACAATGGGCTCAAGCATAGTAACCTTTGTTAGGATGGTGCAGTACCAGGCAGTGTTTTGTTCTGCTGAGCATGAGGTCATTATGAGTTGGAACATGGTAGATGGCACCTCACAACAACACATCTTTTTAAAATGTTAGACTTAATCAAAACACCAAACCAAGGACAGTCGATTCCTTACTTTAAATACCACATGGGGTCAGCATCACTTGTAACCTTTTCATTTGCTTTCATTATCTTCTTTATCTGCAGTGGGGGGAAAAAAAATTAGGAAAGATACAGGCTTTCAATTAGTCGTTACCTCATGTCTCTTTCTAAGATTTGATGCTTACCTCTACATTAATGAAATAGTTAAATGAATCTATATGTTGCTTTACAAGGCCTTTCACCTAAACAGATAAAAAAAATAGTTAGCAACAAAATAGCAGGTTTTATATAATACATTGTAACTATAGATTCTAACAGGTTATACAATAGATTCTACCTATTCTAACAATAGGTAACCAAATTTTTCTCAAAACCAAGTTGAAAAAAAAAATTTACACATCATACACACACAAAAAGAATACCAAGTTGAGAAAAAAAATCTATGAATTTTATTTACCAGAACATTTCATTAATATATAAAAAACCAAAACCAAACCTGTTGCCGCTGAGTCAATTTCAACTCGTAGCAACCCTCTAGGACAGAGCAGAACTGCCCCACAGGGTTTTCGAGGATGTAAATCTTTACAGAAGCAGACTGCCACATCTTCCTCCTGCGGACCGGCTGGTGGGTTCGAACCACCAGACCTTTTGGTTAGCAGCTGAGTATTTAACCACTGGGCCACCAGATCTCCTTCATTAATGACGTATACTATCCCATTTCTCCTCCATCTTACTACTTATACGCCTTCAAAATTTTCCTCCTAGAGAAGCAACCTGACCCCTGGAATTTAAGGTAAGAGTATCTGAATATACCTATGGAGTCCCCATAAGGAAATAAACAAGGCAGAATTTTCTCTGCATACTTTGTACTTTCAAAAATATCCAAGAGAAAATATACAGTAATTGAGCATCATCTCTTTCACCCTCAAACAATGTCTATTTCCTTTTTCATCTTTCTCCTATCTCGGCAATTTCATGACTCTCAAATACCCAACCCCTGGTCAATTATATATTTATGGAAGATTGAGAGGCAAAAATAAGGCTCTCTATTGGAAAAGTTGGAAATAATTGCATTTGAAATAGAAAGTCGAGTTAAACACAGAGAACCTAAGAGGAGACACAAGCTAGCAGTAGCTTCCCTTTCCTGCTGGTGTCAGGCAGCAGTAACCGCACAGATAGCACTGTGTGCTCCCGTGGGGAACAAATGAAACAAACGCATGGGCTCCACAGCCTTCGGATTGAACAGTCTGTACGTGTTCAATTCTAAAAATATTAATCTTCAAAGTGAATTTGTTCAACACTTCTAGAATATTCCTAAAAGATAATCACAGAGCCTTTGCTTTAAATATACTTCTTGATTGGGGATCCACTAGCTAACAAAACAACTATTACATTTTTCGAACAGTCCAGATTGTTGGCCAAAAAAAAAAAAAATCAGCCTCATAACAATCAGAGGTCTGACTTCCTGTGTTTTCTACCCCTAGGACTTAACTGTCTTTCTGGAGAAAATCTCTGGGACAGTCCGTTTAGTTACAGCATCTCTCTTTCATGTTCTCCCTTCCAGACTGAACAGGCCCTTCAACTATTTCTTGCATGCAAGGTTTTGTAGACTATTCAGCTGCTGATGGCCTGTCCCTGGGTGTGCCCCAGTTGTCAGTACTCCTCTTCAAATGGGCACCCTGCGCTCACTGACAACATTCTCCACACAGTCTAACTAGTGCCTGGTGGGACCACTACCTCCCTCATTTGGGACATTACACCACTGTTATCAAAGAAACCAGATCACATTACTGGCGCATGCTGAGCTTTCAGTCAACTAAAAATCAAAGGGTGACTTTTTATCTTCACACAAAAAATGCTATTAAGTCAGGTGCACTCCATTTGGTACTTGTGTGCCTCTTGACTGTTCTCCTCCCAGCCTAACAAGACCTCTCTGAGTCTCGGCTCTGCTGGCCAGCAGCACCGGCAGCCTTACAAACTCTGCATTCTGTCCTTGGTTATGCAGAGCTTAAAATCTTTATACTTTTGTTAAGGGACAAATGTATTTTAATGTGGTCTCAGTAAAGAAGAACTCTGACTTTAAAATACATAAAAAGAATAAATAACAAGAGTCTTACGTCTGTACTGAGTTTTCTACCTTTTCTTGGACTGTGTGCCGTCGACTGTCTCTTTCTGAATAAAAACTACTGCTCCTTCTCCTCTGCTTACGTACAGGTTCCTTAAAAATATTTTTATTAGAAACAAAACAAAACCCTTCTCTTCACCTTCCTACTGTTTTATTTCATTCTCTATTACCCTCCTACTTAAAAACTCTTTAACAGCTTCCTGTTGCCATTAGCAGAAAAGCCAAAATCCTGAACATGGCTTTCAAATTTGATCAGAAAATTTGCTCCAGATAGTTTCTTCAGCCTCACCTCCCTCTGCCTGTAAAACCTAACTTAAACCCAAAACTTTGTTGCTGTTGTGTCGATTTTGACTCAGGGTGACCCTATGAGACAAGAGAACTGCCCCCACAGGATTTCCAAGGCTGTAATCTTTATGAAAGCAGACTGCCACGACTTTCTTCCATGGAGCAGCCGGTGGGTTTGAACTACTGGCCTTCTGGTTAGCAGTCCAGCACTTAACCACTATGCCACCGGGGCCCCTAAAAACTAACTTAGCTGGATTAAACTCGTTCATTTTTCAAGTCATGCTGAAATGTCACTTTCTTGAAGGCACCTTTCCTAACTTCCAAGTTAGGTACTCCATAGCATTCTGTATTTCCCCCTTCATAACATCCATCAAATTTGTAATTCCCTGTTAGTCTTCAAGTTCCATCAAGGAACCCACTGCCATAGAGTTAATTCTGACTCACAGCGTCCCTATAGGACAGAGTAGAACTGCCCCATAGGGTTTCCTAGGCTGTAATCTTCATGGAAGCAGACTGCCACGTCTTTCTCCTGCAGAGCCGCTGGTGGGTTCAAACAGCTGACCTTTCAGTTAGCAGCCGAGCAGTTACCCACTGTGCCACCAGGGCTCCTTTTTCCATCAAGGAAGGGACCATCATTGTCTGGCTCCCACTACTTCTGAGCACAAGCTCTTAAGATTGAATCAAAGCCCTACACCAACCTTAATATTCAACAGTTCCTCTGACTATCTACCCATCCAATCCAGCCAAATGGATCTGATCCCTGTTTCCTACAGACTGCATCCCACCTTTCTGCTTTGTAAATCCTTTACTTTTAAGGTGTGGTTCATGTCTCACCTCATCTGGGAGGCCCTCTCTGACTATCTATGGCATCACTCTTTTGCCAGCAGCACCTTGACTTTTAGTATTCACATACCATGCTACTGTGTATACTATCTGCTATCTTGGAACTGAAGTTATCACTCCCCTGCAGCTCGACCATCACCAGCACCTTATAGGCAGGGATTTTGCCTTATAGCTCCTTGTATTTCCAAAACATAGCAAAGTACACAGTTAGAAAAAATGTTAGCTGGTGATTAAAAAAAAAAGCTTATTTACTTTTTTAATCCAATAAATATTAAATGTAAAACAATTACCTTTAAAAATGCTGGAAGCAGCCTCCATTTTTCCTGTGAACCAAGATAAGAATATCAGAACTCTGTACCAGCAGCCACAATATTTTCAGAATTAGTTATTTTAATATACCGATGTGCTTTTTCACAGTAAGTAAAAGAAAGTAAGTCAAAAGGGCAAATTTTTTCTTTTTTATAATTTTTATTGTGCTTTAAGTGAAAGTTTACAAATCAAGTCAGTCTCTCACACAAAAACCCATATACACCTTGCTACACACT
This sequence comes from Elephas maximus indicus, assembly GCF_024166365.1. Taxonomy (NCBI): domain Eukaryota; kingdom Metazoa; phylum Chordata; class Mammalia; order Proboscidea; family Elephantidae; genus Elephas; species Elephas maximus. The sequence continues at coordinate 173,483,802 of NC_064822.1, read as the reverse complement.
CCCAATTTCTTTCCCCCTAATGAGACAGCCCACTCTCTCCCTCTACACTCTCTTTTCGTGTCATTTCACCAACTTCTAACCCCCTCCACCCTCTCATCTCCCCTCCAGGCAGGAGATGCCAACATAGTCTCAAGTGTCCACCTGATCCAAGAAGCTCACTCTTCACCAGCATCCCTCTCCAACCCATTGTCCAGACCAATCCCTGCCTGAAGAGCTGGCTTCAGGAATGATTCCTGTCCTGGGGCAAGAGAAGGTCTGGGGGCCATGACCACTGGGGTCTTTCTAGTCTCAGTCAGACCATTAAGTCTGGTTTTATGAGAATTTGGGGTCTGCAACCCACTGCTCTCCTGCTCCCTCAGGGTTTCTCTGTTGTGTTCCCTGTCAGGGCAGTCATCTGTTGTAGCCGGGCACCATCTAGGTCTTCTGGTCTCAGGATGATGCAGTTGCTGGTTCATGTGGCCCTTTCCATCTCTTGGGCTCATAATCGCCTTGTGTTCTTCATTCTCCTTTGATGAAGGTGGGTTGAGGCCATTTGATGCATCTTAGATGGCTGCTTGCTAGCGTTTAAGACCCCAGACACCACTCTTCAAAGAGGGATGCAGAATGTTTTCTTAATAGATTTTATTATGCCAATTGACTTAGATGTCCCCTGAAACCGTAGTCCCCAGACCCCTGCCCCTGCTACACTGGCCTTTGAAGCATTCAGTTTATTCAGGAAACTTCTTTGCTTTTGGTTTAGTCCAATTGTGCTGACCTCCCCTGTATTGTGTGCTGTCTTTCCCTGCACCTAAAGTAGTTCTTATCTACTATCTAATTAGTGAATGCCCCTCTCCCACCCTCCCTCCCTCCCCCGTCTCGTAACCACAAAAGAATATTTTCTTCTCAGTTTAAACTATTTCTCAAGTTCTTATAATAGTGGTCTTATACAATATTTGTCCCAAAAGGACAAATTTTTAACTGTAACTACTTTTACGGAAGTTTTTCTAAAATATGTGTGCTTGTACCCCAAATTTCTTAGAGTAAAATTTAATCTTTTATATCCCAGATTGCTTCAACCGAACATAATTTAATCTTCTCTTGATGAGTCAAGCTTCCAAGCACTTTTCATACTGTACATTAGTCTCATGACAATTCCTGAGTAAGCTGGGTTTACCCAGAGAGTCTGGGGTGGACCCCAGTGGGCACTCTCCTTCCCTCCCAATCTCCCTCGACTAGTGGCTGCTCAAAGATGAGCAACTTTCTTGACCCAGTAATTCCTCCTGGCTACTTTCTTCACCTGCCCTTTGACTTAACAGCTCTTAAAAAATGGCCTCTACTTAGCTTCTCTGTTCCTCACTTTCCACTCCTCTTCAACCCATTATAACCAGGGTTCTGACCCACCTGCCAGGGAAGCTGTTCTAGCAAGGTTGCCAACTCCAAAGACATTCCCTTAGCCCTCAACTCACACACCCTTCCCAAGGCACTGACCATGCTGATCACTCACTTTCTGCAATACTTCTGAGACAACACTCTCCTCCTATGTCTTCCTTCCCTCTGACTGTCCCTTCTTGGTCTTCTTCTCCTCTGCCCACCCTGTAAACACTGGTGTTCCTCAAAGTTCTATGCTTGGTGACTTCTCGACTAGGAGCTGGGTATGGGGGATTTCAGATAACACTTGCTTAGCCCCCATCTCACCTCCAGTCCCAGCTTCGTATGTAAACTCTTTCAAGGGCAGTGGCCCTGCCTGACTTGGTTACCACAGTGTCTGGTACATAAAACCAAAACCCGTTGCTATCAAGTAGATTCTGTCTCATAGAGACCAATAAATACTGGAAGAATAAACGAATGAGTGAATGAATATCATTGCTACAGTGAGCAAATGAGTATGGGTATGTGACCTATACCTACTGACTGGGCAGCAACACCTCGAGGAATCAAAGGCTCCTCAAACTCAGGATGTCCCAAATCAGAACCAGCACCTTCCCCAGCCAGGTCTGCTTGGTTCTGTTCCCGATCAGCCACTCCCAAATTAGAAACTTCAGTATCATGCCTCTTTCCTTAGCTTCTCTTGATCAGTCTGAAAATAAGTCCTACTGAGCCTATGTCTTTTTAACTTTTCTCACATTCGTCCTTGCTATTGGGTCAGCTGAGGCTCTCATAATTTCACCTGGACTACTGCAGCATTTCTTCCAACCGTGCTTAACAGCCAAGCCAGAGGGAACATTCTCATGTGTGCAGCTGGTCGTGTCAGGTCGTATCTACCTTATACCTCTTCAGTGCCTCCCCACCATCCTCATGTCTACACTCCACACGTGGCATATAACATCCTCTGTGATCTTAAGCCTGCATACTTCTCCAGCCTCACCTCTCGCAGTGAACTACACGCAGGGCTTTTTACACTTCCAGGCTTTTGCTCATGGCGCTCCTTCTGTTTGGAATGTCTCCCCCAACACAACACTCCATCCCCGTCCGTCAAGGCTCACTTGAGTCATCACAGTCCCACGTCCCATTTGGAATACCAATATACCCCTCTGCCTACTTCTATCACAGCACCTAGTATGTGCTATCCACCTGCCTACGTGTCTCCTCCTAGAAGATAAGGGACAAGTTTTTTGAACCTGTCTAAACACTGGGAGTGTAGTACCAAAACCAAAACCTGGCCTGTAGTACCAAAACCAAAACCAAACCCAAATCTACTACCATTGAGTCAATTTCAACTCATAGTAATCCCATATGGTTCCCAAGGGTATAAATCTCTATGGAAGCAGCCTGCCACGTCCTTCTCTCACAGAGCCACCCATGGTTTTGAGCCGCCAACCTTTCAGTTAGCAGTCAATCGCTTTAATCACTGTGCTACCAGAGCGCCTTTGGCCCATAGTAAGCAGTCAGCAAATATCTGTTCAACAAATAAATGATTACGTGACCCCAGAACTATGTTATTTCTCCTACCATGCTTCCATGCTGCCACACAGAGTACAGAAAAATATACTAGGCATGGTTAGTGAGGGTAAAACTTAAGAAGTTACAGAGAAAGCACTTAAGTTGGAAAGTTAAAGCAAATAATATTTAACCTCTTCAAAGAAAGTCATTTTCATTCAGAGAAAACTTTGCACTATTAAAGAATTTCTCTAATAAAGTACTGTTTAGATTAACCGTCATTTGTTCAACACTGAAATTACAGTGTTTACCTCACGGGCCCTGGTGGCACAACAACAATTAAGCACTTGGCTGCTAACCAAAAGATAGGTGGTTTGAACCCACCCAGCGGCTCTGCAGGAGAGAGACCTGGTGATCTGCTCCTGCAAAGATTACAGCATAGAAAATTCCATGGGGCAGTTCTATTGTCACATGGGGTTGCTAATAGTTGAAATTGACTTGACAGCACCTAACAACAACCTCACAAAGCCAGAAATGCAAAGATAATACTCAGAATTCAAACCCTTAGCAGTATAAACGAGAAATGGCACTCTGAGCCCCTTAATGTCATTCTCGATACCTCTACTTTGGAGAGGCAATAGAGTTATTCGTCACATTCATTCACCTCATTCATTCATTCCATATAAATGTATTATGGGTCAAGAACTGGGGACAGAGCAGAGAATAAAACCAGACATGGCCTAGTAAGAAGAACAACAAGTAACAACCAGTGTTGAGAATGGAGGACAGGGTACTACAGCAATAAGCAGCAAGGCGATCTAACATCATCTGGGAGAATCATAGGCCTCCCTGAGGACGTCATATCATAGTTACGTAGGACTTAATCTACAAAGTGGAAAGAGAGAAGCCATATGAGTAGGGCAGAAAGGTCTCAGGCTAGGGGTGGGAATGGTGGAAAAGAGGCTGGAGATATAAGCAGAGGCCAGATTGAGAGAAGCCTTATAAATATGGTAAAGATTTTAGATTTTGTCCTAAGAGCAATGGGCAGAGATTGAAGAATACCCATATGACTATACTCGTGTGTTTAAACTGATCACTTTAGCTACAGACTCACTGCCGTTGAGTCAATTCCGACTCATAGCAGAGAATAAACTGGAGTGGAACAAGTTCGGAGACAGGTAGGCCAGTTTGAAAATAGGCGACAACAACGGTCATATGCAGAGAACATCGGGAAGGAAGCTTCAGATATGATAGCATTTACAAGTCAGGATCCTTAAAATGTGGTGGTGGTTTGTATGCAGAAGGCCAAGAAGAGAAACTGCTATTCCTGATTCATGAGACTGGAACTGTGGTACAAGTTCTCTTCACAGCTGTGTAAATTCAGGCAAGAAATTTACATCACAGTGTTCTGATGTGATGCTGGAATCTATGCCACCAATATTCAAATACCAGCCAGATCACCAATGGTGGGCAGATTTCAGCTGAGCTTCTAGACCAAGACAGACGATGAATAAGGACCTGGCAGTCTACTTCTGAAAAAAAATTACTCAGTGAAAATATTATGAACAGCAGTACAACATTGTCTGATATAGTGCCAGAAGATGAGCCCCTCAGGTTGGAAGGCATTCAAAACACGACTGGGGAAGAGTTGCCTCCTCAAAGTAAAGCTGACCTTAATGATGTGGATGGGGTCAAGCTTTCAGGACCTTCATCTGCTGATGTGGCATGACTCAAAATGAGAAGAAATAGCTGCAAACATCCACTAATCATAGGAAAGTGGAATGTATGAAGTATGAACCTAGGAAAATTGGAAATCATCAAAAATGAAATGGAATGCATAAAGGTAAAGACCTTAGGTATCAGTGACCTGGAATGGACTGGTATTGGCCATTTTAAATCGGATAATCATACGGTCTGCTATGCCGGGAATAACAAATTGAAGAGGAAGGGCATTGCATTCACTGCCAAAAAGAACATGTCATGATCTATGCTGAAGGACAACACTGTCAGTGATAGGATAAGATCCATACACCTAAGATGAAAACCAGTTAATATGACTATTATTCAAATTTACGTACCAACCACTAAGGCCAAAGATGAAAAAATTAAAGATTTTTACTTCTGCAGTCTGAAATTGATCAAACATGCAACCAAGGTGTACTGATAATTACTGGCAATTGGAATGTGAAAGTTGGAAACAAAGAAGAAGGATAGGCAGTTGGAAAATATGACCTTGGTGATAGAAACAATGTCAGAGATCGCATGACAGAATTTTGCAAGACCAACGACTTCTTCATTGCAGGCACCTTTTTTCAACAACATAAACAGCTACTATACACATGGACCTTGCCAGATGGAATACACAGGAATCAAATTGACTACATTTGTGAAAGGAGATGATGGAAAAGCTCAATATCATCAGTCAGAACAAGGCCAGGGGCCAGCTGTGGTACCGACCATCAATTGCTCACATGCAAGCTCAAGCTGAAGCTGAATAAAATTAGAACAAGTCCACAAAAGCCATAGTATGACCTTGATTGTATCTCACTTGAATTTAGAGACCATCTCAAGAATAGATTTGACACACTGAACACTAATGACTGAAGACCAGATGAGTTGTGGAAATGACATCAAGGACATCATACATGAGGAAATCAAGAAGATGGGAAAAAAAAAAAAAAAAGACCAAAACAGATGTTAAAAGAGACTCTGAAACTTGCTCTTGAATGTCGAGTAGCTAAAGTCGAAGGAAGAAACAATAAAGTCAAAGAGCTGAACAGAAGATATCAAAGGGCAGCTCAAGAAGACAAAGTAAAGCACTATAATGAAATGTGCAAAGACCTGGAAATAGAAAACTAAAAAGGAAGAACGTGCTTGGCATTTCTCAAGCTGAGACAACTGAAGTAAAAATTGAAGCCTCGAGTTGCAATAGTGAAGAATTCTATGGGGAAAATATTGATTGATGCTGGAAGCATCTAAAGAAAATGAAAGGAATACTCAGTCACTGTACGAAACAGAACTGGTTGACATTCAACTATTTCAAGACGGAGCATATGATCGAGAACTGATGGTACTGAAGAAAGAGGTCCAAGCTGCACTGAAGCACTGGCAAAAACAATGCTCCAGGAATTGACAGAATACCGATTGAGATGTTTCAACAAATGGATGCAGCGCTGGAAGTGCTCACTAGTCTGTGCCAAGAAATTTGGAGGACAGCCACCTGGCCAACCAACTGGAAGAGATCCATATGTGTACCCATTCCAAGGAAAGGTAATCCAACTGAATGCAGAAATTATCAAACAATATCATTAATATCACACACAGGTAAAATTTGCTGAAGATCATCAAAAGCAGTTGCAGCAGTACACCAACAGGGAACTGCCAGAAATTCAGGTCAGATTCAGAAGAGGATGTGAAACAAGGGGTATCATTGCTTATGTTAGATGGATCATGGTTGAAAGCAGAGAATACCAGAAAGATGTTTTCCTGAGTATGCAAAGGCACTCAACTGTGTGGATCAGAACAAATTATGAACAACATTTCGAAGAATAGGAATTCCTGAACACTTAATTGTGCTCATGATGAACACGTACTTAGACGAAGAGGCAGTCGTTCAAACAGAACAAGGAGATACCGATTGGTTTAAAGTCAGGAAAGTTGTGTGTCAGGGTTGTATCCTTTCACCATACTTATTCAATCTGTATGCTGAGCAAATAACCCAAGATATTGACGGCATCAGGATTGGAGGAAGATTCATTAACCACCTGTGTTATGCAGATGACACAACCTTGCTTGCTCAAAGTGAAGAGGACTTAACGCACTTACTGATGAGGATCAGACTATAGCCTTCACCATGGATTACACCTCAACATAAAGAAAATGAAAACCCTCACAATTGGACCAATAAGCAACATCATGATAAACAGAAAATACTGAAGTAGTTAAGGATTTCATTTTACTTAGATCCACAATCAACGCCCATGGATGCAGCAGTCAAGTAATCAAAGGACACATTGCATCGGGCAAATACACTGCAAGAGACCTGTTGAAAGTGTTAAAAAGCAAAGATGCCACTTTAAGGACTAAGGTGCGCCTGACCCAAGCCACAGTGTTTTCGATCACCTCACATGCATGTGAAGCTGGACAATGAATAAAAAAGATCAAAGAATCGCTGCCTTTCAATTGCGGTGTTGGGGAAGAATATCAAATATACCATGGACTGCCAAAAGAATGAACAAATCTGTCTTGGAAGAAGTACAGCCAGAATGCTCATTAGAAGCGAGGATGGCAAGACTTCACCTCACATACTTTGGACATGTTGTCAGGATGGACCAGACTCTGGAGAAAGACACCGTGCTTGGTAGAATAGAGGGTCAACAAAAAAGTGGAAGACCCTCAATGAGATGGACTGACACAGTTACTGTAACAATGGGCTCAAGCATAATGATGATCACGAAGACGGTACAGAGCTGGGCAGTGTTTCGTTCTGTTATACACAGGGTCGCTGAGTCAGAACTGATCGACAGCACCTAACAACAACAGGCCTCCTTCTTCAGCTATCTGGTGAAGTCATCCAGTCAGTAGTTAAGGAGGAAGACTCTGGAGTCAGACTTCCTGAGTCCAAATTCTGGATCAATCACCTACCAGATTCTGACACTAGGCTAGTTACTTAACTTTTCTGGGCCTCAAAACCTCATTGGCAAGATCGGGGTGAAAACTACTTATTTCCAAGGATTAAACAGCATAATACATGTTATGCTTAAACAATGCCTAGCACATAGTAAGTGCTCAGTAAATGCTATTAATACTAACTCTTCAAGAGTTAAAATCCAGCATTGCCTGGTGATCAGCAGTGTAAGGCGGGCATTCATAGACTGAATTTGATTGACTTCACAGAGTTGCCAAATGATTACAAGGAGGTTCTTACAATCTAATACATTAGTTGTTCATTTCACTCTCCTACTTAAACTCTTCAATCGCATCTCACTGCCCCCAGGAGAATGTTCAAGCTCCTTCATATGTTTAACAAAGGCTTTCATAATGGCGCTCATTACCTACCCATCTTTCATTTCTTTAAAAAAAAAAAGTTGTCAGTCAATTCCGACTTATAGCAACCCTATAAGACAGAACGGAACTGCCCCACGGGGTTTCCAAGGCTGAAATCTTTAAGGAGGGCAGACAGCTATATCTTTCTCCCAGTGGGTTCGAACTGCCAACCTTTCAGTTAGCAGCCGAGCGTTTAACCACTGCTCCACCAGCGCATCTCTGCTCCTGTCTTTTTCTTCATAAACATCGGATGGTCTTGCCTACAAGGGTTCAAGTATTCTCTCTACCTGAAATCTCTCCCCTATCTTCTCCAGCCTCATTTCTCCACCTTCCCATTCCATACCAACCAGATATAATACGCGCCTTTCCAGATAATAAAACTATTTCAGTAGCTGAACTTCACTAGGCAGCTCACTGCAGGCCGGTTACCCTCAACTTCTGAGAATCTGATCAAAGTTACGGAGCTTCTCCCCAGAAAAACAAACGCACACATAGGCAAAAATCTGGATTAATTTTCGGGGCGTTTAAAATATCTCAGTAGCCCACATTTGAACTCCTGGCTAAAAGGAAAGATCCCCAGCCCGAGACTGACAGGATTTGGTTTTACTGCTACAACGAGCTCGGAACCTAAGCTCCTCGGGGCCCTGGCTCCTTCTCCATGAGGCTGGGGAGGTGTAATACGTCCCCCCGCGTGGGTGCAAAGGCCAATCCTCCCAGACACACGAACAGTGCCCGGGAAGGGGTCCACCTCAGGGCCCCCGCGAGCCTTCCCAGGCCCCACAGCGGCGGACGACTCGTCCCGGCTCAGCCCTTCCACGTGCACGCGGCGGCCGCGACGCGAAAGAACCCGGACGCGCGGACCCGTGAGCATGCGCAGTAGCCGCTGGTGGCCCTCTGCGGCGAGAGCTCTCGGGGCAACGCCCCCTGAGGACGCGTCCCGGTCCCTTCCGCTCCCCGCGTGCCCGGGGCTCACCTCCACCGTCGGGATCGGAGCTGCTAGCTGCTCCGGGGTCAGGTTCCCAAACTCCTCCGCTAGCACGTCCATCCTGCCCACTCTGCTCACGATGAAGGAAGCAGCAGACAGAACCCTCACGCCCGGCTTCGCTGCCCCAAGCAAATTGCAGCATCCGTGGAGAGCTGTGCGCGGAGACCTAAATCATCCCGCCGGGCAGGTTTATCAGGCACACAACGGAAAGGTTCCGTCTGCTGCCTGCCCGAACCTCTGCGGAAACCCGGATGTGGCTGAGGCGGAGCCGGAGAACTGCGCCCTCTGGTGTAGCTCGGAGGTCTTGCCGGGGTAATCCCAACCCCCTGCCAAAGAATTCATACCAAAACCAGCCCAAACCCTTTGCGACTCACAGCGACCCTATAGGACAGAGTAGATCTGCCCCATACGGTTTCCAAGGAGCCCCTGGCGGATTCGAACTGCGGACCTTTTGGTTAGCAGAAATAGCTCTTAACCAGTATGCTACCAGGTTTTCCAAAGAGCTCATAGCCAATTAAAATAATTGAAGCCAGTAAGACGTGTTGGTTGTAATTTTTAAAATAATTCCAGGAAAATTGTGAACGGATAATTTGCGCATCTTAGGCCAACGAGGCAGAAAATGTATTTAATTCAATCTGAAACTGTATACATTTTATGAAAAAATAGGAAACTTCCCAAACGCCTCATAAGGGATTAAAGTATGGCACGTGCATGTAATTTATTATATAACCACCGAAATGACCTTGAAGGGAGGAGGAATGAACACACTAGAGAGTAACACCACAGTGATAAGTATTCTCAAAGGACTAGACAGAAGACCCAGCAATAAATACAGTATGAAAAAAATGGCTTATTCAATAAATGATGTTGGAACAAATGATTATCCTTTAGGGAAAAAAAATACGTCTAAGTAAATCCTACTGGATTAAGTATTTAAATGTTAGCAAAACTTTAGAAGAAAATACAGGTGAATATATTCATACCATTGAGGTGGTGAACAGGTGCTGACAAGGTGGCAACACAATCAGAAATCATGAACGAAAATCATGGTAGAGTTTAGCATAAGAGATCATTCTAAACATGATTTTTTAATTTCATGAAAAATTTAAAATTGTCTGTACAAATGTTTAAAAAATCATCATGAATACAGATTTTTAAAAACAAGTTGGCAGAAGACAAAAATTGGTATTCCTAATTTACAATGTTGTCGGTGTTAGGTGCTGTGGAATCAATTTCCACTCATAGCGACACCACGTGACAAAGTAGAACTGCTCCTTAAAGTTTTCTCAGTTGTACTTTACAGAGGCAAATCACTAGGTCTTTCTCCTGCGAAGCCAGAGCTGTTGGATGGGTTCAAATTGCCAACCTTTTGGATAGCAGCCAAGTGCTTAACTGCTGTGTCCTTTAATTTACACTTGGCTCATACAAATCAATAGGGGGAAAAAAATCACAGGGGAAAAACTAGGCAAAAGATACTAACAAGCAAATGGCTAATATGAAAATATATTCAACCTCATAATGCAAATGGAAACAAAATAAATCATTTTTCATCCACCAAATTGGTACAGATAAGATTTACATTATCAAGTGTTATCCAGAAAGTAGACTAACAGGCTCTCTCTTACATTGCTGGAGGGAGAGTATGTTGTTACTGTAATGCTACAATCTTTCTAGAGGTATATATGTATTTTTTCCTTTGACCCAGCAATTCCACTTACAGGTATTTATTCTAAGGAGATTACTGAAAATCTGTACAAACATGTATGTACAAGATCGTCCAACTGAAGCATTTTTTATAAAAGCAGAATACAAGAAACAACCTAGATGTCAGCTGAGTAGCTGATATGATGATGCATTGATACACTGCAATGATAAACATCCATTGAAGTAATTGCAGAAATCTCTGTTTTTGACATAGATGGCCACACCTGTTGATAAGTGAGAATGGAGAAAAAACATGTTACATGAATAATGTCCCACCTATGTACATTACATGCATTCGTCAGTGCAGAGGGTTAAAGGGAATGATTGTAACTGGTTATCCCTGGTTGGTGTGATTTGCTATTCTTTACCGTTTCCAGTATTGTTTAAATGTTTTACAGAAAATGTGTAATTTTTATCATTGAAATAAAGCTATTTTCCTTTTTGTGGGGGGAAATCAGCAACCACTGCCGTTTAAAAAAAAAGATGCAAAAAATTTTAATACATGGAAAAATTATCAATAGAATGGCAAGTGAAAAATACAGTAAAAATTATAGATGTACATGATGAACTCAAGTTAGTAATTTTATAATATGGATGTTCAACACGTATTTATTGATTTCTACTAAGTTCAAGGCACTTTGATAGGAACAGAAAAAAAATATTGGGAGTAAACACATCAAAATATTAATACAGGTTATCTATCACTGGCAGCTTCAGGGCTGATTCTATTTATTATTTTCTTTTTTGCATTTTTGTATATTGTCAACATTTTATATATATTTTTTTAATCAGGAAAAAAAAATTAGAGGATATAAAAAATATACCTGGCTAAAAAAATCCAGGTAACTCATACTGAAGTATGTAATTTTGATCAAAACTAAATATATAGTCTAATAATGTGCATTTTTTTCTTCTTGAAACACACGTTATTTGTACAAAACCGGTTCTGCCTGAATAAATCTTAAGGGCATTTCAACCAGTCATTTATCCACAAACATGTGGGAAGACAAAAATAAATTTAATGTAACGTGACGTCTGGTAGTATACATATAGCGGATAATCTCGAAGCTCAAACCCCAGTGTGCCAAACAGAGGTACAACTTTATTTTTCTACAGCTGACCCTAATTTCTACTTTCAGCCCTCCTCCCCCTGAGTAGGCAGAAACACGATCTCCTCTAATTTGGGGTCCCATCTAAGTTCCAGCGGGTTTTCATAGGATGAGGGCATGAGGAAGGGCAGGTCTATTTTCTTTCACGTCATCTATAATGATGGCATCTGCTGAGGTGCCGGTCATCAGTGCTCAGTCATCACTCTACACGTTGCCTTCTGTCATTTCCACACCACACTTGCGTGCTTAGCAAGACCTCAGCCCTGACTAAAGCCAACCCTGTGCCTGCTCCACGTCTGCACCTATGCAAGTGAATGAGGAGGGAGCAATGCAACCATGTTGAACTGGTTTCACTTTAAATTCATGCCAACTAATTTCATGTAGGAGTCCCTGGCTGGTACAATCAGTTTGACTACTAACCAAAAGGTTGGAGGTTCGAGTCCACCCTGAGGTGCTTTGGAAGAAAAGCCTGGCAATCCGTTTCGGAAAAATCAGCCAATGAAAACCCTATGGAGCACAGTTCTACTACGACACACAGAGGGTCCCCATGAGGCAGAATCAACTCTATGGCAACTGGTTAATGGTTAACATCATGTAGACCCCTAATGCTGCTGTACAGTCACATAGTCTCTCTAGTCCATTCTCCACTTCACCTAGACTTGCCTTAAACCTTCCCTGTCCTCCCTCTCAAGGACCCTGCTGGCACAGTGGTTAAGAGCTCAGCTGGTAACTAAAAGGTGGGTGGTTTGATCCATAGGAGAAAGCTGTGGCAGTCTGCTTCCATAAAGATTTGTTGTTGTTGTTAGGTGTCATTGAGTCAGTTCCAACTCATAGTGACCCCATGTACAATAGAACAAAATACTGCCCAGCCCTGTGCCATCCTCACAATCGTTGTTATGCTTGAGCCCATTGTTGCAACCACTATGTCAGTCCATCTCGTTGAGGGTTTTCCTCTTTTTCACTGGCACTCTACCAATTACGATGTCCTTCTCTAGGGACTGGCCCTTCCTGATAACATGTTCAAAGTATGTGAGAAAAAGTCTTGCTATCCTTGCTTCCAAAAAACATTCTGGCTGTACTTCTCCCAAGACAGATTTGCTCATTCTTCTTGTAGTCTATGGTATATTCAACATTCTCTGCCAACACAATAATTCGAAACCATCAATTCTTCAGTCTTCCTTATTCACTGTCCAGCTTTCTCATGCATATGAGGCAATTGAAAATATCACGGCTTGGGTCAGGTGCGCTTTAGTCCTCAAAGTGATATCTTTGCTTTTCAACACTTTTAAGAAGTCTTTTGTAGATTTGTCCAATGCAATGTGTCATCTGATTTCTTGAGTGCTGCTTCCACGGGCGTAGATTGTGGATCCAAGTAAAATGAAATCTGTAAAGATTCCAGCCTTGGAAACCCCATGGGGGCAGTTCTACTTTGTCCTGTCAAATCAACTCAATGGCAATGGGTTTGGTTTTTTATGCTCCCTCTTTTACTTCACTAAGAAAATAGAAGGAATTAGAAGAGAACTTCTGAAAATGCCTTCCAAAAGTGACCCACCTAAAAGTGTGTATCCGCGTGCTCTTCCTTCCTTCCTGTTACTGCGGTGAACTGTCTGTGCCCTTGTCCCCCCAGCTCCGTGATCCCTTCTGTCCCACTCAATCACCCCCTCCAGCCTGTCTCTCACCTTCCTGCAACAACCAATTTTCCTTCTATACTTGATATTTCCCAAACCATGCAAGCATGTTGATATTTCTCCCATTTTAAAAAACAATTACCTTGATGCTGTTTCTCCCTTCAACTACTGTTCAATTTCTATCTTCTCCTTTATAGCAAGACTCATTGGAAGGGTCATTTGAGCTTCTAGTTTCCAGTTTCTCTTCTCCCACTCTCTCTCAGGCCGCCTACAGTTAGGCCCTGCCCTGCCCTCACCACTCTACTGGATGTCCTCTCCTCAAGATCACTCAAGGCATCCACTTTCCTTGATCCAACTGTCATTTCTCAGGCTCCATCTTACCTCCTTAGCAACAGCATTTGACACAGATAATCTCTCCCTCCTTTTTGAAATACTGTACCCTCTTTACCTGGCTCCCAGGATGCCACACTCTCATACCTTAGTCCTCAAAGTGACATCTTTGCTTTTCAACGCTTCAAAGAGGTCTTTTGCAGCAGATTTGCCCAATGCAGTGCATTGTTTAATTTCTCGACTGCTGCTTTGATGGGTGTTGATTGTGAATCCAAGTAAAATGAAATCCTTGACAACTTCAGTCTTTTCTCTGTTTGTCATGATATTGCTTATTGGCCAAGTTGTGAGGATTTTTGTTTCTTTATGTTGAAGTATAATCCATAATGAAGACTGTAGTCTTTGATGTTTATCAGTAAGTGCTTCAAGTCCCCTTCACTCTCAGCAGGCAAAGTTGTGTCATCTGCATAATGCAAGTTGTTAATACATCATCCTCCAATCCTGATGCCACATTCTTCTTCATGTAGTCCAACTCCTCAGATTATTTTTATTGTATTATATTATTATTACTTAGCATTCATATTGAATCAGTATGGTGAAAGGATACAACCTTGACTCATACCTTTCCTGACTTTAAACCACACAGTATCCTCTTGTTCTGTCATGTACAAGCTCCTTATGAGCACAATTAAGTGTTCTGGGATACCCATTCTTTGAAATGTTACCCATCATTTGTTATCATCTACATAGTTGAATGCCTTTGCATAGTTAAACACAGGTAGACATCTTTCTGGTATTCTCTGCTTTCAGCCAAGATCCATCTGACATCAGCAGTGATATTCCTCATTCCATGCCCTCTTCTAAATCTGGCTTGAATTTCTGACAGTTCCCTGTCAATTTACTGCTGCAAGTGTTTTTGAATGATCCCAAGCAGCTAGACCCAGCAAAATAGCTAGTAGCTAAATAAATATTCCACCACTTGTTTGTCAGTTTGTGGTACTGTGGTGCCTTCTGTGTTGCTATGATGCTGGAAGCTTTGCTACTGGTATTTCAAATGCCAGCAGGGTCACCCAGGGTAGACAGGTTTCATTGGAACCTTGCAACTAAGACAGACTATGAAGAAAGGTCTGGTGATCGGCTTCTGAAAATTAGCCAATAAAAAGCCTATGGATCACAACAGAATATTGTCCTATATATAGTGCCAGAAGATGAGCTCCCTAGGTTGCTCCCTAGGCTGCAATAGCTGCAACAATAGATTCAAACACACCAACAATCATGAAGATGTCACAAGACCGGGCAACATTCTGTTCTGTTATACATAAGGTCACCGTGGGTCAGAGCTGACTCAACGGCAGCTAACAGTAACAACAAATGTCTATTGAATGCTGTGGAATAGTGTATTAGTTTCCTGTTGCTGCTGTAACAAATCACCACAAACCTTTAATGGCTTAAAATGACATAATTTTATTATCTTAACACTTCTGGAAGTCAGAAACCATCGGCAGGACTGTGTTCCTTCTGGAGACCCTAGGGAAGAATCTGCTCCTTGCCTTTCCCAGCTTTCAGAGCTTCCTGTATTCTTTGGCTCATGGCTCTCTGCCATCTTCAAAGCCAGCAATGGCATCACTCCAACCTCTGCTTCCTTTGTCACATCTCCTTCTCTGACTCATCTGCACTTGCACCCCTCTTTCACTTATAAGATACTTGTGATGACCCTGGATAATCCAGAATAATCCTCTCATTTCAAGATCCTTATTTTAATCATGCCTCCTACATTCATTTTGCTATGCAAGGTAACATATTCACAGGTCCTGGGGATTAAGATGTGGACCCCTTTGGGGCCTTTACTTGCCCACGGCAAATGGAAATTGATCTGCTGCCTCCTTACTGTGCCATGTGTCCAGAACTCTCACTGCGTAGACACACCCTGGGGCACTCTCTCTTGAGACCATCCTGCTTTCCTGGTAGATTCTCCCTGTAGCACTGGGAACAGGTATCTGCTATCCTTTGCTCTGACGCAGAGCCACCTTTTCAAGGACCCACTAGCATCTGTGCTTTCACTGGCTTCCCTCTGATGTGCTCCTCCCCTAAGCCAGAATGTACCATTCCCAATGTTTTGTATGAGCTAGAAGTCACAAACCTGGAACTGCAGGCCAAACACACTCTGGAGATAGGTTTTGTTTAGCTGGCACAGTGTGTAATATATGTTTGATTAATTGCCAACATTTAAAAACTGGGAGACTTCACATTTTTAAAAATCCTGATTTTTATAGTTTTTCTGGAAAAGTAGGAAGATCTGGTGGACATCATAAGGCCCCAGAGAGGCAGTGGTCCTACATGGTAGCAATTGGCAGAAGTTGCCTGTAGCCCAGAGCTACCACAATCTATCACCGCCCTTCCTCTATTACACCTACCTGGACCTGAAAGGATCTGAGTTTGCAGCCCAGGTCAAATCTATGATTTCTTTCTGATCCCCTAAGGGGCTATATTTTTGAAACAAAACACCCAGGGACAGTCTCTGGATTTCTCTGTCTTCTACTGTCCAACCCCTTCCTTGAGAAGTTAGTGCAAAGATTTTGGTGGTTTGAACACACAGCTGGATAATTAGGGAAAGGAAATTCCAGCGGGGGAAATGGTTACCATCTTGAAATACTATCCTGTGAAATACACACTTACATATAAAGTGTGTGGTAACCAGATGAGAAAGTAACCAATGTCATTGGGGAAGAGGGTTTTCCAACTACTGATCCTTCTTTGTTTCCAACTTTCCCATTCCAATCACCAGTAATTATCAATATATCCTGATTGCACATTTGATCAGTTTCAAACTGCAGAAGTTGGTAAAAATCTTCAATTTCTTCATCTTTGGCCTTTAGTGGTTGGTGCGTAATTTTGAATAATATTCATATACCTACAAGGTATTCCTTGTAGGTGTATGGATATTTTCCTATCACTGACAGTGTTGTACCTCAGGATAGATCTTGAAATGTTCTTTTTGATGATGAATGCAATGCCATTCCTTTTCAAGTCATCATTCCAGGCATAGTAGGCCGTATGATTGATTCATGATACAACTAGAGAAGACCAAAAATGATGTTGGGGAAAGAATAAGGGGTTTTCAGTATGAAATGGTAAGTTCAAGTTAAAGCTGAACAAAATTAGAACAAATCCATAAGAGCCAAGGTGCAATCTTGAGTATATCCCACCTGAATTTAGAGACCATCTCGAGGATAGACTTGGTGCATTAAACGCTAATGATTGAAGACCAGATGGGTCGTGGAATGACATCTAGGACATCATACATGAAGAAAGCAAGTGGTTGTTAAAAAGACAGGAAAGAAAGAAAAGACCAAAATGGATGTCAGATGAGACTCACTCTGAAACTTGCTCTTGAATGTGGAATAGCTGAAGCAAATGGAAGAAATGATGAAGTAAAAGAGCTGAACAGAAGATTTCAAAGGGCAGCTGAAGAAGACAAAATAAAGTATGATAATGACATGCGCAAAGGCCTGGATTTAGAAGACCAAAAGGCAAGAACACGCTGTGCGTTTCACAAGCTGAAAGGACTGAAGAAAAAATTCAAGTCTCAAGTTGCGTGGAAGTGAATGACGTAGGAAGCATCAAAAGAAGATGGAAGGAATATACAGAGTCATTGTACCAAAAAGAATTGGTTGATGTTCAATCATTTCAAGAGGTAGTATATGACCAAGAATCAGTGATACTGAAGGAAGAAGTCCAAGGTACCCTGAAAAAAAAAAAAAAAGACTAGCAAAAAACAAGTCTCCAGGAATTGACAGAATACCAGTTGAGATGTTTCAACAAACAGATGCAGTGCTGAAAATGCTCACTTGTCTATGCCAAGAAATTTGGAAGACAGCTACCTGGCCAACCGACTGGAAGAGATCCATATTTATGCCTATTCCAAAGAAAGATGATCCAACTGGATGTGGAAATTATCAAACAATATCATTAATATCACACACAAGTAAAATTTTGCTAAAGATTATTCAAAAGCAGCTGCAGCGCTACATTGACAGGGAACTGCTGAAAATTCAAGCTGAATTCAAAAGAGGATGTGGAACCAAAGATATCATTGCTGATGTCAGATGGATCCTGGCTGAAAGCAGAGAATACCAGAAAGATATTTACCTGTGTTTTATTGACTATGCAAAGGCATTCGATTGTGTGGATCATAACAAATTGGGGGTAACATTGCAAAGAATTGGAATTCCAGAACACTTAATTGTACTCATGAGGAACCTGTACATAGATCAACAGGCAGTTGTTTGACCAGAACTAGGGGTACTGCATGGTTTAAAGTCAGGAATGTGTGTGTCAGGGTTGTATCATTTCATCATACCTCTTCAATCTGTATGCTGAGCAAATAATCTGAGAAGCTGGGTTATATGAAGAACAAGGCCTCAGAACCAGAGGAAGACCCATTAAAAACCTGTGATATGCAGATGACACAACCTTGCTTGCTGTAAGTGAAGAGGACTTGAAGAACTTACCGATGAAGATCAAAAGATCACAGCCTTCAGTATGGGTTACGCCTCAACATAAAACAAAAATCCTCACAACTGGACTAATAAGCAACATCATGATAGTGGGAGAAAAGATTGAAGTTGTCAAGGATTTTCATTTTACTTGAACACACAATCAACAGCAATGGAAGCAGCAGTCAAGAAATCAAAGGATGCATTGCACTGGGCAAATCTGCTGCAAAAGCCCTTTTTAATGTGCTAAAAAGCAAAGATGTCACTTTAAGGTCCAAGGTGTATCTGACCCAAGCCATGGGTTTTCAGTCACCTCAGATGCATGTGAAAGCTGGACAATGAACAAGGAAGACCAATGAAGAATTGCTGCCTCTGAGTTACGGCATTGGTGAAGAATGTTGAATATACAATGGGCTGCCAAAATAATGAACAAATCTGTCTTGGAAGAAGTACATCCAAAATGCTCCTTAGAAGCAAGGATGGTGAGATGCCGTCTCACATATTTTGGACATGTTATCAGGAGGAACCAGTCCCTGGAGAAGGACATTATGCTTGGTAAAGTAGAGGGTCAGCAAAAAAGAGGAAGAACCTCAAAGAGATGGATCAATATGGTGGCTGCAACAATGGGCTCAAGCTTAACAATGATCATGAGGATGGTGTAGGACTGGGCAGTGTTTCATTCTGTCGCTATGAGTGGGGATGCACTCAACAGCACCTAAAAACAACATAACAACATTACTCTTTCCCCTACCTGTTCTCCGTACATGCTATTTGGCACATAGACATGGCTGTCCTGTTAGTATTTAATTCCTGGAGAGAGACACTTAGGCATTCTCTTTCCAAGATGTGAACTGGGGCATGCTTGGATGTGATCTAACCCAGTAGATGGGAGCCTAACTTTGGAAGAAACTAGGCTGCTGCTGATGTATCCTGTTCTACTTATCCCTGTCCCATGTATTCTGTAATAAACGCCTGTTGATCACGCCATTAGAAGTGTTTGGTCTGTGCTCTGTTCCAAATGGTTTTTCACTAAGAACTTGTGAATACAGTGACATTGCAGTGGATAGGGCCAGACACCTGCCAAAGACAATCATATAGGCTGGATATGAGGGACTGAGATACCCAGACTATCAGGGAGAGTGGGGAAAGAGGGTGTCCATAGTGGCCAGTGGCAAACAGGCCCATCCAAATTCTCTCTTGGGAAGTTTTCGACTGAGACATATGAAAAGGGATGGCAGCCACAGAAAGCAGAAGACCAAGTCACAGTTTGGCAGCATCAGGAGAGTAAGGAGCAATACTTTTGATCAAATAACCTAAGAAATCCAATATAGTAAGCAGTTGAAAGCACAGGTTCCAGAGTTAGACTCCTTGGGTTCAAATCCACTTACCCGCTCAATGACCTTGGGCAAACTCCTTAGCCTATTTGAGTCTCATATTGCACATATGGAAATAATAATAGAGCCTGGATGGCAGGGCATTGTGCAGTTAAATGAGACCATTTACATAAGGTGCTTAGGGCAGTCCCTGCCATGTGGGAAGTGCTCAGTGGTTACTATTATTATTATATTCTGAAAGACAAAAAAAGATACTTGGATACTCCACTAAGCCTGCAAGTGCAGCTGCTGGGACAGATTCTTGGGTTTCTTTTCTTCTCCATAAAGCCTTATAGTAAATCCCTGTATCCCTTTGCCTTGAAATCTGAAAGAGGCTAAAAATGAAAAGCTTTGACGTGAAAAGGTAAAACTTCACACAGAAAATAGAGAATAAAAAAAAAAAATAAGGAAGTACAAATTGATAATGCAAATACATTGTTAAAAATTTAGATGAAATTATGGAGGATAAAGTCATAATCGATTACTAAATGAAATTAGAACATGTTGGGTTTTGCCATTCTCTTTGAAGTTGACATCAAGGATGATATCCGTGGTCTTCTACATATCCTTGAGTCTTTCTGTCAAAGACGATATTGGGCTTAATGATCCGTGGCTCTGATGAGATATGGCAATTTTTGTTCTTATGTGCTTAGGTACTTGATGATCACATCTCACAATACTAAAACCCCTTGAAGCTTGAAAGAGATTTAGGACTAATAAATCACTGTTATTGTAATGTATTCCAGCTATGTTTTGCTTTAAAGTCTGCAGGCAATTCAAGTATATTGTCTCATTTGATTCCTGTAATGTATGTGCAAGGGAAGTAGGTAGTGAAAAAAAAAAAAAGGGTAGATATATAAACCCCATTTCACAGGTCGTGAAACTGAGGTTCAGGAAGACTAAAAGATTGGTTTGAGTACATGTAGCTCTTAAGTCTGTCTTAGTCTGGAAGCTCAGCTGAAACCTGTCCTCCATGGGTGACCCTGCTGATATCTGAATACTGATGGCATAGCTTCCATCATCACAGCAACACGCAAGCCCCCACGGTAGGACAAACTGACAGACACGTGGGAAGAAGGACCCAGCAGTCTACTTCTGAAAAGCACTAGCAGTGAAAACCTTATGAATAGCAGTGGAATATTGTCTGATATACTGCTGGAAGGTGAGCCCCCCAGGTTGGAAGGCACTCAAAAGATGACTGGGGAAGAGCTGCCTCCTCAAAGTAGAGTTGACCTTAATGATGTGGTTGGAATAAAGCTTTTGGGACCTTCATTTGCTGATGTGGCACGACTCAAAATGAGAAGAAACAGCTGTAAACATCCATTAATAATCGGAACCTGGAATGTACAAAGTATGAATCTAGGAAAATTGGAAATCATCAAAAATGAAATGGAATGCATAAGCATAGATATCCTAGGCATTAGTGAGCTGAAATGGACTAGAATTGGCCATTTTGAATTGGACAGTCATACAGTCTGCTATGCTGCTGGGAATGTCAACTCGAAGATGAATGGTTTTGCATTCATCATCAAAAAGAACGTTTCAAAATGTATCCTGAAGTACAACGCTGTCAGTGATAGGATAATATCCATATGCCTACAAGGAAGACCAGTTAATACGACTATTATTCAAATTTACGCACCAACCACTAGGGCCAAAGATGAAGAAATAGAAGATTTTTATTAGCTGCTGCAGTCTGAAATTGATTGAACATGTAATTAAGATACATTGATAATTACTGGCTATTGGAATGCGAAAGTTGGAAACAAAGAAGAAGAATCAGTAGTTGGAAAATATGGCCTTGGTTATAGAAACAATGCCGGAGATCGAATGATAGAATTTTGCAAGACCAACGACTTCTTCCTTCCAAATACCTTCTTTCACCAACATAAACGGCGACTATACACATGGACCTCGCCAAATGGAACACACAGAAATCAAATTCACCACATCTGTTGAAAGAGATGACGGAAAAGCTCGATATCATCAGTCAGGACAAGGCCAGGGGCCGACTGTGGAACAGAACATCAATTGCTCCTATGCAAGTTCAAGCTGAAACTGAAGAAAATCAGAGCAAGTCCACGAGAATCAAAATATGACCTTGAGTACACCCCACCTGAATTTAGAGACCATCTGAAGAAGAGATTTGACACATTGAACACTAGTGACCAAAGACCAAAGAGTTGTGGAATGACATCAAGGACATCATACATGAAGAAAGCAAGAGGTCACTGAAAAGACAGGAAAGAAAGAAAAGACCAAGATGGATGTCAGAGGACACTCTGAAACTTGTTCTCGAACGTCAAGCAGCTAAAGCAAAAGGAAGAATTGATGAAGTAAAAGAACTGAAGATTTCAAAGGGTGTCTCGAGAAGACAAAGTAAAGTATTATAGTGACATGTAAAAAGACCTGGAGATGGAAAACCAAAAGGGAAGAACATGCTCAGTGTTTCTCAAGCTGAAAGAACTGAAAAAAAATTCAAGCCTCGAGTTGCAACAGTGAAGGATTCCATGGGGAAAATTTTAAACAACGCAGGAAGCATCAAAAGAAGATGGAAGGAATACACAGAGTCATTATACCAAAAAGAATTATTTGATATTCAACTATTTCAAGAGGTGGCATATGATCAGAAACTGATGGTACTGAAGGAAGAAGTCCAAGCTGCTCTGAAGGCATGGGCGAAAAACAAGGCTCCAGGAATTGATGGAATATCAATTGAGATGTTTCCACAAACAGATGCAGTGCTGGAGGTGCTCACTCGTCTATGCCAAGAAATATGGAAGACAGCTTCCTGGCCAACTGACTGGAAAAGATCCGTATTTATGCTTATTCCCAAGAAAGGTGATCCAACTGAATGTGGAAATTATAGAACAATATAATATCACACACAAGCAAAATTCTGCTGAAGATGATTCAAAAATGGCTGCAGCAGTATATTGACAGGGAACTGCCAGAAATTCAGGCTGGTTTCAGAAGAGGACATGGAACCAGGGATATCATTGCTGATGTCAGGTGGATCCTGACTGAAAGCAGAGAATACCAGAAGGATGTTTACCTGTGTTTCATTGACTATGCAAAGGCATTCGACTGTGTGGATCATAACAAATTATGGATAATGTTGCGAAGAATTGGAATTCCAGAACACTTAATTGTGCTCATGAGGAACCTTTACATAGATCAAGAGGCAGTTGTTCGGACAGAACAAGGGAATACTGATTGGTTTAAAGTTAGGAAAGGTGTGCGTCAGGGTTGTATTCTTTCACCATACCTATTCAGTCTGTATGCTGAGCAAATAATACGAGAAGCTGGACTATATGAAGAAGAACGGGGCATCAGGATTGGAGGAAGACTCATTAACAACCTGCATTATGCATATGACACAACCTTGCTTGCTGAAAGTGAAGGGGACTTGAAGCACTTACTAACGAAGATCAAAGACCACAGCCTTCAGTATGGATTGCACCTCAACGTAAAGAAAACAAAAATCCTCACAACTGGACCAATGAGCAACATCATGATGGACAGAGAAAAGATTGAAGTTGTCAAGGATTTCATTTTACTTGGGTGCACAATCAACAGCCATGGAAGCAGCAGTCAAGAAATCAAAAGACGCATTGCATTGGGCAAATCTGCTGCAAAAGACCTCTTCAACGTGTTGAAGAGCAAAGATGTCACCTTGAAGACTAAGGTGCACCTGACCCAAGCCATGGTATTTGCAATCGTATCATATGCATGTGAAAGCTGGACAACGAGTAAGGAAGAAGGAAGAAGAAGTGACGCCTTTGAATTGTGGTGTTGGCGAAGAATATCGAAGATACCATGGACTGCCAAAAGAATGAACAAATTTGTCTTAGAAGAAGTACAGCCAGAATGCTCCTTAGAGGCAAGGATGGCGAGACTGTGTCTTACATACTTTGGACATGTTGTCAGGAGGGATCAGTCCCTGGAGAAGGACATCATGCTTGGCAGAGTACAGGGTCAGCGGAAAAGAGGAAGACCCTCAACGAGGTGGATTGACACAGTGGCTGCAACAGTGAGCTCAAGCATAACAACGATTGTGAGGATGGCTCAGGACGGGGCAGTGTTTCATTCTGTTCTGCCTACGGTCGCTCTGAGTCGGAACTGACTCGATGGCACCTAAAGACAACAACAACAACAACAGCTCTTAAGTAGTAAAGTGAATTCTAACTCAGGTCTTGTGACTCTCAATCCCATGTACCTTTCACTGAACAATGAGTGGAAAATTTTGGAATTTAATACCCCCGGAGAGAGAACAGGCTGATCTTTAGATTTAAGAAAGGAACAAGTTAGAAATTACAAATACGTTGCACAAAAGGGTGGCACGCCTGCCCATGGCAGAGTTTGCCAATCAACCACAGAACATTTCATTGCTTAACATGGATCTGCATCAACATTCTTCTCAATTCAGTGTTCTGGGGAGCTGCTACCAAAAGATCAGAGTAGACCCCTCATTTTAAACCCATTTCCAAGAAGAGAAGTTTCTCCAGGGCTTATTCCAGGAAGCTGGAGGGAGCTGAAGTGGTTCTTGTTTTTAGGTGCTGTTGAGTCGGTTCTCATAGTGACCTCACGTACAACAGAATGAAATACTGCCAGGTCCTGCACCATCCTCACAATCGTTGCTATGTTTCAGCCCATTGTTGCAGCCACTGTGTTAATCCATTGGGTTGGGTGTCTTCCTCTTTTTTGCTGACCCTCTGCTTTACCAAGCACAGGTCCTTCTCCAGGGACTGGCTCCTCCTGATAACATGTCCAAAGTACTTGAGATGAAGTCTCACCGTCCTTGCTTCTAAGGAGTATTTTGGCTTTTCTTCTCCTAAGAGCTGATATAGAGACTGCTAATGCTTACCAATATTCAGGTCAACTTTTTCCAGAACACATAACTAGGCTACATTTCCTGCCTTCCCTTGCAGTTAGTTGAGGTCACACGACTGAGCTCTCGCCAATGGAACATGAGTAGAAGTGGGTAGTCCTTCCTCTCTTTTATATCTGCTAACTGGAGAAAACTCTGAAGATCTAGTGGAAGGCAGAATCCCAAGACAGACGGAGCTTGGGCTTTTGAATGGCTGAATGAAATAGGGCCCCCACACCACATCCATCCCCTGCTTTTGACTATGATTTGAGAAATAAGCTTATACTGAGGCCTCTGAGGTTTAGGAGCTGTTTGTTCAGCAGTTCACCTGCACATCCCAATAAAGGTTGACTTTACGTGACTCTGCCTTTCCTTAAATCATCATTTTTTGGTGATTCTCAGAGCCAATACTGGATTGGGTAATCTCACACATTTCTCACACTCAAATTTTAAAGATAAAATGAATGTACAGTATAGTGGATTTTTTTTTTCTTTCTTTTTCCTTTCTGTTCCCCATCATGCCTCCCTATTGGGGAGAAATCCCCAATTGGATGACCTTGGTGGGACCACAGGAGTGTAAGGGACAGCTACTCCTTCATTCCATCCCCTGTAAATTAGTGCCTGGGCACTTGATCTAGACTCTCCCAAATGAATGTTGATATCTGGGACTTTAAGCCTTAAGTAAATGAGGTAAAGAAGCAAAGACAGCTGAGGAATCAATCTCTGAAACCCCAACACCGAATTCAGTTCACCTTGGTTGCTCCTACCCTTTTCCAAGCCTGGTTCCATAGATTAAGTAGGTTCTGGAGGTACTTAACACCCAACCAAGAAATTCCTTTTCTGCTTAAACTAGCCAGAGCCGGTTTCTATTGCCTGTACCATGTGTTCATGTATGTATGTATACATGTTCCATCACTAACAGCAAATGTTCGTTGCCAAGGCAATTTTTGCAAAATATCAATTTGTGATCTTCTCCTGTTTCAAAAGATTCAATCCTTCTTTATTCCTTTCAGGACAGAAATCCAAATTTTAACATGGTGTCCAAAAACGATGTTTACTTTTCTTATTTTACCTCTCACATTTTCACTCTTGTACCTTATGTTGTACTTTCTTTTCTTGGCTTCTTGGCAAGTTCCCACGTATCCTTCATGTTACAGCTCAAGGATTATCTTCTCCATGAAATACAGTTTGAAGATTTTTCCTCTAGCCCTGTGTATACTTGTATGATAAAACTTGATTGCACTTGTTCGCAAGTTTTTCCTTCTTACCAGATTATGAGCTTCTTGAGGACAGTGGTTGTCTAATTACCTATATATCACAACACCTAGGGTACTTCTTGGCACACGATAGATGATCAATAGGTGTTCATTGACTGGATAAATGACCGTAATGTATGAATGATGAGTGAATGATGTCTGTAAAGCTCTTTATGGTCAGCAGAAGAATCTCTCAGAAGATTCTGAGGCGTCTCAGGGTGGATTTCAACCACCAACCTTTCCATAGTAGCCAAACGCTTAATTATTTATGCCACCCAGGGACTCAGAAGAATCATTCCAGAGCAACTACGATAAAGACTGTGCATTCTTCCAGCCCTGAGCTACCCAAAGGTGGTTCAGAAAACAGAGACACTGGTTACCTTTAAATAATCTTTAATGTTTAAAAATTTAACTAGTGCACACAAAACATGTTTTACCAGTAGAAGAATGAAAATGTATATGTGGAGTTTAACAAAATTTACATTACAAAACAAGACCATGTTAAGAAAAGCTCAAAAGTAGAATATTTAAGTAAAAACCAAATAAACAACATGCCAAGGGATATGATTTAAAAAATTTAATAAATGTAGTTGCCTAAATCCGGACTTGAGACATTGAGATTTATTTTGCCACTTAAAAAAAGCAGAATGCCCTTCATCTTAAATGCGTTTTTAAAAATGTTTGCACGTTGTTTTCCTGCTAGCAACTGCAGTATAATCAAGTATATAAAAGAATACCAGGTGGAGTCCAATCGAATAGTAAAAAGGTGTTACCACCTGGTCTTCCTGTTAAGTATACAGTCCACTTCAAGAAGCAACAAAAACATCACATCACATGTTACCTTTCTACTGTCAGACTCTCTACACCACCCATGCCCCAAAGTGAGTGCAGCTGAAAACTACTTCAGCTTAAGAGAAAACGAAAAGATAAGTCTTCAGCACCTTTTGGTTTCTAAGCATAGAAAAATATGGGCAGAACAGAATAGAGGAAGAGAAAAAAATGGATAAGACCAATGATGGGCTCTTCAGTAAAATTCCACTTACACACAATCGCTCAACTGGATAGATGTATCTACTGGGTGTTGTAAGAAAAAATAATTGACATTCAGAATTTTCTCAAATTTTGGCAGAGCCTTCCAAAGTATAAAGATTGGAGATTTATTCACACAATCATTTCCTAGAACTTTATAACTGAGCAACACCATGATGGTGGAGGCTGTGGTGAGAAAAAGGGGGTTAAGAAGAAAAAGGAGCTCTCTTTTTCACTTCCTCCCTAGCCATACCCAAATTATTAAGGTTCAATGAGTCTTTGGAAAACAAAACGATCAAAAACGTATTTTATGCAAAGAAAGCATTTTCCAGATGGGTACTCCCAAACTGTAGTGCTTCCCTTAACACTTCAAAACACGTACTTAATTCCAGGACAAGGAGGTTTCCCTGAAATCCCCTGCGCAACTGGTGCCCAGCTTTGCAAAGTTCAATTTGAGGCTCAAGAATGGCGAATGACAATGGCGCTAAGAAGAGGATCTTGGTCATAACAAGGCAAGGACTTAGTCAACCCAACCAGTAACACGGAAGGCATTTATCTGCCAGTTCGGCTAGACGGTGAAGAAATTCAAGGTTCAACTGTTTCTTTTTCAGATGTGAACGTCACTGAGAAGAGGGTCTCCTCGTGGCATCTCGTTTTATTAACTTTCCTGCTTCTTACAACTCCAGCCAGACCTGCCTTACAGGAAAATAGTAAAATCTTATATAAACCTTAGCAATGGCCTGAGAAGTGCAAAGACGTTCACCAAAATATTTGTGCAAAAAATTGTTTCTCTCAGAGAGCAGGTTAAATTGCAAGAAGAAACAAACCTCTAGGAAAAAAAAATTTAGGAGTTTGTTTCCATTTTCACTAAACAAACAAGGGAGGTCTTACCTGAAATTTGCATATAGCTTTCAAATGTATTTTATATATTTAAATTCTAAAGAAATACTGAGAGTTGGCATTATAAAATGTGATTTGGTACGTTTGTGGGCTCTGAGGACTTACTATGTAAGTTTCTATTACATATTAATAAAATATTATTGTACACTTTCAAATACAATTATGCCAACTTCACATCATTTACCCAGAACGTCAATATGCGTGGTTATTCTCCCAACCTTCGACCCCTTAAGAAGCACCAAAATTAAAAATCATTAGATTTGGTAGTGCCAAGTCAGGGAATACTACTTCTTAAGGGTTGACGGAATAAGCCAAATATAAGTGCTTAAGAAAACATTTTACAAATATTATATAAGTAATATAATTAATAACAAATTGCTTCCTGTTCATTAAAAATGTCTCTTTTGAACTTGAAAATGACACACAAATAGTTTCTATCTAATGTGCACACTGCTGTGATGCCCCCCTTGCGGCACCACACAGATTCAGGCTAACACTGCGCCACGGACAGTACTGAGAACGTGCCACATCTGTAATGCCCTCGATGGGAAGGGACCGGGTCCCCAAGTGCCA
This sequence comes from Elephas maximus indicus, assembly GCF_024166365.1. Classification (NCBI taxonomy): domain Eukaryota; kingdom Metazoa; phylum Chordata; class Mammalia; order Proboscidea; family Elephantidae; genus Elephas; species Elephas maximus. The sequence goes on along the minus strand of NC_064822.1, from coordinate 173,455,650 downwards.
GGGTGCCAGTCTCTTAGCCAATGTCAGTTTCTCTTTAGTTAGTAGAAGAGGCTTCTGCCTTGCCCACGGCTTCCTCACTGAAGAGCAGCTTTCGAAGTATATTTGCATAGAATGGTCCATACACTTGTTTGTTGAGATTCACAATGTTTGCATACTGAGAGCCCAGCACTTCCAGCTCCTGCTGAATGACAGCAAGGCCTCCGGGAATGGGAGGCATGCATTTTGGAGAGCTTGGGAGACAAAGTAGGCTTTTCATGTACAGCTGGATTCGTTTATCTGAAGGAGAAAAAAAAAAAAAAAACTTTATTTGGTCCCTTTATTAAGTGCATACTTATTAAAAATGAGAATAAGTAATTGTGGTAGGTCGATTGCAATAAAGTTCCCAATTCTTCACTCCTCCCTGTATTCATGCCCTTTACAAGGTGGCTTTGCCACTCCTTCCATCAAGAGATGGAGCCTGTTTCCCTGGTCTTTTATGATTTGCTTTGGCCAATAGAGAAAGCGAGGGAAGTGCTGGTGTGCCAGTTCCACGTCTGGCCTCAAGAGGCACTGTTTCATCTGCTCTCCCCACCTGCCACCATCACATGGACAAGCGTGGGCCTGCTAGAGGATGAGCCACCTTGAGGAGGGGAGCCCAGCTGTTCCATGCAAAGGCCATCCTAGACCATCTTACAGCCAACCAACTCCCGCACATGAGAGGCCCCAGCTAAGATCAGCAGAGCTGCTTACCTAAGCTGACCACAAATGCCTGAGTGAGTCCAAACCAAAAAACCAAACCCACTGTTGTTGAGTCGATTCCGACTCACAGCGACCCTAGAGGACAGAGTAGAACTGCCCATAGAGTTTCCAAGGAACGCCTGGTGGATTCGAACCTCTGATCTTTTTGGTCAGCAGCCATAGCACTTAACCACTACGCCACCAGGGTTTCCTGAGTGAGTCCAGAGAGACCAAAAGAACCATCCACTTAATCCCACAGACTTGTGAGCAATAATGGCTCTTTATTTCTTAAGCTATCCCTTTATTGTGGCGAAAATATACACGCCAAAACAATCACCAGGACAACTTCCACATTTATAATTTAATGACACTGATTATATTTTTCATGTTGTGCCACCATTACCGCTATCCTTTTCCAAAACATTCCACCACCATTAACATAAACTCAGCACCTCCCCGAACAAAAACTGCCTCTCCACTTTCTTCCCTTCCCTGGTAACCATTAATAATCTCTGGTTTCTATGTATTTGCTGGGTTCCTGGTGGTGTAGCGGTTAAGAGCCTGGCTGCTAACCAAAAGGCTGGCAGTTTGAATCCACCAGCCACTCCTTGGAAACCCTACGGGGCAGTTCTACTCTGCCCTATAGGGTCGCTAGGAGTTAGAATTGACTCTATGGCAATAGGTTTTTTTTTTTTTTTTAATATATTTGCTTATTTCATATAAATGAGATCATACAGTTTTTATCCTTTTTTGACTGACTTATTTTGCCCAGCACAATGTTTTCAAGGTTCATCCATGCTGTGGCACGCACCAAAACATGATTTCTCTACAGCTGCATAATATTCTATTGCATGTATATACCACACTTTGTTTATGCATTCATCTGTTGTTGGACATTTCACTGTTTCTGCCTTTTGGCCACTGTGAAAAGTGCTGCAATGAACATACAGGCTTCTGTTTGTGTTCCTGCCCTCATTTCTTCTGGGTATATGCCTAGGATTGGGATTGTCGGGTCAGATGGTAGTTCTATGTTCAACTTTTTGAGGACCCGCCAAACTTTTTCCCCAGTGGCTACACCGTTTTAAGCAATTTTTAAAAAGTTATCAGTAATAGATAACTGATAAGGAAATGTACAGCACTTTGGGGGTGGGGTGGAGTCATTTACAAAAAGTCAATATGTAATGTTCACAACTATAGTTACGCACAATAAAGCTGAGTTTTCAAGAGACACTGGCAGTTTGGCCCACACAGTGCTTTTAAAAAAGAGAAGCCATCTAAAATCAGAGGATTTCAAATAAAAATCCAAATTTCCGGTTCCTCTTGAAAAATCTAAAGATCTGGCAATCTTAGGGGCCCAAATTACCACATGGCAAGGGTGACCACATGCCAAGCTTCCCCAGGACAGCCCTGGTTTATGCCTGTTGTCCTGGCATAATTCAAGAGACCACTCTCAAAATTGCTCTGGTTTGGACACTAAATTTATTTCATTGGTCACCCCACACACTGCCAACAATTAGGAGGAGGCACTGAGCAAGGGCCGCCCCAACCAGCACTCCCATTTGCCACTTCCCTCACCCTGTTGTTGCACTGCTTTGAAGGCTCTGACTTCTAGATTGCTGCACAAAAGCATGTACGTGCGTAAGTAATGAGGCTGCCAGAGTACTGGACAAACTATACTGGACAAACCAGACCTACGGGCCTAAAAACCCTGGCTGGCTTTGGAAATAGAAACCTCACAAATAAGAAAACTTACTAAGGAGACATGTTCCATCTGAATACAGACAACTATGACATTAATGAAACTCTTATCTCAAATCACTTCTCCCCCAAATCACATGTTTTAACCAGACCTGCCCCGGAACTCAAAGTTACCAGAGACATTTGTCCCATGCCCATGGCTTAGACAGACCTGTTTCTTCCTACTAGAATGCCCTTCCATCTCACCTCATATTTGCCCAAAGTCCAGAGATTATAGATGAATTACCTAGAGCTCTTCACTGATGACAGCCAAAGTAACTTCAACGCCAGGCCTAAAGTTACCTCCTCTTTGGCTTTCTGTAACATCTGTGTCATATTATCACACCATACTATTGTTACTTGAAAATGTGTCTGTCTCCCTTCCTAGACAGAAGACTCTCTGAAGGTGAGGGCTAGTCCTTGTTTTTATTCCTGGTCTGGCATGTAGTAGGCATGTCATATATGATTACTGAATTTTAAAGAAAAAAAATCCAAGATAGAAACCAAACTAAAAACAATGGGAGGCAGGGAGGAAATGGGGATTGGAGAAGACCGTTGAAGACAACCTGAGCCTTATCTGTTATATTTCAACAAGGAGAAATGATTCAGGTATTACTTGGACAACTGAAAATTAATTTTTAAAAAAGTAGCTATAGGCATGCAACTAACTACACTATAGGTAATCTAGAACTAATTTTTACCTCCTTTTGGTATACATTTGAAAAAACTGGTTTGAAAGAAAATTCCCTTTCTAATCATCTTTTTAAAAGGCTAAAAATGAAATGGAATTATAATGCCTTTGGAAACCCTGGTGGCGTAGTGGTTACGAGCTACGGCTGCTAACCAAAGGTTGGCAGTTCGAATCCACCAGGTACTGCTTGGAAACCCTGAGGCAGTTCTACTCTGTCCTATAGGGTCACCATGAGTCAGAATTGACTCGATGGCAATGGGTTGTGGTAAATTAATAGCACATCATCTAAGAACAAAAGAAGGCAGATTATGGGCACCCTGAACAGAGGAGGGAAGCCACAGCTAACTCTTCTTATGTCTTTACAGCTCATGGCCCAGGATCTCGAAGTGTTTAACGTATTCTAATGCCCTGCAGGCAGACGCTTGAGTTAACTGTGTACTTGTCTCTGAATTGTACAATTATTATTTTAGGTTACATATATTTTAACCACAATAAAATTTTTTAAAAAATAGTAATAAAGAGTTAACTGTGTACTAAAGTTCCCTTTAGACTGGTTGCCCAACTCTCATGGACCCAGGACTATGTTCATCACAGATATGGTTCAAACCCTTTCCTGCAAGATTTTTTGAAGAATGAAACCCTTTCATATGTGTTATGATGCTAAAAGGGGTTCTGTCTCCTCTGTGGACGAGTCAGCTTTCAGGCCACGACTAAAGTGACAGAAGCACTTGTCCAGTTAGGAACAGCCAGATGGAGTCCCTGCCAAAGGCATGTCTGGGCTTCCAGAGTCAAAGGAGAGACACTAAAGTGAGTCACTTGAGGTTGCTAAGGCAACAGTACTTGAATGAGGTTAAAAACCGCTTTCCATCTGCAAAGGACGGAAAAGTTGGGCTGGGGAGAGCTGGGTGCACAAAAGCTGCATTTTAAGAGGCCACCTTGGGGTGAGGTATCTCCTGGCCCCCAGCTTCCCTCTCCCTTCTGACATTGCAACTACTCCCCTTATCTAAAGCAAGGGCACAGAGTACATGCTGACGCTCTGGCTGCCCTGTCAACAAGCAGCAGGGCCCCAGCTCTGACTCCAGTGCCAAGCAGAGCAGTTAAGAATAAGAGCTCTGGAGTCAGACAGGCTAGGTAGGAATCCCAAGTCTGCTGCCAGCTAGCTATGTGATTTTGGGCAAGAGTTACTTAAACTTTCTAACTTTTAGATGCCTCTCCTGTAAAATGGGATTCATCTATAGCATAAATACTTATTCAAGGTCATCTCTGGGCCCAGCATGGTAGATGGATATAGCAGCGGACGCACATGCACCCATCCTCATGAAGCCTGCACACATGTGAGGACACAGCGGTATGTGGCAGAGACTACTAGAGAGTCTACCCCTCTTCCTCTTAGCAGCATGATCTCCCAGGTATTAACTGGGCATGTGGCTGTTCTGTTGGAGACTACCTGCTGTGAGGACAGGTGTGTGTCCACATATAAAGTTTATACAGGTAAGGGCTCCGTCACTGGTGGCTGTGGCTATGGTGTGTTTGTTACTGTCATCACCTGTCACCTCTCAGCAGCAGCCACTCCTGCAGCCCACAGTGCTGTAAGCTGGCACTGCTCTCTTCTGGGGGTGGGATTGAGGTCTTGAGCTACTCAAGTAGCCTGGGCAGCCTAGATCCCCCAGCGTTCCAAGTCCCCAGGGGTAAAGATGAGAGAAACCATTTGAGAGCCCCAAGTAAATTATAAAATAATAAAATGTACATATATATATATATTTTTGCATTTTCAGGGTAGTCAATGTTGTACTTCGAAAACTTGTAGATTAGTCTTGGGATATTAGTATACAGGCAGCCCCTGACTTACAATGTATTCAAGTTATGACGAATCACACTTATAACTTTTTTTTTTAATATCTTATCATAAGTAATCTGTATTCCATACAACATCGCAGCACGTAATTTGCTGATGTTATCATTCTCAGATGTAATGTTTCCAACCCCCACAGACAAATAAAGATTGATTTATAAAGATGCTGATAAGGCAATAATAATGAAAACTAAAAAAAAAAAAAAAAAAAAAATGAGGTATTCAACTTAACTTCAGAACCAACTTACGAAAGAGTCATTGGAAGACGGCCCTGTCATAAGTCGAGGACTACCTGCATTCTAATTCTACACTCTTCCTCTCTCTGGTCTATTCCTCACCCTCTGTAGTAGACACTTACTCTTTGCCACAAATTATCCTCTTCCCCTTCTTATGGTCTCAGTACCTGGATTTTGTTTGGGGAAAACCATCTCTTCTCTACTCTCAGACCAGGTGTTTACAGGTAAAGCTGACTCTGCCCTGGCTCAGGAATTAAACACATGTCTCAGGCTTAAGTTCCTTACCCACTGGCCACCTTGACTGATTCAAGAATGGAGCATATTCTAAAGCTAGACTCAGGGACCCACCCAACCCAAACCAAACCCACTGCTGTCAAGTCAATTCTGACTCATAGCGACCCCACAGGATTTCCGAGACTGTAAATCTCTAAGGAAGCAGACTGCCACGTCCTCCTCCCACAGAGTGGCCGGTGGTTTCAAACTGCCTGCCTTTCAGTTAGCAGTCTATTGCTTTAACCACTGCGCCACCAGCGGTCCTTAGACCCAGCGAGGTACATACAGGCTCCCTTGTGTTTGCTTATTAATCTTTAGTAAACAATTTCACATGGGAGGTGAAGCCCATGTGCAATTGCTCACTACAGATCAGTAAGTAAACACAAGCCCATGCATACTTTGCTGGTTAATCCACCGCTGGCTAGGCCAGTTGGAGCAAATGGGACTCAATTCTGGGGTGGTTGTTGGAGCTAACAGGGAAGCAGACTCCTTGTTTCTCGCTTGACTAAAGCGTGAGAGGATGCAAGCTGGAGCTGAAGCCATCTTAGTAGCATGGGGTAAGTCTTTCTTGAAGGAAGCCACCCCATAGGAAGGCTGTGCTGAAAGATGGAGGGGAGGAAACTCATGCTGGCAACACAGTCTGGTCTCAGATTAAGCTGCACCAGCCACCAGCCAGAACCACGGTCTCTTCAGTTATGTGAGGCAATACATTCTCTTTTTGCTTAAGGTAGTTTAGAAGTTTAGTTTCTTTGCAACAGAAAAAGTCCTGAAACATTCTCCATTTTCTCAACTCATCAACAAAATTTAACACTCACTTCCCTAGCAAATAGTAAAAATCAGCCCACCCAGTAGGTCTCCTGGTTCCACAGCCGTCTTATTCTTTGTCTCTTTAAGCATGACCAAGAAAGGGGCCTCAGCTCCTTTAGGCGTGTTCACAGCATAACAATATCTACTTTCTGTGAATATACTGGCAACTGGCTTGCACTGTTTCATTGATCTACTGTTGATCTAGGATTTTAACATTATTGGCAGCATTATGTGATCTTCTTCATAAAATCTGTTAGCTGGATACTAAGATAGAAAGCCCTGAAACATTCCTCGACTCTACCACAAATACACAAAGAAGCAGAGTCCCAGGCCTTTGAAATTTTTAATACTCTCTTCTAATTTTCAGTATTTATCCTCCAAAGGAAGCAGGTAATATGCTTAAGACTAAAATTAGACTGACATTTAACATCAGCCAAAACAAGCAAGTTAATGCAAATTGGAATTGAAGCAGAAACCAATAAAAACGTAAGGACTCACCAATCAAGGACCAGATAGGATTGGCTTCCTCTTCGATACTTGAAAATTGACCTACAAGATTAGCTTGAACCTCAGCATTTAAAGTGGATAAACCTCTCTCCTCCAGGGTCTTGTTAACCTCGACACAGGTCTGAACACCAATAGAATTCAGAACCTCCTTCAAGTTAAATGTTCTACAAACATAAAACAAAATCCAGTCAGGGACAGTTATTGTTCTTCAGGGTTTTGTTTGTTTGTATTAATATACCAACTTATGTCGAATGTCTACCAATTTTCTCTTATACAGACAATAATTATCTCTACTAGAATGAACTTAGAAAAATATAACTCCTCCCAAACACTGTCCCTCATATGTGGAAGATTTTTAAATGCTCAAATACTCAATTGTGTAAACCAAATTAAACCCATTGCCTTCGAGTTGATTCCGACTAATAGCGACACTATAGGGCAGAGTAGAACTGCTCCATAGAGTTTAAAAGGAGAGCCTGGTAGATTAGAACTGCTGACCTTTTGGTTAGCAGCCAAATTCTTGACCACCATGGCACCAGGGTTTCCTCAATTGTGTAAGTAGTGTTTAAATAGAAAAACACAGGCTTGAAAAATGAGTTTGCAACCCTAGTTATCTGTTTACTTTTTAAAATAAATCCCTTGGCCTGAGTGTATGTACACAGATTTTTTTTTTTTTTAATGTGCTTGAAAACTGAGGCAGAATCAATTCATTTCTTCATGCTTGAGCAGTAAATCTATAATACTAATCAAAAACAAGAAAGGAAGATGTTCAGGAGTCAGTAGCATCCAGACAAATTACTAGAGTTCTTCATTAATCACGATCAAAGACAAGAAGTCATTCCCATTATTACTTTCAAGTAACTGATGAATAATCTCAAATATTCAGAGTCCAGAAAATAGTAAAAAGCAATTAAAAAACCAAACACATTGCCATCAAGTTGATTCCGGCTCATAGCAATCCTGTAGGACAGAGTAGAGCTGCCCCACAGGGTTTCCAGGAGGCGCTGGTTGATTAAAACTGCCAACCTTTTAGTTAGCAGCCGAGCTCTTAACCACTGTACCATCAGAGCTCCAAAATGTAATTAGTGGTTGGTTATTTAATAAGTAGGAAAAAGGGGTAATTACAAAAGGTATTTGTTGGGTCCACACTATTGGGGAATGATTGAGTGAAAATTGTTATTTAGTATCCAGAAAGGGTCTTTAAGATAACTCTACATAAAATGGGAATTAAAGGATGAGAGGAGGGCTCAATGATAGGAGTCCGTGCAATGAAGTGAGTGGGAACTTGAGCTGTAGCATCACATCACACAGACCTGGGTTCAAATCCTGGCTCTACCACTTAGTATTAGTTATATGACTATATAAGCTCTTAGCAGGTTGTTAGGTGCTCAGAAAATCTTAAGGAGAAGAAAAGAGAAAAAAAACTTTATCACTATCATCATTAGCAGCAATAATAAAACCTTGGTGTTCTGCTTTCACTGGAATTTTTTATAAATCCACGCTGGACCTACAATCCAAGGGTATATTATTGGTGGCAAAATTTTTACCTCCTGACTTTTTATTCAGCACAGGTATCACCTTAGCTTGCCCCCGCTTTTAATTGCTGATTCGGGTGAAATACTGGGAAACCAATTTAGCAAAAACAAAAGCTTCACTGGATTTGTATAGCATCTCTGAAGGACAGAAATGTCACCACTTCTAAAGACTTCACGGTAGACAGGCTCTGTGAAGTCAGTGAAGAAAGCATTTCATTGCAGAAAAATGATGGAGTCGGAGCAATTTAATCTGGACAGCTTTCTTGGATAGGGCATTCTAAACACTGAGCTAGGCGGATTTTTTGGTTTAGTTTGGTTTGGTTTTGAAGCACTGTCAAAGGAGAGCCCTTGCTCACATCCATCGTAAGTGGAAATACTACACTCGCCCTGGCACTTGTCATGGAAAAGAACTCTCCCTTCCTACGAAAGGACATCTAAGCCTTCAGAGATATTAAAAGAAATTCTAGAAAAAGAAGGTATAAGATAAGCTAAAGTACAGTCCTGAATATCACACCCAGAAGTCCAGGGTTATTCACATTCTCTGCAACACACGCAGGGCCTTAACAAAAGGGGGAGCAGACACAACCATTTGGAACTCACTCTTTGTTCATGCCTTCAAGTAGAACAGCTGAAACCCTTTTCAATCTGTTCGCAAGCTCAGGTAGACCTTCTGTAATAGCACCCACCATGTTGTTGGTAATTAAGGACAAGCAGGCAATAATTTTCAGTTGATTCAGCTTTTCTGTCAGTTCCTGAAGACGTGCTCCATCTGTCATGAGTGTCTGGCATTTTATTTAAAATGTGAAATTAGAAAAGAAAGCTCAATACCATGAAAATGTAAGATAAAATGTTAAAGCCCAAACTCCCATTTTTATCTGATTTCAGTGAAGTCATTAAAACACATTCAACGCAGACAAACCTGCTGACTCCTGGTTAGAATTTAAGAACTAAAATATTGGAAAACTTGGAAGAAAAAAAAAATTACTTACCTCTGGTAATTCTTTTTTCTGGTAATTCCACTGTAACAGTTTCAAGTAGCTGTTATTTAGCACCAATGTGGGGCTCAGGCTTGGCTTGGAGCTACCTTCGGCCCCAGGAGTTAAAGTGGCTTCAGAAAGAGAAAGTAATTCTTCATTTACAGATTCTTTTATCCACTCCGTAGTTTGATCAAGAGCACCTGAAAGGGAAAAGTCCACGTATTTGTCCTGACCGATCCTTACGTTTGTTCACTCTACATGACAGATGCTATGGTAGGTGCTGGGCAGACATGAACTAAAAGACACAGCCATGCCCTTCAAGGAGTTTATACTCTGGATGGGGAGACAAACTAACAATTATAACAGAATATACTGAATTCAAGAAGGCACAGTGCGGGTGGAGGGAGCAGAGTCGGTCTGGGAAAGAGTCTAAGAGGAAGGGCTCTTTCAGTGGCGGCTGAAGGTGAAATGGAGCTGGGGAAAGGGCTGGCATTCCAGGACAGGAGACTAGCCCCTACAAAGACCTGGGAAAGGAAGAGATGCTACAAGCAGATCTGTCTTGCTTGTCTGTAAAGAACTAGGGGAAAGAGGGTCATAGCAGATGGCACTGGGTGGGTAGACAGGTGCTATTTCACAAAAGGCTTTGTGTTTTGGGCAGAGAAGGTATTTAGACTACAGGCATTGATTATTGAACATTTTTTAGTCCTGGACCTCTCTGAGTGTGTGATTTGAACTATGCCTTTCCCAAGATGTACGTGCACGCTCCCATGCACATGCCCACAGACAAATTTCATTCTATCTCACCAGATTCATGGATCCCAGGTTACGAACACCAGCTATGGGAATGGGGAACCTTTGAATAACTGTTTTTTCCAGCATGGAAGTGAGATGATCAGATAAATAAATGTTCGAAAAAAAATCACTCTGAAAGGAAGGCTGGAGTAGTGGGAAGAGAGTTACCACAGTAGTCCAGACAAGACAGTCAATGAACGAAGGTAATGGAAGTGGCAGAGGGGAGAGGGACTGAAGTTAGAAATACTTAGGCAAAGCATCCACAGGTCTCGGTGACCACCTGGATGCAGGGAAGAAGAAAGGATTCTAGGATGACTCCCAGGTTTCTAACCTGGACAGTTAAATGAATGGCTGTGCCATCTACCAAGTTATAGAACACAGGCTAAAGGGGTCTTGAAATAAATACCCGCCTCTGCCAACTTCCTAAAGCCACTACCAATCTAAATTGTCAAATCCAACAAATACATCTAAGTCATTCTATTTTTTGAACATCTCTGTAATACCTGACTCTCTGAGTTTGTCCCTCTTGAAATCCTTCTTTTGGTTTCTGTGACTCTACTTTCTCCTAGTTTCCGCTGGTTATCCTTACATCTTATACCCGGGTTCCTCTCCCTCTGCCTGGTCCTTAAATGTTAATGTTGGCCAGGGCTCTGCCCAGTCTGCCTTGGTTTGTTACTCTTCAAATTCACTGGACAATCTTACTCACTGCCATGGGGTGCATTTCATTCACACACTCAGAAGGCTCCCAGATCTATGTCTTCTAGCCTCCATGTCTCTCCTGAGCTTTTGATTTCCTCATTTGTAAAATGGGCAAGTGGGAGAAGAGTTACTGAATGCAGAATTGGAAGAAACACACAATAGCACACAGCAACTCATTGCTTCTGTCATATAGATACAAAGAACCTCACGACCACAGACAGTAATGAAATAATCAGGAAGTGATATGTCATAGTTTTTTTTTTTTCCTTAAGGGCTAAAATTTTTATAACTTTTTGTTTTTTGAAATACTTAAGATTCACAACCCAAACCCATTGCTGTTGAGTTGAGCCCGACTCATAGCAACCCTGTAGAAGAGAGTAGAACTGCCCCATAAGGTTTCCAAGGCTGTAAATCTTTATGGAAGCAGACTGCCCCGTCTCTTTCCCATGCAGTGGCTGGTGGGTTGGAACAGCCAACCTTTTGGTGAGCAACTGCGTGCTTTAACCGCTGTGCCACCAGGGCTCCTTTAAGCTTCACAAGAAGTTGTAAAAACAGCACGGAGTTCCCATGTACCCTTCACCCAGCTTCCCCCAATAATACCTTACATAAACATAGTACATTGTCAAAACCAGGAAACTGACATTGGTGTAACACCATTAACTCAGGTACAGGCTTTACTCAGATTTCATTAGTTTTTATATACATTCTTTTTTTTGGTGTAATTCAGGTAATCTTCATCATAATCAGGATATGGAACTATTTCATCAGTATAGAAAACAAAAGAAAAACACCTTCCTTTTGTTAACCCTTAATAGTCATACCCTCACCCAAACCCTAGCCCCTGGTAACTAATGATCACCATAATTTTGTCACTTCCCCATTCCCTCCCACCCTTTGGGACAGCCAAAAATGTCTCTAACCATCACCAAATGTCCCCCAGGTGGCACAATCACCCCCATTTGAGAACCACTGACTAAGACAATATTTATTTACTTTTGTTCACAGGTATTTCCTCCACCCTTGAATAACATGTCTCTTACATCACAAACCAAATGAAATCTGACATACTAAAGTTCATGCCAGAGGATTAAAGTTTGGAGGCAAGATTTCTTCACTAGGGTTGTCTGCCTTAGGCCAAAAAAGTAAAATTTTACTTCAGACTAAGTTCTATGATTTCCAACTAGAAACAAATTTCTTTATATATCGCATTTCTTATAAAATTATGTATTTGGCAGAATTTATAAGGTGGCAATTGCCAAGAAATGTAGACTGCAGATTTTTAAAAAAAAGAGCCAGAGAGAGAAAAAAGGCCTAGTAACACTGAAATTCTTCCCCAGCCCCAGCACTTGAATGCGGTGATTTGTGAGTAGCTGTCTGCCACTACAGCGACACCACCCCGGGAATTTCACCACTCTGGTTTTCCTTGGTTGGCAAATGTTCTTAGTTCGCAAGCTCTGTTTATAAAGATGTAGAAGACGTGCAGTCTTTTATTTAAAAGACATCCAACAGAGAGAGAGAAGAAATCATCATGGATATAATTACAATGTGGCAGTAATAAGCATTTATACTGCAAGCTTAATCATTTACAGCTGACACATTTAAGCGCCCATTTGGTTATCTCAAACAAAAGTAACTGTGTGGCACAGTGGTTCTCAAGCCTGGCTGATTTTAGAATCACCTGGGGAGCTTTAAAAAGAAAAAAATAAATGATCCCGGGCACTGCTCCTGGAGGTTCTATTTAATCAGTTGGAGGCGGGGCTCCGGCATCTGTGTTTAAACACCCCAGGTGATTTCAATACGTAGTCAGAATTGAGTACTGCTGGTAAAGTAGAAGGGGCCCTGGTGGCACAGTGGTTAAGAGCTACAGCTGCTAACCAACAGGTCAGCAGTTCCAATCTCCTTGGAAACCCTGTGGGACAGTTCTACTCGCTATGAGTTGGAATTGACTTGACAGCAACGAATTTGGTTTGGTTTTGGTAAAGTAGAAAGAGCAAGAGTATAGAGCTTTTCTTTAAAGGGATCTTCAGAGATTTCACTCCCACAAGCTAGCACACTGACTGCTCTAGGGGGCTCCAAAGGCAAGGTCAACCCTAAGAGGCTCTTGTCACCTAGGTTTTTCATGTAGCTAGTCAATAAGATGAAATCCTGGTGGGGTAGTAGTTAAGAGCTTTGGCTGCTAACCAAAAGGTCAGCAGTTCAAATCCACCAGGAGCTCCTTGGGAACCGTGTAGGGCAGTTCTATTCTGTCCTATAGGGTCGCTATGAGTCGGAATCGACTCGATGGCAACAGGTAGTTAACAAGAGCCTGTTCATTTGCTTATTTATTCAACTATAACAACAATAACTAATAATCCCTATCAAGTGCTAGGGATTCACAGTTGAATAAACAAGGTCCCTGAACTCAAGAAGCTCCTAGTATGGTAGGGGAAGGAAACAAAAGAACAAGCCATGGCATTATAGAATAAGAGATGCATTTACCTAAGAATTTCCCAGGAGCAGTGGAGGCCAAGAGTGCTGCCCCCCACTTCCCTTCCCACCAATGCATACTCCTGATTTCCTATTAGTGAGGCTCTGGTGGCGTAGTGGTTAAGTGCTGTGGCTGCTAACCAAGAGGTTGGCAGTTTGAATCCACCAGGCGCTCCTTGGAAACTCTATGGGATAGTTCTGCTCTGTCCTATAGAGTCGCTATGAGTTGGAATTGACACGATGGCAGTGGGGTGGGTCACCCAATGCCCCCGAAACTACCTCTGGCTCTCTAAATCCAAATCCTGCCAGTCTTAGTGGCCCAGGCCAAATCCCTCTTCCTCTGGGAAGCACTTCTTGATTTTAGGGACCCATCTTGATCCTTCCCTTCTCAGAACACCTTTGAACTTCTGATCTGGAGGTGATTCCTTCCAAACTGCTGACCCAAAATTCTGCTTTTCTCTCTCTCTTTTTTTTTTTTTTTTTTAATTGTCCTTAAACATTTCATGTACCTTCATCTTATTTTTATCTCACTTGTGAGACTGCTGGGAGCCCAAACTATGACCTTTATTCTTTATTTCTCTTTCTCCTGACTTGGTTTTTAGCTCATAGCACAACTTGATAGGTGTGTGAATGTGTGGCTTTGTTCTTGCTAATTATTTTGCCTTGGAAATTAACCAAATACTTTTCCAATGTCACGTAGAAGTTGCTCAAAAGTCTTTGCTTTCTATATCTGGCAGGAGAAATCTGGCAGGGGACACAGGGTAGAAGTTATGAGAAAGGGCATCCTTGCATTTCTCCCAATTTTAGGGGGAGAATATTCAATGTTTGACCATTGTATATGATGTCAGCTGTAGGCTTCTCAAAGATGTCCTTTATGGAATTAAGGAAGTTTCCTTCTATTTCTAGTTTGATGAGAACTTTTCTCAAGTAAAATTTGACCAAATGGTTCTTTTCCATCCACTGAAGTGATCAACTGAAATGACCATATGGTTTTTCTCCATTATTGTTAATGTGCTAAATTACATTGATTGATTTCTTTCAAATACTAAACCAATCTTGCAATCCTAGGATAAACTCCGCTTGGTCATGGTGTATTATCTTATTGTTTTGCTAATACTTTGTTAAAACTTTTTGTATCTACATTCCTGAAAGATAACATCCTGTAATTTTCTTGTCTCTTAATACCTTTGCTGGTTTTAATATCAAGGCAAAGTTGGCCTCATAAAATGAGTTGGGAAGTGTTCCTCCTCTACTTTCTGCAACAGTTTGTGAAAAACACCCTGATTTTTAAATTTGATTTGCATGCATTGTGTACATTTTTTACGGATGACAATGGGAAGGAGAGAGAGCTACATGTATACAGGACCAAATCAATGCCCGTCTGAAAGTGACTATTTGAGTCAGTCCCCAAGCCCATTGTTTTCCTTCTAGTATGATAAATTAAACTGAAGATGCTTAATCCTCTGCCGCTCAGTCACAGCAGAGATTTCTACTCTGTATCCCCTACCAGGAGCCAGTTATAGAGAAGAGAGACTTCTTGAACACCTACTATGTGACAGGTACCACTGGAAAAACATTTAGTTAATTTCCAAAGCAGAATGGCAGTTCAGCTGTATAAGAAAAATAACTGCAACTCAAAATTTCAAAGGGTTTTTTTCCAGAAGGGAGGGATCAGGATGGGTTCATATAATTAGAAAATGCTTTCCAGAGGAATAGGAATTTTAGCTGGGCCACTAAGGACTGCCAAGGTTTGGGTTTAGAGAACTAAAGCAAGTATTAAGGGGTTGGGCCAAGCCTCACGGGAGTAATGGTTGTACTGTAGGTCCTAGCCAGTGCCATAAGGCAAGAAGAAGAAATAAAAACATACAGATCAGAAAGAGAGAAAACTGTCTTTACTTACAGCCAATACAGTCATATAGATAGAGAATCCTAAGGAATCCTCCAAAAAGCTACTACAATTATTAAGTGAATTTAGCAATGTTGCAGGATATAAGGCCAATAGTCAAAAATTAATTATATATCTATATACCTGTTGCCGTTGAGTTGATTCCAACTTACAGTGGCCCTACAGGACAGAATAGAACTGTCCCATTGGGTTTCCAAGGAGCGGTTAGTGGATTTGAACTGCCAACCTTTTGGTTAGTAGCTGTAGCTCTTAACCACTGCACCACCATATACTAGAATATAAATATTTTACAAAGTACCATCCTGTAAAAAATAAACCCATTGCCGTCGAGTCGATTTTAACTCACAGTGACCCTATCAGACAGAGTAGAATTGCCCTGTAGGGTTTCCAAAGAGTGCCTGGTGGATTTGAACTGCTGACTTTTTGGTTTGGTTTTGACATAATCCCAAAGAAAATCCCAGCAAGCTTTTTTATAGAAACGTATAAGCTAATTTTAAAATCTAAATAAAAATTCAAAGGACCTAAAATAGGCAAAACAATTTTGAGAAAGAAGAACAAAGTTAGAGGACTAAATTTAAGATTTAGTTAGCTTCAGAACCAAGAGAGTGTGGTACTAGCTAAGGGTAGACAGACATACAGATCATACTGTAAAAGGAATGAAATACTGATATATGCATGCTACAATATGCATAAACCTTGAAAACCAGACAGAAAAAGGCCACATATTGTATGATTCCACTTATTTGGGATATTTAGAAGAGGCAAATCCGTAGATACAGAAATGGGTTAGTAGTTAGCAAGGGATGGGGGAAAATGGGAATAGGGAATGACTGCTAATAGGTATTGGTTTCTTTTTGGGGTGATGAAAATATTCTTGAATTAGATGTTGGTGACAGTTGCACAACCACTGACTTGTACAAGTTATCATGAATTTTATGGTATGTGAATTATATCTTAATAAAGAAAAACTTAAAAAAGAATGAGTACAGAAATAGACCCAAAACAATCAGTAAATTAATTTTCACCAAGGTCGCAAATTCAACAGAGACAACATACGCTTTTCCAACAAATCATTCTGGACGTACATATGGAAAAATAGGAATCTCGACCCCTATCTCACACCATACATAAAAATTACCTTGAAGTGGATCATAGACTAAATGTAATAACTAAAATTATAAAACTTCTAGAAGAAAACAGAAAAAAAAATCTTTATGACTTTGGGGTGTGCAAAGATTTTGTAGGCAGGTCACAAAAGTACAGACTACAAAAGAAAAAATTTTCAATATTCTGGAAAATGAATACTAAAAGCACCCCAATACAGACCCAAACCAGTAACCAGTTATGTGGAGCCGACTCTGACTCACAGCCATGTGTGCCAGAGCACAAGTGTGTTCCATAGAGTTTTCAATGGCTGATTTTTTAGAAGTAGATGGAAAGGCCTTTCTTCCTAAGAGCCTCTGGGTGAACTCAAACCTCCAGTCTCTCAGTTAGCAGCTAAGTACTTAACCATCTGCACCATCCAGGGGCTTTTAATATAGACCAAAAAAAAAAAAAACCCATTGCTTTTGAGTCAATTCCAATGCATAGCAACCCTACAGGGTAGAACTACCCCAGAGTTTCCAAGGAGTGCCTGGTGGACTCAAACGGCCAGCCTTCTGGTTAGCAGACGTAGCTCTTAGCCACTACACCCCCAGGGTTTCCAATACAGACCAAGTGCCTCGATTTTCAGTTAGAAGAATGTAGCTCCCTCATCTCTGATATTTGTTTTTGCCTAGTAACACCTCATCCCAATTCTTTGGTACTGATTTTGAGAAACTATTTCTCCCTCATTCCATGTTTTCTTTTGTGAATATCAACTAAGAAACCCTACCACCCCTCATGAACTTTGGATATGTTATCAGGAGGGACTAATCCCTGAAGAGTTTCATCATGTTGGTAAAGGAGAGGGTCAGCAAAAAAGAGGAAGACCCTCAACGAGACAGACTGACATGGCGGCTGTAACAATGGGCTCAGGCATAACAATGACTGTGAGGATGGCACAGTCCATCCTCATTCTGTTTCATTCTGTTGTACATAGGGTCCCTATGTACATTGGAGCCAACTAGACGGCACCTAACAATGACACAAACTACCCTGAACAGGGTTTGGCCTTGCTGAGTCATATGACCATAGGACTCTTTTCTAGGACTCTCCATGGTGACCAGGGCATCCAATGATGGCACATGTTTAAAGTACAAATTAACAATCCTGACAATGGAGCCTATGAGCTCTCCCTTGGTTTTTTCCACTTAGATTCCTGACATTCTCCTGGTTTCTGGCCTTGCTAAGAATCAAATGTATTAGGTTTTCCTTCCACTCTGTGAACCACCTCCAACCTTCCAATCACTTCCTGTTATGCTAACTCAGCCAGAGTTAGTTTCTGTCTCCTGCCATATAACCCAGCTGACCTGGACTTGGATTTGGGAGATCTGGCTTCCAGTTCTAGTTCCACAACTTATTAGCTATGTGACTCTGACTCTGGGCAGTTCACTGCTCAGCATTCGCTTGCTCTCCTTTAAAATGTTGCTTAAATATTTCCTAAATGCCTTAGGTGTGAGGCATAATCGTAATGCAGTTGGGTTTATTTTTGAAAAAGATATTTAAGTCCTATAGGACTGCTGAAAGAATCACATGAAATGAAGTTCATGAGAATATTTTCTCAGAGAATTAGATATTATCATCTAAATAAACAAACCCTTTTCTGACTGGATATCTGAAGAATTACTTATGGTCTGGTCCCCAGGGGTAATCTGTTACTCTTGCCATAGGCAATTTAGTTGTTAGATCTAACGTGGTTACCTGATTGATGCTTAGCACATATACCCAATCATTGTCTAAGGCTTTCTGGGTGTATTTTAAATAAGTCAATTATAAAAAATCTCTCCTTAGGCGAAAGAAAATCTTTCCCTGGAGCCAAATCAGAAACCACAAGTACTTCTCTATATTAATCTCCTAATAATTATTTTATAAAAATCATATGCACACAAAAATCCAACAATACTTCTGTTCTTCTGTGTGAGTCTGTAAGGCTCTTATTTTGACATGAGGGCACAGTGGCTGACTTTTGGCAGGGTGACTCAAGGATATAATTAACAGCTAGCATACACTCCACTTCTTGGACTCTTGATTTCTCTGGGAACATATTTAGAGCTGGGCAATCATGACACATATGCACAGCTGGATTTATTTTATTCTTAAATCTCTGGAAATATCCAAGTCAATGTGATAGGTCACTAAGCCTTGGTTGGAAGGAGAAATAAATAATTTGAGATAAACAAAATTGTAATTCAAACCCGTATTAAGGATTTGTTCAAGATTCCATGGTATCTTGATTCAAGACATGGACACATGTACACACGTGTGTATACACACACTTAGACATACACAGAGGAATGCGAATGAAACCAATCACTAAGTCTCAGTAAGTGTTGTTCAGAGCATAGTTACTAAAATTCAGGTTCTAGACTTTTCAGATTCATTTTCTATATAGGGTTCTACTTCCCTTAGTCCTTTGCCCTTTGGAGCTAAAACATATAGCCCTTAAACTCATAGAATTTTTGTTGTAAGAGGATCCTTAAAAGTCATCTAGTCATATCTGCCACCTGATGCCACAGTTCCTTCTGCAATATCCATAAATACATGGATGGCTCCAAAATTTATATCTCTAGTTGCTATCATTCCCCTCAACTCAGTTTTTTTGCTCTAACTGCCTACTGGACATCTCCATGTTGATGTCAAACAAGGATCTCAAAGTTCATATAACCTAAGCTGAACACTTGATTCCATGCCATCCCCTAAACTGTGGTCCCCTACTCTCTCCTATCTCACTAAAAGGCACTACTTTTCATTCCCCAAGTTGCTCAGGCCTAAAATACTAGTCATCATCAACTCTTCTCTTTCTCCTCTCATCCAACCTGCTAGCAAACCTTGTTACCTGTCTTCAAAATAAATCCAGAATCTGACCACTTCTCACTACTTCTACCACTATTACCTGGACCAAGTCACCATCATTTCTTCCCTGAGCAACCACAGTATCACCTAATTGGTCTCCTTGCTTCTCTCTTTGTCCCATACAATCTATTCTCTACCCAGGATCCAGACTATTCCTTAAAAACAAAAATCAGATCTTGTTTCCCTCTTCAGAACTCTCCAATGACTTCCCATCACATTCAGAATGAAATCTAAATTCCTCTCATTTACTAACCAGGCTCTTCTGCCCTGCCTTTGCCCACCTCTTGGTCTCATCTCCTACCACTCACCCCTTGCTTACTCTACTCCAGTCACACAGCTGCCTTGTGTTCTTCAAACATCTCAAGCAAGTTTCTGCTTCAGGGCCTTTGTACTTAGCACAATCTCTGGCTGTAATGTTCTTCCCCCAGAACTTTGCAAGCCCCTTCCCTCATTTCTTTGAAAACTCTGCTTAAATGTTACTTATTCGAGAGTTCACAGTCCTCCATCAAAGAAAGCACAGCTCCTCACCCCTGCCCTATCACTGTCTGTCCCTTTATCCTATTGTTCCTCACAGCACTTAATATATGTTTATTTGTCGTGCCTACTAGAATGTCAGCTCCATGGAAACCACAATTTTATTCTGTTTTGTTGACTGCAGCATCCACAGTCCCTGAACAGTATCTGGCACACAGCAGATGCTCAATAAATGTTTTTTGAATGAATGAAAATATAAATAGTACTTATTACAGTTCCTGGCGCATAGTAAGCAGCTATAAGGTTTGCGATGTCAATTTTAGAAGGTAAAAAAAATTAATAGAAAGGTCAAAATTATTTAGTGACATTACTTAAGATGTCAAAAATAAAAACTTTATATTTTAACCAATTTTAATATAAATGCAGTTATTTTGTACTTACTTGGAGTTTCTTCTAAAATTTCCTGGAATTTGGTTCTCTCATAATCCACTAGCTGGCGTTGAAGGTGTGGTCTAAGACTTCTAATTGTAAAATTGACCATGTCCATTCTCATGAGGTCCAAGACATGGAATATTTGTCTAAAAATTTTAGAATTAAAATAGTTAAAGAGGTGATTAAGCTGAAATTCATTAACTGTTGTATACATTATACCCAGGAAAAGACAAAGATCCTTTAAAACAGTTTTGAAATTCCAATTGCCATTTGGCAAGATTACTTTTCACAGAAAATCATACCCATGCATTCCCAATGTATTCATCCACAGATCTCAAGAGTGTTTACTTTAGCAGCTATAAAACAGCCATCTGATCCATTACATTCAGTCATAAACTTATAGAAAGACATTAAGAAGCATAAACAATGTGTCTTAACATGGAAACAAGAATAATTCAAGAAAAATTTTTCATTTGAAAGCCCCTGATATTTTCCTGAACACAGAATATATGCTTTCCATTACAAGGGAATAAAAAATGGTAAGAATGGGCCAGTGAGGTGCAGACAAAAAAAAAAATTCTCATTTTAGAGTTGGGCAGCCCTGTGCTCAAATCCAGGTTTGCAACTGACCAGCTCTAGGGCCATGCACAAGTTACTCAATCTTGCTGAACCTCACTATTCCTCATCTGTGAAAGGAGAGAACAACATAAACTTTGGAAGGATGTTGTGAAGAGTCAATGAACATAAAATGCAGGGACAGTGGCACCCAGCAGGTGCCCAGTAAATGAATAAGAGGAACACCACAGGTTTTATATCATATATAGGTAATAAGATAACTTGAAGCAAGGATCCTGCATTTGCTGAATCACAATCTGCCAGAGTACAATTCTAAGGGTACAGTAAAGCCCATTTTATAGACAGGGGAAGTGTGAATTGGAAAGGTTATTGACTTACCCAAGGTCACAAAGTAACTTATTCACTACATACAGACCAGTTTCCTTCTCCCACTTTTCCAAAACTATTACATAAAACTCAATTCTCAATTGGCCATATTCATACAAAAAGGGGAACAATCCTCCCAATGGCAAAAAGTGCTGCACCCTTCTCCTTCGTCTGGAATCACAAGGATGCTATTGTCTACATGACCAGATTACATTCTTGTAATTTTAACATACACCTCACTTCTTCAGAGAAGCTGCACCACAGATGACTAGCTGACCAGCAAAGACTTGTGGCTGGTAAAGGTGTTTCCAGACAGCAACTACATTTCCCAGCCTCCTTCCACCTAGGTGAGACCATATGACCAGTTTCAGTCAATGGAATATGTCTTTTCTGGGCTGAAGTGATGAAATATCCAGGTATGTGCTCCCCATGGTCTCTTTCCCATTCACCAGCTGAATGGAGAGGACACCAAAGACCAGAGCAAGGGAAGAGCCAAAGACTGAAGGGGCCTGGGACCATAAATGTCATATGGAAGCTGTCTGACCAAGAACTCCTGAACTGGATCATGGCATGAGTGAGAAACAAAACTGTTTTTAGTTAAGTCACCGAGAATTCAGGCTTTATGTATCATAGCAGCTACCAGTACCCTAACTAATAAACAAGACTTCCCAGGTTCTTGACTAGATTAGGTCACTCTGCTGAAGGCTCTGTTAATACCCTCTACTATTCCTTTCACAAGGAGCCCTGGCAGTGCAATAGTTAAGCGCTTGGCTGATAACTAAAAGGTTGGCAGTTCGAACCTATCCAGCACTCCACTGGAGAAAGACTTGGCCAACTGCTCCTGTAAAGATTACAGTTGAAGGTGCCCAACGACACCCCTTTCACGGCGCTCATCACAATTGTAATTAGTTGTTCAAGGTCTGTCTTCCCATTAAACTGGTTAACTTCCCAGGGTCAGAGATTCTATCTGTCTTTTTAATTACTATATCCCCAGGGCCCAGCACAAGTCAACTAAAACTTGTCAGCGTGTTCTGCTTGAAAACTATGTACACAGTAAATGGTTCACTTACTGCTTGCTTATTTGGCTTTCTTCTAGAGTCATGGGCTCCTTTGGGAGACCAGTTATTTTTCTGTATTCTCCAACGTCTATACTTCCCATTTCAATGAATGCAAAGAAACTCTAAGAGAGCCCAAGCAGTGAAAGTGCTAACCTCAGCACCTCCACGATGTTGCTGGCAGCCTTCAACTCCCTGATATCGTCGTCTCTCACGGGAGCACACAGCTTTCCCATCGTGCTGATGACATAATCGGCCAGGCCTCGGATGTCAACAGCACTGTGCTCAGCCTGCTGCCTGATGAGGTCTGTGTCCAAAACTTCACAGATCTGGTTGCGAAGCCGGTTGCCCCCAGGAGTCAGAAAAGAAAGAAGAATCTGCAGAGGGAAAGGAAAGGAAAATTAATAGCATTATCACACGAATAAAGGTTGTCACTTGTCCCTTCAGTGTGTAGATGACCAAGCTCCTTGTCCATATTTAATGCTCTTTGGATGCAACAAAGGTTTACCCTGGCCGGACTGTAGATTGAAGGAGGAGTCCAACGTTTTGACTCCAAAAAGAAAGCTCTATCTCTTGAATTAAAGTGCCTTCCCATGGGAAGTTCCTATATAGTCAGGATGAAAACAACTGGCAAGGAAGTAATATTACTGAAAGCACTTCAAAACATTTACAGATAAACAGCGCAGAGAAGAAAGAGTAAGTTGTAGACCATGGCTCCAAAGGAACCTTTTAGAGAAGAGCAAATGGAAAAGCCCCATGGTTTCATTGGTATGTTTTACATAAATATAAACTGTTTATTACGCATTTTGTGAGTAACCTATTCATGCAGTACTCACTACACAGTGGACCCTGTACTACACGCACAGATGTGGTCAGCAGCGTGGGAACATGGGCTCTGAGCCAGAATGCCTCTGTTTCCTCTCTGCCCCTTATAGCTGTGTGACCCTGGACAAGTCAGGGAACTTAGTTTTTCACATGAAAGAATAATAAGGGTAACTACAGGGTTATTTATCCTTAATGGTAAGGATAAATGAATAATATAGTGCTTGGCATAGAGCAAGTGCCCTGTAAAGTTTAGCTAATATTATAACTATCACCTCATTTAATTCTTACAACTACCCTGTAAGTACTTTTATCCCCATGTTATAGGGGAGTAAACCGAGGCTTAAACAGGGAGAGCCTGTAACTGAACCAGGTGGATCTAACCTCAGGGCCCATTCTCTTAACCTCTACTCTATGCTCTAGGCACCTCCCTCAGCTCCTTCCTCTGTACCCATTTCCCAGCCTCTGCCCCATTCCAGGGGGTGCAGGGAAAACCCTGGCAATGGCTGAACTTGCTCACTTTTTCACAAAGAGTTTCCAATATTAAAGGACTTAAAGCAGTCCCTGGGAGAGGGGAACATGAATTAATACTGACGATATCAACTTGCCTCTCTGATTTCTTCGAACAGTTTAAAGGCATGTTCATACTCAGGCGGTTCTGCACTTAGTTCTGATTCCAAGACGTCCCAGAAGGCCTGATGAACAATGTGTTTCACTCGACCGGCCAAGCTACGGGAATGAAACAGATTTTTTTTTTTAAATAAACACGCTTGCTGATTATAAAAGAAATATGTTCACTGTAAAAATCTTAGAAAATGTAGAAAAATAGAGAATAAAAATCACCCGTAATCCCATTATTTATCCTGTGATGTGTTCCATTGCTATAATATAGTTATGAGTACCCGACACATACAATAGTATATACTCCTTTGCACGTGCTATTCTGTCCTAATCATTTCTCCTTGACATTAAGAAGGCTTCCTTGCTATTGCTTCCAAAAACTGAATAAAATTCTGTCCTAAGGAGACACGGTGTTTTACCTAGCTGCTCTCCTGCGCAGATCTTTAGACTGGTTCTAGATTGGTGGGATTGAACCTTTAAGAGAGAGCAAAATTGCCTTTTCCTCAACAGCTGAAATTTCATGGCACAGAATAGAACAGACTGGCCCCAAGGAGTCACACATTCGGATGCCTGCCAACTTCAGCTTAGATGTCCCATTTAAAGTTAGCAAAGCCACACCGCTGAAATAGAAGCATTCCTCAGAAAAGCTCACAATAGGTGGCCACCTTGTTTTACCCCTTACGTCAATGGCCCCAAATAGGTGCACATTAAAAAACACATTCCTGCTGAACTCCTACATCATTTTGCCACAGCTTTGAGTAAAGCACATATTTCCCCACACTGTAATTACTTACTTTTCCCCACAGGGTCAGAGGCCATAGCTCCTCCTAGGTACCTGCCATTGTGCCTAGCACAGTGCCTGGCACACAGTCACTGTTCAGTGAATGCATAGTGAATGAATGAATAATTTGATAGTTAAAGCATATCTCTTCACTTTTTATTTTTCAAGTACAGATAGCTAAGTATAAAATAAGGCTATTAGAGAGGAAAATTAAATTTTTAAGGAGTGTGAGTTAGAATTGTTTCTATAACTAAAAATGCTATCTTCTACTCAGCAACTTAAAATGTTACAACTTACCCTAGTTGCCTGAGAAGATCTGTTCAGCACATATGCCATTTCCAATGTTTGAGACTCTCTTGAGCAACTACAGAACAATCAGAACACCACACACTGCTGGGATGCATTTTGGCCCTTGACTTTCCAAGCCTCTTGTACTTGGCTTGAATGGACCAATGGATAAGCTAAAACAATTTCATAGCTCCCCAAGAGACTTCAGAGTTTAAGTTTTCCTAAATGATGCAAGATATTTTGTAGCTCTTTAATTTCTTGGGGAGCGTGGGGGCCAGGGTTGAGATCAATTGAATCACTTATAAGCATTCCTATTAGGTATCAGAAACCTAACTTATTTTACCAAGTTCTTTCCCCAAAGAAAATCTTTGGTAAAATATGAGAGTCAGCCATATTTAAAAAGGGAAAAGCTCAGCCGTTGTGGAAAGTCATCTGAATAGCAACAGCTAATAATATGCTACTTCATTTTTAGCAAAGGTAATGTGTCCTAATGCTGCATTTTGTTTCCTTTTCTCACATTTTCTAGTCATGGCAGAAAAAGGAAGCAGAATTAATTTTTCCATGGCATAAAAGTACCACGTGCAATGCACTATTATTCTCATGAGCATATTTCATGCATTTTAAGTCTTTGGTCCCCATTTTATCCCTGGGGGATGTGAGGCTCAGAGAAGGCCTCAGCAGAGCCAGGATTCTATTCCCAGGGTCTGATCCTAAAAAGCTTTTACTATGACCTATACTTGTGACTTTTGAACTGACAGTACAGATATCTCAAAACTGTCTTTTTCTGTATTTAATAAAACATATTAATTTTAACTTCAAGGATTCATTTTGATTAGTCAGTCAACAAATGTTTGTTGAATATCCAATGTGTGCTGGGCCCTGTTTTAGGCACTGTGGGTATTGCAGTGAAAAGGTTATATGTTAGCAGGTATAGAAAGACACATACACACACACACACACACACACACAAAAACACCTTAAAAAGAAATAAGACAATTTAAAGGCCAAGAGAAAGACCAAGTAAGACAATATGGCAGTGATGGAGAGGGTGCCAGTACAGTTGGGTGGTTGAAGAAAGCCTCTCGAAGGCTTTGAGTTGAAACTTGAATGGGGAGAAGAGAGCAGCCACGTGAAGACCTAGGGGAAGAACATTCAAAGAAAAGAGAAGAAGGGCAGAGTCCCCGAGGCAGGATGGAGCTTGGTGGAACTCCGGCATCAGCAAGGAAGCCAGTCTGGCTGAAGCATAGCAGGCAGGAGGGAAAGTAGTAAGAGGCAGGGGTGGGGAGTGGTGCCTTGCAGGCCATAACAAACTGTGGATTTTCATTTTAAGGGTAATAGAAAACCACTGAAGGGTTTTAAGCAAAGAAATAACCTAATCCAGTTTAGATCATTCTGGCTACTGTGTGAAAGTGGAGGGCGGACCATGGGGAGATAAGAATGGAGACAGGTTAGGACCTAAACAGTCTAGGCCAGAGATTGTGGTGGTCTAGCCTAGGGGTTGGCAGTAGAGCTGGTGTGAAGAACTGGGGTTGGTGAAATGCAGTAACCACAGAAAACCAAACAGATACACATACTTTAGCTGGTAATCTTAAAAACACTAATGATTATTATGAACAACATCCCTAGCAAGACAGGAAGGCACTTCACATTTTAAAAGAAGGAAAATTATTATGTGTACTTACTTCTGATTTAACATAAACACAAACGTTCTCAATAGGATTAAATATTATAGGTTGTCTTAATTCACGGAGAGAACACCTCAGGATTCAATAAATGGCTCCGTGGGACTGATAATTCCATGCCATCA
Source organism: Elephas maximus indicus (assembly GCF_024166365.1). Taxonomy (NCBI): domain Eukaryota; kingdom Metazoa; phylum Chordata; class Mammalia; order Proboscidea; family Elephantidae; genus Elephas; species Elephas maximus. Next base: position 173,429,240 of record NC_064822.1, on the reverse strand, counting down.
TCCATGAGCTGACTTTGCCCCTAATGAAGATTTATCTGTAGTAACAGCCTCAAGCCTTTGCTCTTCTTTGTTCCAGGGTATCTGTGGGCCATTAAAGCTAGGAGCCCTAGTGGCATAGTGGTTAAGTGTTCAGCTGCTAACCAAAAGGTCAGGAGTTTGAACCCACCAATTGCTCTGTGGGAAAAAATATGTGGCAGTCTGCTTCTGTAAAGATTTACAGCCTCGGAAACCCTATGGGGCAGTTCTACTCTATGAGTCGGGATAGACTTGACAGCAACAGGCAAAGCCAGAGGGGTCAAGGTAGACTATAAGGATGTGGCTCTAAGGAGCGGTCCCTTCAGCAGTGAGGCTAACCAGGAGGTAGCTGTGCAGCAGTGATTCCCACCTCCACAGGCTTCTGGATCACCTATTCTTAGCACTTTGGCAGCTCAGTTGCTCTTATCCATCACAGTCTGAACACCAGATTTTAATAAATCAATCTGCAAATATTTCTTAAGGACACACCACATGCCAGCAATATGGACAGAGCAGCAAATGATACATAGTTCCTCCCTTAGTGGTGCTTTTGATCAAGCGAGGAGGATAGATATTAAGCATAAAGTTATAAAAACATTTTATCAGCGGTCTTTAGCAAAGGGATTTAATATATCTAGGAGCCCTGGGTGACGCAAATGGTTAAACACTCAACTGCTAGCCAAAAGGATGGGGGTTCAAACCTGCTCAGTGGTGCCTTGGGAGACAGGCCTGGTGATCTGCTTTCAAAAGGTCACAACTTTGAAAACCCTGTGGAACAGTTCTACACTGCACACTTGGGGTCGCCATGAGCCAGAATCAACTCAATGGCAAACACCACCACCACCACAAGTGGGTTCAGTGGAGTCCCTGAGTGGAGTAAATGGTTAACGTTCTCAGCTGCTAACCAAAAGGTTAGTAGTTCAAGTCTACCCAGAGGTACCTCAGAAGAAAGGCCTGACAATCCACTCCCCAAAAATCAGCCATTGAAAATCCTGTGGAGCACTGTTCTACTCCGACACACACGGGGTCGTCATGAATTGGAGTCTACTTGACAAAAATTTTGTTTTGTTTTAAGTAGGCTCAGTAATGTCAGGAAAAGCTACCCCCAGTAAGTAGCATTTATACTGAATTCTAATGATTATGCGTAACATGTACCCTAGAAGTTTTTTTTTTTTATTAAATAGGGTATAAGAACTTGTTAGAGAACTAAATAATGTTTACCTCATGTGGGTATTATAGAAGAACTTTGAAGAGTCAGTGTGAATACGTGAGACATACACAGACATACATAGAACCTTCAGCACAGTGTATGTACAACAGATGCCCCCAAGTTACCTGTTCTCAGGGAGAGCATCTTGTTTCAATTGAAAGTTGTCATTTACAGCAATTTCGTGAGCAAGAGTCATGTTTGCTAAGTTCCTTGTTGCAGCCATCACTTCATCAAATGTTACAACCCTAGGAGGGCTTGTTGCTGAAAGAAAAACAAAGGCCAGTCAACGCTGTGGAAAAGGTGTCATCCAGTGAGCCTCCTGATGCGGACGGGGTTTACGTTCTTCAATTCGCACTTTCTAAGTTTCTAAGATTTACACAGTAACCAAAAAAAAACCAAGCCCATTGCTGTCTTGTCGATTCCGACTCATAGCGACCCTATAAGACAGAGTAGAACTGCCCCATATAGTTTCCAAGGAGTGCCTGGTGGATTTGAACTGCTGACCATTTGGTTAGTAGCCATAGCACTTAAGCACTACACCACGAGGGTTTCCTTTACAAGTAAGGAGAATCTGTATTAAAATAGGTGGAGTCCCCTGCTTAATCAAGACTTCAAAAATTGTACAACTCCTTTGATCGTTTCAGCTACTATATTTGATAATAAATTATCAAATGTTCTGAGACAATCTTATTAATACAGGCCCATTATGTTACATGGAAACCCTGGTGGCACAGTGGTTAAGTGCTATGGCTGCTAACCAAAGGGTCAGCAGTTCGAATCAGCCAGGCGCTCCCTGGGCACTCTATGGGGCAGTTCTACTCTGTCCTATAGGGTTGCTATGAGTCGGAATCGACTCCAAGGTACTGGGTTTGGTTTGGTTTTGGTTTATTATGTTATATACTTTTTTCTCCTTATTTTTGAAGTTTCTCATCATTGCTACATTAATTATGTGTACTAGATAGGAAATGGATAAGACTACTTTTTATTCTGTAATTCAGAATTCTTAATTTATGCAAAATAATTGATTTAAAAAAATTAGAATTTCTAAAAGTATAAGCAGTATAGTATAGTGCTTGGTTTCAATTTCTAGTTTTGTCAGTTGGTAGTTTCCACCTGACTTCACTGAGGCATAGCTTACCTCCTCACAGGGTTGGCCTAAGGTGATTAAATGAGATAGTTTAAGAAGAACACAGTAAGAATTCAATAAATGTACATAATTAAAGTAAAATAAAATCAATCAGATAAACTGGGTAACCTACTTCTCAGTAGCAAGTAACAAAGAATTCTAGTTATTTCTAAAGACTATTCTAAAAATTATTCTAATAAATCACGTCTTTTTGAAATCACTGTTGAAACTCTTAGCTTCTGTGAATTAAAAATTATGACCTCAAACAACAGCACTGACTAGCAATACTTTGCTACCTAAAAAAAAAAAAAGAGTAAAAAGCAAAAAAATAAAGGGGGTGATATACAGAATCAGTAAAAGCCCTCTTCAGGGTGCTAAGGCGTTCTTGCCAGATGCATCAACTCCATCTAAAGCCGAGAGTAAGGAAAGGTGCAGGGACCTGGAGTGGCTGCTGGTAAATTTTTTTGCCAACTTTCTGCCCCAATAATAGTTCTCTTACAAATGTTTGTACACTTGGTCCAATATCCAATTACAACCAAAGGAATTTCTAGGAACACTTTAGGCACCAAGACATTCATACAGTAGTATTTACAATGTAAAAAGTTGGAAACTAGTTCAACGTCCACTGACAAATCAATGGTTAAGTAAATTTGTGGTCTCTTCCCCTGATGAAGTAGTGCTGTGACAGCACTGCTGTCAAGCTTGCCCCCAATGCATGGCGACTCCTCATACAACAGAAGGAAGCGCTGCCCAGCCCTGCGCCATGCCCATGATTCATTGCAGATTAGACCACTGTTATCTACAGGGTTTTCATTGGCTGATCTTTGGAAGTAGATTGCCAGGTCTTTCTTCCTAATCCATCTTAATCTAGAAGCTCCACTGACACTTGTTCAGCATCATAGCAACACACAAGCCCTCAATGACAGATGGGTAGTGGCTGTGTGTGCGGCATATGAGCTGGGAATCCAACTGGGTCTCCTGCCTAGAAGGGAGAATTCTACCACTGGGCCACTACTGCCCTCTGATGAAGTGGTGGGCAGTCATAAAGGCCATGTATTAAAATAGCTATTAGTACATGTTTTAGTTACAATACCAAATAAAAAGAACCTAAATGTATATACACACATGGATATTGGTAAGGCAACATTAAAGGCAGGATGGAGACATGACAAAGTATTGCCAGTTGTCTTTGGGTGATGTTACACGTAATATTTTCTTTTCTCTATACTTAACTACTTCTCAAATCTTCTTTAATGAGATGTATAGACTGAAAATAGATACAAATGAACAAAGTTTTTTAAGTGGGCATTTGATCATATTAAACATTAGTTTCTTCTTTTTGTATTTGCTTTGTCAGCTTAAGGTTTTATATTTCTTATACAAAATGTCAATTAAAACTCTAAAAAACCAACCAACTTTATAGATGTCTAGCTGCCTCACACAAAAAAAGGAAAACCATGTCTCCATCAGCCATAAAATGGCCACTCTTAAATCTCACTTCCCTAGAGTAGTTACTCTTGTGGGCACATTTCAGGGCTGATTTGCACAACAATTTTTGAAATCAGCAGGAAACCCTTTAGATTATTTCACTTCCTGCCGGACCCTTGAATTGGGGCCAGTTTACTCAATGTAATTCAGAAATAACCAGAACAGACCAACTTGAACTTATCCTTGGGGAAAGGAATAAGAAGTGACCTCAAGAAGGAGTCATTTTCTACCAACTGGGAGAGAAGATGGTTAAGGTCGGGGGGCCTGATTTATAGACAAACCAAAGCAGGTTAGAGACAGTGATCACAATAAAAGTCAGCAGGTTATAAACTTTAGTAGTTGTGTATTCCTGAGGACATACACAAAACAGCTGCAGCGCCTCTGCAGTGGTGTTTCGAAACATCTACATAGGAGAAGAAATTTGTGCTTTGCTCTCACTCATTTCTGAGTTTTAAAATCCAATGCATATGTCTAGAAGCAGCCCCACCACCCCCAGCCCCTACACCCTCGTTGGCTTACAAGCAGGAGAGTTGGATTTGCTGGAGGAGTCGCTTGTAAAGCTCTGTCTGGAGCATTCGTAGTCACTGAGTGAAGCCATGCTTTCGGAAAACTGGGAAGAGTCTGAATCGCTGGGCTGGTCCTCTCCCACGTACTGCTTCTCGCCATTGAAGGGCATCCTGTTTCACTTGAGTGTGGATAAGGAGAGCACCTGCAGAGACAAATGGACCTTGTGTGAACATTCTGTGGTACATCCACTGGTGATGTGGACCTTATGGCACAGCACTGAAAAGGCCCCCAGACAATTAGCACCTCCTTCCCCCAGGACCCCAGCCAGGCTGTCACTAGGCCTTCAAGGCTGCCTTCCAGAAGAGATTCCACAACCACAGGTGTGAGCTTACTCAGGACACACCCAGTACGAACGTGGAGCAGCTCTCGGCAATAACAGATCCTTAAAATGCACATACACTCTTTCTCCTGTGTTACTAAAACATGGAAGGAATGAGTAAGAGCGTGGGTCTCTAGGGTCAACTGCCTGGGTTGGAGTCTCATTCTCTGTTTTAACACAGGACCCTGGAGAAGTCACTTAACCTCTTTGCTTCAATTATTTACCTCATCAGGAAAACTGGGCTGAAAAACTAATGTCATAGGGTTGTTTGAAGATTCCAAACAAAACGACCCAACCCATTGCTATCAATTCTGACTTACAGTGACCCTATAGGACAGGGTGGAACTGGCCCACAGGGTTTCCAAGGCTGTCATCTTTGGAGAGCTGGTGGCGTAGTGGTTAAGAGCTTGGCTGCTAACTAAAAGGTCGGTGGTTTGAATCCACCACCTGCTCCATGGAAATTCTATGGGGCAGTTCTACTCTGTCCTATAGGGTTGCTATGAGTTGGAATCGACACAATGGCAACTTTTTAAAAATCTTCATGGAAGCAGACTACCACATCTTTTTCCCTCGGAGCCACTGGTGAGTTGCAAATCCAAACTTTGTGTTAGTATGCCCAGTGCTTAACAACTGCGCTACCAGGACTCCTTTGTTTGAAGATTAAATAGGATAAATCATATCAAGGTGTTTAGCACAGCACTCAAATGTCAGCTATTATTATTGTTACTACCTTTTTAAAAAAATATTTTAAAAATCAATCTCTTCGTGATCTCTCTGAGCCTCCTGGTGGAAAGAGAAGACTGATGAAAATCTCTGGCTGGCAAATCACAAGGTTCTTCCCCTTCATTTTCACGTCAACTGCCAGGATACAAGGAGCAAGACCTGATGTTTGACAATTTACAAAGTACTCACCACAACACGATCAGCAAACAGGCGCATAGGGGCCTGATTCACAGGTGGGTGTAACAGGCTCAAGGTTAGCAGGGAACCCACTATGCCATAAAATGCAGTGTTTTTAAAGCTGCCAGAAGTGAAACCACAACTACACACAGTGCGCCTGGAAATGCCCGCATGGTTTCTTCGACGATTTGGTTATTATTTACTGAGTGCCTACTATGTATGAGGCACTGAGCTGAGCACTGGGGAGAATAACAGTGAACAAAATAGACGGGGCCATCTTCTTCTGGCTCTCAAATCCAGTTATCTAGAACTCTGTGTGCTGGATATTAAAAAAAACCAGTTGCCACTGTGTCAATTCCAAATCATGGAGACCACGTATGTGTCAGAGTAGAACTGCTCTGTAGAGATTTCAATGGCTGATTTTTCAGAAGCAGATTGCCTGGTCTTTCTTCCAAGGTGCCTCTGGATGAATTCGAACCTCCAACCTTTTGGTTAGCAGGCAAGCGTGTTAACCATTTGCACTACCCAGGAACTCCATGCAGGACGTTAGCAGACGTGAAAAGGGAAAACAAGGTATTGCTGAAGAAGCATGAAAAAGGAAAGCCCAAAAGGATCAGGATTGAGGAAGAATCTAGCCTTTGTTGAAAGAGCACCTTTTTTTATCCCTTGAGTGGTGACAGAGACAAGCATGGGCCAGAGAGGGGTTTTTATTAAGGGCCAAAGCCCCAAGGCCATTTGCACCTTGTCTTACCGAAACAACTCTCTTCAGTTTTGCTCCTTACAGAAATGGACCCTTGTCCAGCCCATCCTTGTTGCAAATAGAAAACCACTAACAGTGAAGCCTTTCTGTGAAGACTAAAGGGCTGGTCCAGAGCCTAGGTGTGGAGTTTAGCTGCCAGGAAACTACCATGTGGAAACATTCACCTTATCCTATAATCCCAAAGCCAATCACCATAAATATAGCCCAAAAAATAGCCTTGAATCCTCGCATCCTCTATCCCATGATATTGTATTTGGTGAAGCAGAGGGCCAAGAAGGGTGAGGGAGGCTCTCAGTAAGGTAGATTGGCACAATAGCCATAATGATGGATTTGAATATGCTGGTGATTGGGAGGAAGTCACAGGAATGGGCAACGGTTTTTTCTGTTGTACATAAGGTCGCCATGCCATCTAACCATCCATTCATCCCATGAAAAAGATTCTATTTGCGCTTTAACTCCAGTCTTCTGGGAGAAAGGGAATAGAAGACACAAGAAAAGGGGCTTCTCTAACCATTTCACTTCCAAACCAAAACCCATTGCCATTGAGTTGATTCTGACTCAAATGACCCCATATGATGGGTAGAAATGCCCACAGGGTTTCCAAGGCTGTATTCTTCATAGAAGCAGACTGCTATATCCTTCTCCTGCAGAGTGGCTGGTGGGTTTGAACTGCTGACCTTTTGGTTAGCAGCAGAGCACTTAACTGCTGCACCACCAGAGCTCCTTATCTCACTTCCACCAAACCCAAAATCCTAAATGAAATGCTTTCCCTTCCCTCTAGCTTTCTCTCTGCCAACATTTTACTTCCCACTGAGTGCATTTCTTGAAAATGGTACCTTCTCCAGGAAGCCCTCCTCTACCCTCTGGTCAGAGTTAGGTCAGAGTTAATGGCATTCTTCGTTGTGTATCTGTAGCACACCTCTTGGATTCCCTCAGTAGCACTTAGACTCCTTTTCTATGGTATTTTCCTCCCATGGTTACAACTAACTCTCCTTAATAAGGCAGAGAGTGTGTCTTGTCCATTACCAGTGTCAAGTTCATGACAAATACTCATTTGACGTCAGCTGAATTGAATCCACTGAATCCCATTTGGTACAGAATCAACCGGAACATTTGCAAACTGATATCACTACACAGTTACAAGTCTGGTACTGCTGAAGTCCAAGGCCTGGGGCAGAGAATTTACCTCCTAAACCTACCTCTTTAGTTTAAATTCAGAATTCCCTGGTCCTTGCCATACCCTTATTTGAATATCTTAAAGACTGCTCCCATTTTATTGCTTTTTCAGTCATTCTGTTGCAACGGTGTGATGCATGCTCTGCTCTTAATTTCTCTCTATTACAGTTGTCTCAAATGAGCAGGATCTCCGGCTGTTTTTCCAAGCAAAAGTGAATAAAAGATTTCATCCATGGGAATTTATGAACTAGGTTAATAGTTGTAACTGTCCATTTCATTTTTCTACTCCAGTTGAACAGCACACTTCATAGGTTGCTTAATTGTGTTTAAAAAGGCAGTCAGGTGCTAAGGTTTAAAACATAAAAAGCTCTAGGTTAGGAGTTAAGAGTCCTGGGTTTGGGGCCTGGGTCTGTCATTAATTTACACATCACATCAGGTCTCTTAGCCTGTTTTCTGAGGGGGTTGGCCAGCTAGGAATTGCTAAGGTTCTATAAGCCAGAGTTCCATGAGGCAGGACGAGTTCTGAGAAATTAAATACGCTCAAGGCAGGCATGCCTACCAATGTGCTTCTACCCTTTATTCTTACAATTCACTGAAGGTAGAGCTTCTACCTTCTACGGGGGATGCAACAGAAAATTTACAAGCTTCTGTAAAGACAGAAAGTAACTCCAAGGCAATGTTCTTCTCCCTGAGTTTAGAAACTCTTGTTTAATTGGTAGAAGGCCTCCACATTACAACCGGGCTTTATGCATCCATGCAGAAGCCCTTCCTTGAAGTCAAAATGCCCATTATTACTCTATTTAGAAATTGTCTGTTTCTTCATATGGGAATAAATGTAGTAACACCTAACTCATAGGGTTGGTGTGAGATTTCACTTAGTCAATGTATATAGGGTGCTTGGAATGGGGTCTCTCGCAGAGTGAGCACGATACAGGTGTTTGCTATTATTAGTATTATTTGCTTTTTTTTGTTGTTGCAGCTGTTATTATCATTATCTCAGGCATTAAAAACTCTGGAAAGAACAATAATTTTTTTCCCCAGGGTGATAAAAGCATGTTCCTCTACGGATAAACAAGGCTAGTAGTTAATCCAGGACAGAACTCTTACACTTGCTGGAAATACAAAAGCCAAAAAAGCAAACGGCTCATCACTGCGTACTTGATCTTCTGCAAGTTTCTTCACATCTACTCTTGGCTTTCTCGATCTCTTGTTTCCAAGTAAGTCAAGTCATCTAGGGACAAAGCTACTTGACTTGAAAGGCAATGAGGGTAATCAGACTGCTTTTCAAACTATTTTGGAATCTCTCTTAGAACCTTGATAATGAAAGCAGCTGTTTCTTTAAGAATGGTAATGCTTCTCATACTGACAAACTTAGATGTACTTAGCCTTCACCACTGTAACTCATAATCAGTAAGCCAAACAACTTTTCAGGAACACCACATCTCATTGTACCGGGAGGATTTACTCATTGGTCAAAGGTAAAGGCAGACAATAACTCTAAGCAAAGGCTCTAACACTACAGTGGGTCACTAGTCAAAGAGAATGAAGTACTGTCATGTTCACATTTTCACTGTATCGTTCCAGCATTTCATAATAATAAATACACTATTATATCATTCCTTCAGAGGCCAACGACTGGCATGCAGCAGGCACTTAAATATTTTGTTGTTGTTAAGTGCCGTCAAGTCGGTTCCGACTCATAGCCACGCTATGCACAACAGAACAAAACACTGCCTGGTCCTGTGCCATTCCCACAATTGTTGCTATGTTTGAGCCCACTGTTGCAGCCACTATTTCAATCCATCTCATTGAGGGTCTTCCTCTTTTTCACTGACCCTCTACTTTACCAAGCATGATGTCTTTCTCCAGGGACTGATTCCTCCTGATAACATGTCTAAAGTATGTTAGAAGAAGTCTCACCCTCTTTGCTTCTAAGGGGCATTCTGGCTGTACTTCTTTTAAGACAAATTTGTTCATTCTTCTGGCAGTCCATGGTACATTCAATATTCTTCACCAATACCATAATTCAAAGGCATCAATTCTTCTTCAGTCTTCCTCATTTATAGTCCAGCTTTCACATGCATTTATGAGGTGACTGAAAATAACACAGCTTGGGTCAGGTGCACCTTAGTCCTCAAAGTGACATCTTTGTTTTTTAACACTTTAAAGAGGTCTTTTGCAGCAGATTTTCTCCGTGCAATACGTTGTTTTTTGATTTCTTGACTGATGCTTCCATGGGTGTTGATTGTGGATCTAAGTAAAATGAAATTCTTGACAACTTCAATATTTTCTCAATTTATCATTAGGTTGCTTATTGGTCCAGTTGTGAGGATTTTTGTTTTACGTTGAGGTGTAATCCATACTGAAGACTGTAGTCTTTGATCTTCCTCAGTAAGTGCTTCAAGTCCTCTTCACTTTCAGCAAGCAAGGTTGTATCATCTACATAGTGCAGGTTGTTAATGAGTCTTTCTCCAATCCTAATGCCACATTCTTCTCTTCATATAGTCTGGTCTATCAGATTATTTGCTCAGCATACAGACTGAATAAGTACGGTGGATACAACCCTGACGCACACCTAAGTATTTACTGTTGAATAAATGAATGGGTGAATGAATGAGTGTGTAAAGATATCAGGGCAGTATGCTTACTGGCATTTCAGACAGGTGGGGATGAGTACCTGAAGAAGTTGTCCTGTATTCCAACACAGATGACAGGGAGATGGTTTTTGGTTTGGTAGTGATTCTCAGCCTGGGTCCAGGCTACCATCTTTACTTCCTTATTTCCTTTCTGCAGCAAACGCTACCTGTAAATTGTCCTGAGCTGGTTCAGGATTGCAAAGATAATATGGGCAGTCCCCGGTTACAAACGTCTAACTTAGTACAACCTGTAGTTACAAACCAACCCCCATAAAGCCTATTATATTAAAAATTCTAGGTACATACAATGGTTTCTAATAACAAATAGGTACTACTTTGTGACATGCATCAAAGTAATATTATTACTGTATTAATATGTTAAGGATGTTTTAGTGTATCTGGAAGTGTTTCTTTAATTTTATAATGCATATAAAAGTACACTATATACTAAGACAAACATTAGATACGAACCCCACCTAATTGTTCCGACTTACATACAGATTTGACTTAAAGACAGACTTAGGAATAGAACTTGTTCATAGTTTAGGGACTACCTGTACCATTGACAATACACATGCCAGTGAAACAATAAGAACACTGGAGCCAGGAGGCCTGGGCTCTTTATCATGACACTTGATATTTACTGACTGGAGACAGGGGACTTATTCCCATTTGTAAAATGGGTACAATAATAGCATTTGCCTTGTGGAATTATGAAGGTTAATTGAAATAGTCTACGCCGCAAGTGCTTGACAGATGTCAACTATTATTTTATTCTTATTAAAAGAAGCTCTGAACTCCAAAAATGTCAATGTTATTAAAAAAAAAAAAAAAGAAGAAGAAAGGAAGGCTGAGGATATGTTCCAGATTTAAAAAAAAAAAAAAGATTAAATAGCCTTACAACTGAGTGCAATTGGTGATCCTGGTCTGGATCCTCTTCTGGTGGAAAAAAAGAAATGCTATAAAGGACATTATGGGTCAGTTGTTATAACCCTACAGTCTCCTGTCTGTATTCCAATATTAAATTTACTGAAGCTGATAAAAGTACTGTGGTTATGGGCCAAACTTCCTACCTTGGAGCAAGTGCACCTACTGTCTCCTCCTGGCATGTTCTTTTCCCTGATCACCATGTGGTTGGCTCCTTGTTATCTTTCAGATGTGAGGTTAAATGTCACAATGTCAAAAATGATCTTCCCTGACGCCCCCACTTACCCCATCTAATGCTTAGAACACTGCCTGGGACAGAGCAGGAGTTCAATGAATATCGTTAAATGAACAAATAAAGCCACACTCCTATTTGTGAGACAATGCGGATTCTCCTTTTCTGTTTCACTCGCTTGGCTCATATGCCTATTACATAGTCATTGAAAGCACCACAGTTTTCTGCCTATCTGTCTCTCACTAAATTTTAAGCTGTTTGTGGGAGGGAGCTGTCTCCCCTTTCCATTTCCCAGTGCCAAGCTCAATACACTTCCAAGGCACCATGGCACCCATAATCCAAGATAGCAAAGACTCACAGGTCCAGAGTTTAAAGAAAGTTTTACATTGTGTCTTTCCATCCTCTGAATGCTTACTGATAGCAAATAACAACAATTAGCACTGTTACTGATTGCTTACCATGACCCAGCCCCCATACTAAGTGCTCTAAATGTTTTACCTCCTTCAATGTTCAGGATAACCTTGTTAGCTAAGGTACTATTATCATCCCCATTTTAAATATAAGAATCTGAGGTTCAGAGAGGTTAAATTACTTGCCCAAGGGTTCACAGCTGATACAGCAGAACACAAGCCCAGGAAGTGGATTACTAAAGCCCATGCTCGCTCCAGGATGGCTGGAGAAAATCTGGTGTGCGGCTCATTTTTTCCAACCCACTGTACCAAATTGATCTACCCAGCACTACGTGGACAGCTGCACATATGGCAGCAAACTGGCCTTACCCTGGGGGTGGCTGCCCTAGTGCTATACCCTGAAGGGCATCACTGAAGAAGTCCATTGTCCAAAATAAGTGTCAACCACTCCACTAGAGTGACTGATATTCCGTTCTCGGGAGCCATCCTTTATGTGCTCCAGAATCCCTGGTTAAAATCCAGATATTATGAACAGGGTTAACTGCTTAAGGCTGGTATGAGTCATTAACATTTTGGAGTGAATTACTCAGATTATACAGCAGGGCCCTGAGGAATGAAACCCAGCCAGTTTAAAGCTAGGTGGCAGAAAAGGAAAATTTCAAGAAACATATAGTAGGCACCATCCTTCAAGACCAGATTGAGGTCAGGTGAAAGGGCAGGCAATCACATACATGTGAAGGGCAAGGAGCTGGAATAGTAAAAAACAGGACTGGGACTCTGAAGAAAAAATTACAGGGAATGAGAAAATCTTCATCTTCTGTAAAATGCTGCTTCAGAACCAGTCCCAAACAGCAATATTAAAAAGTTATTCACACACGGCAAAGCAAAAACCAGAGCTGAGACACATGCCTGCACCATTCAACTAGAGAATACTGTTCTCATCAAATTAGAACCAACAAAGAGCCAGATAAAAGCCAACAAGTCAGTCATTGTTTAAAAAAGCAGATGTTCACGCTACACATGGCATTACAACACCAGGGAGAAGGATTTCTGGGCACTTTTCACACTTGAAGATACTTCTCTCAACCCTGGCTTCTCTGTTTTAGCACCTGTGTGTCCCCATATGGGGCCCTCACAGACTGGCCTTGAAGCTGCTTCTACACATGACTGGTATTTTCAGACCTGGGCCACCCAAGTCAGGCAGCCTCCACTGGCTGCCGGGGTGCTGTACCAACCCCTAGAGGTAAGAGGAAATAGCAGGCAGCGAGCCTCCTAAAGTGGGAATCACAGCCGAGTGACAGGTAGAAAAGAGCAAGGTCTCCAACTGGGTTGGAGGCAATGGACCAAAGCTGGGTGTGAGGTCCCCACTAGGGACAGGGGCAACTTGTCTAGTTTTTTCATGGTTAAAGTTGCAGGACAACCATCCATGATAATTCCCAAACTTCAGTAACTAGGGTACCACTCTTCACGACTGTTTCCACATCTCCACCCTCACCTATGCTATAATTTATCAGACACTTGTATCTTAACTAGATTTTTATATTTAAATACATTTGTTTTTAAAAAAAACTTTGTATCATTGTGAAATCTCTTGTTTAATAAAATAGTTACATGCACCAACGGAGGGAGTGGAGGGGAAGGGGGAGCATATAATTATGTTCATCCAGACTTCATTTGTCCATGTACCACCTGAAATCAGCTGCTACGTCCAGTGCTGCCACCAGACAAGCAGCTTTGGCAAACACAAGCCGTTCCCCGGAGGACAGGGGTTCGAGCCCAGGCCTGACTGGCATTTCCCCATCTTCCTCCCCTAACTGAGGATATCAACAAGGGGACCGTCGAAGTGTCTGCGCACCACTCCCCTCCAAAAGCACCACGTTTCCTGTCAAAACAAACTCTCGGGGGAGGGGACGGCGGAGGCAGAGCCGAGTGCCCAGGAAACCCCGGCAACAAACCCCAAACACACGCTGCGGGCCCCGCCCCACCCCTATCCCGGCTCAGACCCCCACCCCAGGCAGGCCCGGGACGCGGAGAGCGGATGTCACCTTCCGGAGCCCTGTTTGTGGAGAGCCGCTCTCGGCGCGGTCGCTGGCACAGGCCCAGGGAGATGTAAACAGCAGCGAAGAGGCCCCGACCCTGCCGCCTCCGGGGCCCGAAGCCCGCGGCCACCCTGACACCCGCTGCGACCACTCGGCGCCCGTGCCCCGCTCCCTCGCGGGGCGGCGGTTCGAGATCACACAAGGGGATCTGGAGGGAAGAGCAAAGAGCGGGGGCTCTCTCACCCCTGAGGCCTCTCCAGTCCCAGGACGGGGTCCCGAAGTGGGACTAGGGCGGCCCTCGGGATGCCCTGGGGAGAGGCGTCCTCTCTGCCGGAGCCGGCCTCTCACCTCCGAGCCAGCGACCCTCTCCCCCGGGACGGATACGCACGGGGTCCGGCGTGGAGAAAGGCGACTGAGTGACCCGGGGTTAGGGGGTCTCTGGGTGTCCCCTCACCGAACGCCGCAAAACCAGCACGAAAACTCACCAACCCAACAAGCCCAAGCTCTTCGTTCCCCACGCGGTATTTAAAGGGCCCGGAGGGACTCTAGGGAGGCGGTCAAGGCGCGGCCATCACGCTAACCGGTGAGCGGGGGGGGACAGCGCGGCGGAGAGGGGAAACTCAGGGCACTTTAGGCTCAGATGGCCGAACTCTCACAGATTTGATCGACTAAAAAAACACTTCACTCACGTTCGGATCACAGAGGCCGAGGACAGCATGGAGCGGAGGGAGTTTCGGATGCGAGAGGAAACGGTTCCCCCCCGCATGCTGCGAGTGGTGCGGTCCGGAGACTGCTGGGGCGGAGAGAGATGTGTTTACGGAACTAGGACAGCCGTGCCGCGGGGTGAGCCCGGCTCTTGGGGCGGGGCGGACAGCTGGGGGCGGGGCCTATCGGGGCTGGGGGCGGGGCGAGGCTAGCGGCACCAGTAGAGCGTGGAGCCGACCCCTGGGCTTCCAGGGCGCCCCCGCGCCGACAATGCTGCAAACTGCCGGGCTGCTAGTGGAACTGCTAGGAGCCGGACAGCCCCATTTAGACGACTCAGTCCTACGTGAGTGCCCACCCTCACACCGCCCCATACGTACAGCATACCAACAACGTTGCAAGTGGGCTTTCCAACGGGCATTAGCAACCAACCGCGTCACTTAGGCTTGCGTCTACACCGCCACATAAACATGGGTCCAGATTTGCATCTGGGCAGGACGAATAGCTCCGGGGATCACACCCACCCAGGCTCTCAAGAGACGTAAACTTCGTGTGTGCGTGCAAAAGATAAAAGCGTCTTACTTCCTCTAGGGTTCTTGGCAGCGCCTATCTCCCGAGAGGTTTCAACATTGGTTAATGTAAATGACCAGTCCCAGGAGGGACTTGGTGTGGTCAGACCTACTGTTCAGCTCTGTGGGCCTACTTCAAGGTGTTCAGAAACACGCTTTCCCCAGCCAGGCACATGAAAACCACGGCTTACATCTGTGAATACATCTTCTGCCAGTTGTAAACTGGTATTATTTGGGAGATGATTTCACGCACAAATTAAGTACTGAAGTATTTCTGCTTAGTGCTGAATCCATGTCTGGATTGTGGAGGCAAATCGGCCACCACCGCTCTGGAGAAAGAAAAACCAAAACCCAAACCCAGCGCCCTCGAGTCGATTCTGACTCGTAGCGACCCTATAGGACAGAGTAGAACTGCCCCATAGAGTTTCCAAGAAGCACCTGGCAGATTCAAACTGCCAACCCTTTGGCTAGCAACCGTAGCACTTAACCACTACACCACCAGGGTTTCCGGAGAAAGAAAGGCAACACTTTTAAGGAGGGTAGGAAGTCAGTTATCCTAGGTGGAGTAATTTAGTAGCTACAATATGAACTTGTCTTGGGTTCAAATTTTGGCTCTGACATTTACTACTCATGTGATCTTGGGCAATTGACTTAACTTCTCTTTGTTTCCTTAAGATGTGTAAAATGGGAATAACGATAACTGTCTCATTGGGTTATTATGAAGATGAAGTGAACTAAAGCATGTTAAGGGATTAGAGGTGTGCACAGAAAGAACTCAAAAATTGTTATCGAAACTATCTGGCAAACCTCTCTAGTTGAGGATCTGTATTACTTTGCATTTGTGTCTCTTTATGCCACCCTCGCCCTTCTTCTCCTAAAATACATAACTTGCCATAAATCAAGAGATAAAGAGAAAATGCTGTTGCCACCCAGGTTCTTTCCTACCAACATGATCCTATTTACATCATTTGTTAAAATAAATCACTAGAATACAGAAGCATCCAATTTCAATTCTTGCCAAATAACAACCACCATCACAGCTGCCATCGCCACCCTAAAAATTGCATAATAGAAAGCATAACCAAAAATATCCGCCAAACTTCTGGAAACTGTGACAATGACACATTGCAGTATTGCTTCCTTTGTTAGCTCTGTAAAACATGTTAAGTATTGTTTTGGGCTATGACATACCTTAGGGCAGGTGATTATGAGTCAGGAGAGTTGTCTAGTCTACCTGAGTGACCTGCTGCCTGACCCTAGGCATGGCACTTCTTTTTAAATCTCAAATATGTAACTCTCAAACCACAAAGAACCAATTTTTTGTCAAAGCAGGTGAATCAAGTTTCAGGATGGGGTGAGGAGCTTTATAGCAGAAGGACTGGGGGAAGAATATTGAAGTGGAACAGGTGGGGTAACATCAGAGACCCAAGGCAAGAAGATGAAAGAGCCTGGAAGCACAGCCGCCTGTTATTTTGAAATTAAATAACTTGCTATCTGGAAATCCCTTGATGGGATTACCTGGCCAACTGCCCTCAGTGGAGGCCGTATATATAAAAGTGCTTTGAAAAAATACAGTGCTTAAAAATGAGACTTGTGTCACACCTTTGCTCAGATAGGTCAATCAGTCATAGAATAGAATCCACCTTGCTCAGGTTATGTTCATAACCTTCCGGAAAAAAAAAAGTCCAAGAAAGCAACCTCTTTAGCAAGTAAAATATTAGCCTTTTAGCTAAAGAGGACTCATTATCACACCTCATTTTTCTAACTTATCTTTTTTGAACCAGTTAGGGAACTCAAGATAATGCAGTTTGTTTTTCCTCTATTAATTACACAATAGATCAAGTGTGATCTATTGCCCTTGGCAGATGACCAAGGCTGATTAAAATTTTTGCTCAGCAAAGAAATATACTCATTTTCTTTTTATACACTTTATATCTGAGTTTTAAATTACAATTACTCTTTTAAAAAAATCACAGATGATCCAGGAATATAACTTTAATATAGATTTGCAATCTCTCAACCATTTCATTTTTATAGCGGAGCTGTATCTTGTGCTGATTTAATATAACGCAAATTCCGCTATACATACTCAGCTGAGGTAGGGATGGAGAAAGCACAAGAGAATAATTTAAACACTAGTAGTGATTTTGTCCCCTAGTGTTCTCTATGGGAATTGTGAGGCTGCTCTTCCTAAGTTGATTTTAGTTTCCAAGTGTCTCGCTTTCCAAACTTTTCACCCAGAGCTGGTGGCTTCATGGGTGTACAACCTGCTCAGGCTCCACACTTGGAATGGCTCCACACTTGATTTAGTGTTCTGCTATCGCCATTTTGAAATTGTTAATGATTCTTTTTAACCAGAGGCCTGCATTTTCATTTCTCATTGTGTCTTGCGTATTATGTAGCTGCTCCTGATTTCATCACCCTGAGTATGAGTGTAGTGTTTAAAGATAGTTATTTTTCCTTAACTTGTCTCCAAAAACAAATCAATTATTGTATCTAATACTTAGTTGAAGAAACATATCTGAACCAAGGATGGACGGAAAGAAAAGAACAAATCTGAATGTATCTTAGGTTTTATGATCCATTTAAGAATTTTCACGGGCATTGACTGCACATGATTTTGACCTTATGACCTCCCTTTAGAACTCAATCCCTCACATAAGACGTGACTCCGCTGAAACTAGAAAAATGATTAAATGGAGTTCCACCTCTTTCTCTCCCCTATCCATCTTAAGGTGCTAAGGAGAGGACTAAAGAGCAGTAGGAGGAAAAAGTCAATATAAAGCAGAAAGAAGAAAAGGAATTTGGCAGATGCACAAACTAGATACTTTCCGCAATGTTCAAAATTTAACTACACCTTCCTGGCAGGTTTTTTTTTTTTTTTCCTTTTGGTCTTGAAGTTAAGGTACATTTCGGTCATTGAAAGTTTTATCTATTGATCAAAATGTTGACGCAAGATCAATTTTCCAAAGAACCCGAAACAGTTTTTCCCCTGACTCCACTGACTTAGTACAAAACTGAAGGCAGTTTCCCCTTCCAACTGCCTGTACTCTCATAACTAGGCCCTGCCCAGATCCTTCCCATCTCCACATACCAGAAAGACAAATATTCTTAGTATCCCCCCAGAGGTCCCCTCCACTTACTTGGACACCACTGTTGTCTCTTGAGAAGCAAGAAAAAGAGTTATCACCAGCAGTGAGAGGAGCTCTGAGCAGGAAGTAGGAGGGGCCAAGGAGAGTTGAAGCCCAGTGGAGCATCTATGAGAGTTAGGTGCTTAGTAACACCTTAGTTGCCTGGCCAAGACTGACACTCTCCTCAACCCACCTTCAGGCCAACAGGCAATCATTCTCTAAATGCATTCATGGTCCACTTTAAAAACCAAATGAAATACTCAGAGGAGTGGGAAAGAGCTAAAATGAGATGTAAAACCCTGAAGACAAAGCAAAAGATTAAGAAATATGACTCTCCAGATACAGTGTTCAACATAAAAATGTGAGTTATAGAACAATGATGATGGGGTGATACCATAAGCTTGAGAGAGAGCTTACATTAGAGACAGCAATATTTCTTTCTCTGTACATATAAATTGCATAGAAATGGACTAAAAATAATCCCTCCAAACCATTTAGAGGCAAGTTGAGAGATGTTCCTGATTTATTCTATGCACATACAAATGGCTTGTCTCTTTTACAATGGAAATGTACTCATACATTACAAGTGTAATTTGATACTGCCTTACAATGATACTACTTTATCGTTGTATGCCCTCTTAAATACACCTTAGTGGAGGTAGGCTGAGGAGCCTTAAAGGCGCAGTGATTAAGTACTCGGCTGCCAACCAAAAGGTTGGCAGTTTGAATTCACCAGCCAGTCTGCTTCAGTAAAGATTACAGCCTATGGGGGCAGGTCTATTATGTCCTACAAGGTCGCTAAGAGTTGGAAATAACTCAGTGTCAACAGGTTTGGTTTGAAGGTGGGCTATTGATACTGCACAATACATAACTGTCCTATCTCCTTTTTATTAATTATTGTCCTAAGAAAGTTATGATAACAAACAGAGCTTTTCATAGAAACATATAAATAAAAGATTTGCAGAGCCCCTCACTATGGTATAACAAAATTATTTTATGTTGGGTGGGGAAATACTGATTCTTACTTTAAAATTTTTCCTTTAAGCCCAAAGTGTATGAAGTTTGCATTCATTTTAAACGTGTTTTTCCACAAAATCTGACCTCTAAGGGCTTCCTCCCTTTGATGATAAACTGGACAGGAGTCCTTTCCCAAAGAGGTATGAAAATTAAATAATTATACTCGATTTTGAGGCTGGAAAACTGAGAGCCCTAAGCATTCAGATGTCTGTACAAGCAGCTTCTACCCGAGTTCCTGGGGGTTCTAGTAGAAAGTATTATACTAAGGCACCCATTGGTTTATGACTGACCTAGGGATACTCAGTGACTCACTGAGTTGGCAGGTCAAGAATAGAAACCAGAAGAACTTATTTCATGGCTTCCTTCTGCAAATACACACATATGTGCAGTGTCACATGCGAAGTAGTGCCTATTGGCATGATTATGTAATTTCCATAACAACATGTCAACAAGCATACCAGCCCAGTACCAACTATGGTAAGTGACCAAAGTATTTATAATCATATTCCATCACTCGGGAAGGGTGCCTAGACCAGGTACTAGAGTGGCTGTGCCTTCCAGAAAGCAAGTAAAACAGACTGCTGCCAACTGTCCTAAAATACGAGGCTGTTTATCCTTCCTTCTTATACATTGAGGCAGTCAGAGAAAAAAATGGTACTTATGAGGCCCTCAACAAATGTTTATTTTACAATTAACTATGTAAGTTATATCTCGTTACATTTCACTGGGAGAATGACATTACAGATTGACATTTGCTAATTGGGACATTCAAGAAAGATACCAGGAAAATGTCATGGATCTACGATAATTCCTCATTTCAACAATTATTCATTCATTAAATTAGCAATTATTGACTAAGTGCCTAGTATATCCTAGACTCTTTGCAAGGTGCTGGAGATAAGAAAAGGTTGAATGTGATAGACACAGTTCCTATTCATAAAGGAAGTATTTATGTATCATAGTAAGGAAGACATTCTTACCATGCCTAATACAATACTTGGCACTTAAGAGGCCCTCAACAAATATTTACTTTGTAATGAACTATATAAATGATGAAATATATTGGATACTACCCCAGCCCCCACCATTTTATAAACAGTGTTACTATGGGGAAAAAAAGGAGAAAATAAGGACTATCCATGACTTTGTATTACTGTTGTCATTAGCTGCCATAGGGTCAGTTCCGCCTAGTGGCGACTCTCTGTACCACGGAACGAAACGCTGCCGGGTCCTGCACCATCCTCACAATCATGGCTATGCTTGAGCCCACTGTTGTAGCCACTGTGTCAACCCATCTCACTGAAGGTCTTCCTCTTTTTCACTGATGCTCTACCAAGCATGATGTCCTTCTTCAGGGACATGTCATTATAATACTTTGTCTTTCCAAGTGGCCCTTATCTTCTGTTTTCAAATCTTTTACTTCATCATTTTTTCCTTTTCCTTTAACTACTCTACATTCAAGAGCAAGTTTCAAAGTCTCTTCTGACATCCATTTTGGTCTTTTCTTTCTTTCCTGTCTTTTTAATGACCTCTTGCTTTCTTCATGTATGATGTCCTTGATGTCACTCTACAGTTCATCTGGTCTTTAGTCATTAGTGTTTAACACATCAAATGTATTCTTGACATGACCTCTAAATTCAGGTGGGATATACTCAAGGTCCCCCCACATGTCTGTCAGTTTGTCGTACTGTTGAGGGCTTGTGTGTTGCTGTGATGCTGGAAGCTATATCACCGGTATTCAGATACCAGCAGGGTCACCCATGGAGGACAGGTTTCAGCTGAGCTTCCAGACTAAGACAGACTAGGAAGAAGGACCGGCAGTCTACTTCTGAAAAGCATTAGCCATTGAAACCTTATGAATAACAGCGGAACATTGTCTGATGCAGGAAGCATCAAACGAAGATGGAAGGAATACACAGAGTCATTATACCAAAAAGAATTAGTCGATATTCAACCATTTCAAGCTGTGGCATATGATCAGGAACCAATGGTACTGAAGGAAGAAGTCCAAGCTGCTCTGAAGGCATTGGCGAAAAGCAAGCCTCCAGGAATTGATGGAACATCAACTGAGATGTTTCAACAAACAGATGCAGCACTGAAGGTGCTCACTCGTCTATGCCAAGAAATATGGAAGACAGCTTCCTGGCCAACTGACTGGAAGAGATCCATATTTATGCCTATTCCCAAGAAAGGTGATCCAACCAAGTGTGGAAATTATAGAACAATATCATTAATATCACACGCAAGCAAAATTGTGCTGAAGATCATTCAAAAGCGGCTGCAGCAGTATATCCACAGGGAACTGCCAGAAATTCAGGCTGGTTTCAGAAGAGGGCATGGAACCAGGGAGATATCATTGCTGATGTCAGATGGATCCTGGCTGAAAGCAGAGAATACCAGAAGGATGTTTACCTGTGTTTTATTGACTATGCAAAGGCATTCGACTGTGTGGATCATAACAAATTATGGATAACATTGCGAAGAATGGGAATTCCAGAACACTTAATTGTGCTCATGAGGAACCTTTATATAGATCAAGAGGCAGTTGTTCAAACAGAACAAGGGGATACTGATTGGTTTAAAGTCAGGAAAGGTGTGCGTCAGGGTTGTATTCTTTCACCATACCTATTTAATTTGTATGCTGAGCAAATAATCCGAGAAGTTGGACTATATGAAGAACAGGCCTTCAGGATTGAAGGAAGACACATTAACAACCTGTGTCATGCAGATGACACAACCTTGCTTGCTGAAAGTGAAGAGGACCTGAAGCACTCGCTAATGAAGATCAAAGACCATAGCCTTCAGTATGGATTACACCTCAACATAAAGAAAACAAAAATCCTCACAACTGGACCAATGAGCAACATCATGATAAACGGAGAAAAGATTGAAGTTGTCAAGGATTTCATTTTACTTGGATCCACAATCAACAGCCATGGAAGCAGCAGTCAAGAAATCAAAAGACGCATTGCATTGGGTTAATCTGCTGCAAAGGACTGCTTCAACTTGTTGAAGAGCAAAGATGTCACCCTGAAGACTAAGGTGCACCTGACCCAAGCCATGGTATTTTCAATCACATCATATGCATGTGAGAGCTGGACAATGAATAAGGAAGACTGAAGAAGAGTTGATGTTTTTGAATTGTGGTGTTGGCAAAGAATATTGAATATACCATGGACTGCCCAACGTATGAACAAACCTGTCTTGGAAGAAGTGGGGCCAGAATGCTCCTTAGAGGCAAGGATGGTGAAACTGCGTCTTACATACTTTGGACGTTGTCAGGAGGGATCAGTCCCTGGAGAAGAACATCGTGCTTGGCAGAGTACAGGGTCAGCGGAAAAGAGGAAGACCCTCAACAAGGTGGATTGACACAGTGGCTGCAACAATGAGCTCAAGCATAACAAGGATTTTAAGAATGGCGCAGGACTGGGCAGCATTTCGTTCTGTTGTGCATACAGTCGCTATGAGTTGGAACCGACTTGACGGCACCTAACAACAACAACAACAATACTGAAGGTTGTATTTTGGCTCTTATGGACTTGTTCTAATTTTTTCATCTTCAATTTGAACTTGCGTATGAGCAATTGATGGTCTGATCCATGGTCGGCCCCTGGCCTTTTTCTGACTGATGATATTGAGCTTCTCCATCGTCTCCTTTCACAGATGTGGTCTATTTAATTCCTGTGTATTCCATCTGGAGAGGTGCATGTGTATAGTCGCTGTTTATGTTGTTGATAAAAAGTATTTGCAAAATTCTATTGTGTGTTCTCTGGCATCGTTTCTATTACCAAGGTCATATTTTCCAACTACTGATCCTTTTCTTTATTTTCAACTTTTGCATTCCAATCACCAGTAATTATCAATGCATTCTGATGGCATGCTCGATCAATTTCAGACTGCAGAAGCTGATAAAAATCTTCAATTTCTTCATCTTTGGTTTTAGTGGTTTGTGCATAAATTTGAATAATAGTCATATTAACTCGTTTTCCTTGTAGGTGTACGGATATTATCCTATCACTGACAGCATTGTATCTCAGGATAGATCTTAAAATGTTCTTTTTGATGATGAATGCATCATTCCTCTTCAAGTTGTCGATCCCAGCTGTCTTAGTCATCTAGTGCTGCTATAACAGAAATACCACAAGTAGATGGTTTTAACAAAGAGTTTATTTTCCCACAGTAAAGTAAGCTAAAAGTCTAAATTCAGGGTGTCAGCTCCAGGGGAAGGCTTTCTCTCTCTGTTGGCCTTCTCATCAATGTTCCCCCGGACTAGGAGCGTCTTCACTCAGGGACCCTGGGTCCAAAGGACACACTCTGTTCCTGGCACTGCTTTCTTGGTGGTATGAGGTCCCCAGCTTTCTGCTTGCTTCTCTTTCCTTTTATCTGTTAAGAGACAAAAGGTGGTGCAGGCCACATCCCAGGGAAACTCCCTTTACATTGTATCAGGGAGGCAACCTGAGTAAGGGTGGTGTTACAATCCCACCCTAGTCCTCTTAACATAAAATTACAATCACAAAATGGAAGATTACCACAGAATACTGGGAATCCTGGCCTAACCAAGTTGATACACACATTTTTTGGGGAACATAATTCAATCCGTGACACTGCACTGTAGTCCATACTATTACTTGATTTAAAATGGCCAGTACCAGTTTATTTCAGCTCACTAATTTTTAATGCCTAGGATATAGATGTTTATGCTTTCCATTTAATTTTTGATGATTTCCAATTTTCCTAGATTCATACTTTGTACGTTCCACGTTCTGATTATTCACGGATGTTTGCAGCTGTTTCTTCTCATTTTGAGTCATGCCACATTAGCAAATGAAGGTCCCAAAAGCTTGACTCCATCCATGTCATTAAGATAGACTCTACTTTGAGGGGGCAGCTCTTCCCTGGTCATCTTCTGAGTGCCCTCCAACCTGAGGGGCTCATTTTCTGGCACTATATCAGACAATGTTTCACTGCAATTTGTAAGGTTTTCACTGGCTAATTCTTTTCAGAAGTGGACTGCCAGGTCTTAGTCTGGAAGCTCAGCTGAAACCTGTCCACCATGGGTGACCTTGCTGGCATTTGAATACTGGTGGCATAGCTTCCAGCATCACAGCAACACATAAGCCCCCACAGTATGACAAACTGACAGACGTGTGTATTACTAGCAGAGGGTAGAAGTGTCAAACAAACAGTATTTGAATTAGAACATGATTCTCTGCTCTTACATATATAATTTAAATAAGTATTTTTTGAGTACTTATTGTATGCTGGATATCAGTAGGTATAAGGGAAATATCAATGAACAGGAGACCATGATCTTTGCCCTTATGGAACTCACAGTCCATTGAGAAGATAGGAAATAATTGCATTATTTTGCTACTATATGACAAGTATTATGAATGGCTGATAGTATATATCTGGAGTCAAACAGATAGATCTTTCTTATAATCCCTGCTCTGTCTCTTAAGAGCTGAATGATCTTGTAAAAGTTAATTTAGCTAAGTGTTTTGGATTGAATCGTGTCCCCCCAAAATGTGTGTCAACTTGGCTAGGCCATGATTTCCAGTATTGTGTGGTTGTCCACCATTTTGTCATCTGATGTGATTTTCCTATGTGTTGTAAATCCTACCTCTATGATGTTACTGAGGTAGGATTAGAGGCAGTTATGTAAATGACGCAGGAAACAATCTATAGGATTAGATTGTATTTTGAGACAATCTCTTGAGATATAAAAGAGAGAATTGAGCAGAGAAGAGAGGGACCTCATTATCACCAAGCAAGGAGAGCCAGGAGCAGAGTGCATCCTTTGCACTTGGGGTCCCTCTGCTGAGAAGCTCCTAGACCAGGGAAAGATTGACGACAAGGACCTTCCCCTAAGGCCGACAGAGAAAGCCTTCCCCTGGAGCTGGTGCCCTGAATTCGGACTTCTAGTTTCCTAGACTGTGAGAGAATAAATTTCTGTTTGGTAAAGTCATCCACTTGTAGCATTTCTGTTACACCAGCACTAGATAACTAAGACATTGATCTTCAGTTTTATCTATAAAACGATTAATAACAATACCTTCCTCTTAGTATTATGAATATAAGATAGTGCATATGCCTAATCAGGGGCCTGACACAGTTGGTGCTCAATAAATGTCAGCTATTTTTTATTACTACTACTGCTACTGTTGTTGTTCTTGTTGTTAGATGCCGTTGAGTCTGTTCCGACTCATAGTAACCCTATGTACAACAGAATGCCATCCTCACAACCATTTGTAGGCTGGACTCCATTGCTGCAGCCACTGTGTCAGTCCATCTCCTTGAGCGTCTTTGTCTTTATTACTGACCCTCTACTTTACCAAGTATGATGTCCTTCTCCAGGTACTGGTTCCTCCTGATAACATGTCCTAAGTATGTGAGACTTAGTCTTGCCATCCTTGCTTCTAATGAGCATTCTGGCTTTACTTCTTTCAAGAGATATTTGTTAGTTCTTTTGGCAGTCCGTGGTATATTCAATATTCTTTGCCAACACCATAATTCAAAAGCATCAATTCTTTTTCGGTCTTCCTTTGTCATTGTCTAGCTTTCACATACATGTGAGATGATTGAAAACACCATGGCTTGGCTCAGGTGCACCTTAGTCCTTAAAGTGACATCTTTGCTTTTTAATGCCTTAAGGAGGTCTTTTGCAGCGGATTTGCCCAACGCAATGTGTCATTTGATTTTCTGACTGCTGCTTCCATGGGTGTTGATTGTGGATGCAAGTAAAATGAAACCCTTGACATCAGTCTTTCCTCCACTTATCATAAAGTTGCTTATTGGTCCAGTTGTGAGGATTTTTGTTCTCTTTACATTTTTTTTTCTACATTAAGGTGTAATCCATACTGAAGGCTGTGGTCTTTGATCTTCATTGGTGTTTCAAGTCCTCTTCACTTTCAGCAAGCAAGGTTGTGTCATCTGCATAACTCAGGTTGTTAATGAGTCTTCCTCCAGTCCTGATGCCGTATTCTTTGTCATATAGTCCAGCTTCTCAGATTATTTGCTCAGCATACAGACTGAATAGTATGGTGAAAGGATAGAACCCTGATACACACCTTTCCTAACCTTTTAAACCACACAGTATCCCCTTGTTCTGTTCAAACGACTGCCGCTTGATTTATGTACAGGTTCCTCATGAGCACAATTAAGTGTTTTGGAATTCCCATTCTTCACAATGTTAACCATGATTTGTTATTATTCATATAGTTGAATGCCTTTGTGTAGTCAATAAAAGACAGGTAAATATCTTTCTGGTATCCTCTGTTTTCAACCAGGATCCATCTGACATCAGCTATGATATCCCTGGTTCCATGTCCTGTTCTGAATCTGTCTTGAATTTCTGGCAGCTACCTATCAATGAACTGCTGCACCCTATTTTGAATGATCTTCAGCAAAATTTTACTTGTGTGTATATTAATGGTATTTGATAATTTCCACATTTGGTTGGATCACCTTTCTTTGGTATAGGTATAAATATGGTTCTTTTCCAGTTGGTTGGCCAGGTAGCTGTTTTCCAAATTTCTTCGCATAGATAAGCCAGCACTTCTAATGCTGCATCCATTTGTTGAAACATCTCAATTGGTATTCCATCAATTTCTGGAGCTTTGTTTTTCCCCAGGGCTTCCAGTGCACCTTGGACCTTTTAATTCAGTACCATTGGTTCTTGATCATATGTTACCTCATGAAATGGTCGAATGTCAACCAATTCTTTTTGGTATAGTAACTCTATGTATTCCTTTCATCTTCTTTTGATGCTTCCTGTGTCGTTTAGTATTTTCCCGGAAAAAAAAAAACAAAAAAACCAAACCCACTGCTGTCGAGTCGATTCCGACTCATAGTGACACTATAGGACAGAGTAGAACTGCCCCATAGAGTTTCCAAGGAGCGTCTGGTGAATTCGAACTGCTGACCTTTTGGTTAACAGCCATAGCAGTTAACCACTACGCCACCAGGGCTTCCATATTTCCTGTACAATCCTTCAATATTGCAACTCTAGGCTTGACTTTTTCTTCGGTTCTTTCAGCTTGAGAAATGCAGAGTGTGTTCTTCACTTTTGGTTTTCTATTTTTAGCTCTTTGGACATGTCATTATAATACTTTCTCTTTTTGAGCAGCCCTTTGAAATCTTCTGTTCGGTTCTTTTACTTCATCATTTTTTCCTTTCTCTTTAGATTACTGCTACTACTGCTACTATATTGTGTTAAGAATAATTATCCCAAACTTTGAATAAGTAATCAGACATTATCAAAAACCTTGAAAACAGGCAAAGGGATCCCTGGCTGTCCTTTAGATGTAGTACTGTGTAGAGCAGTGTGGTGGCAGCTTATCCAGGGATTAACTGATTCTCTAGGACTGTGTACCTCTGTTTGACTTGCTATTTACTACGGATTTGAATATTTTATAGCTTTGTAAAAATAAATGTTAATTTATTGAAAACTGATAATAATGCAAATGACTTGTCCATTAGAAATACAAATGAAATTATTTCTGTTCCATAGAAAAGATAATGCCAAAGGCTACTATTCATTGCCCTGTGTTACATTAACCAATTTTGTATCTAACCTAGTAATCTCATCCTAAGATTTTTTTAAATGCCTTTCTTCATGGAATATATAACCCCCTGTTCCTCTTGTACTCCTTAAACCAGTGTTACCATTTTACTGGCTCGTTCTTTAATTAATGAAGTGAGCAATTTTTTTTTAACCTGCATTTGTTTTATTTTATGTAATTTTTAAAAACTTTTTGAGAACTATACTCTGTCAAATAGACGTCAATTCAAAGTGCTATGTAGAAACAGCATGTAGTCCAAATCTGAGGACCAGGTAGGACTTCTCAGAGGAATATCTAAGTGGAGGCATGGATAAAAATTCCTCAGGTGACCTCAAGTCCTTAGATACTGTATTTGAGTGAAATTCCTTGTAGAAAAACAAGTCATTTGGCTTAACTGACTCGTAGGAAACTTGGCACTGCTTAGCTAAAAATCCAAATTGGTTTAAACTATTTCGTCAAAGATGTGGTTAAACCCACATGAAATTGTGTACTACAGATTGGTAACTAAGCACAAGTAAACTTGTGTGTACCAAGCTTGTTGGTTAATTTACCTCTGTTTTGGTACCTCCAGTTCATGAAATACTAATTCGAGAAGCTGGAGTATATGAAGAAGAACGGGGCATCATGATTGGAGGAAGACTCATTAACAACGTGTATTATGCGGATATACAACCTTGCTTGCTGAAAGTGAAGAGGACTTGAAGCACTTACTGGTGAAGATCAAAGACCACAGCCTTCAGTGTGCATTATACCGCAACATAAAGAAAACAAAAATCCTCACAACTGGACCAATGAGCAACATCGTGATAAATGGAGAAAAGATTGAAGTTGTCAAGGATTTCATTTTACTTGGATCCACAAACAACACCCATGGAAGCAGCAGTCAGGAAATCAAATGACACATTGCACTGGGCAAATCTGCTGCAAAAGACCTCTTGAAAGTGTTAAAATGCAAAGATGTCACCTTGAAGACCAAAGTGTGCCTGACCATGGTGTTTTCAATTGCCTCATATGCATGCGAACACTGGACAATGAATAAGGAAGAACGAAGAAGAATCGATGCCTTTGAATTTTGATGTTGGCAAAAAATACTCCATATACCATGGACTGCTAAAAGAACAAACAAATCTGTCTTGGAAGAAGTACAGCCAGAATTCTCACTAGAAGCAAGGACGGAGAGACTACATCTCACATACTTTGGACATGTTATTAGGAGGGATCAGTCCCTGGAGAAGGGGATCATGCTTGGTAAAGTAGAGGGTCAGAGAAATAGAGAAAGACCCTTAAGGAGATGGATTGACACCCAAAACCCAAGACACAGTGGTTGCAAAAATGTGCTCCAGCATAACAAAGATTGTGAGAGTGGTGCAGGACCTGGCAGTGTTTCTTTCTGTTGTATGCAGGGTTGTTATGAGTCACAGCTGACTCAACAGCACCTGACAACAGCAACAACAGTTTGTGAAAATTGTGTAAGATTCATTATACTTGCTAAATGAGGTGAGGAATTCACTTCAATTTCTGGTCTAGATAGATGGTCCCAAGAGATTTCCTCAGGAGCCCAGAACCAAAACATAAACTTGGTACAGAGGAAGATACAATCACAGAATTTCAGCCCCAAGATGAATTTTGTCTGAATGCCACAGATCCCACTTCTCTTATATGTGGCTTACTTTACTCTTTTGCACAATTTGCCTGGTTACTTATGCATTAGGGCTTTTTATGGCTTTCATCAATGAAATACACTAAGCATGACTAGATACAAAATTGGTGGACTTCAGGTGATTCCAATGGTGAATTCTCAATCCTCAACTTACTTGATCTCTGTATGGTATATGACACTATTGAATACTCTCTTAATTTAAAACACATTTATTTTTTTTTGTCTCTGTGTATCACACTCCAGATTTTTCTCCTATTTCTCTGTCTTTGTAGGTTCTTTTCTCCCTGACCAGTCCCTTAGATGGGGGTGTTCCTGAATGATCTGACTTGCTTCTCTTTTGTTCTCACCCTGCCCACATCTCCTCCCCAAATACGTTCATTGCCTTCCACAACTATTTAGGAGCTGTGTTTCCCCTGGCTGCTCTAAATCTAACTCTTTCTACCTTTGAATGGGGGAGGAGCTAAGAGTCACAAAACTGGTTATGACTACTTCGTTTACAAGTCCTAGCTAAGAAGTCTGACATGTCTCTTTGGAGTTTAGGAGTAGTTGGCACCCATTTTCTTGGGACTGCAAATAAAGTTGAT
Source organism: Elephas maximus indicus (assembly GCF_024166365.1). NCBI lineage: Eukaryota > Metazoa > Chordata > Mammalia > Proboscidea > Elephantidae > Elephas > Elephas maximus. The sequence goes on along the minus strand of NC_064822.1, from coordinate 173,399,208 downwards.
ACCATGTCTCATCTACCTATCCTATTACAACTATTGCTCCCACTGGGCTCTATGTGGTATGGACTATATCAGTCTTCTTGACAGCTGTTTTCCCAGTACCTGCAGTGGCATCTGGTGCATTATTTGGTTCTTCATACATATTTTGTGAATGAATGATTGAATGAGCTGCCCCAAAGCTGCATCTTGAGAGGAGTTAGCAAAAAGAAAGAGAGTCAGATTGTTCTAGATATGAGGACAGCATGAGAAAAAGCAGAGGTGAGAAAAAACAGTGGGCCTAAGGGGAAAAACCAGACTTAAAGAGCAAGACCAAATGGCTATATTTCACATTATTTGGTAGATTACTCTTTGTGTAAAACTCATCAACCTCTTTTTTTTTTTTTATTAATCCTGTGGAAAATGAGGACAAAAGAGAAGACTGACTATTGGTCTTCTAATTAGGTCCTGAAGGAATAGCTTCGTATCCAGTAGTAGATCTCATTCTCATTCTTTCCATATTTGCTGGGATTACCCAAGGGGTGACAGAGATCCACAGATGTTGGTGTCTCTGCTTCCACACTACCTCCCTGGATCTTGACTTCATATCTTGCACTCTTCTGCCTCCTTACTCCAGTGACAAGGCTTTAAGGAAGTACTAAGTTGTCCTTGCAAAATTGTTGGAGAACAATTTTAGGAAATATCACGTCACACTCTACTCAAAAACCATCAGTGGCTCCACATTATCAATAAGTAAAACTCAAACTTGTTAACATGGATTTCAAGACCTTTCTTGACTGGGCAGCAACCAATTCTTTTTGTCCTATCTCCTAACAAATGTTTTCTAGTTAGTATGGCTGTATAAATGAGCACTGGTGGTGCAGTGGTTAAGCGTTCAACTGCTAACCAAAAGGTTAGCGATTCTAACCCACCAGCCACTCTGCGGGAGAAAGATTGGCAATCTGCTTCCATAAAGATTTATAGTCTTTAAAACTCTATAGGACAGTTCTACCCTGTCCTATAGAGTCACTATGAGTTGGAATCAACTCAGTGGCAACAGGTTTGGTTTTGGGGTTTTTATGGCTGTATAACAAATTATCCCAAAACATACTGGCATAAAGCAACCTTCCATTACACTCATAGATTCTTGTAAGACAGGAGTTTGGACAGGACTCAGCAGGGACGGTTTATCTCTGCTCCACAACGTCTGGGATCTCAGCTAGAAGACTTGAAGGCAGAGGGTAAGAATCTTTGGAAAGTCTGTTCACTTGTGTGTCTGGTGGTTGATGCTAGGAAGACTCAAATAATTGGGGTTCCTGGGGCATCGCCATGTGGCCCCTCCAACACGGTGGCTTCAGGTAGCTGGACTTCTTACATGACAGCTCCCAAAGCACGTGCCCCTAGGGGGAAATCCAGGTGAAAGCTATATCACCTTTTCTAACCCCACTTCGCTAGTCACTCATTGTATTTCTACCACATTCTATTAGTTAAACATCAGTCACTAGGACCAGCCCATATTCAAAGGCAGGTGAATTAGACCCCATCTTTTGTGAGAAGAGTGTCAAAGAATTTGCAGACATCTTTTATACCACAAACCCCACTGTTTCTTATACTTTCTTGATTGGACTCAAACATACCAATAATCATGAATATAGCACAGGACCAGGCAATGTTTCTTTCTGTTATACATAAGGTCCCCAGAGTCAGAGCCAACTGGACAGCAACTAAGAAGAAACCACTGATCTCTGAATTTGTGGTCATATTTTTATTTACACTATAGTCTCTCCTTAGGAGCCCTGGTGGTGCACTGGTTAAGAGCTCAGCTGCTAACCAAAAGGTCGGCAGCTTAACTCCACCAGCTGCTCCTTGGAAACTCTATGGGGGAGTTTACTCTGTCCTACAGGGTCACTATGAGTCGGAATTGACTCGATGGCAACGAGTTAGTTTAAGTTTCGTTATACTCTCCTTGCAGTGCCTTTTGTCTCACAGGTTTACCTCCCAAATTTCTGCTCACCATTTAAGATTCAGCTCAGATGTCACCCGCATCATAACCCTCTGCAGCCCCACATTTGGAAATAATCACACTCTGGTCTGTGCTCCCCACGGCGCTCCCTTTCAAATTTCCTTTGGTGATCCGAATACATATTTGTCAAATGGAGAAATAGAATAATAAAATCTCAGGTGTGAAAGTGACCTTAAATGTTAACTTAGAACATCTTTTTTATTTGTTTCTACTCGTGTCAGTTTTCCCCTCTAGAGATTTTTAGTGCCTTGAAGGCAGGGACCATATTTGACTTATCTTTGTAACCACCCCCACCCCACCCTTCCACCTCTAGCCCCTCCAGCAGCACTTTGTGCATACTAAGTATCTTAGTTTCCTGGTGTCCTTCTGAGAAAATACCACAAAATAGATGGCTTTAAAGATAAGAAATTTATTGTGTCATAGTTCTGGAGGCTCAAATTCCATATCAGGGTATTTGCTGTGTTGTGTCAATTTCTTCTGAGGTCTTTGGGAGAGAAATTGTTCCATATACCTCTTTCCTGGCTTCTGGTGGCTCCCAGCAATTCTTGGTGTTCCTTGACTTGTAGATACCTCTCCGCATGGCGTCCCGCCCATCTGTCTGTCCCCATGTCTGTTATCCTCTTTTAGAAGACACCACTCAGATGGGATTAGGACCCACCCTCTTCTAGTATGATCTCATGTTTACTGATAACTTCTACAAAGACCTTATAGCCAAACAAAGTCATGCTCACAGGTGCCAGTGGTTAAGATCCCAACATATTTTTGGGGGGACATAGTTCAATCCATAACACTAGGTTTTCAACAAATGTTAGTTGAATGAATGTTGTGAGTGTTGTGTGTGAATGTTGCCTCCCCCAACATTCACATATGGCTGTATGCAGGCGCACATATGAACACTTGCATGCACTTTGCTAACTTGCAACTTCTCTGTTTATTGGGTAATATTTAGTTTGAGGCAGGTTGGAGCAGTTGGAAGCAATAATTTCCAAATGGAAAGAGCGTGGAATGCTCTTAATCCACCAGATGCAGTAGGTCAGAATTAATGGTCCTTATCATGATTACTGGAAACCCTGGTGGCATAGTGGTTAAGTGCTACTGCTGCTAACTAAAGGGCCTGCAGTTCAAATCCACCAGGCGCTCCTTGGAAACTCTATGCGGCAGTTCTACTCTGCCCTATAGGGTTGCTATGAGTCGGAATCGACTCAATGGCACTGGGTTTGGTTTGGTTGGTTTATCATGGTTACTCTCCATCCAACAACCACTTTTCTGGAGATGGTTGATATTGTTCCTTACAGAGGCTACAGGCTGTACCTTCACCTTTCAATCCATCCTTATCAGCCCCTTCCTTCTCTGACCTTCTCTTCTCCAAAAGCAGTAACAGCAAACGGATTAACCAAGATAGTTCTTCTCATGGTCAATGTCAGTGCCAAAAAAAAAAAAAAATGCACAACTCACTATTGACCAGTATAAACAAGTGATGTTCCAAAAATTTTCAGGGAATACTTTACAATAATACCTGGTTACAAAGAGGGAACTTAAACTTAGGTAGCTGCAAAAAAAAAAAAAAAAAAATTTAATGCTATTCAGCTATGTGCATCCCCTCCCTAATGGAGCCAGCTTTGCTCTTCCCTGAAGCATGCTGGGGATGAATTTGGGATGGACTCAGGCTAAGGTACAAGGCCGGGAGTGGCATGGCTGGGCCAGCAGCCAAAGCCGAGGAATGTCTTAGCAACAAGAAGGAAAACATCTGGGCCTGGACGTGAAGTCTCTGGGAACACCAACTGCCCAAGGACATGGGAGAAAACAATGAGCCTTGGTCCCGGCTAGAATGGTATATAAGCTTGGGTCCCATGCTAGGTGGTTGCGGAAAATACTCCACCCGGCCGCCACTGGAGAGCAGCTGCTTGCCCGTGTCAGTAAGTTTCTCTGAACTCATGAATCTGGAAAGGACTACGTGTCAGTTCTTCGGATTATCTGCCAGGACGCACAGTGAGGGTTTTTCCTTGCTGGGGCTGTCCCCTGACAGTGGCACATGAAACATTATTCAACCAATAATGTCTCTGAGATACCAAATAGGTGCAGTGAAAAACAATGATATGATGCTGATAATCAAAATCGAAAAAAAAAAAAAGTGAGTATAGATTTTGAAACAACTTCTCTAGCGTGCTGATATTTGAGGGAAAAGCTAACTTAAGGAAAGGAAAATGAGAAAATAGTTGGAGACTTCTTTTTCCCCCCACAGGTAACAGCTACGTTTATTTTACACCAAAAAGTTATGTGCAACAAATAAGCATTCTTACATATTGACATTGGTTTTTATTTACTAGTTAGCGAAACTGTGTCCTAAATCTCTGATAAAGAATATCTATATTAAAGGGGGAATCTGCCCAGGGAACTCCATTTTCAATGAATGCTTGCTTACTCTGGAGCTTAAAACACTAGTAATAAGTATTTTTGATGGAACATACTATACAGATCAAACCCCTAATATTTACGCCATGCTAAAAAAAAAAAAAAAAGTTTTACAGTAACGAAACAGTTCCCCTTTTCTGGGACAATTTATCAAAAAATGTTTAACCTGGAGCAGTCTGGAGTACCACCTGCACTCCTTTTTGTTTTACTGAAGGGTATTTCTCATAAATTAGGGATCGTAAGTGCTGCCTAAAAGGCCTACATTGAAACATTTCACCAACGCTTGCCTGTTGGGACCAAATATCTGGGGACGAGAGTTGCCTATTAGGTACAGCTCCCCCAGATGATAATGGATTTCATTGGTGGCATTTGTCTAACAGTGATTTTCAGGGCTCCATTTCCTGTCAGTATTCACTGACGTCAAGCAGTGGTACCAATCCAAGTTATGAAATCATTGCTGAAGGTAACATTGTGTTTTTGCTGATAGTCTTTTAAAAATAAATATAAATGAAAACCAAGCAAACCAAAGCCAAGAGATCATTTTAATTTTGCTGTAGCCTTGGTCCTATGTCCTACCCAGTAGGTCCAGAGATCCCTGGTACCAAATGACAAGTTTTTGTCTCTTGCATGAAAATCATCAGTGCTTGCAACAGTCTTTCCAAGTAATGGATCTAAGGAGATGCATGTACCAAGTTCCTGGCACATGGCTAGTTAAACCTGAGTTTTCTCACCAGGTTACCCTCACTGTCAGCAACTATCTACAACGAGAAACCAAGTGAAAGCCTCCAGAAGCCACCTAGATTCCCTACAATTTACCACTGAACCATTTTTCCTTCTTTAAATGACATTATGACCAACAAATAAAGGTTCATTTGTTGCAAATCACTTCAAAAACCCCAATGAAGCATGGAATTACTGCTAAAAACTCTTTCCCCTAATCCTTCAGAATTGGTGGCTAGTAATGTTGCCATGTTCAAGTATTTGTTCTCAGATAGTCTTATAACAACCCTCAAATTCTAAAACATGGTGTTTCCCCCTCCCCACGCTTTCTGGGGTGAGAGAGAGGGTGTGGCGGGGTCGGGGGAGGGGGCTGAACATCTTCCAGGGCAAAAAAATACCAAGAACTTAGCGCCCAGCTGCAGTGCTGGGATTTCAGGCAGCATGTGTTCACCTCTCAGTGAGAATAAGAAAAAGGATATTAATTCTACTGGGTCCCAGGAATGTGGCAAAAACGATTTGTATATAACTGAAACAGTGGTGTTTTCCGCACGGCTTAGGAAAGCAAAGGAAAAACTCGAAGGGTCTGGCTGAACGTTTTTACGTTTTCTCACGTCAAAGTTGAAGACTTTGTAAGAATGGGACATCAAGACAAGCTTTAACTGTACCCTGCTGACTGACACCAAATAGGATGAAAAGCCATTTGAAATTGGGCTACAAGGAACTCGTCGAGTGCTGCCCCCGATGTTACCTACACCACAGCCACCTTAACCCTTAAGCCATTTCCTCTCAAGAGTGAGAGAACCAGAACCTGCCATGGTGAACAGGAAGCACTGCTACGAGCTGCCCTCCTTGTGTCTCCAGGCATTCAGTCGAAGATTCCCAGAGTTCTTTAACTAGTTCAGAATACAACAGCAACATACATAATAAAACAGGCATTGAAACATTCATATTCATGGGAAAACGTAACTCTCAATGAAATCTATTAAGCCATCTTTTAGGAAACTGGTTAAAAGTTCATGGCAATTCAGGTTTTACACCTGCCTTGGGCCAGAGGGCTACGTGGCATCAATAACTACAGTTAGTCGGAAAAGTGCTGAACAGCTGCTGACTTGACACATTTTAGTTTACAGAGCCTGTCTCCTCCCTTCAAAGAGAAGGCAAATAAAGCACTCAAAAGGAACCAGTCTAATTGACCATTTTTAACATAATGACTAATCAAATTGGAAGCAAAAACACTGCTACTACTCCGTCTAAGGCATAAAATGATCATACAGAACCTTTCCTAAAGAATGTGAGTTTTCTACTTCATGTTGAGAAGAGAAGGAAGGACACTTCTGCCCAAGTTCAACACACAAAATATTTGGTTTGAAAATTTAAGACAGAAGGCACTTTTAACATTCTGATAGACGATGTTAACCACAGAAACATACTGTCACAATTTCATTTGGGTTTATTCAGATTATAGTTGGAGAATTTTTTTCTGACACTTTTCCTAAAGGCTTCTTGGCACTATCCATGACTTTGAAGATTCATTTACCCTGTTCATTATTATATCTAACTCTGATTCTTAACTCATGCTTTCATTATTATGTCTAACTCATGCTTTCTTTCTTCTGGCCTAGCCAAAAAGTCCCAGGCCTCACAAGTTTGTGAGCAGAAAATGAGGTCCCGGTTCCTTTTCGTACTTAAATTGTGATGGCATAAGTGCCTACCAACTGTACTGCTTAAGGTGAGTCTCCTTTAAATCATTCCCCAATTGTTCCTGGGGCCTCATACATGCCACTGAGATTATAAGCACCACATGGCATTAGCCCTGCTTGTCCTCTCCTAGTCAGATTCCTGAGCGTTCAAGTGCATTGCTGACAGAGATTCTTGGAAACTACGCCTCTGTTAACATGAGCCATAGGACAGCCAATGTCCATGCCAAAGAAGACAACCTTTGGATGCTTCCAAATATTGGAGTAGCAGAGTGGTGCTGGATTCAGAGCAGAGATAGGGCTGAGCATCCCCTAGCCCAGCCCTGTACACACTCTCATTTGCTTATGCTTGGAGTCTCACAAGGTCCTTCTTGATCAGTTCGAACACAGCTTGGCCTCATGGAAACAGTTCCATCAGTGGGCAGCCCAAGAACATTGGCACTAATCATTAGATTATTGGTCAGACATGACTTTAAAAAAAAATTATATTCTTATTTAATGGAAAGAAAAGAGAAGATAGAAGTGAGGTTTTCCTAAAGATATTGGAATCAAAAGAGGTGTGGAAAAGAAGAAGAAACTAAAAGAATTTGTGGCTGTATGTGAATGTGCTCTCTTGGCCACGGAGTGAGGTGGAGTCAGGTAAGTTATTACTAATTCATCCAGCAAATGTTTGCTGAGCACCTACTAGGTGCCAAGTACTGTTTGTATCCAAAGAACCTAGCAGTGAACGAAACAGGCAAAATCTCTGTCTTTACGGAGCTCACATTTTAGTAAGGAGAGGCAGGAAGCACAGAAATAAATAAAAGGACCCATGTTATAATTTCAGGTATGCCAAGGGCTCTGGTGAAAAATAAAGCAGGTGAGGAGATAGATAGGCATGGGTGCTATTTTAGGTAGCTTAGTCAGGCAAGGCTTCAAACCAAAGTAATATTTGAGCAGAAATCTGAGTGAAGTGAGGGCATAAGCCTATAGGTATCTTGGTAAAGAATGTTCTAGATAGACGGAATAGCAAGTGCCAAAGCCCTGAAGTGGGAGCATGCTTGATATCCTTAAGAAACAGCCAGGACCAAGTGTGGCTGAAGGGTGGTGAGGAAGGGGAAGAGGGTAGGAGGTGAGGTTGAAGGTAACCCACGGCGCGATGGCTCAGGGCCGGCAGGCATTGAGAAAAGCTGTCAATTTTATTCTAAGGATGACAGAAAGTGATTGGAAGGAAGCGACAGAGTATGATTTATGTTTTAAAAGAAACACCCCAGCTGCTGTGAGGATAACAGAGTATTGTGGGGCAAGAAGGAAGCAGGGAGACCAGTTAGGAGGCTGTGGCAGTAATTCAGGCTGGGATGGTGGTGGCTGTCGTGGGGCTGTGCTGGTGGCATGGTCCCTGCTAACAGAGCAGTTTTTTGTGCTCCGTTTGATTCCTATGTAGGTGGGGGGCAGGACATACTTTGAGGTGTAGCTTTCTGACTCCCATATCTGACAGTGCGAAGGAAATTACCTGGGATTGATATAATTGACTGGTAAATAAGGAAGAAAACAAAACCCAAACCCGTTGCCATCAAGCCAATTTCAACTTATAGTGACTCTATAAGACGGAGCAGAACTTCCCCATAGGGTTTCCAAGGCTGTAAATCTTTACAAGAGCATACTGCCACATCTATTTCTGGCAGAGCGGCTGGTGGGTTTGAATTTCCGACCTTTCGGTTAACAGCTGAGCGCTTAACCACTGCGCCCCCAGGGCTCCTGAGGAAAAACATAGTGTCATCAAAAATCCTCAGGAAAATCCCTAAACGGAGCCTGAGACTCTGGTAGTTGTTGCTGTTATTAGCTGCTGTCGAGTCAGCCCCCGACCCACCGGGACTCCATTCACAATGGATTGAAACGCCACCCAGTCCTGTGCCAGGCCTTTCTTCCTAGGCCATCTTAGTCCTAGTTCTGCTGAAACCTGTTCAGCGTCATAGCAACATAAAAGCCTCCATCGACAGACAGTGGTGGCCGTGCGTGAGGTATTTTGACCAGGAAACAAACCCGAGCCTGTAGCATGGAAGGTGACAATTCTACCACTGACCCACCACTGCACTGAGATTCTGGCATCTCTTTGTAATTATTTTTCCTTCTTGAGGGAACAGATGGGACTAGTGGGTTATAACCATTGCTCTTAGGGAAGGCATGCCAAGATGGTTACCTCCCTTCAGGTACGATGCTTTCAGCTTCAAGGAAGAGAAATCCCAATTCAAACTGGCTTAAACAATGAAGAAATCATCTCATATAACAAGAAAGTCTGCCTGTCTCCTGCTTGCTTGCACATCTTGATATGCATGTCCTTGTAGACAGAACCCTCTGATCTGCTTGGCTTTGTCTTTTTTCCAGAACACTTATCTCCTAGAATACTATGTAATTGACTTGCTTTTCATGTTTGTTGAGTACTCTTTCCCTCCCATTAGAATTAAGCTCGCTGAGGACAGCAGTCATTGTTTTGTTCCCTTGGTATCCTTAGTGCCTAGACCGGGTAGAAGGCACTTAATAAATATTGTTGAGTAAATGAAGAAAAGGGTGAAACATCTTCCTTTGGATCCTAAGTAAGGCAAAAGGAGGGTCACAATGGACCCACAATTTCTGCCCTGGGTAGTAAGAAAAAGAACGAGGAAACTCTGTCCATTTGCTGAATATTTTTCCTGTGGCCTCCAACGGGGCAAGTCCAGAGGCTGCAAACCAAACCCCATTGTCATTTGATGCCCAGCCATAGAGTAAGGGATGCCAGGTTCAAGACCTCAGACCTCACCAAGTGGTGGATATTCCTTAACAATGCATTTGATAAAGACCTTCTTTGATAAAGAGTGTGTGATCTTCTGATGTGTCTCTGCCTCTGAATTTTGTGTCTTGAGATTAATAAAACCAAAACCCAAACCCATTGCTATCGAGTAGAGTAGAACTGCCCCATAGGGTTTCCAAGGAGTGCCTGGTGGATTCGAACTGCCGAACTTTTAGTTAGCAGCTTTAGCTCTTAACCAGTACGCCACCAGGTTTTCCTTGAGATAAACAGCATCCCTAGCTTTGGCAGGCCCCGAACACAGGAGAAAAGGCAGAAACATGTGACACCATTTCCTTAAGGATGCTGATGTGGTTGGTTCCTTTTATTTCAGTGTCTGCTTATTAAAGTCCCACTTTCCTATGCTATGGACACTATGAAAGATATTGGGGATACAACAATGACTATGAGACAGTCCTGGCCTTCTTGCTTAGTTGGGGGGGAGGAGCGGTTAGTGAAGGAGTCATTTTGATGAAACAGACAAAATATAAACAGATAGTCATAATTAAATATGATAAGTGTGGTATTAGATGTACATGCTAAGAAGACTAACTCCATGTTGGGAGGAACAGACAAGACTGCAGAGGGGAGGGGACTCTTAAGCAGGATTTTGAAGGCCGAATAGGAGTTTGCCAGGTAAGCATGGAATAGGAGTGGCAGAGTGACTCTCCAGGGAGAGCAACAAGCAGGTACGAAGATAAGGGCATATCACTGTGTGTTAAGAAAACTACAAATAGTTATATATTGCTGGAGTACCGCGTACCAGGAGAGGAATTGCCAAAACTGAGGCAGAAGAGCTAGACAAGGTCAGAAAATTGTATGCTCTGCTAAGGGGCTCGGAGTTTATTTTAGGTAATGAGTTTTCGTTAGGAGAGTGAGATGATAAGATTTGTATTTTTGAAAGCTCTGTTTGGCAGTTAGGTCCAAGATGAATTTGAGAAAGGCAAACTAAGGAAACAGCTCAGAAAGAAAAAATGATAAGCAGTTTCCTAGGTCACCCACCAGGTGGAGCAAGTGATCCAGGACAGCTTGGTTGCTGACTGGGAGGTTATCTAGGAAGGATTGTTGCTGTTGGGTGCCATGGAGTTGATTCTGAGTCATAGTGACCCCAAGTGACAGAGTAGGACCGCCCCACAGGGTTTTCTTGGCAGTAATCTTTATGGAATCAGATTGCCAAGTCTTTCTACCACAGAGCTGCTGGGTAAGTTTGAACCTCCAATCTTTCATTTAGCAGCTGAGTGCTTAACTGTGCATCACCAGGGAAGGGTGGGGTAGGAGAAATCACCAGCAATGGGCTGTTTTCATGAGCAAGAAGCTTCTAAATCAGGTGCTCATAACTCTGGAAAAAACTGTAGTGATGAAAAAAATTCACCAGCGACAGTCCTGGGGAAGCTGGTGTGGCTTGTACAGGGTAGGGTCATGTAGGCTCCATGGACACATCCAGGCTCCCTGAGGGACTGAATTGTTGGGCTGGGGGCTGTGGGGGCTGTGGTCTTGGGGAGCATCTGGCTTGGTTGGCATAGCATAGTTTATAAAGTAAATGTTACACATTCTATTTTGGTGAGTGGTGTCTGGGGTCTTAAAAGCCTGTGAGTTACCATCTAAGATACTCCACCAGTCTCACACCTTTGGGAGCAAGGGAGAATGACGAAAGCTAAAGTCGTGGGGGAGAAATTGGTCTGAAGGACTAACGGGCCACAACTACCACGGCCTCTACCAGACGGAGTCTGGTACAGCTGGATGGTGCTTGGCAGCTACCACCTACTGCTCCGACGGGGATTGCGGTGGAGGGTCCTGGACAGAGCTGGAGAAAAATGTAAACAAAATTCTAACTCACAAAAAAATACCGGACTTACTGGCCTGACAGAGACTAGAGAAACCCCAAGAGTATGGCCCCGGGATACCCTTTTACCTCAGTAATGAAGTCACTCCTGGGGTTTACCTTTCAGCCAAGGATTGAACAGGCCCATAAAACAAAACAAGACTAAAGGAGCACACCAGTCCAGGGCCAAAGACTAGAAGGCAGGAGGGGACAGGAAAGCTGGTAATAGGGAACCCAGGGTTGAGAAGGGAGAGTGTTGACATTGGTAACCAATGTCACAAAACAATATGTCTACTAATCGTTTAATAAGAAGCTAGTTTGTTCTGTAAACTTTCATCTAAAGTCCAAAAAAAAAAAAAATTCACCAGCAAAAACAGAGATGGAGTTAAATATCACAAAGCATTCACATACTGTATTACAAGGCAGCCATTTAAAGCAATGAGGCGGCCCACATGAAAAGGTGTCCATGTGACAAATGCAAGTTGTAGGATGGTGTGTACAATATAATCCCTGTTGCGAATGCCTAGAAAGATGATCGTAAAATTGATATCAGTGGTAATTTCTGGAGAAGGGTTTGAGGCTATTATCTGTGTGTGTGTTGTGTGTATGTGTGTGTATGTAACAGCTTTACTGAAATATACTTAACATACAATAAACCGTACATATTTAAAATGTACAACTTGATAAGTTTTGACATACACACACACTTGTGAAACATTACCACGGTCACAATAGTGAATGTATCTATCAACCCTAACAGTTTCCTCACACCCCTTTGTAATCTCTTCCACTTGCCCTTCCCTGTCTGCCATCCCCTGGCAACAACTATGCTTTCGGTCACCATAGGTTAGTTTGCATTTTGTAGAATTTTCTATCCCCCACGTGTCTGTCAGTTTGTTGTACTGTGGGAGCTTGCGTGTTGCTAGAAGCTATGCCACCAGTATTCAAATACCAACAGGGTCACCCATGGCTGACAGGTTTCAGCTGAGCTTCCAGACTAAGACTAGGAAGAAGGACCTAGCAGTCTACTTCTGATAAGAATTAGGCACTGAAAGCCTTATGAATAGCAGTGGAACACTGGAAGAGATCCATATTTATGCCTATTCTCAAAAAAGGTGATCCAACTGAATGTGGAAATTATCAAACAATATTGTTAATATCACACACAAGTAAAATTTTGCTGAAGATCATTCAAAAGCAGCTGCAGCAGTATATCAACAGGGAACTGCCAGAAATTCAGGCCAGATTCAGGACATGGAAACAGGGATATCATTGCTGATGTCAGATAGATCCTGGCTGAAAGCAGAGAATACCAGAAAGCTATTTACTGGTGTATTATTGACTATGCAAAGGCATTCTACTGTGTGCATCATAACAAATTATGGATAAGATTGGGAAGAATGGGAATTCCAGAATGCTTAATTATACTCCTGAGGAACCTTTACATAGATCAAGAGGCAGTTGTTCAGACAGAACAAGGAGATACTGCATGGTTTAAAGTCAGGAAAGGTGTGTGTCAGGGTTGTATTCTTTCACCATACCTATTCAATCGATATGCTAAGCAAATAATCCAAGAAGCTGGACTATATGAAGAAGAACGGGGCATGGGGATTGGAAGACGACTCATTAACAACCTGCATTACGCAGATGACACAACCTTGCTTGCTGAAAGTGAAGAGGACTTGAAGCACTTACAGATGAAGATCAAAGACCATAGCCTTCAGTATGGATTACACCTCAACATAAAGAAAACAAAAATCCTGACAACTGGACCAATGAGCAACATCATGATAAACAGGGAAAAGACCAAAGTTGTCAAGCATTTCATTTTACTTGGATCCACAATCAATACTCACGGAAGCAGCAGTCAGGAAATCAAAAGATACGTTGCATTGGGTAAATCTGCTCCAAAAGACCTCTTGAAAGTATTGAAAAGCAAAGATGTCACCTTGAAGACTAGGTGCACCTGACCCAAGCCATGGTATTTTCAATCACATCATATGCATGTGAAAGCTGGACACAATGAATAAGGCAGATGGAAGAAGAACTGACGCCTCTGAATTGTGGTGTTGGTGAAGAATACTGAGTATACTATGGACTGCCAAAAGGACGAACAAATCTGTCTTGGAAGCAGTACAACTAGAATGCTCCTTAGAAGCAAGGATGGAGAGACTGAGTCTCACATACTTTGGACATGTTGTCTCTGGAGAAGGACATCGTATTTGGTAAAGCAGAGGGTCAGCAAAAGAGAGGAAGACCCTCAATGAGATGGATTGACACAGTGGCTGCAACAATGGGCTCAAGCATAACAACTATTGTGACCATGGCACAGGACCAGGCAGTGTTTTGTTCTGCGGTACATAAGGTTGCTATGAGTCGGGACCAAGTCGACAGCACCTAAGAAAAACAACGGCAGCAGAATTTTATATAAATGGAATCATACAATGTGTACCATTTTTTGTCCTGCTTATTTAATTCAGCAAAACTGAGATTCATCCATGCTGTTATGTATATTAGTAGTTAATTCCTTTTAATTGCTGAGTAGCATTCCACTGTATGGGGGTATCAGAATTTACCCATTCATCATTTGATACACATTTGTGTTGTCAGAATAATTTCTGGCTATTCTAGATAAAGCTTCTATGAACATTCATGTACAAGTCCTTATATAGACATAAGTTTTCATTAATGGCTAGATCACATAGTAGGGATATGTTTAGCTTTTTAAGAAACTGCCAAACTGGTTTCCAAAGTGGTTGTACTGTTTTACATCCCACCAGCAGTGTACGAGAATTCTCAGTTTCTCTATATCCTTGTCAACATTCGCTATGGTCAGACTTTTTAATTCTAGCCATTTTAATGGGTGGTTTAAATTTTTTATTTCTTTAATGATTAATGATGTTGTAAGACTTTTCATGGAAACCCTGGTGGCATAGTGGTTAAGTGCTACAACTGCTAACTGAGAGGTCAGCAGTTCAAATCTGCCAGGCACTCCTTGGAAACTCTATGGGGCAGTTCTACTCTGTCCTATAGGGTCGCTATGAGTCAGAATCGACTCAATGGCAGTGGGTTTGGTTTTTTTTTTTTAAGTCTTTTCATATGCTTATTTGTCATCTCTATATCTTCTTTGATAAAATGTCTGTTCAAGTCTTTTCTGATTTTACATTTCACTTTATACTTCTATAAGGTTTAAAATTTTTACAACTAGCATGCATATCTTTTATAGTTAAAAAAAAAGCTGATTTAAAATATCTCAACCCAGAATACAACAATAATTATAATTTGAACTTTAAACTTAATAGCAGGATATTATGCTGGGGTGAAGGCAAATCCCAATTATATTAAAATAATATATTACATAATATATAAAATATTTGGTTTCCAATCTCAAATGACTAGGAAATTACCTCAAAACCAACTAGGATTTTTATTCTCATAGGTGATTGTATTTGAGTGGTATCATGTAGATTAGGCAAATGAACCTGGCTTCAAATTCCAGCTTTTTTACTTATCAGCTGTATGATCTTGGGAAAATTCTCAGAGCTTCAACTTACTTTGTTAGAAGTCTGATATATTATTTACCTTACAGGTTCACTTTGAGAATTAAATTTGATATCATATTTAACCAGTCAGCACAGTAACTAGCAGGTAGTATGTGCTCTGCAAATATCAGAACTTCTATATCAAAGCAGTTTGAGTGTCTTGACAACTAATTGTTCCCTGTTCAAAATTCAAGCTAAGACTGTATGAAGCACAGGCACAGTATTTTGTAAAGGAACTGTTGAAACCAGTCAAGGCAGGCAACATCCTTTGTAATAACAGAGATTACCAGCCTTCCCCAGTCCTTGATTATTTTTAAAGAATCTGAAAGAGCTCTGGTTTGCTTTGGTTTTGAAAAAAAAAGAAACAGGAAACTTAGGTTGAAAACGGACTCTATTTACCATTTTAGCACATGTTGACTCTTTTTGGAGAACACTCAATATCCTCTGTTGCTCAACCCGCCAAATGGCCTTGCAGAAAGAAGCCCAAGTTACCAGCACAGGTTGGGTTAGAGTTAGTGCAGGATTAATGTTCTGTGTATTTCTAATTAGGGTTATTGTCAAGTTAGGGTTATTGGGTTAATGTCAGGCATAAATGCTGTTTACTGTGTTACACAATGGAAAGAACCTTTGTGACCATCCTCAAAGGTGTCTTTGTTACCTAGTGCTGCTATTAACAGAAATACCACAAATGGGTGGTTTTCACAAACAGAAATATATTTTCTCACAGTTAGTAGGCTAGTAGTCTGAACTCGGGGTGCTGGCTCTAGGGGAAGGCTTTCTCTCTCGGCTCTGGATGAAAGTCCTCGTCTCTTTTGAACTTCTGCTTCTGGGCAATCTTCATGTGGCTTTGCATCTCTCTTCTGCCATCTTTGCTTCTTTCTTCTGTCCTATCCTGCAATTTTTCGATCTTAAAGGTTAAAACACCCAATACTTAAATGGCCTCTTAACATAACAGAGAAAACCCATTCCCAAATGGGATTATAACCACAGGTATAGGAGGGTTTGTTTTTTTTTTTTAAATAGGAGTTAGGATTTATGACACATATTTTGGGGGAACACAATTCAATCCATAACAAAAGCAAACACGGGCTTTAACACATGGCAAGAGAAAGGAACTCGACTCCTGCAGGTTCCTGCCCTTGAATCTATACCCCTTGCTGTTGAGTCTATTCTGACTCATAGCAACCCTATTGGTCAGAATAGAACTGCAAGGGGCCCAAATTTACAGACTACTCCACTCCCTTTGCCTTCACCTTTGTTTCAGCATCCGTGACCTGAGATGGGGGTTATTTGCTCCATAAACTGAATTTTTTAAGATTGCTTTCTGTGTTTTTTTTTTTTTTTTCAATTTTATGTCTCCAGAATCTGGCACAAAGCTGGTACTTAATTAAATATATGTATTTAAATTTAACAGAAAGGAATGAAAGCTTTGCTATCTACAACCACAAACGCCTTATAAGAAGAGCAGGTTCTGCTTCAATGAAAGGTCCTTTTGTTCAGTTGGGCACCCTGAAGGGTCAGAGCCTAGATGGGGGTTGGGGCTTGAGTAAGCTGAATGACTGTGCATAAAAGAGAGAACTTAAGTTCAGGTATGGGCTGGAGGTAGAGTCAGAAGGCTGTGGGGAGGGAGGGAGAGAGAGAGAGCATCTAATGAGATATTATGTAAAGCAAAGCAGCCAAGATATAAAACATCTCCAGGGGCCTGGTGTCAAAAAAGTTTGGTTTGGTTTTCACAGGGATGTCCAACATTCATGTTGAAATTGGAGTTTCAGCAATGTAAATCTGTCCTCAGCATCTAATATCTTTAATAAAGTCTATGCAAAAGGACAAATATTGTGTGAAACCACTATTATAAGAACTCAAAAAAGGTTTAAACACAGAAAAAAACATTCTTTGATGGTTATGAGGGTAGGGAGAGGGGGTATTCACTAACTGGATAGTAGATAAGAATTATCTTAGGTGAAGGGAAGGACAACACACAGTACAGGGCAAGTCAGCATAACTGGACTAAACCAAAAGCTAAGAAGTTTCCTGAACACAACCAGACACTTTGAGGGACAGAGTAGCAGGGGCGAGGGTCTGGGGACCATGGTTTCAGGGGACATCGAGGCTAATTGGCATAATAAAGTTTATTAAGAAAATGGTCTGCATCCCATTTTGGTGAGTGGTGTCTGGGGTCTTAAAAGCCAGCGAGCACCCATCTAAGATATATCAATTGGTCTCAACCCATCTAGAGCAAAGGAGAATGAAGACCATCAAAGACACAAGGAAAATATTAGCCCAAGAGACAGAAAGGGGCACATAAACCAGAAACTCCATTAGCCTGAGACCATAAGAACTAGATGGTGCCTGGCTACCACCAATGACTGCCCTGAGAGGGGACACAACAGAGAGTCCCTGATGGAGCCAGAGAAAGTGGGGTACAGAACTCAAATTCTAGTAAAAAGACCAGACTTACTGGTCTGACTGAAACTGGAGGGACTCCAGAAGACATGGCCCCCAGACTCTCTGTTAGTCCAGAACTGAAACCATTCCTGAAGCCAATTCCTCAGGCAAAGATCATATTGGACTTTAAGACATAAAATGATAATCGCGAAGAGAGTGCTTCTTAGCTCAAGCAGACACATGAGACTAAATGGGCAGCTCCTGTCTGGAGGTGAGATGAGGAGGCAAAAAGGGACATGAGCTGGTTGAATGGACATGGGAAATCCGGGGTAGAAAGGAGGGATGTCCTGTCACATAGTAGGGAGAGCAACTAGGGTCACATAACAATATGTGTATAAATTTTTATATGAGAAACTAACTTGAACTGTAAACTTTCGATTAAGCACAATTTTTTAAAAAAGACAAAAAAAATAAAGTATATGCTTTCAAGTTGCCTTATTAGAGTGAGTTTTCTGTAGAAAACAAGGAGGGGCTGAGTTTTCATCTGGATCAGGACAGAAAGGCTCGACCATTTACTGCATGAGCTAGTTCAGTGGAATTAGGAGTTTGAGGCAGAAGGGACCATAAAAAAGTAAACTTCTGACAGTAAGTTCCCAGGGAATTTGCAGAAATCTTGGATAAAGCCTTTAAACTTCCCTTAGGATATGGATATGGATGTGGTGATTTCTATCTTATCTTATGGTACAGAGAGGTTGTAGCTGACATCTAGGGTACAGAAGGAAGGAAAGAAAGAAAAGAAGGGAAGGACAGAGCAAGAAGATACTCTTCCTACCCTGGAGGCTTCCTGGTCTATTTGAGAGTATAACCTTATGTATATGGAAAGATAGCCAACAATAGAGGAGAGTATAAGAGTCAGCAAAAGGGAATAAATACCAGCATGGGAGTTCAAGAACAGTTCGGGGACAGAAGCAGATATTCTCAAGAAAAAGGCAATCCTTGAACTAGCCCCAAAGAATGGATCTTCTACTTAAAAGAAGTTATTCTTCTTCGATATGAATGTACATTATATGTACATTGTTGTAATTGCCACCCAGTTTGCTCCGACTCATGGTGACCACATGTATAACAAAATGAAATGTTGTCTAGTCCTGTGCCATCTTCAGGATCATTGGTGTGTTTAAGTCCATTGTTGTGGCCATTGTATATGTAAACCAGAGCGATTAAATCAATTCGGACTAATGGTGACCCCACGTAGGTCAGAGTACGACTGTTCTCCGTAGGGTTTTCAGTGGCTGATTTTTTGGAAGTAGATCACCAAACCTTTCTTCCAAGGTGCCTCTGGGTAGATTCAAACTGCCAATCTTTTGTTTAGTAGTAGCTGCAGCTTGCAGTAGCTCTTAACTACTATACCATCAAGGCTCCTACTTTATATGTATGTTGTTGTTGTGTGCTGTCGAGTCGATTCCAATTCATAGAGACCCTATAGGACAAAGTAGAACTGCCCCACAGGGTTTCCAAGGAGCAGCTGGTGGATTTGAACTGCCGACGTTTTAGTTAGCAGCTGAGCTCTTAACCACTATGTCACCAGGGCTCCTTGTATATGTATAAAAAAAAAAAAATTTTATATAAATTATTTATTTTCTCTCCTTATTGGGTTGGAAACCCTGACGGTGTAGTGATTAAGAGCTACAGCTGCTTACCAAAAGGTTGGCAGTTCAATTCACCAGGTGCTCCTTGGAAACTCTATGGGGCAGTTCTACTCTGTCCTATAGGGTCACTATGAGTAGGAATTGACTCCATGGCAATGGATTTGGTTTTTGCTTTTTGTTATTGGGTAGGGGTAGGATAGGTGGGCAGTGGGCTTTGGCTCTGAAATCAAGTGGACTGGGCTCTAAATCCTGGCTCTTCTACCTACTAGTAGACTCTAGGCAAAGTACTGAGGATCCCTAAACTTCAGTTTCTTCACTTGTAAACTGGAGATAATTAAGGTGTCTACCTCGTAGGGCTACTGGGAGATTTAAAAAAAAAAATCTGTAAAAAATGCTTAGCAGAGGGCCTGGCACATGGTAAATTCTCAGTAATGCTCAATAAATGGCAGCCATTATTATATAAGCAATATATGCTTATTGAATACAATTTAGAAAATACAGAGAAAAGTAAATTAAAAACCATCAATAGATCTACCATGTGAAGAAAATCACAGTTAACATGTTGGAGTTTTTTTTTTTTTTTTTTTCAGTCAGTGCATAGTTTGCCTTTTTTTCTTCTTTATATTACCAGACATTCTGGATATGAAATTTAAATCCTAATTTTTATTTAGTTAAGGTGAGAATTTTTTCCATTTTATTATTTTTTTCTACAAAACAGTTTTTAATGACTATGATACATTTAATTGAGTGAACGTATTATAATTTATTTAATCTTCCCTATTGTTAGACATTCGTGTGGCTTCTAGTTTTTTTTCCTATTTAAACTAACTGAGTAATCAACAAGTTTGTACATAAACCTTTCCCTTTCTTTTGTAGTATTTCTTTAGAAACGATTCCCAGAAATGAAATCACTGATGTAGAATGTATGAACAATTTTAATGCTCCTACTTGTTGCCAAAATGATTCTGAAGGCATCTGGAAGAGGCTTCTATTTTCAGACTCTTCCCTTACACCCCCTTTCCTGTTTTATTTTTCCAGGAGAGGGAGGAATATGATTAGCCTGATGCCAGGCACTCATTGGGTCACCTATGCCAGTTGGCAGACTCACCAGGCACAAAGAAGTCTGGAAATAAGTATAAACCAATTGCTGTGGACTTGACTCTGACTCATGGTGACCCTGTGTATGCCAGAGTAGAACTGTGCTCCACAGAATTTTCAATGGCTGATTTTTTTGGAAGCAGATGACCAGGCCTCTCTACTAAGGTGCCTCTGAGTGGAACTGAACTTCTAACTTTTTGGTTAGCAGCTGGGTGAGTTAACCATTTGCACTACCCAGGAACACCAGAAATAGGTATAATTTCTCTTTTTTCAGTCAATCTATTGAATGCTTCCCACCCCAATGCCGAGGGAAAAGCTGACCCAGCGCATGAGCCCTACAGAAGGTCCAGACATGTCCTTTGCTTTCTCTTCTTCCATGTGGCAGGCGGGCTGACCCAAGATTCAGGCTGAGGGAAAGGCAGACCCCTAAGTGTCTAGCTGTGGCTGTGCAGGGCGGTTGTCTGCACAAGAGTTCTGCTTGGAGGTTTGGGGCGTTTAATGATAAAGGTCTTTTTGGCATTGCTCCTTGGGCTTCTGCCTTTCTTGGGGATCCCCGGGGACAGGTGGCTTTGGTCTTAGGTGAGATTTGGGTGCTCTCACACTCTCTGGCTTCATTACCCAAGATTCTCTGGATTGCTAGTGACAGAAAAACCCAATCTAACTACTTAAGGATGGTGGTGGCCTCCCTGGGGGGTGGGCTAGTGGGGTGTTTGCAGTGTTTGCAGATTTCTATGGGGTAAATGCTTCCACCAGGGCTGACTGGAAGCTTCCAACTGTTTAAAAAGCAGTCTGTAAAATTTTTCAAAGTTTAACAATAGCCTTTTGTAAGGCAGAAGGAGCCAGCTCCAGTACACTTGTATGCTGTTGACTCATCAAAAAAACAAAACAAAACAAACCCATTGCTGTCAAGTTGATTCCAATTCATAGTGACCCTATAAAACAGAGTAGAACTGCCCCATAGGGTTTCCAAGGAGTGACTGGTGGATTCAAACTGCGACCTTTTGGTTAGCAGCTGAGCTCCGTTTATTATGATGTTGCTTATTGGTCCAGTTGTAAGGATTTTTGTTTTCTTTATGTTAAGGGGTAATCCACACACTTTAATCTAATTAATATAGTAACTTAATATAGTATACTATATCTTTAATATATATAGCAGTTTAAAATTTTTATGTAGTTATCAAATTGACAACAGCAACTTGAAAGTTTAGATAAAAAGCTTAGGGGGCAGTGAGTTTATGTTAATGGGGGAAGAACAATTCAGAAAAGGAGGGTAAGAATGGTTGCACAGCTTGAAGATTGTAACCAATGTCACTGAATTGTGCATGCAGAGATTGTTGAATTGGTGTATGTTCTGCAGTGTATATTTTCAACAACAATACAATGAATTATCAAATTTTTTATGTAGTTAACTCTGATCTACTTTTCTCTTACAATGAAAACTTTTCTGAATGCTTAAAAATTCCATTTCCCCACACTTCTGTCAGTTTGTCATACTGTGGGGCTTTCGTTTTGCTGTGATACTGGAAGCTATGCCACCTGTATTTAAATACAGGCAGAGTCACACACGGTGTACAGGTTTCAGCTGAGCTTCCAGACTAAGACAGGCTAGGAAGAAGGACCCGGCAGTCCACTTCTGAAAAGCATCAGCCCCTGAAAACCTTATGAATAGCAGCGGAACATCATCTGATATAGTGCGGGAAGATAAGCCCCCCAGGTTGGAAGGCACTCACAAGATGACTGGGGAAGAGCTGCCTCCTCAAAGTAGAGTTGACCTTAATGACGTGGATGGAGTCAAGCTTTCTGGACCTTCATTTGCTGATGTGGCACAAATCAAAATGAGAACAGCTGCAAACATCCATTAATAATCAGAACATGGAATGCAGGAAATATGAATCAAGGAAAACAGGAAGTTGTCAAAGATGAAATGCAATACTTGAAGACTGATATCCTAGATATTCATGAGCTGAAATGGACTGGTATTGGCCATTTTGAATCAGACAATCATATGGTCTACTACGCCGGGAATGAAAAATTGAAGAGGAATGGGGTAGCATTCATGATCAAAATGAACACTTCAAGATTTATCCTGAAGTACAATGCTGTCAGTGATAGAACAGTATCTATACACCTACAAGGAAGACCAGTTAATATGACTATTATTCAAATTCATGCACCAACATTAAGGCCAAAGATGAAGAAATTGCAGGCGTTTTTACCAACTTCTGCAGTCTGAAATTGATTAAACATGCAGTCATGATGTATTGATAATTACTGGTCACCGGAATGTGAAAGCTGGAAAAGAAGAAGGATCAGTAGTTGGCAAATACAGCCTTGGTGACAGAAAAAATGCCGAAGATTGCATGACAGAATTTTGCAAGACCAAAGACTTCTTTGTGGCAAAAAATTTTTTTCAACAACATAAACGGCAACTACACATGTGAACCTCTGCAGACGGAATACACAGGAATCAAATTGACTATGTCTGTGAAAGAGATGACGGAAAAGCTCAAAATCATCAGAACAAGGCCAGGGGCCAACTGTGGAACAGACCATCAATTGCTCATATGGAAGTTCAAGTTGAAGCTGAAGAAAAGTAGAACAAATCCACAAGAGCCAAAGCATGACCTTGAGTATACACCACCTGAATTATAGGCCGTCTCAAGAATAGATCTGAAGCATTGATCACTAGTGACCAAAAAGACCAGACGAGTTGTGGAATGACATCAAGGTCATCATACATGAAGAAAGCAAGAGGTCATTAAAAACACAGGAAAGAAAGAAAAGGCCAAAATGGATGTCAGAAGAGACTCTGAAACTTGCTCTTGAATGTGGAGTAGCTAAAGCAAAGGGAAGAAATGATGAAGTAAAAGAGGTGAAAAGAAGAGTTCAAAGGACGGCTCAAGAGGACAAAGTAAAGTATTATAATGACATGTAAAAAGACCTGGAGATAGAAAAGCAAAAGGGAAGAATACACTTGGCATTTCTTAAGCTGAAAGAACGGAAGAAAAAATTCAAGCCTCGAGTTGCAATATTGAAGGATTCTACAGGGAAAATATTAAATGATGCAGGAAGCATCAAAAGAAGATGAAAGGAATATACACAGTCACTATACCAAAAGGAACTGGTCGAGCTTTAACCATTTCAGGAACTAGCATATGATCAGGAACTGATGGTACTGAAGGAAGAACTCCAAGCTGCACTGAAGACATTGGTGAAAAACAAGGCTCCAGGAATTGAAGGAATACCAATTGAGATGTTTCAAAAAATGGATGCAGTGCTGAAGTGCTCACTCATCTATGCCAAGAAATTTGGAAGACGGATACCTGGCCTATCTACTGGAAGAGACCCATATTTATGCCTAGCCCCAAGAAAAGTAATCCAATCGAATACGGAAACTGTTGATCATTAATATCACATGCAAGAAAAATTTTGCTAAAGATTTAAAAGTGGCTGCAGCAGTACATCGAAAGGGAACTGCCAGAAATTCAAGCTGGATTCAGAAGAAGACATGGAACCAGGGATATCATTGCTGATGTCAGATGGCTCCTGGCTAAAAGCAGAGAATACCAGAAAGATGTTTACCTGTGTTTTATTGACTATGCAAAGGCATTTTACAGTGTGGATCATAACAAATTATGTATATAACATTGCAAAGAATGGGAATTCCAGAAAACTTAATTGTGCTCATGAGGAACCTATACATAGATCAAGAGGCAGTTGTTCAAACGGAACAAGGGAATACTTAGTGGTTTAAAGTCAGGAAAGGTGTGGGTCAGGATTGTATCCTTTCACCATGCTTATTCAGTCTGTATGCTGAGCAAATAATCTGAGAAGCTGGACTATATGAAGAAGGACGGAGCATCAGTACTGGAGGAAGACTCATTAACAACCTGTGATATGCAGATGATGCAACCTTGCTTGCTGAAAGTGAAGAGGACTTGAAGCACTTATTGATGCAAATCAAAGACCACAGCCTTCAGTCTGGGTTACACCTCAACATGAAGAAAACAGAAATCCTCACAGCTGGACCGATAAGCAACATCATGATAAATGGAGAAAAGGTTGACGTTGTCAAGATTTCATTTTACTTGGATCCATAATCAACACCCATTGATTATGAAAATCAAAAGATGCATTGCATTGGGCATACCTGCTGCAAAAGGCCTCTTATAAAGTGTTAAAAAGCAAAGATGTCCCTTGAAGACTAAGGTGTACCTGACCCAAGTCATGGTGTTTTCAATTGCCTCATATGCGTGGGAAAGCTGGACAGTGAATAAGAAAGACGAATTGATTCCTTTGTATTATGGTGTTGGTGAAGAATATTAAATATAGCATGAACTGCCAGAAGAACGAACAAATGTCTTGGAAGAAGTATAGTCAAAAAGCTCCTTAAAGGCAAGGATGGCAAGACTTCGTCTCACATTCTTTGGTCATGTTGTCAGGAGGTATTAGATATCATGCTTGGTAAGGTAGAGGGTCAGCAAAAATGCAGAAGACCCTCAATGAAATGGATTGGCATAGTGGCTGCAGCAATGGGCTCAAGCGTAACAACAATTGTGAGGATGGCGCAGGACCGAGCAGTGTTTCCTTCTCTTGTACACAGGGTTGGTATGAGTTGAAGATGACTCGGAGGCATCTAACGACAGGAAGAACAACCAAAGTTTTAATATATGATTCATTTTATCTATTTCCTATTTTCCTTTGGCTTGATATTTTTGTATTCGTTTTCTTAATCGATTTGTAATTTATCACTGTGTGTGGGGTGAGCTGAGCATCCAAACTGGTTATTTTTTCCAAACAATTAATACTTATTGAAGTCTTCCCTTCTACACTGATTTGTAAAGATACAATAGACAGACTTTTGATCTCTGGAGAGGTGAAGTAGGGGGTTGTCGAAGGGAGCCTGGAGTTGCCCAGTTTAGGGAATTCAGTTTGGGAAATGGTGGGGAAGCGGTGAAGTGTAAGATATTAGTGAAGGGGGTGGATTTTTCTGAAACAAAGTATTTGTGTAGCGTAATGATTCTTAATCAAGAATGGACATACCAATTGACTGGGGAGTTTTAAAGAAATACCCATTTCTGGACCTCTCCATTAATAGGTTTGATATGGGGCTGGAGTTCATCTATTTTTTAAAAGCTCCCCAGGCAAACTGTCGAAGATAAAACTAGTCAGATCCACAGGGAGCAGATTGAGAGGGAAACCAATGCCAAGCTGAATTGTTTTTTATGCCTTTTTTTTTTTTCTAAATTGTGGTAAAAACGTAGGTAACAAAACATTGGTCATTTCAACAATCTCCACACGTACAGTTTGGTCTGTCCATCGTGCTACCCAACCATTGCTATTAACCGTTTCCAAATTTTTCCATCACCCATAACAGGAGCTTAAGAATCCCTGGTGGTACAATGGTTAAGTGCTCAGCTGCTGATCAAAAGGTACCAGTGGTTTGGATCCACCAGCCACTCCACTGGAGAAAGATATGGCAGCCTGCTTTTGTAAAGATTACAGCCTTGGAAACCCTATGGGGCAGTTCTACTCTGTCCTGTCGGGTAGCTATGAGTTGAAATAGACTCAACGGCAATGTATTTGGGTTTTTAGCAGAAGCTCAGTCAGTGTTATGTCTTCCTTTCCACCGCCTGCCTCGCTGAATGTAGTTGTAGGTCCAGGAAGCCTCTGACCTCTGAGGGTAGAGTAGAAACAGCATGGACTTTGGACTCAAGCCGTCGTGAGTTTCAATCTCATTTTTACCACTTGTAGTCTGTGTTATCTGGGGCAGGTCATTGGTTCTCTGAGTCTCACTTTCCAGGCTTAAACAAACTTAGCATTTGCTTAATAGGGTTGCAATGATTCAATGGGAAATCAAGTATAAAACACCTGGCTCAGCATCTGACACATAAATTAATTCTCCGCCTTCCTCTTGAATGATTCTTTGGCCCTTGTCTTTTAGTCTACCTCGTAGCTGCCTTTCGGATGAACTGATATAAGACATTTCCAGAGAAAACATGAAAATGCTTGTCAGAATGAGAACCAGAAAGAGAGCCGAGCGTTGTTTAATCCACCGGTTTTGGAAACCTTCCAAGAGGCTGTACCCTTCAGGAGAGGAACTCTTCTTCCTTAGAGAAAGTCAGAGGAGCTTTGAACTTCACAAAGGTCTGGCCTTCATAGCTTGGCAAAGGTAAAATTTGGCTCCAATACATGGCCCCTCAGCTTAGTCGCTAAGATAATCCCAGCCCCTGGGCAGCTTAGCCTATGAACCCAGAAGGCCAGCTGTTATGAAACCAACACAGCTTAGTCATCTTCAGGAAAGAAAATTCTTCATGCAAATCAATTCTCAGAGCAAAGAATCTCTTTTCTTGAGGATGGAAAATACCATTCCTTCCCAGGAGAGGCACCTGCCTTAACTTCATATTATTGATATTCATTCAGCCATCTGACAAATATTTATTGATATTATTTCTATTTGACAACTACTTTGGCCTTTTTTTTTGGACTTGGCCTCTACACGGTAATCATTCAAAACCAATTTTACATACTGCCCTGGGTATGACAAGTTGACACCAAATATTTGAGACTGGGTGCCGTTTAATATTCCTTAGAAGTCATCCAACCAAGAGGCAGTAAGGACTGGCGGCAAGAGGGAGGGGGTTGGAATAAGACACCCGTGACTTTCTCAAACCCTGACTCTTGATAGGGATGAGCTGTGTGACTTTAGGCGAATGGCTAAAACACTCTGGGCCTCAGCCTTGTTTTTCTGTAAAGTGACAACAATGCCTTTCTTACTCCAAAGCTAGCGCTCTCTCCCCTGAAAAGAGCATTTGCTTGGGTGCATAGGAGGGAAGAGTTCACTCAGCCCAGAAGATGGGAACTTGCATGGCGCCAGAGAGGAGAGAGTGAGAGATAACTAGGACATGGAGGGGGGGCCTTCTACTCAATCACACCTCAAAAGACCAGGCTTCAGGGCAGGTGTCTTGAAAGTCCCTGGATGATAACAAGGCTTGCGGTACAGAGAAAATGAGAACAAGAATCACTGGAACTGAGTTGAATGTCTCCTATGGGAAGAGAGTTCTTCCCTGCTGCAGTTTCATTGGACATCAGAGAAATAAATCAAGAGAAGGACGGTACTGTTTTCACTTGAAGAAGACAGGGCTTAATTTAGATAAGCATACTGATTCCTCACTGTGAGAAGGGTATAAGATCACGCAAGGAGACTCCAGGGAGTCTCCTTATTGAGACTTGAAATGTCCTGGCTGACAGAGGCTCAGAGGGGGGTTCATTAGTGGCACTCAATCTCTTCCACATACTGGACAAGTCTCCTGAATTACTGTGACAGTCACCGTGGTTGCAAGTTTACTGGTGACCTCCTAGTTCCCTCACTCCCACCCACCTTCCTCTAGGCAGAAACCTTTTCAGAGGCTAATCTGTGTTTCAAAAAAAAAAAAAAAAAAAAGCAGTCTCCAAATTCTGGCTACTGGGTCTCCCAGGTGATATTCCCAAACTGATGAGGATACTGGGCCCAGAGCCCCTTCCCCTGAGGGGTCCCTGCCAGACATAGGATTAATAAAATGAAGGGACCCAGGGAGTAGATCAGAAGTCACAGAATCTGGTCTGCTGGACCTCCTTTCTAACTGTTTGAAGGTTGAGGAATTCAACCAAAGCGGTATTATATTTCATTTATATACAATTCTGGTATCGCTTTAAGACCTAAGGATTTTCAGAGCAAAGGCCACTGTAAAGAAACAATAAGTCTCCAGTGCAGCTAAGCGTCAAGGAATAACCAGGAGTTAATGGTTGGGCAGCACAAATGGTTAAGGTTGGTAGTTTGAAAGGCTACGGCATTGAAAACCCAATGGAGCAGTTCTACTCCGCACAGATGGGGTCGCCATGAGTCGGAATGGACTCAACGGCAACTAACAACAATAGTTAGGGAGGTCCCTGAGTGGCACAAACAAAAAATTAAAGCCAAGAAAACCCTATGGAACAGTTCTACTCTATAATACGTGGGGTTGCCATGAGTTGGATTCGACATATTCGGTTTTTTTGTTTCATTTTTTATATTTTGGAATGGTTAGGGACACGAGCCTATGCAGGACTCAGTTCACCAAATAGTTACTGAGCTCTTACTAGGTGTCAGGTCTTGTGTTGGATACCGGGTGGTGGTGGTAGAGGGAGACATACAAAGACAACAGTGATAATGACAGTGATGATAATGACAGCCAACGTACAAGGGCTGACTATGTGCCAGGCATTATGCTTATTCATTTAGTCGATAAATAATAGTGGCTCAATAAATACTTGCTGAATGAATTGCTCACTCGCCGCAGCCACACTTGCCTCCTCTCTCCTCTCATGTACCTTGTGCGCTTCGCATTTGCTCTTTTCTCTGTCTGAAAGGCTCCTTTTCCAGATATTTGCTTCTGACTCTTTCACTTTTTTCAGGCCTTTACTCAAATGTCACCTTCTCAGTGAGGTCTCCCCAGCTACCTTATCTAAAATAGCTATTCCCCACACCAACCCCACGCCCTTCCTATCCCTCCTTCCCCACTTTACTTTTTCCCCTTAGCTCTTAGTACTATCCTGCATACTGCATTTTTCTAATGTGCTTATTGCCTGCTCCCTCGGCTAGTGTGAGAACTCCACGAAGTCAGGGATTTTGGACTGTTTTAGTCACCCCTGGGGTTGCCTTGGGAGTCCCTGGGTGGCTCAAACAGTTTGCGCTTGATTACTAACTGCCAGAAATTCAAGCTGGATTCACGAGAGAACATGGAACCGGGAATATCATTGCTGACGTCAGATGGATCCTGCTGAGAGCAGAGAACACCTGGAAGATGTTTACCTGTGTTTTATTGACCATTCCAGGCCTTTCTTCCGTGGTACCACTGGGTGGGTTTGGTCTGCTGGACTTATTTCCTTGAAACACAGTAATGATAACCGCTTACATGTTATAATGATCTTTTTCATATTCCTTACTTCCTGTGAAGCCTGTGAAGTGTTCATCCTACGTAAATGAGGAAAGTGAGGCCTAGAAAGGTTCCCTGAGTCATACAACCTCCCAAACAGGATCAACCCAATCCATATCGTTGGCACTCTCTCTCATTCTGAGGAACCCAAATCCTGAAGTGACTAATGGAGAATGGGTGGTCAGGGCCTAGATTTTCCTGGAGAAGGAGGCAGTTGGGACTTCTAGACTGGAGGGCTGGGGAGAAGAGATTGAACAAAGAACAAAGGGTTGCAGGTGGCTGTCGGGTAAGGACTGAAGCAGGGAGAGAGAGGTTTAGGAAAATCTAGGGTGGGGAGGTATAATCCTCTCCCCCATTTCCACCCCCCCACCACATTCCTTGTCATTCGGTTTGTTTCTAATAAGGAATTAAGGGAGGTTTTTGAGCAAGGCAGTATTATAGCTACTTCTCCACCCCATTTATTTGGGAATCTATTATGTCCTTAAACCCAAACCAAACCCTTTGCTGGTGAGTCAATTATGACTAACGGTGACCCCTTTATGACAGAATAGAACTGCTCCATAGGGTTTTCTTGGCTATAATCTTTAAGGAAGCAGAATGCCAGGCCTTTTTTCTGTGATGCCACTGGGTGGGTTCGTATCATCAATCTTTAGATCAGTAGTTGGGTGCAAACTTTTTGCACCACCAAGGGAACTATAATGTCCATATACTCTTTATATTTTTTTGGTTAATTTAGCAACATATACTTAAAGTGTGTTATCTGAATCTATCATAAAACACTTCATTTGCATACAGTACCCGCTTCTGCTAAACTTTCAAATCTTTGAGACTTTCTCAAAACCTCTTCCCCCTAAAGAGTAGACTGCTTGGCACGTGCAGGGTGCTGAAAATTAGGAGTCTAGTATTCTAATCATGTACTATCATATCCATCCATCCCTCCATCCCTCCATCCCTCCATCCCTCCATCCCTCCATCCATCCATCCATCCATCCATCCATCCATCATCCATCCACCCACCCACCCACCCATCTGTCATGGATTGAATTGTGTCCCCCCAAAATATGCATCAGCTTAGCTAGGCCATGTGTATTATGTGACTGTCTACTATATGTGCTGTAAATCCTACCTCTATGACGTTAATTAGGCAGGATTAGAGGAGGTTATGTTAATGAGGCAGGACTTGACCTACAAGATTAGGTTGTGTCTTAAATCATTTCTTTTGAAATATAAAAGAGAGAAGCAAGCAGAGAGACATGGGAACCTCATACCACCAAGAAAGCAGTGCCAGGAGCAGAGTGTGTCCTTTGGACTCAGATTCCCTGCGTTGAGAGGTTCCTCAGCTGGGAAGATTGATGACAAGGACCTTCCCCCAGAGCTGACAGAGAGAGAAAGCCTTCCCCTGGAGCTGGCACCCTGAATTCAGACTTCCAGCCTCCTATACCGTGACAGAATAAATTTCTCTTTGTCAAAGCTATCCACTTGTGATATTTCTGTTATAGCAGCACTAGATGACTAAGACACTATGCATTCATCCATCCACCCACCCACCACCCATCCATCTACCTATCTACCCCCCCCACTCATCCACTCATCCACTCACCCACCCATCCACCCATCCATCCATCAATCCATCCTATACTGAGTACCTCCTACAATCCAGACAAACTGCCTGGAGCTAGGAATAAAAAAGAAACAGATCACAGTCCCTTTCCTCAGAGCTCCCAGTCAAGTTGGGATGAAAAAGTAAAAAAGCAGTTACTATACATTGTGACAAATTCTATGAATCACCAGGGAGCTGGGGAATTAACAAGGAGGGGTACTTTATCAAGGTAGGGCAGGAACAGGGTATAAGAAACCCAGTTACTGAGAGAATATGGCAAATTGGGGAAATTACAGGAAAGCTCAGTTTGGCTAAACATAGGGGAGAAATGGATTAGAAGGAGAATGAGGCTAGAGAGAGAAGGCGGGACCAGATTACGAAGGGTTTTTTCTTTATCTTTTTTATGTCATGCTAAGACAGTGATTCTTATATTGTTTTCTGCCTACAATAGACCCAAAAGGATGAAACGTATAGTCCATCAGCAGCATGGTAACGAGGAGCAGCTGAGTGGGCACAATGCCAACTTCAGGTTCGGATATAGCCTTGCCCCCTCATTACCAGGTGTTTTAGTCATCTAGTGCTGCTATAACAGAAATTCCACAAGTGGGTGGCTTTAACAACCAGAAATTGGTTTTCTTTTTTTTTTTTTTAGGAGGCTAGAAGTCCAAATTCAGGGCACAGGCTGTAGGGGAAGCCTCTCTTTCTCTGTTGGCTCTGGAGGAATGTCCTCGTCTCTTCTGAGCTTCTGCTCCTGGGTGATCTTCCTGTGGCTTGGCATCTGACTTACCCCCTCTACTCGCTTGTTTAATCTCTTTCATATCTCAGAAGAGGTTGACTCAAGATATACTCTAAACTAATCCTGCCTCATTAACATAACAAAGACAGCCATTCCAAATGGGATTATAACCACAGGCATAGAGGTTAGGATTTACAGTACATATATTTGGGGGACACAATTCAATCCATAACACCAGGTTAAGATTCATGATTTTTATTAAGGGTATGGATTTCATCTGAAGGCTGTATGGTCTTGTGTAAGTTACTTTAACACCCTAGGCCTAGTTTTCGTACCTATAAATTTGTGCGCTAGCTGATAGCGTGAGCTTTAGGACCTGATGTCCACCATACTTGAGCTGTGTTACCTTGGATAAATTGTCCATCCTCCTTAAGCCTGTGTCCTCATGGGAAAACTGGATCAATACTAACTGTGGTGCCTACATCAAAAGTTCACTGATAATGAATGAGGTAATGCATGTAAAGCTCCTGGCATAGTATGTAGCATACAATAAAACCAAAAACCAAACCCACTGCCATCGAGTCGATTCTGACTCATAGCGACCCTATAGGACAGAGTAGAACTGCCCCATAGAGTTTCCAAGGAGCGCTTGGTGGATTCGAACTGCCAGCCTCTTGGTTAGCAGCCATAGCACTTAACCACTACTCCACCAGGGTTTCCAGCATACAATAAGTGATCAATAAATGTTAATGATCATGAAGGTAATGTGGTACTGCAGCTCCCTTGCAGCCTAACGGTGTTAGCAATCATCAGCTCATTGCCATCACCATCACCATCATCACCATGACCATCATCAGCATGATACTGAAGTTCTGGGAGGCCATTGCTCACTGGATTCCTCCCCTTTACTGTCTTCCCTTGTGGTTGTCTTATGAAAGGGAAGGCAAGACTTTGTCTCACATACTTGGATAGGTTATCAGGAGGGACCAGTCCCTGGAGAAGGACATTGTGCTTAGTCAAGTAGAGGGCCAGCAAAAAAGAGGAAGACCCTTGATGAGATGGATTGACACAGTGACTGCAACCATGGGCTCAAACATAATAAAGATTCTGAGGATGATGCAGGGCCAGGCAGTGTTTCGTTCTGCTGTACATATGGTTGCTACGAATCAGAACCACCTCGAGGGCACCTAACAACATCATCATTGTCATCATCATCATTGTTGAGACCACTTTGTGTATAGCGTCAAACTGGGCCAAAGGAGGACAGATACAGGTAAACCATTGTTTAGCACCCTGTAGCGTACAAAGGGAGTCCCTGGGCAGTGCAAATGGCTAAACACTCGACTGTAAAGGAATTTTCAGTGGTTCTAATCCACCCAAGGGTGCCGCAGAAGAAATTCCTGTAGATCTGCTTCCAGAAAACGCTGCCATTGAAAACTCTCTGCAGCATAGTTCTACTCTGACACACATGGGTCGCCATGAGTTGGATTCAACTCGATGGCAGTTGGTAGCTTACAAAACCCTTTCATGTGCATTATCACCTCATAAACAAACAACAAAAAAAAACAGACTCAATTGCTGTCAAGTAGATTCCAACTCATCGTGTGACACTATAGGACACAGTAGAACTGCCCCATAGGGTTTCCAAGGCTGTAATCTTACAGAAGTGGATTGCCACATTTTTCTTCCGTGGAGTGGCTGGTGGGTTAGAACTGCTGACCTTTCACAGTTAGCAGCGAAGCACTTAACCACTATGCCACCGCCTTTATCACCTGATACCACCCTGGAATAAGAGGCTGAAAGGCAGACTTATATCACACAGTCGGATAAAGTGGCATTGACATGCAAAACCATTTTATATTCACAAGTAATATCAACATGCCTTCCTGAGCCCCCATGTCCTCCCCTCATGCCATCCCTGGGTTTTACCCATCCCTCAGTTCACCTCAGAAAACCCAGGGTGACAGCTGAGCACATTTCTTAGGACTGCAAAAACAAGCAGAAAGGTGATTGTTTTAAAAGCAGTAACAAGATGTTCCAAATCAAAATGTTTCATACCCATTCCACAGCCAAGCAGTGCCCCAGCTGGGATGTGGACCCACCTCTTCTACATTGAAGCCCCATCTCCTTCCTCTAGTACCTGCAGCTCTAGCATTTGGAGTTGGGGAGCTCCGGGGGGAGGAGGTGTGAACCCCAGAGGCTGGGAGGGGCGGTCCTAGCTCTCTAGAGCTAAGCTATAAAGGAAGGTCCCACCTCTAACACGCACCTGGTTTGAAGTGCATTCAGGCCTCTGCCATCTCTGGGGGCCTTCTTAACCTGGAACACGATAGGAGCAATCAACATTAATTGTTGTTGTTAGGTGCCATCGAGTCGGTTCTGACTCATAGGGACCCCATGTACAACAGAATGAAACACTGCCCGGTCTGCGCCTTCCTTACAATATGAATGGGGGCTTTCTATTTAGCCAGCCTGACTGAAACGTGAAAAACAAAGTGCATCAGGATTACAAAGCTCTACCTGATAATTTATGGGCCATGTAGTCCGAGGATGGGAGCCCTGGGGGCACACTGGTTAAGCCCTCAGCCGCGAACCTAAAGATTGGGAACCCACCAGCTGCTCCACAGGAGAAAGATGTGGCAGTCTGCTCCCATAAAGATTTGGAAACCCTGTGGGGCAGTTCTACTCTGGCCTATAGGTTCGCTGTGAGTCTGAACGGACTCGATGGCAATGAGTTTGGTTTGGTGCAGTCCCAGGGCCGTTCGGAAGCAGAAGCTGAGGAAAGAAATGCTTCTGGCTTCTCCTCTTCTCCACCTACGTTCCTGACCACCACGCACTCTTTAGGGAGCAGGAAAAGGGGATAAAAAAAAAAAGAGGAGAGGAAATCAGGAGGAAAAAGGAGAAGAGAAGCTTTCTCTAGTGCATGCCAGTGCAGAAAATGGGGTGGGAAAATGAGAATCCCCCAGAAGGGTCGGTCCCTTCTTGCCCTAGAAGCTGCATTTCCACAACTACTCCCTCATCCTCTGGGTACAACCAAACCACTAAGAGGAACCACCCTTCCGAGGGAAACACTGCCTGCTTTTTTCAGTTAAAAGCCTTGTAGTCTGTGGTTTGTAAGCCACACGTGGTGCTGGAAGCTCCCAGAAATAAGGATGAAAGAAAATCATTTAAATCTGGTCATAGAAGCTCTGTGCAGCTACACTTTCACTTACTGACTCTGCAAATTATGTTGGAAGTTAGCTACACTTTATTCCCCGAGTCTTATATCATAGGTTGTCTCTCATTTAATCCTCACAACAACCCTGTGAGATTAATTCTTATTACCCCCATCTTACAGATGAAGATACTGAGGTTCAGAAAGGTCTGAGGCCCAGCCAGTTGTGGAGCTGAATCTGAAATCAAGTCAGAGCCTGTGTCTTAAGGACTATACTTTACAACCTCCCGGAGAAAAAGGGTGAGGGGCAAACACTGAAAACAGCTACAGTCCCCTCCCCCTGCCCCGCCCCTTACTCCTTTAAAAAGTGGAGAAACCTTCCACTCTAAAGCTGTCTGAAAGAGCTTACACAAATTTAAATATTTTTTATAACAATCAGATGACTTTTGCTCAAGAAATATATTACTCTCATAATAAGAAAGGTTTGTAGAGATACACTTTTCAGAAGCGGTGGCCCTGAAACCCAGAGAGGAGGCTAAGGACACTTCTCGAGGTCACACCATTAGTTTGGTGGCAGAAATAAAGCTTAAAAATCAGGGCTCCCCGCTCCCTGGCCAAAGCTTGGCTGGGCCCCATCAAGCTGCTTTGCAAAGTGTCACTGCTTCTGCCCCTATCAGGGATGACTGCTTGAAGGAGGGTGGTCTCTTTTTGTGAGCTAGAGCTTTTAGACACTATTTAAACTTACCGGTTTTTAAATAATGTCCTCCAATCAGCTTCCGATAAGTTAGTCCTCTGCCATCTCCTCCGGGCTGTTTAACCAGGGGGCTCCTGCTACAGCTCCAGATGTTTGGCGAAAGTAGGGACATCCCTTTGTCTCTCTGTGAAGCAGATGACTATATTTCATAATTTGCTCTGACCTCCAACCCTAAGAGCAACTCCTCTGCTTGCCTAGCTGACATCTAAGGCCCTCCACAATCTGGACCCACCCCACCCAGGTCATCCCTTTCTTCCCTAGGTCGCAGCAGCACACACTCATCACACCAGACAGGTCTCCTGAGCTCATCCCATTTCGGCAGCAGAAGTATCCTTCCTTCTCTCCTCCTGTGCAAGTCCATTACCTAAAGCTTTCCCCGTGTGTTGTTATTGTTGTTAGGTGCCCTTGAGGCGGTTCCAACTTACCGGGACCTTATGTATAACAGAAAGAAATGTTGCCCAGCAGCCCTGGGCCATCCTCACAATTGTTGCTATGGTTGAGCCCACTGTTGCAGCCACTGTGTCAATCCACTTTGTTGAGGGTCTTCCTCTTTTTTGATGATCCTCTGCTTTACCAAACATGATGTCCTTCTCTAGGGACTGGTCCCACCTGATAACACATAAGGGGCATTCTGGCTGTACTTCTTCTACCCCAATGGTTTGCTTTCCCATATCCCTTTATACTTGATATTCTCAACATGTATAGCCCTTAAAACGTCTCTGTACGTTTCTCCAAATGTAATGCAGGTTCCTTGAGGGAAGGCACACACTTTCATTCACTCACTAGAGATTTTAAAAGCACTTTATAAGGTGAGATATCAAGAGAAATATAAGCGGTAGTTGTTTCCTGTCCTCAAGAAGGGGAGACTCTAGTAGTTAGTAGACATCTGTCTGGCAAATAGTGGGCCCTCAACCAAGGTTTGCTATATTTAACGATATATATAACTACTCCATAACGTTTTCAATGGCTGATTTTTGGAAGTAAGTCATCAGGCCTTTCTCCTGAGGTGCTTCTGGGTAGGCTTGAACCTCCAACCTTTTCAGCTAGCAGCTTATCACAGTTCTACCCTGACACACGTGGAGTTGCCATGAGTCAGAACCAACCGAACGGCTACTGGTTTGCCTTTTTTTTTCTTGTTGACATATACAATGCCTCTTATTGCAATTGTTCGGAACCCTGGTGGCTCAGTGGTTAAGAGCTACGGCGGCTAACCAAAAGGTCAGCAGTTCGAATCCACCAGCTGCTCCTTGGAAACCCTATGTAGGGCAGTTCTACTCTGTACTACAGGGTTGCTATGAGTCAGAATTGACTTGTCCAAAATGCTTTTTTTTTTTAATTGCAATTATTTGCTGTTTCTATGTCCCACGGGTGCTATCAAGTGGTGTTATAGAGAATGCATCTTGAAAGAGGTGTCACTGAAACTAGGACTTAAGGACAGAGAATTTTTTAATTATTATCAAAATTGGGAGGTTATCTGCAGAATAAACAGTATCCCTACCACACCACACTTCCCTAGGCACGGCAGGGTGCCAGGAAGACACCAGGTACAGCGAAAAAGCTGCCCAGTGCAGTGCAGCTCTGACCCTGCTCGAATTAGCTTTAGCGACAACCGGCAAGTTGCTTAACTTCCCTGGGCCCCACTTTCCATTCCATTCCGAAGTGATTAGGTGGCAGAGACTTGAGAAAGACCAGGGTTCAAATCATGACTGTGTATGATCTTGAACAAATCAGTTGGGGGTGCGGGGCTTAGCCTCAGTTTTCTTATCCTATAAAT
Organism: Elephas maximus indicus; assembly: GCF_024166365.1. NCBI lineage: Eukaryota > Metazoa > Chordata > Mammalia > Proboscidea > Elephantidae > Elephas > Elephas maximus. The sequence continues at coordinate 173,362,115 of NC_064822.1, read as the reverse complement.
TGGATAAAATAATTCCTACCATACAGGGTTTTTGTGAGGTTTTTAAGGTCCTGTAAATTGCTAAACACGGTGCCTGCAATTATTATGTTTCTTTCTACAAAAGTAGGGAGTGACAAACCTTAATCTGCCTCCTTTCAGTGCGGCTGCCGGTGGTTTCCCAGCATAGCACACTGTCTTGTCCATAGTATGGGCTGATGACAGACTGCATGACCTCCAAAGAGAAGAAAGGGCTTCAGAAAAAACTAACTCGGATGCCGAATAAAAGTGTTCCCTTGAACAGACTTAATGCAGCGCAAGGATCTTCGGTAATTCTTTCCAAACATGCCTCAGAAGCGGACTAGTTTTTAGGCAGTTCTTTCCGCCTCCAAACCCAGGGAAAAAGACAGGGACCACCCCCGTGGAGGGCTTGGTGGGTGGGCTAGACCTGGGGGAATGGGAGGCTTGTCCCAAACGCCTTACTTCCATTCCCCCGGGGCTGGGCTCCTCGGATGTCCCCACTTCGTTTCCTCTCTCTGCACAGGGCGCGGGGGGCTTGTACACCGCCTGTTGCGCAGGGTCATTCCGGGCTCTCGTCCCTCTGGCCCCGCCCGGGTGCCCCCGCCCCTGTAGACCCGGTCCCCTTCCCTCAGCCGCCTCCCGCCCGCCCCGGCCTCCGTAGACCCGCCTGGCCACCACCCTCCCCTAGGGCCACCTCGGCCGCCCGCCCTGGTGCCCGCAGGCTCCGCCCGGCCGCCCGCTCCCTCGGCGGCCCCCCCACCTCGACCTCCTGTCCCGGCCCCCGGGGACCCGCCCGGCCGCCCCGCTCCCCTCGGCTGTCTCCCCCACGTCGCCCTCCTGTCCCGGCCCCCGAGGACCCTCCCGGCGGCCCCCTCGGACTCCCCGGGTGCCCGCGGGCCCCGCCCCGGGCCCGGCCCTCCCTCTCCAGGGTCGTGGCGGCAGGGAGGAGGGGCCGCCCGGCGGCCCCGGCGTGCGTGGCAGGCTCGCCCGGCTCGGCCTCCCTTCCCGGGAGGCGGGGTCGGCGCCGCGGCGGCGGCGGCGGCGGCAGCGGCGGCGGGGCCCCCTCCTCCTTCCTCCCAGGGTCCGGCCTCCTGCCTCGCCCGCCCGCCCGCTCTCGCGCGCTCTCTCTCTCTCTCTGCCCCTCCGACGCCAGCAGCGCCCGCGTGCAGCTCTCCCAGCCCCGGGGGAGCCCGAGCAAGTTTCCCGGGCCGCGCGCCCCGCTCGCTCGCGTCCCAGCCCGCGGCCTCAGCCGCCGCCGCGCCCGCCATGCCCTCGGCCAAACAAAGGGGCTCTAAGGGCGGCCACGGCGCCGCGAGCCCCTCGGAGAAGGGCGCCCACCCGTCGGGCGGCGCGGATGACGTGGCGAAGAAGCCGCCGCCGCCGCCGCCACAGCAGCCGCCGCCGCCGCAGCCGCACCAGCATCAGCATCAGCAGAACCAGGCGCACGGCAAAGGCGGCCACCGCGGTGGTGGCGGCGGCGGCAGGTCCTCCTCCGCGGCCGCCGCCTCGTCCTCGGCGTCCTGCTCGCGCAGGCTGGGCAAGGCGCTCAACTTTCTCTTCTACCTCGCCCTTGTGGCGGCGGCCGCCTTCTCGGGCTGGTGTGTCCACCACGTCCTGGACGAGGTCCAGCAGGTCCGGCTCAGCCACCAGGACTTCTCCCGGCAGCGGGAGGAGCTGGGCCAGGGCTTGCAGGGAGTCGAGCAGAAGGTAGGTACCCTCGGCCGCCTCGAACCCCCACCACCCGGAGCGCCCCCGGGACCCACAGCCGGGCCCCTCTCCTGCCTCGGCCCAGTCCTCCCCTCTTCCCCGCAAGCCCCTCCGAGTCGCGTAGGCGCCGGCCCGACCTGGCTCTCGAGGGTTCACTCCTCCCCCGTCCCCTCTCGTTCCGAGCCAGACCCCAGACCCTCTTTGTTAATGGCTGCGGAGGAATTGGCTCCGAGGGGATGGACCTCTGCAAGGATGGTTGGGCCAGGGGGAGGGTGGGCCAAGGGCATGTCACAGGACATTAGCGGTGACCTGTAAGGAAGCCGGCAGGCCCTCGGGAGCCCGTTCTTTTTGGATTAGGAACCGTTGAATGGGCAGTTGTGTGAAGCTTGGAAGGCAGCAGGCGCATCCCTGGAAGCTTCTGGCAAGGCCGCACCTCCGCTCTCCCAGTGGGGGACATATGAGCCAGTTTTTAATAGTTCCTGGAGCTTGAGAAAGGAAAAACTAGTATTCTTACTCATTTGCGAACTTCCATCTAAATATATGAGGCCCCTTGGGACCCATGTGGTTATTTGAAGTAGCACACTTCAGCTTTAGAGGGAAAGAAACGCTGGAAAATACCAGGTCGTACTGGTGAATACACCTCCATACAGGTACATTTGTACCGTGTTTAGACAGCTTTGGTATCATTTAATCCTCATAGCAGCCCTGGGAAGGAAGTGGGACTGGTGGTTTTGACTCCATTTTCCAGACTAGAAAATTGAGGTTTACAGAGATGAATTGAATCTCTGTAATGAATTGACAAAGACCTCCAGCTAGCAAGTGGCAGAGTGATAACGTTTTAGGTCATTGCCCCTTCCATTCTTCCTGAACTGCCCAGTTAGGAGTCCACAGGAGCCTAGATGAGGCATGGATGGTCCCTGCTCTGGTTTGTCCAGACCAATCTTTGTTTGCCTCCTCCGGCCTCCACTAATTTCATTGCTCAATGAAAGTTGCATGACCCAGACAAAAAATCCCGCCACTTTGGAGCCGGGAACTACTGCCTCCTTTTCCCAGCATGCTGCCTGTCCTGCCGAGTTTTCTCTGTACTTTTGTTGAGTATGCAGGACTAGGAATTTCTTCCAAAGACTGGCAGATCAACTGGAATGAGTCAGCCTGCTAAATGATGCAGGCCAAGGGAGGTGACTTTTCTAAGGGAATTAAGTAGGCAGTGCTGCTTTGCCTTACCCTGGATGTCAGGTGACTCTTAAAAAATAGACATACTGCCACAGCATAATCACTAGCCTCTCTGTTTCCTCTCTTTCGTCCACCCACCTATCAATCATAATATTTATTGCAGCCTGATAGTCATGGCTCTGCGTAGGTAGGCCTTGTGGAGGCTCGAAGAATTAAAAGACAGGGCCTTTCCCATTGCAGAGAAGGTGTGAATCGTTTGTAAAGGAGCATACAAGTAGGTGTCAGTTGAGGGTAATTGCTGTGCAGGTTCAGGTTCAGGAGAGTGGAATTTGCCAAGTCCTGTGTGCCTGGTATGGACTTGATGGCAACGGCAGTGGTTCTTTGGTTTTGGTGTGCCTGGTGGCCAGAGTAACTGGTTGCTGTCAAGCTGATTCCGACTCATGTTGACCTCACGTGTCAGAGAACTGTGCTCTGTGGGGTTTTCAGCGGCAGATTTTTTTTCCTGGGAACTAAATCGCCAGGGCTTTCTCCCGAGGCACCTCTGGGCAAACTTCAACTTCCAACCTTTCAGTTGGCAGCTGAGCACGTTAACCATTTGCATCACCCAGGGCTAGGATAGTGCCAGTCTTATGGTCAGTAAGTGTGGAAAGAACACATAGGTGTGAAGACAATCTTGAGCATGAAAGGAAGTGGCTCCCTAGCCCACAGTAGAGTGACATTTAGGGAGTAGTGAGAGAGGAGGCTGGATACTGAATCCAGGTTGAAGAGTTTGGCCTTTATTCCTGGTGCTTCCTCCCTGTACCTCCCTTATTTGTCTTGTTGCCCTTATTCCTCAGCTACGTACAGGTTATACAGATTACTTTCCTCTTGGAGGTTGAGTTTTTTCATCAACACAATGAGGGGAGGGCTCAGGCCAATTTTTTTTTTTTTTTAATTTTTATTGTGCTTTAAGTGAAAGTTTACAAATCAAGTCAGTCTCTCACACGAAAACCCATATACACCTTGCTACACACTCGCATTTACTCTCCCCCTAATGAGAAAGCCCACTCTCTCCCTCCACTCTCTCTTTTCGTGTCCATTTCACCAGCTTTTAACCCCCTCCACCCTCTCATCTCCCCTCCAGGAAGGAGGTGCCAACATAGTCTGAAGTGTCCACCTGATCCAAGAAGCTCACTCCTCACCAGCATCCCTCTCCAGCCCACTGTCCAGTCCAATCCATGTCTGAAGAGTTGACTTCGGGAATGGTTCCTGTCCTGGGCCAACAGAAGGTCTGGGGGCCATGACCACTGGGGTCCTTTTAGTCTCAGTCAGACCATTAAGTCTGGCCTTATGAGAATTTGGGGTCTGCATCCCACCGCTGTCCTGCTCCCTCAGGGATTCTCTGTTGTGTTCCCTGTCAGGGCAGTCATCGGTTGTAGCCGGGCACCATCTAGTTCTTCTGGCCTCAGGATAATGTAGCCTCTGGTTCATGTGGCCCTTTCTGTCTCTTGGGCTCATAATTGCCTTGTGTCCTTGGTGTTCTTCATTCTCCTTTGATCCAGGTGGGTTGAGACCAACTGATGCATCTTAGATGGCTGCTTGCTAGTGTTTAAGACCCCAGACGCCACTCTTCAAAGTGGGATGCAGAACGTTTTCTTAATAGATTTTATTATGCCAATTGACTTAGATGTCCCCTGAAACCATGGTCCCCAGACTTTTGCTCCTGCTATGCTGGCCTTCGAAGCATTCAGTTTATTCAGGAAGCTTCTTTGCTTTTGGTTTAGTCCATTTGTGCTGACCTCCCCTGTATTGTGTGTTGTCTTTCCCTTCACCTAAAGTAGTTCTTACCTAGTATCTAATTAGTGAATGTCAGGCCAAATTTTTAAGAATCCTCGCGACTCTGAAATTATTGAATTTATGACCACCTTTTAAGAACTTTAGTAGTGGCATCAGGCTTGGATTTAATGGCCGATGCATATTGTGCATTTATGTGCCAGGCTCTGTGCTAAGCATTTGAAAATTCATCATCTCTTTTGATCTTCACAACAACCTCAAGAGCTAAGTAGTAGTATTATCCCCCTTTTGCAGATGAAGAAACTGAGGCACAAGGAGGCTAAACAACTTTGCACGGTTACACAGCTAGTAAGTGGCAGGGCCAGGATTCAAACCCAGGCTGTCTAACTCCTAGGACCCTCTTAGCCACTCTGCTGTTCATTTTGTTGTCTTTCCCGTACCTACTAGCCTAGTACGTTAAAAACAAAACGCCATTGCCATTGAGTTGATTCTGACTCATAGCGACCCTATGCATAGGACAGAGCAGAACTGCTCATAGGGTTTCCAAGGAGCAGCTGGTGGATTCGAACTGCCAGTCTTTTAGTTAGCAGCCTGACCTCTTAACCACTTTGCCACCAGGGCTCCAGCAAAAAAAAGTGTCTAGTAGGGGCTTAATAAATACTTATTCCATTGACTTGGAACTCAGAACATGCCCAGAACAAGGTTAGAATTTTCCACAACATGCGGCCACTTCAGAGGCTGTCTGCACTTTTGGGGTGGCCAGTACATGAGAAGTTATTTTGCACTGAGGGGCCAAGAGCAGTTGGTTTTCTGACAGCCTAAATTTTAATCTTTTATAACTCCATCTGAGATGAGGCAGTGGTTGGGGTTTGGTTATCAGCAAGGAAATGTGCTTTATAGTATTACTTTTAATAATTGGTATCCACCATGGGCCAGGCATTCTATGAAGTGCTTTATATAACCACTTTTTCAGTACTGCCCACCACCCTCTCGGGCAGGTACGTCTTATTAGCACCATTTCACAGATGGGGCAGCTGAGCCTGGAACGGTTATGTTACTCCTTCAAGATCACACGCACACACCATAAGTGATGGAGCTGGGATTGGAGTCAGGGCAGTCTGACTCTGAACCACTCTACTCTACTGCCATATGGGTTGCCCACCTGGTCGCTCTTATTCTCCAGGTGCTCTCGGTATTGGAAAATGGCCCAGGTCTCCTGAATGGCTGTAGCACAGCCAATAGGCTGGCCTGGCCTTGCCTGGAAGATTCAGCACACACACAAGTGGGTCCAAGGCTTCAGAAAATGTTTGCAGGTCAGTTCTAGTCCCTCTGAAGAACCCGTGTTGCCTGGGAAGGCCCAAGGTGTAATGAACTAGGGACCCAGGTGGCATGAAGCAGTTGTGGGAGTGGGCTTGGGCCTGTTTGGGAGAGTTCAGTGAGACTCAGAGCTATTTGCGAAGGGTGAGTTCTCTGGCCCTGTTTCTTTATTTTCCCGTCTTGACTTTCTGGACAAGGAGGCAGACTTGGGGTTTAGGAAACCTCTCTTCTATGCACTCATGCATTTTGAACACACCTCTGTATGAGCAGATCCCATAGTGGCTAAGAGCTCAGGTTTTTAATGCTTAGCTCTATCACTTACCAGTTGTGTGACCTTAAACTCCCTAATCCTCAGTTTCCTCCTGTGTAAAAAGGAAATCAATGGAAGCAACATACTTGATATTATTACAAGGATGTAACCCTAGTGGTGCTGTGGTTTAATGCTCGGCTGCTAACCGAAAGGTTGGCGGTTCGAACCCCCCAGCCACTCTGTGGGAGACAGATGCTGCAGTCTTGGAAACCCTATGGGGCAGTTCTACACTGTCCTGTAGGGTTGCTATGAATCGGCATCAACTCAATGGCAAAGGTTTTCGTTTTTTGGTTTTATTGAGATAATGCCTGTAAGGTATTTTATATAGTTTTGGTACACAGTAACTTCCCTATTGAAGTTGAATGTCAGCCATGGCCAACCTCCTCCCCATCTCCTTCCCAGGCTCTGAGTTCCTTGCGGGGAGGGATCCTGTCCCACTTGTTACATTATCTCAGGCATCGTGCCCAGCATCTGCCACGTAGTGGGTACCCCACATATGTTCAGTTAGCAGATGCATCCAAGGCATATTGATGAGAACGAGTTCTTTGCCCGTAAAAATGAACAACTTAATCATCAGCAGGGGATACTTTCTGTGATGTTTTTATACTGATGGAGGTTGGTTGGTTTGGTTTCATCCATAATTTCAGATACAGTCCCCTTCCTAACTGTAAAGAGTCAGCCCAGGTTAGGGGTAACAGTCAGAGGGCAGAGGGGAAATGGACCAGCTTGGTCTTCATCAGAGGCTTTACTCTTTTAAAGAATTCACTCCTCGATTCATTCCAAAAGTATTGGGTGAACACCTGTCCTGTTACAGGTACTGTGCTCATCAGCCCCTGCCGCCATTCTGAGTGCCGCCCTTACACAGGCAGGTACTGTGATTCAATCACCTAGTTCGGAGGTGGCCTTCACTCCAGCACCTGCTTAACGTATCCTTTATGATGCAGGTTGAATTTGGTTGGGCAGGGAAACTGTTTAATATTCTGGAGTCCGTGGGAACCTTACTCTATCTCAAAATCATAGACTGGTAGAGCTAGCAGAAACTTTAGAGACCTGTTTCATAGATGAGGAACCTGGGCTTGGGAAGGGGAAGTGACATGCTTGTGTTCACAGAGCTGATTATTGGTGGAGCTGGAACTAGAGCCCAGGTGTCCGGGTCACATTCCCACTGTGTTTTCAGTTTATCCCCCTATCTTTTGGCATTGGGCTGAGGATGGTGCTAGAAATCTACGGACTTCTGAGGTACTTCAGGGCAAAGACAATGATAATAAAGGTAATACCTCTTGCCATCAAGTTGATTCTGACTTATAGCGACCCTCTAAGACAGAGTAGAACTGCCCGTAATCTTTACGGAAGCAGACTGACTGCCACATCTTCCTCCTGTGGAGTGCCGGTGGGTTCTAACTGCCAACCTTTCATTTGGCAGCTGAGCACATAACCACTGCACCACCAAAAGCAAAAAGCCAAACCTGTTGCTGTTGAGTCAATTACAGCTCAGAGCAGCCCTATAGGACAGAGTAAAAATGTCCCATAGGGTTTCCAAGGAGCAGCCGGTAGATTCAAACTGCCGACCTTTTGCTTAGCAGCCAAGCTCTTTAACTACTGTGCTATCAGAGCTTCTTAATGTAGGTGATGACTACCGTCTATTGCGTATTTGCTTTGTGTTAGGCATGGTTTAAGCATTTTGCATATATTAACTCATTTACTACTTGCAGGGCAGTTCTGTAAGTCAGATACTATTTTTATTCCCATTCTGCAGAGGAGGTAACCAGCCACAGATGAGCTGAATAACTTGTTCAAGATCACACAGCTGGGACGTATCAGAATTAGAATTTGAACCCAGGCAATTTGGTTCCAAGAGTCCTGGTGGTGCAAACCATTAAGCAGTTGGCTGCTAACTGAAAAGTTGGCGGTTCGAACCCACCCAGTGGCTCCACTGGAGAAAAACCTGGCGATCTGCTTCCATAAAGATTATAGCCAAGAAAACCCAATGGAGCAGTGTACTCTGTAACATGGGGTTGCTAGGAGTTGTAATCAACTCGATGGCATCTAACAACACCACCAGTTTGGTTCCAGAGCCACTATTTTTATTAGCGTCCTAATGTGGAAAATTTTAAGCATAAACAAAAGAAAAGAGAACAGTGTAATGAATCCCTGGTTACCTGTCACTCAGTTTCAATAATTATCAATTTTTTTTTCCGCCTACTACCCTGCCCCCCCCCCCTTTTTTTGCCTGGAGTGGTTGGGTTGGGTATGTTGAAATTAATCCCTGACACTTATTTCACCCAAAGTATTTTAGAATTTATTTCTAGTAGATAAGGGTTTTTTTCATTTCCTTTCCTTGTTTCTTTTAACAAAACACACTATTATCACACCAAGCAAAGTTAACAGTGTTTCCCTAATAGCATCTAATAAAACCAAAAAAACCAAACCTGTTGCGTTCAAGTAGTTCCGACTCATGGTGTCCCCATGCATTACAGAGTAGAACTGAGCTTCACAGAGGTTTTTCTTGGCTGGCCTTTCTTTTGCGGAGCAGCTAGGTGGGTTCAAACCACCAACCTTTAGGTTAGCAACTGATCGCAAACTGTAACCTAGTCCGTAATCAAATTTCCCTAATTCTCTCAAAAAAAGTCTTTTTTACAGTTAGTTTGAATTGGGATTTACATAAAGCCTGTGCGTTACTTATGATTGTTAAGCCTCTTAGATTTCTTTTAATCTGTGATAATTTCGCCTCTTCCCCGGTTTTAAAGTGCCATTTATTGTTGAAGATCCTGGTCATTTGTCCTGTAAATTTTTCCACGTTGGATTTGGCTGACTGCATCCTCGCCTTGTGTACGTGTTTCTCTATCTCATGTGTTTTCTGTAAACTGGTAGTTGATAGATTCAGGTTCTTTTTATTTTTCAAGAAAGTGTCAGAGGTAGCACTGTGTGCTTCCTTTGGCCCCCAGGTTTTAATCATCGTCCTACACAGCCTGTCAGTGTATGAAGTGGGCTGCCCCGGATAATTCCCAGGTCAGTGCTTGCTTAGGGTAGAATTTATTTAGAATAAATACGTGGTGGAAAAGCAAGATCATAGTGTATTCACACAGTCAGAGAATGTTAAGAAATTGCCTGCTCCACTGCTCGCATTTTACTGGGGAGGACACTGGGGTACAGAGAGGACAGTGACTCTTCAGGGCCGCACAGCTAGAAGTGTCGAGTAGAGACCAGAACCCTTGTCTTTTGCCTCCCAGCCCAGTGTCCCCCATGTACCTCAGACTTTTTCCTACAAAGACTTGTAAGGCTCAGTTGCCAGAGCCAGAAACTCACCTAAAACTGGCTTAAAGAGAATATGTTGACTCAAAAAGTTCTCTCTTTAAGCCAGTTTAAGCCTGAAGGAGTCTATGCCTTCAGGTCTAGCAGTTTTCCAGAGATTCAGACTGTGTCCTCAGAACGTTATCTTTCCTTCTCTGAGTTCTTTGTGTTGGTTTGATTCTCAGGCTGGTGTTCATTTGCTCGTTTGAGCAACTCTAGCTTTACCTCACCTATAGCTAGCAATCCCAGTGGAAAAGAGTTTTTCTTTCCCAGTAGTTTTAACAGGAGTCCTGGAATTGACCTCTTGGCCTGACTTAGGCTACATGCCCATCTCTGGGCTAATCACGGTGGCCCGGGGTGGGGCTGGAGCACAGAACATGTGGATTGGTCAGGCTTGGTTATGAAATCACTCATGGAATGCTTGGAGAGCAGGGCATCCTAGGGTTGGTCCCCCAAACCACATGGACTGTGTGGATGGATAGCTTTCCAAAGGAAAATTGTGGTGCCATTCTGGGAGAGGAGGCTAGGCAGGTACAACATAGCTGTGTATCATAAAACTCATCAGCTCTTCTCAGCAATTAACATCTAGATTTTGGTTACAGGTACAGTCTCTGCAAGCCACATTCGGGACTTTTGAGTCTGTCTTGAGAAGCTCTCAACATAAGCAGGATCTCACAGAGAAAGCTGTGAAGCAAGGGGAGAGCGAGATCAACCGGATCAGCGAAGTTCTACAGAAACTCCAGAATGAGATTCTCAAAGATCTTTCAGACGGGATCCATGTGGTGAAGGACGCCCGAGAGCGGGACTTCACATCCCTTGAGAACACGGTGGAAGAGAGGCTGACAGAGCTCACCAAATCCATCAATGACAACATTGCCATCTTCACTGACGTCCAGAAGAGGAGCCAAAAGGAAATAAATGACGTGAAGGTGAAGGTTGCCTCTCTGGAAGAATCCGAGGAGTATAAGCAGGACTTGAAAGCCGTGAAAGAAGTTGTGAAGGAAATTCAAACCTCTGTGAAATCCAAAGAAAAGGACATTGAGGCCCTGAGAAGCACCCTCCAGACCATGGAGTCTGATGTGTACACAGAGGTCAAAGAGCTGGTGAACCTCAAACAGGAGCAGCAGAAGTTCAAGGAGGTGGCTGACATGGGGCATGCCACCTTGCAAACCCTCACGGAGAAAATTCTCCAGTCCGAGGAGTCCATTTCTCGCCTCCCTGGGGAGATCAGGAGACTTGAAGAAGAGCTACACCAACTGAAAGCCGATTTCAACAGGCCAGAAGAAGATGGCATGTTCAAAAATGCCGACGCCTTCGAAGCGCTCCAGAGAAAGAGTCAGGGATTGGACTCCAGGCTCCAAAATGTGGAAGATGGAGTCCAGTCCATGCAGTCGACTTCTGTGCAGCAGACAGAGAGCCTGGAATCCCTCCTGTCAAAGAGTGAGGAGTATGAGCGGCGCCTGAGCGCCCTGCAGGAGCGCGTGGAAGGCCTGGGCTCCTCCTCAGAGGCGGACAAGGATGGCATGGCCAGCACTGTGAGGAGCCTGGGGGAAGCGCAGCTCTCCCTCTATACCGATGTGGAAGAGCTGAAGAGAAGTGTGGGCGAGCTCCCCAGCACTGTGGAGGCACTCCAGAAGGTGCAAGAGCAAGTCCACTCGCTGCTCAGTCAGGACCAAGCCCAGGTGGCCCATCTGCCTCCTCAGGACTATCTGGACAAACTTTCTTCTCTAGACAACCTAAAATCCTCAGTAAGCCAAGTGGAATCGGACTTGAAAATGCTCAGGACTGCTGTGGACAGTTTGGTTGCGTACTCAGTCAAAATAGAAACCAACGAGAACAACCTGGAATCAGCCAAGGCTTTGTTGGATGACCTGAGAAATGATCTGGATAGGTTGTTTGTGAAAGTTGAAAAGATTCACGAAAAGGTCTAAATGAATCGTGTGCACAGGGTGTGGTTTTAAAAGTCCGACTTCTCATGACCAAAAAATGTTTTGTGTTCTCCCGCCGTCTCACACCACAGCCCCACCACGCCCGCATTCCTTGTCCCCTCTTAAAGAGTGGTAGACACTACCTGGAACACCAGGGCATTGCATTTTTGTGCCCAGTTAACTTATTTACAATTATTACCACACGCCATTGGTTTCTTAAGTTTTCTGCTTCTGCTTTTGGTTGGTTTCCTGAAGGCCCAGCCCTTGTGAAGCAGTGGTGATTTTCAGAAGGGATGTCTCTAGTGTTAGAGAAAAAAGATAAGGCTTCAGCTCAAGGATTAACAGAAGCAGATTAACTCTAACCTCAAAGAATCCTGCTTGATGGCAGGGCCGAATAAAAAAAGGAGGAGAAGGGGAGGTCCTTTTATTTCTAATTGTTTTTAAGGAAAAATTAGTTTTATTTTTTTAATACTCCTAGCTGAGGTTTTCATGCGATAATAACTCACTTCTTGTCTTCCACTTTAAACTGGTTAAAACTCGTAAATGTCAGCTCTGAAATGGGAAGGGAAAAAGCCCCTCAGTTTTCAGTGTCAAAGAATCAGCTACTTGGCATTTAATTGGTCACCTCCCGTGGTGTGGGTGTCTTTTCCATTCGCCCTGTAGTCATGTCGAAGGTAACTATGCAAAGAATTCAGGCGGTTCGAATCCCTTGTGGTCTGTCTATGTCAGCTCCTTTGGCTGGGTCACCACAGGATGCATGGGTTTAGAATCCCAGCAAGTGGAGTCCTTGGGGTCTTTCAAGAAATTATGTGCGCTGTCCACAAAGGAACTGGGTGTCTCCTTGGGGAACGGAGGTGGCATCTTTTTTAGAAATGATGTCCATGAAGAGGTTTGCTGTGGGAGCAGACCCCCATTTGTAAGTGGGGAAAGTGTGCACTGCATTTTGTAATTGTTTGCCGTACGCCTTTCCCTTGGAGCTGTCCTGTTCTATAATGGCTGTCTTGCCCTTCAAAAAAGAAGAAGAAAAAAAAAAAAAAAAAGCTGAAAAGAAAAAGGGAAAAAAAAAAAAGGTTGTTTAGTTTACTGTGAAATGAACTGTATGGCTTATTTACAGTATTTTTAATTCTTAATAAATACCTGAGCTTTGTTACGACTTTTCTAGAGTGACTGCTTTCTGAGAATTTGATATATTTTAGGTATGTTTTCAATTTTAAGACTTTTTTGTTTTTCGATTCTAAAACCAATATGGCCTTACTCTTAAGGCCTGGGAATATGCTTTGGATAGACAATTAAGCAAATTTTTAGGTCATTGCTGGTCTCCAGCTTTGTTAGCTAAAACAGTGGATCTCAACCCTTGCTTCCTGTTAGAATCTTCTGGAGAACTTTTAAAAAAGAGCCTGGGTCCTGCCTGTATGGATTCAGATTCAGTTGGTGTCAAGAGGACTGGCCCTGGCATTTTAAAGTCTCCCTAACTAATTCTAGAAAAATCCCAGTGGTGTAGTGGTTAAGAGTTCAGCTGCTAACCAAGAGGTTGGCAGTTCGAATGTACGAGGCACTCCTTGGAAACACGATGGGGCGGTTCTGCTCTGTCCTGTAGGGTTGCTATGAGTCAGAATTGACTCGATGACAGTGGAGTGACTTGATTTTTTTTGTTTTAACTGATTGTAATGTGCAGCCATGGTTGAGAACCACGGCCTTAGACCATCTTAGTGACCGTGGGCCCTCATGCATACCTGGGCATGCTTCCTTTACTTTCCTAGGTTGCCTGTCACCTGTTAGTTTCCATTCGGCCCCAACTCATGGTGACCCCGTGCACAATGGGAAGAAATGCTGCCTGGTCCTGTGCTATCCCCATAATCATTGTGATTTATAGGGTTTTCATTGGCTAATTTTTGGAAGTAGATTGGCAGGCCTTTCTTCCTAGTCTGTCTTAGCATCTTAGCAACACACAGGCCTCGACAGAGGGGTGGTAACTGCGCATAAGATGTGTTGGCCAGGAATCAAACCCCGGTCTCCCACGTGAAAGGTAAGAATTCTACCACCTAACCATCACTGCCCACCGCCTACCACTCACTAAGAACAGTTGCTATTTGCTGAGCACTTGTGTGCTGAGCACTTGTGTGCTGAGCACTTTATAGGCTTTGCTTTTAGTCTTCCTATACTCTGAGGTAGGTGATATCATTGCACATTTTACAGAGGGGAACCAGGCTGAGAAGCAGCCAGTGTCATGCCAGATCATTAGCTAGGAAGTGGCAGGGATGAGACTGGATCCTAGCCCCTGGTCTTAACTGTTAACTACTGTGAGTCCACCTCCTTCAGCATCCTCCACCTCCCACCAGTGCAGGTCCAAGGTGACCTGTGAGCACCTGCTGTCCCTGCTGGTACTGTTTCAGAGCCTGGGGCTGCACAGGCCCAGGGCCTCTTTTCTCTCCCACCCAGTAAGTAGAGGGGGGCCAGGACCTGGCATCCATGGCTTCAGACCCACTTCTCTGGCTTGTTGATTGGTCATTCTGGGTTCTTGAGGCAACATCCTCAAGGCTTTACAACTCTGAGCTTGATGTTTCCTCCCAAAATAGTTAGCAAATCGAATAGGGCTCTGTGTAGGTGTTATAAATCCTCTTTATTTTAAGGTCTAAAGATTCATATGTATGCTTTAATAACTACATTATTTTTGGGAGGGTGCTGAGCAGCATAACCTCCCATACATGAAGAAATTAAATTCTGGTTCTTTCTCAGATCAGTTTGGTCACACTGGGCATATTCTTGCTCTTCCTTCTGTCTTCTGAAGTTTCTAATTCTGTACTAGGAGTCCCTGGGTGGTGCAAACAGTTAAGATGCTAACTGCAAGGTTGGAGGTTTGAGTCCACTCATGTGCCTCAGAAGAAAGGCCTGGTAATCTTCCCAAAATAATCATTGAAAACCCTATGAAGCACAGTCCTACCCTGACACATAGGGTCACTATGAATTGAAATCGGCTTAACCATGACTAGTAGTCTTGGGCTATGGAGTGGTTTAATAGATTCTCATGTAATATAGCAGAGAGCATCTGTAAACGTCAAATATAAATTCAAGTGGTAAAAATAAAGGGAATATATTATGAATTCACATATCCCACAGGATGGCATTTAGAGATAGGTCTTACCCCAGATGACAGTCACGTTTCAGTCTTATTCATGTGTCTGCTCATTTATTCATTCAACAAACATTTATTGAGCTCATAGGGAGTCATTTTGCAAAGAACCAGCAAATTAAAGATTGACACGATGGGATCTTTATCCTCAAACGACTTAAACAGCCCAGTGGGGGCAACAGTCATATAAACTGTTAGGTGTCCTAAGGAAGAGTCCTGGTGGTGCAATGGTTAAGCACTCATCTGCTATCCAAAAGGTCCATGGGGGAAAAGACCTGGCGATCAGCTCCCATAAAGATTACAGCCTAGAAAACCCTATGGGCATAGTTCTCTGTCACATGGGGTCACTGTGAATCAGAATCAACTCGGCTCACAACAGCAACATAAAAAAACCCAAGCCCATTGCCATCGAGTCGATTCCAACTCACCCACCCTATAGGACAGAGGAGAACTGCGCATAGGGTTTCCAAAAGTCCCTTGGCATGCTTCCATGAGTAATGGAAACCTCCAGGAAACACTGGGTTGCCTAGCCCTGTGAATAGGGAATGTTGCTATGTGCCATCAAGTTGGTTTTGACTCATAGCGACCCTGTAGGATAAAGTAGAACTGCCTCCTTGGGTTTCCAAGGAGCTGCTGGTGGATTCAAACTGCCGACCTTTTGGTTAGCAGCCAAGCTTTTAACCACTGCACCACAAGGGCTCCTTGTGAATAGGGAATAGTCACAAGTTGCTGAAGGTGTTGACTAACCTGCGGATGATTGAGAACAGGATAAGAGGCTGCAATTACATTCCCCAGGCAGGGCTGTGAGCACTCTGGTGAGGAGACTGCTTTGCCACCTATGGTCTGACCTTGGGCAGCTCACTCAGCTGAACCACTGTCTCCTCACTTACGACATGGCAATAATAATGTCTCAGGTTGTTGTGAGGATTGAATGAGGTGGTGCATAGAGAAGGTTTAGCTTAGCATAGCACGTGTTACACAGTAGGAGCTCCAGGTCATGCTCACGTGCAGCTGGGCCACCAGACTGAAATACTTTGTCCTGGTTGGTCAGTAGCTACTACATTGAGCTCCCTGAGTGCCCTCCCTTGGAACCACTGAACCTCCTCACAATCCAGCAACTAATAGGCTAATACCCTGGTATAGCAGGAGGCCTCCAGGACCCTGCTCCAGCCCCATGGTCAGCGTTTGTTCTGATTGGTGGGTGTCCGTGCTCTATATATTTTGAAATCTCTCTCATGAGCTCAACAATTGGTACGTATGTGTGTAAATTCTTTTAAAGAAATGACTACATAAAGTGATGGTGAAATTGAACTCAGTCTTAAAAGGTGAGTAGAGTTGTCAGGAAAATTCCCAGGCAAGTGTTCCTAGGTGTGACGTGACCAGGAGAGTCGAGAGGCTGTGGGCAGTTCTTGTGGCTGGGACAGAAGGAGCAGAGGTGAGGTGTGGGTAGAGATGGAGATAGGGCTGGAGGACAGAAGGAGCAGAGGTGAGATGTGGGGTAGAGATGGAGATAGGGCTGGAGGACAGAAAGAGCAGAGGTGAGATGTGGGGTAGAGATGGAGACAGGGCTGGAGGACAGAAGGAGCAGAGTTGGGGAGTGGGGTAGAGATGGAAATAGGGCAAGAGGACAGATGGGGCTAGGCCCTGGAGACCTTGTGTATCATCCTGAGAGCCTGGATTTTATTCCCTGAACTAGGATGAGCCAACTAAGGGTTTTAAGCAGGGGAAGTAAATATGCTCAGAGCTGGGTCTTGGAGTGACCCATTGGCAAGACTGGAGGAGAGCAAAACTGGGGTAAGCAGACTATTAGGAGGCTTGGGGCATGAGGATGAATGTTGGAGATGGACTTCAGAGACAGGAGGCGTTAGGTGCTGCTGAATGCATGTGAGGTGAGGAAGGAGAGGAGTCTAAAATGATGACCCTCCCAGATAGAGTATAGAAGAAGGTAACTTGTGTTTCTGTTGCCTACACGGAGCCCATGGGACGCCCAGGTCTGGAGAGCAGTTGGGAGGCCTGGTTTCAGAGTTTCTCATCCATGGGTTGTATTTAAATTAAGGCAATGGATGAAATTGCTTAAGGGGCTTACAAGAAATGTGGAAGAAGGAAGCTCACAAAGGAATGACCAGAGAGGGAGGAAGGAAACCAATGGGGATTGCTGTTGAGGAAATCAAGACTGGAGAAAATATCCCAATCAGCAGCCATAAGCAGGGCTGCTAGGGTGAGAACATGCCAGTGAATAATGGCGTCCCAACACTTCACACTATAGTATAAGTGATTGTTTGGTTTATCAACATCATTCCTCATTTCCTTCGTAAGGAGCAAGGAAGACATTTAAACATTTCTTCAAGGAGTCCTTTCCTGATCCCCTAAACTGGGATAGGTTTGATGGGCTTATGACACCCAATATGGTTTTATCACATTTTATTAAAATAAATTACCTGTCTGTTTTCCCTCCTGAAATGTAATCTCTTGTGGGCAGAAGACTATTGTTTTTTGGTTTTATTCTTATACCCTGGGAGGGGATGGGGTAATAGTAGGCACAGAATAAATATTTAGCTACTGTTTCTATGCGCTCCCACATTCCAGGCTTCTTGCCATCAAAGTGCTTTTGCCTCTTGTCTGCCTGCTCGCTGGGTGGTGTATCCATGGGTGAGTGGGACTGTACCTTATCTCTGTATCTACCGAGGTGTCACAGTACTTGAACCCAACCCAGTGCCATCAAGTCGATTCCAACCTATAGGACAGAGTACGTGACTCACATTAATAATAATGGAATTATTGTTATTAGGTGCCATTGAGTCGATTCCAACTCACAGCAGCCCGATGTGACAGAATAGAACTGCCCCGGGTTTTCTTGGCTGTAATCTTTATGGAAGTAGATCGCTAGGGCATTCTTCCGAAAGGCCGCTGGGTGGGTTTGAACCACCAACCTTTCGGTTAGCACCTGAGCACTTAACTGTTGTGCCATGAGAGCTCCTGAATAATGAAATTAACTAATGTTTATGGTGCACTTACTATGGGCCGGGCACTGTTCTAAGCATTTTACAAGGATTAACTAATCCAATTGTTACAAGTCCTAAGGGTAACCCACCCACTATTATTGTCCTCATTTTGGAGAAACCAAGGCACAGAGAGGTTAAAGAACCTGTTCAAAGTCCTTACTAATCACAGCTAGTAAGTGGTCAAACCAGTTTTAGAACCCAATAGTCTAAGTTAAAAACCCACGCTCTGTACGGCTCTAAAACTGGGTTTTCTTCACTTAAAGAGACTCAGCACTTTTTTGCTTACTTTTTAATAGCTTCCGTGCTTCAAGGTGCAGGTGTCTGCAGTACACAGCTGAAGGACTTTCTCCAGAGGATACACCAGATCAAGATAACCAACCTTTCCAGCACCCCAGAGGCTGCCTTATGCCCCTCAGTCAGTACCCCACTAGGGTAACCACTCTTCTGACTGCTATCACCATAGACTACTTTTGCCCACTTCTGAATTTCATGTAAATGGAATGATACCGTGGAAGACCAGGTATTTAAAAAAAAAAACTTGAGATATAATTCACATACCGTAAAATTTATCCTTTAAAAGTGTACAAGTCAATGATTTTTTAGCATATTCACAGAGTTATGCAACCATCGCTGCTGTCTAATTTCAGAACATTATTCCCAAAAGAAACCCATAACCCATTAGCAATCCAAGTTCTCTTAATGAGCAAGCAATAGAGAAGGCTGGAAACATTCTCCTCTTGATAAATCTTACCCCTGTCACATATGAAAAACGCCTGGCATGTAGTAGGTATTCAATAAATGTCAGCTGTTTGGGTATATAGGGGCTTTTAAGCTGGACGATGCATTTTGGGGACTACACCTGGGTGGTGCAAATAGTCAATGTGCTTGCTGCTAACCAAAAAGTTGGTGGTTCAAGTCCACCCAGAGGTGCTTGGGGAGAAAGACCTGGTGATCTACTTATAAAAAAAAAAAAAACCCAAAACCAAAAACCACTGAAGCCTTTATAGAGCACAGATCTAATCTGACATTAATGGGGTTGCATGAGTTGAAATCAACTTGAAAGCAACTGGTTTTGTCTGTTTTTTTTCTACTGGTCAGTGACTCAGAGAGGAAGAGGGACAGTGAGATGTGGTAGAAATTTTCTTCCCCTTGCTTCTCAGGCTTGGTCCACAGGGGAAGGAGCTAAAAACCGCAGGGACAGGCTTCCCTCTCTTCAGGCTGTATTAGAACAAGATTGATTCCACAAGCATTTGGTAAGAACTGGGTACTGAGCTGTACTTGCTCTGGAGAAACGAGATTGAAGGTGAGAGCTCCCCTGCTTGAGAGGTTCCCAGGTAAATAGGGGAGGCAGACATATAAACACCCCCCCATCACACGCAGTGTGACATAGGGCAGCAGTAAAGGGGTGCACGAGGGAGGACTGACTAGGTCCTGGACACCTGTTGTTGCCTGCCCAGCATCCAGCCTTTTCCTCTGATAACGACTCCCCTTCCCTACTCAGTGCATTTGGCTTCCACAAGGCTGACCGGGATGGCCAACGAGAGACCCCATCCTCCTGGTCTGACTTGTTCAAGATGAACACATGTGCCCACCTGGTCCATTAACTGCTGCTGGAACTTTGTGGAAAGAGGTACCGTCTGTCCACTGGGGCTGCCAAGTTGGCAGGACATAAGCCCAGAGCTGCTAGGGGTTGCCACACGTGGAGGTACCACTGAGAATGTAGCGGCACAGAAGAAGGCAGAGTCTGGAGACGGTGAGAGGCAGGTTCCTGATGACATAGTTTGATCATTTGGATCTGGTTGCGCTTGAAGCACCAGAGGCATGTTCTTCACTGTGTAGCGTCTTAACAGAGTCACCTTTCATATGTCTGCAAGGTGACATAGAACCATGATCTTCATGGGCATAACAGGAAACACCTAAATATCCAGCAATTGGATCCATAAATATAGTGTCACTTGCTCATACAATGGACCTCAATGTAGTGATAAAAATGAATGAATCAGAACCACATGTATCAGTGTGGATAACTCTGCCGTGTGAAAAAACAAGCTGAAGATGAAAGTACCTGTAATTTGAAAATGTGTATATAAAATAAAAAAAATGCAAAATAAAATTTTGTAGTACAAATATCATGTAATGGCTAGAACAATGAATACCAAATTCGGGGTAGAGGTTATCTTTGACATGGGGAGGGGGGAATGTGTTAAGGAAAAGCGTATAGGAGGCGGTACCCCTATTGGTTTGATTTCTTTGGCTGAGTGGGGGCAACATGAGTTATATTATCCTTAATACTTTCCCCTCCCTCTGTTTATTACGAAAATCCAAACGGAGAAGTTGAAAGACTTGTCAAGTGAACACCACATATCCTCTACTTAGATACTACAATGAATGTTTTCTGTATTTGCTTATAACATATCTGTCCATCTCTCCATGTTCTTGATAACTTTTGCATGCCCAAATTGTTTTGTCATGAAAAAAGGAAAAAGGGAAGAGATACATAGGGGAAGGCTCATACTTGTATTATTTAAAATAGCATAGAACAGAAAACAAATGACAACCTACATGTATTTCATGAAGTGCTTGTCTTAGGTCATCTAGTGTTGCTATAACAGAAATAGAAATTTATCTTCTCACAGTAAAGTAGGCTAAAAGTCCAAATTCAGGGCGTCACTTCCAGGGGAAGGCTTTCTCTCTGTCAGCCTTCTTATCAATGTTCCCCCAGACTAGGAGCTTCTCAGAGCAGGGACTCCGGGTCTAAAGGATGCGCTCTCCTCCTGGTGTTGCTTTCTTGGTGGTATGAGCTCCTCTTGTCCCTGTGCTCAGTTCTTTTATATCTCAAGAGGTTACCTCAAGGCACAATCCAATCTTGTAGATTGAATCCTGCTGAGCTCACTAACACAACTGCCGCCCATCCTCCCTCATTAACATCACAGAGGCAGGAGGTACAACATATAGGAAAATCACACAATACCAGGAATCATGGCTAAGCCAAATTGGTACACATATTTTTGAGGGGATGTAATTCAATCCATGACAGTGCTATATTTTAAAACAATCCATCAAATAATAAATAATAAACCAGTTGGTGTCAAGTTGATCCCGACTCATGTGACCCCATGTGTGTCACAGTAGAACTGTGCTCCGTAAGGTTTTTAATAATGGCTGATTTTTCAGAAGTAGAGTGCCAAGCCTTTCTCCTGAGGCATCTCTGAGTGGACTTAAAACTGTCAACCTTTGGGTTAGCGGCCGAGCACCTAACAGTTTGCACCACCCAGAGACTCCACTGTTAATAGTAATGATAGTCAAGTAGCCACAAGACAGGCCTGAGCAAGCTAAAGCTGAAAGGGGCTGTACTGTAACTCCTTTAATTTACAGATAGGGAGAGTGAGTCTCAGAGAGAAGGAGCTCACTCAAGCTCACAAACTAACTAGTTACAGAGGCAGGATGCAGGTCCTTCTCTTTCCCAGCACTAATGGGTGGGGGGGGGGACATTATTTACTTTGGCTCCACCCCAGGCCTAACCAAGGATCTGAAACGCCTGAGTCAGGGCCGCTGAGTTCCTGCCGGCAGCGAGCAACATTGTCAGTGGGAGGGGGGTGGCACCTTGGCCGCCTGTACCTTTTAGCTGAGCATATTGCTAACAAACAGGAGCAATAGCGTTGGGTAATGGGCTGTGGGGAAACTACCGCCTATGTTTAAACACCTGGCAACGTTCTGTTGAAATGTGTTAGCAATCAGATGTAGATGCCTGGTGGTAGGATGCTTACTGTCCTGCAGAGTCATTCTCAGAAACTCAGTAAATCTAGGTCTTGCTTTTCCATATGCTGATACAATCACCGTTTGCTCCTCTTGTGGGAAGTGCCCCGTTGCCTTCAAATTGATTCCAACTCATAGCAACCCTATAGGACAGAGTAGAACTGCTCCAAGGAGAGGCTGGTAGATTTGTACTGCTGACCTTTTGGTTAGCGGCCATAGCTGTTCACCGCTGTACCATCAGGGCTCTGGGGGAAGTGCCCAGCTTGAGTTTATAAGAACAACAGGCAGAGTGGGAAGGACTGGGCATCAGGAAGCTAGCCCTAGTTTGCTCGGCCGGGCCACTATCTGCCTTGTGTCATTCTCATACTCCCTGGTCCTCTGTCTGTCATTCCATCTGTAAAGTGAGCTGTTGTTGTTAGCTGCCATTGAGTAGGTTTTCGACTCAAAGGGACCCCGTGTGACAGAGTAGAACTGGCCCGTAGAGTTTTCCAGGCTGTAGTCTTTATGGGAGTAGATCACTAGGTTTTTCTCTCAAGGAGCTGCTGGGTGGGTTTGAACCACCAGCCTTTCAGTTAGCAGCCAAGTGCTTAACCATCGTGCCGCCAGGACTCCTTTGTAAATAAAGCGGGTTGATGAAATGATCTCCGGGTTCTCTTCCACCTCCAGCTTTCTTTGACTTTATCATCCTATGTGATTCTTTCGCTGCTTCCTTGTGGGCAGCAGGAGGTCTGATGGAAAAAGGAGGTTTATTCATCTGGGGGGGCGTGGGGGGAGGCAGAGATGGCTTCAGTCTTAACCGTGGCCGTATTCCTAGCTCCAAACAGCATCTGGCACGTGTTGTTGGGGGCTGTTGACTCGGTTCCGACTCATAGCGACCTTGTGTACAACAGGATGAAACACTGCCTGCTCCTGCATCACTCTCATGATCATTGTGCTTGAGTCCACTGTTGCAGCCACTGTGTCAAGCCGTCTAGTTGAGGGTCTTCCTTTTTTGCTGACCCTCCACATTACCAAGCATGATGTCCTTCTCCAGGGACTGGTCCCTCCTGATAACATGTCCAAAGTACATGAGGTGAAGTCTTGGCATCATTGCTTCTACGGAGCATTCTGGCTGTACTTCTTGTAGACAGATTTGTTCATTCTTCTGGCAGTCCATGGTATATCCAATATTCTTCACCAAAAACATAATTCGAAGGCATCAATTCTTCTTTGGTCTTCCTTATTCATTGCCCAGGTTTCATGTGCATATGAGGTGATTAAAAACATCATGGCTTGGATCAGGTGCACCTTAGTCCTTAAAGTGACATCTTTGATTTTTAACACTTTAAAGAGGTCTTTTGCAGCAAATTTGCCCAGTGTACATAGTGGGTACACAATAAATATTTTCTCACTTACCAGGGTAGGGTGGGGGTAGTTAGCAGGGCTGGGCTGAGGCTTTGTATATAGCCTCACCTGAAGTCTTCCTTTTCAGAAGGTGCCTAGATGCACCAGTAAAAAATCTAAAACAGCTCAAGCCTTTCGGCTGGATTTGCTCAAAAATTCAGCGCCATCTAGTGTCTGAGTTGGGAAATCATATGAAAGACTTCATTTTTAGAAACCCTGGTGGCATCATGGTTAAGAGCTACGGCTACTAACCAAAAAGATCGGCAGTTTGAATCCACTAGGTGCTCCTTGGAAACCATATGGGGCAGTTCTACTCTGTCTTACAGGGTCACTGTGAGTTGGAATCGACTCGACGGCAACGGGTTTTTGGTTTTTAGATTATGAGGAATGGAGACTCTGTGTGTATCAGGGTAGAATTGGGCTCCGTAGGATTTTTCAATAGCTGATTTTTTTGGAAGTAGATTGCCAGGCCTTTCTTTTGAGGCACTTCTGAGTGCCAGTCTTTTGGTTAGCAGTAAGAGCAATAACTGTTTGCACCACCCAGGACTCCTCATTTTTAGAAAGAAAGAAAGAAAGAAACAAACCAGTTGCCATCGAGTGAATTCCTACTCATAGCGACCCAGTAGGGGATAAATTCAGTTGTACTATTAACATACACCAGAAAAACCCACTATTTCAAAGACCTACAAGTGTATTTTTTCAGTCACATGAACACTTTTGTAAATATGTATAATCTTCTCATTAATCCCTTTTGAAAATTTACCAAACCAAATTCAAACCCATTGTTGTCCAGTAGATTCCAACTCATAGCAACCCTATAGGATAGAGTAGAACTGCCCCATAGGGCAGCAGTACCTCAAGAGAGAACTGCCAGAAATTCAAGCTGGATTATGAAAAGGCTGTGGGAACGAGGGATGTCATTGCTGATGTCAGATGGATCCTGGCTGAAAGCACGGAATACTAGAAAGATGTTTACCTGTGTTTTATTGACTATGCAAAAGCATTCGACTGTGTGGATCATGACAAATTATGGATAACATTGTGAAGAATGGGAATTCCAGAACACTTAATTGTGCTCATGCAGAACCTGTGCATAGAATAAGAGGCAGTTGTTTGAAAAGAACAAGGGGATTCTGCGTGGCTTAGAGTCAGGAAAGGTGTGCATCAGGGTTGTATCCTTTTGCCATACTTAATTCAGTCTCTATGCTGAGCATATAATCCCAAAAGCTGAACTAGATGAGGAAGAATGTGGCATCAAAGATTGGACGAAAGCTCATTAACAACCTTTGATATGAAGATGACACAACCTTGCTTGCTGTAAGTGAAGAGGACTTGAAGCACTTACTGATGAAGATCAAAGACCATGGCCTTCAGCATGGATTACACCTTGACATAAAGAAAACAAAAATCCTCACAACTGGGCCAGTAAGCAACATCATGATAAATGGAGAAAGATTGAAGTTGTCAAAGATTTTAAAAACATTGAAGTTGTCAAGGATTTCATTTTATTTGGATCCACAACCAACACCCATGGAAGCAGCAGGCAAGAAATCAAATGACGCATTGCATCAAGCAAATCTGCTGCAAAAGACCTCTTTAAAGTGTTAAAAAGCAGAGATGTTACTTTGAGGACCACGGTGCGCCAGGCCCAAGCCATGGTAATTTCAGTCACTTCGTATACGTGTGAAACTTGGACAATGGATAAGGAAGACTGAAGAAGAAATGAGGTATTTGAATTATGGTGTTGACAAAGAGTATTGAATATACCTTGGACTGACAAAAGAATGAATAAATCTGTCTTGGAAGAAGTACAGCCAGAATGCTCCTTAGAAGCAAGGCTGGAGAGACTTTGTCTCAAATACTTTGGTCTTCTTATCAGGGAGGATCAGTCGCTTGAGAAGGACATCATGCTTGGTAGAGAGTCACCGAAAACTGGAAAACCTTCAATGAGATGGACAGACACAGTGGCGGCAACAATGGGCTCAAGCTCAACCACCATCCTGAGGATGGCACAGGACTGAGCAGTGTTTCATACTGTTGTACCTAGGGTCTCTATGAGTCGGAACCAACTTGACCGCACCATCAGAACTGACTCAACGGCAACGGATTTGTTTGTTTGTTTTTTTTTTTTAACAACAACAATGTGTATGGAAGCAGATTGCTACTTCTTTCTCCCGTGGAGCACTTGGTGGATTCCAACCACTGACCTTTCAGTTAGTAGCCAAGCCCTTTTTGAAAATTTAGATAATGATAAAAGATTTAGTCAATGTGAATCTTTTGCTAACAGGATCTTAGAGAGCCCCAGGAGCCTCCATCCATCCCACGTGTGGCTAGTTTAGGAGGGCCTCCATCCGCCCCACGTCTGGCTAGTTTAGGAGGGCAGGCACTGACTTTCAAAGTGGCTCAGGCCAGTGTTGGATACTGCATTGTTACCATAATTCATAGCCACTCATAATTAAGCTTTATTCATGCGTTGAGCTGAGCTCATTTATTATCTCAATCCTGGCAGCCACCCTAGGGAGTTAAGAACAGTTGTCTCTGATTTACTGATCAGTACGCTGCAGCTGAGAAATGTTCATTGATTTTCCCTGAGGTTACACAGTAAGACATGGGATAGGTTTCAGACTCAGATTGTTCTTTCTCCAACACTGTTCTCTGTCCACTAAACTACACTCTTTTTTTCCATAGCAATAAAATCTCCTTCCCGTGACGTCCAAGGGTACAACTCTACATGCTTGTACTGTGTATATACCATTGGTGGTTAAGAAACTGGGCTCTACAATAATTCATTTCCCAAGTAAATATGTACTTTTTAAAGTTGTTTCCAAAAAAATTTTGTTTCTGCTATTTTTTTCCAAGCTCTGGGGTTCCATGATTTGTCAAACTGCCATTGTCATCTTACTAATTGTTTTTTTGTTTGTTTGTTTACAGTGTTCCTTTAAAAGATTACGTATACTTCAATTCCTATAAATATCTTTTGAATGAGAAAGATGCGTGTCTCCCCACCCCCAAAGAGAACAGAAATGGGAATATTCTCTATGAGGACAGTCAGGTTTATTCTCCAGTAGGATCAGTGTCTGTGATAATTCAGTTATTATTAGGAAGGATGGCTCGAAATTAATTAATGAAAATCCCAAATTATCATTTTTGGAAGATGCTCTCCAACACTTAACAGGATTATGTTGACCATATAAACAGTAGATTATTTTATTCAGTCTGCTAGAAATATAGATTGTAACAAATTGATGTTATTGTAAATTTATTCCTGAATATAGATGGGGTAGCTTTGGCTACGGGATTGAAAAAAAATATGTATTTCTCATGAACTAGGTGCCAGAATTTACAAATACAAAAGTGAATAGGGCACACTACTTTTCCTCAAAAAGTTCATAGCCTAGTAAAGAGGCATGTACATAACAAACTGTAAAAAGTGGGTCAGTCCAGAGACCCTAGGATTGACACAATGCATGGTGTGATGGATCACTTCTGTGTGGCTTTTCTAGCCACGGTCTTGTAACTTCCACCTAAGTGATTGGGTGGAGCTGTGCAGATATGGTAATTGTGGTCAGTTTTGCCATCCCACTGGGCTTGAAATGAGCCACCCCAGAGGTGGGTAAAAGAGCTCACCACCATCAACAAAGGAGAGACCTGCAGGAAAGACCCACTGGAGACAGTGAAGTGAACCCCCTGGCCTGCGGAGAGAGAAAGCTGAGTGCCTCTGGGCAGAGACTGAGGGCCAGGCAGAGGCGTGCCTGAGAGCACAGCTGGGGAGAGGCTATCCTGATGGAAGAACTGTATTCTTGAGTGTTCCTGAGCCTGCATTGTAACCTGTTACTTCCCTAATAAACCGCATAATTGTGGGGGGGAGAAAAAAAAGTGGGCTCTAGAGCCAGACTATCTGAGCTCAAATCCCAACCATACCACTTTCCATCTGTCTGGCACTGGGAAAGCTACTTAAGTGCTCTGTGCCTCGGTTTTCCCATTTGTAAATGAGGATGATGGTAACGATAGTGCCTACTTCATAGGGCTGTCGTGAGGCTTAATATAGTTGTTGTATCTAAGGTGCTTAGAACAATGGCCAGTACAGAGTAAGTGCACAGTAAATGTTATTTAAAGATTGGCTATCAGGCAGGGAGTTGAAAGCTTGAGGCTCATGGAATGAACCCAGTCTATACTGGCCAGCCAAGCACGTGTTTAGATTTTTGAGTCAGAGTGCCTTGGGGTGGGGGGCATATCCTCCAATTCCCCACAGTTTCCACCACTCATTGTCTTCTGCTCCTCCCTTCATTTAGGTCTCCTGTCTGGTTCCTGAAGGCATTTGGGTTTTTGACCCATGCAGTCTGTGAGACGAATAAATGGAAATTGTCACTCTGAGAAAAGAAAACTCAGGTTCTTCGTGAATCTCTTTTGAGGCCTGTGGCTTCACTGCTTTGTACCTCAGAAGATCTCTGGGTTCCCTCTTTGTGCAATATGGTTTCCCCTACAAAGAACAAAGCCCTTAGAGCCAAGGACTAAGGCCCAGGGACTCACCTCTCTTTGGTCCAGCTCTTGCTCCATGTTCTGCCTCACCTCCTCCCACAAGCGTCTACCTTCTCCCCATCTTTCCAGGGAGGAAGGGTGCAGGAGAGGGTGGGTGAGACCCACAAGGAGAGGCACAGTCTAGAGCCTTAGTTCTTGGAGCCACTACGCAGAGATATTCTGAGCTGAGGAGATGCCAGAGCCACAAAACCAATCAGTTACCATCAAGTCATCTCCAACTCATGGTGACCCGTGTGTGTGAGAGTAGCACTGTGCTCCATAGAGTTTTCAGTGGCTGATATTTCAGGAGTAAATTGCCAGGCCTTTTTTCCAAGGTGCCTCTGGCTGGACTTGAACCCCCAAACTTTGTACCACTCAGGGACAATGTCAGGGCTACAGGGTCCTGAAAACTAGCTACAGCACAAAGAGGCAATTTCCCTCCACTGCCAGAAGAGGGCAGTGTAGTGCAGAGGACAGAAAGAGGGATTAGGCACCAGGCCTTGCTGGTTCTGGTTCAGACTGTTTGGAGGTAGCTGTGATCGGAAAAATGAGATTCTTGGACCAGTTTTTCCTGATGGCCCCTCTGGCTCTGACCTGTGATCCTGTAATAGGAGGGAATTAAAATGGATAATCCAAGAGCTCCAGATGGACCACAGCCTTGAGCAGGGGGAAGGGGTGTGGTTGGAAAGTTTCTTTTGTAGGGACTCAATTCTCCCTAAGTGAATCCAGCAGGGGAAAAAAGCCTGAAAACATCTCCCTTGGGGTCACGTGCTTGAGTTGGGCGGCATGTCAAACCACCCCAAGTAACTCGGAATCCCGCATTATCATCTGTTCCTGCCCTTGTTGGGGCACATGCTTAATCCCAAAGAAACAATTCAAGTTACAAATACCACACACTAGTGGCTTCCCCATTTCTGTATTTTGTAATAGCAGAGCTTATTTTCGTTCTTGATGGAAATTCCTTCCAGAGATGACTTGATGCAGGGCCTGTGGTGGCCTTGGGGTGCCCCTTGGCAGAAATAAAGAGTGAAGTCAGCAGGCGAAACCCTTTCTGGCTCAGCTTAGGCAGCCACAGAACATGTCTTGTTAGGCTTTTGAGACTCCACTGGAGTCATAGGCCCCCCCGCCGCCACCTTTGGGCAGGGTCTTTGTCCATTGGAGCCATTTGAGTGGGGTACCCTGGAAGTCAAGGGCATTGAAAAATTTTTTTTAATTGTGGTGAATATTTTTTTATATGCCTTAGTCATCTAGTGCTGCTATAACAGAAATACTGTAAGTGGATGGCTTTAACAAAGACAAATTTATTTCTTCACAGTAAAGTAGGCTAAAAGTTCAAATTCAGGGTGTCAGCTCAAGGGGAAGGCTTTCTCTCTCTGTCGGCCTTCTCATCAATCTACCCGTGGACTAGGAGCGTCTCCGCACAGGGACCCCGGGTCCAAAGGACGCGCTTTGCTCCTGGCACTGCTTTGTTGGTGGTATCAGGTGTCCCTCTCTGCTTGCTTCCCTTTCCTTTTATCTCTTGTAAGATAAAAGGTGGTGGAGGACACACCCCAGGGAAACTCCTTTTACACTGGATCAGGGATGTGATCTGGGTAAGGGTGTTACAATCCTACCCTAATTCTCTTTAACATAAAATTTCAACCACACAATGGAGGACAACCACACAATACTGGGAATCATGGCCCAGCCAAATTGGTACACACATTTTTGGGGGGGTTGTAATTCAATCCATGACAATATACCTGTAACAAATTGTTTGCCTCTTCAACATTCTTCACATGTACGGTTCAGTGACATTAGCCATGCTTGTGAGGTTGTTCAACCATTACCATTATCCGTTTCCAAATTTTCCCATCACCCTTAACAGAAGCTCAGTGTTCCCTAAGCAGTGAGTCCTCCATCCCCCTCCCTCCCACCCACCCTTCGTGACCACCAATAAACTTTGGTCTCTATACACTTGCCTGTCCTAGATGGTTCATGTAAGTGGAATCATACAATATTTGTCCCTTTGTGACTGATTGGCTTCACTCAGCATAAGACGGTGTTTATAGAGAGCACTTTGGGTCTACCTTGACGTTAAGAAACAAATGGGCATTTTTGATGGCTTGGGGTATAGTATATGTATCCACTATGGGCTCTTAATTCTGCCAGACCCACCCAACCACCACAAAGCCAGCACCAAAAAAATAACCTCTGGGCAGGTGAGAGGACCTCGCTACCATGCTTCTCATTTTGTAGCCTGTTCCTGCATCATTCGGCTCTGGACCTCTTATCTCACTCCCTGTGTTTAGTCTTGGACTTGCTCTTGGAGATGGTAGGGCAGAATGGTCTGGTGGTTAGGGACATAGACTCTAGAGCTAGCCTGCCTGTTGGTGTGACTCAGGGCAAGTCACTTAACTTACCATACAATGTGGATGATATTAATAGTAACTACATCATGAGGACTAGGAGCTCTGATGGCTCAGTGGTTAGGTGCTCTGCTGTTAACTGAAAGATCAGTGGTTCAAACCTCACAGAGTCTTTGTGAGGGTTAAGCCTGTAAATTGCTTAGGACATTGTCTAGCACATACCAAAAAAAAAAAAAAACCCAAACCCATTGCCATAGTGCCAATTCCGACTCATAGCGACCCTATAGGACAAAGCTTGTGGATTTGAACTACCAACCTTTTGGTTAGCAGCCAAAATCTTAACCATTGCTCCACCAGGGCTCCGTCTAGCACATAAAAAAAAAAGTGCTTATTAAACGTTTGCCGTTACTATTGTTTTTATGCTGTCACTCATTTATTTCTCATAGCAAGCCTGTGAAGTAGATTATATTAAGGTTAAATACTTAGTGTGCCAATGTTAAGATTTATTTTCTTAGGTCAGAGGTTGCTTTAGTTGCAGCTGAGTTGAATCCAATCATGGCGACCGCATGTGTGCAGAGTAGAAGTGCTCCACAGGGCTTCCAAGGCTGTGACCTTGCGGCAGCAGATCGCCAGGCCTGTCTTCTGAGGTGCCTCTGGGTGGGTGTGAAGTAGATTATATTATTAGCCTCATTTAGAATTGAGGAAAGTGAGACTAAGAGAGGTTACGTGACCCGTGACCCGAAGAAGGTCATTAGCTAGTAGGGGGTGGAGTCAAGATCCGAGCGTTCCAAAGACTGTGTTCTTAACCACCGCATTACCAGGCTTTAGCATGTAGTTGTTGTTCTTAGGTGCCTTGGGGCTGACTTCAACTCCTAGTGACCCCATGTGACAGAGCAGAACTGCCCCATAGGGTTTTCTTCGCCGTAATCTTTATGGGAGCAGACTGCCACATCTTTCTTCTGTGGAGCCACCGGTGGGTTCGAATCAGTTCACAACCAAGCACTTAACCATTGCACCACCAGAACTAACATGTAGCTAAGTGCTCAATAATATTTATTGAATGAAGAGCTGTTCTTGGCCGCAACTACCCAGCATGGGCCTCTCTTCATCCCCTTCCTTCTCTCTGTATCTTCCGCCTCCTTTCTCCTGGCTCCATCCAGTCAAGTCTTCAACATGTTCATCTCTCTCCCAGTCAGGAGAGAAAATAGAAAAGTTTCAGTGCCTATTCCATTCCCTGCCTCTGCCCACAGGCTCTTCTAGAAGCAGTCACCTCCACTTGTTTCCTCTTCGTCACTCTTCAGCCCCCTGTATTCTGACTTCTGCATCTGCTGTGCCATCAAAATGGTGCCTGCTGGAGTCACCAGTGGTTTTCAGGATCCAAGATCTTCCAGTCCTCCTCCCCCTTGGCCTCTCAGCTGTGTTCACGACAGAAGCACTTTATTGTATGTCAATTGTTCTTTAAAAAAGCTGCTAAAAAAAAAGTTATCTCCTGATGGTAAAATTATGGGTTGCTTTTATTTTCATTATTCTTCTCTGTATTTTCCAGATGACACTGAGAAAGATAAAGCCAATAAAACTGTTTTTGTGAAGGCTCTGTATCTAGCCCTTCCTTCCTCTCCTAATGGAAAATTGCAAAATCCTCTTGTTTTTTCCTTTCTCTCCCTTCTAACTCACCCAGCCAAGGATCACCAGCTTCATTCCCCTACAGTGTTCCTTCCAAGAATCTCTCCCCAGCGCCTATCACTGACTGACCATTTAGCTGAGGCCTGGGATCTTCAGTCAGACCTTCAACACCCTTCTTGAGCCTAGGAGTTTCCCAGGTGTGGTCTGGTTAGCCTATATCAACTGGCATACTGTGGCTTTTAGAGGCTTGCCTGGGACTCGGGCTTCAGTCCTTCAGGGCGTCCCTTCCCCTGTGCCCTGTCCACTGCAAACCCTGTTCCTGGAAAGGAAAGGCAGGAGACTAGGGGGCAGCTTCCCTGCCCTGAATGCAGTAGGGGCACTTGGCAATGGAGAGTGAGCTAGGAAAGAGTGAGCCAGGTGCCCTAGAAAAGAGAAGACCTTGAAGCAAAGTTAGCTATGCAGAATATGGAAGCTCTCAGGATATAGCTAAGGAATGGGGGTCTGTGTGTGTGTGTGTGACTCTTTCTCACAGACATAAATTCTGAATAACACAACATTAATGGTTACTTTCTCTCTTGCCTTCCTTCCTTCCTTCCTTTCTTTGTTTGACTTTCTTCCTCTTCCTTTTCTTGCCTCTCCTTCCTTCTTCCTCTTTCCTTCTATCCTTCCTTCCATTTTCTTTCTCTTTTCCTCCCTCCTGCCTTCTTCCTTCCCTTCCGTCCTTCTTGTGACTTTGTCTCCTTCCCATTCCTCTTTTCCCCCCTCCTCCCACTTCCACCAATGTGCCTTCCCTTTTCACACAAGAATCTCCTGTTCTTTGTTATCATTATTTCTTCGCCTCTGTGTTTAAAAGCACATGGTCTTAAAAAGTGCCCAGCTTACTTGAGAGCAATTTGCAAGGCTATTTCTAACAGGTGTGTCCCATAAAGCCCAGGGCTCCTCTGGCCCCAGCCCCTGGCTCGCATTTCCTGCCCTGCCCACCTGACATGTCCACTGCACCCTCTCTCTGCCCAATGTCAGCTTTGGCAGAGCACAAGAGATGGCTGCCTTAGCAGGTGTGCCCCAGCGACTCGTCTGGCTGCCCAAACAATGCGCTGGTGCCAAGCGAAAGCTCTCCACATGGTAGAATGTTTACGGAACTTTCCCTCAAAAAAATCTGGAGTCCGGCAGCTTTAAACTATAGGGAGGGAACCTGAAACAATTTTTTTTGGCTTGAAACTTTCCCTCAAAAAAAAAATCTGGAGTCCAGCAGTTTTAAACCATAGGGAGGGAAACAGAAACACAATTTCTTTTTGCATTTCCTCCAAGAGATTTTCTCAAAAACAAAGGCAAATTTCATTGTTTATGGAGGGGGGAAAAAAAACATAAGAAACCAGCAATAACACCGTAATTACAGAGGATGGAGGGAGACACTGTCAGCAATTGCTGAAAGGATGCTGTGGATTTCTCCTTCCTACTCTTCATGTTGGATGCAAAATTGCCACAGCTATGCTAAATTCCTGTGGATGGTCCCATTTTTGCCAGGATGGATCTGGTTGGGACAATATCTTTTGGTTCTGAGTAAGGATGGAAAGCATAATAAGTGTTTGTTGGAAAGATCATGAACTCCTCGGCCTTTTCCAGTCTCTGGGTCTCCCAGGGAACTGCAATTCTGAAGGTCCCACTCTGGTTTTTGTGGTGCTTGACTCTCACCTGATGAAGAGTCAGTGGCTCTTGACTCCTGAGTAACAAAGCCCTGTGCTTGTGTTTCTCTCCTGTGTTCAGGCTTGAACCATCTGCTGATTGGCCAAGTCACTCACCTTAAATATTAACGACCATGAGGTGTGGACAGGCAGAGAGGGGCTTTTAAAGAATTTAACAGAGAGGCCTTGTCTTAACTTCCTATGGTGCTGTAACGAATTATCACAAATTTGTTGTCACTATGTGCCGTTGAGTTGATTCTGACTCATAGCAACCCCATGTGACAGAGTAGAACTGCTCCATAGGGTTTTCTAGGCTGTGATCTTTATGGGAGCAGATTGCCACGTCTTTTCTCCTACAGAGCAGCTGGTGGGTTCCAACCACCAACCTTTCAGTTAGCGCTGGCTTTAACCATAGTGCCACCAGGGCTCCTTATCACAAACTTAATGGCTTAAAATAACACGCATTTATTATGAGGTCCCTGGATGGCACAAATGGTTGGTGCTCAGTCTTACAGTTTGGGAGGTCAGAGTCTAATGTTGGTCTCATGGGGCTAAAATCAGTGTTCACAGGGCTGTGTTCCTCTTGGAAGCTCTAAGAGTGAATTTGTTTCTTCACCTTTTTCTGCTTCTAGGGGCTGCTCGCATTCCTTGACTCATGGGCCCCTCATACATCTTCAAAGCCAGCTGTGTAGCATCTTCAAGTCGACATTGAATCACTCTGACACTCTGTTTTCCTCATCACATCTCCCCTCTGGCTCTTAGGGACCCTTGTGATTATCTTTGGACCCACCTGGATAATCAGAATAATCTCTCTTTCTCAAGGTCTTTAAGTTAATCACATCTGCAACATAAGGTAATGTATTCACAGGTTCCAGGGTTTAGGACGTGGACATCTTTGCTGGGCCCTTACTCTGCACACCACAGGCCTCTTTCAAAGGCAGTTGCCTTCAGTCCTGCATTGACAGCAGAGAGCAGAGGGCACTGGCTTTAAATTGAAAAGCAAGTTAGTGGCTTAGATGGGAATTGAGTTCTGGCTTAGGACTCCCCAGACTTCCCACTGCACTAGGATTTCAGGGTGAATTTTTTCCCTGGGTGACACAAACAATTTGTGATTGTCCATTAACCGAAAGGTTGGTGGTTTGAACCCACTCAGTGGCACCATGGGAGAAAGGCCTGGGTTCTGTAAAGATTAGTGCCAGGAAAACCTAATGGAGCAGTTCTACTCATAACACATGGGGTCTCCATGAGTCAGAATTAACTTGATGGCAATGGGGTTTTTTTTTTTTTTGGTGGGGTTGGGGAAGGATCCTTGCAATGCAAATCTTAGCCTTTTTGGAGAGGAAGGAATGAGATGGCTGAAGGCCATAGGGTATTGGAAGGATTGATAAAAAATTATAGAGATCATATTTTGGGCCTTACTATGTGCAAAGACTATGCTAAGCAATTAATGGCCTAATTTCACTAAATTGTTCCCAAAACCCTACGCAGTAGAGACACTTACTAGCTCCATTTTATAGCCAAGAAGACCAAGGCTAAAGGAGATGAAGTAATTTGCCCGAGAAGGCAGTGAAGCCAACATGCAAAATCAGGTCTGTGTGACTTCAAAGCCCATGTTCTTAACAACTGTGGTGAAAGGTGTGGGCTCATAAGATATTTTTCTGGTGAGCAAAAATCTTGCTGTTCCTCCTAATTTACTAGCAAGGCTAAATTAATTCATAACACTCAGAGCATAGAAGAGAAATTTATGCAGAAATCTTAGGCACAGAGAGGTTGAATAACTTGTCTAATGTCACACAGCCAGGCAGAGGCAAGGAATAGATGCCTGAATCAAACCTACTGTTGGGGGCCCCTGTGTCAAAGGTTACTTACGGGGCATGGTTCTACTCTGACACACATGGATTGGCATGAGCTGGAATCGACTCAATGGCAACTTTTTTATCAACCTTGCAACTTTTTTTTAAAACCTACTATGTATTGTATGGAAATCCTGGTGGTGTAGTGGTTAAGAGCTATGCCTGCTAACCAAAAGGATGGCATTTCCAATCTACCAGCTGGTCCTTGGAAACACTATGAAGCAGTTCTACTCTGTCCTATAGGGTCACTCTGA
This sequence comes from Elephas maximus indicus, assembly GCF_024166365.1. Taxonomy (NCBI): domain Eukaryota; kingdom Metazoa; phylum Chordata; class Mammalia; order Proboscidea; family Elephantidae; genus Elephas; species Elephas maximus. The sequence goes on along the minus strand of NC_064822.1, from coordinate 173,327,070 downwards.
GTTGGAATCGACTCAACGGCAATGGGTTTGGTTTTTTGGTTTTATATATTGTACAACAGAGACCTGGTGGTGCAGTGGTTAAGGCAATTGACTGCTAACCAAAAGATTGGCAGTTCGAAAGCACCAGCAGCTCTGCAGGAGAAGGATGTAGCAGTCTGCTTCCATTGAGATTTACAGCTTTGGGGTCACTGTAAGGTGGAATCAACAGCAGTGGGTTTTTGTTTTTTTTTTTGGGTATGTATTGTACAGGAATCCCTGGGTGATGCAAGTGCTCAGCTGCTAACTGAAGGATTGGCAGTTTGAGTCAGTCTACCCAGAGGCACTTTGGAAGAAAGGCCTGGCAATCTACTTTTGAAAGACAACAGCCATGGAAAACCCTATGGAGCACAGTTCTACCTTGAAACACATGGGGTCAAAGGCATTTTTTTTTTTTTTTGTATTGCTTTATTTTGTTTTTCCCTTCCATCGGAATGAAGGCTTCATGAAGACACACACACACACAAAAACCAAACCCATTGCCCTCAAGTTGATTCCAACTCACAGCGACTCTATACGACAGAGTAGAACTGCCCCATAGGGTTTCCAAGGAGCAGCTGGTGGGTTTGAACTGTTGACCTTTTGGTTAACAGCAAGCTCTTAACTATTGTGCCATGAAGATAGGAGATTGTTAATTTTTTTTTTTTTGTCTAGCTTTTCCTTCTTTTTTACCAGTGTCAGGCACATAGTATGCAATCAATACATACTTATTAAATGGATGAATACTTGGAACCAGGGGTAATCTTCAAAAGCCTTAATAACTTCAAGGCATGGGCTCATGGATGTTCTCTGTAAACAGCCTTGCTGGGCATACTGGCTGAATACTAGGCCTGGTCAGGACACCAGTGCGGCAGATGAAAAGCTTACGGCCTCTTTTTAGAAGTGTGTTAAACACGTGGCAGGAGCAGACAGTCCCAGGCCAGTGTCTCTGTGGGGGTAGCTGTGATTTGCAGAAGGAAGGGGAACTCACACCTACTGAGCATCAAATCTTGTGCCAGGTCCTGGGTTGGACCTTTTACAGCTATTATTTAATTTAACTTCTGGCGTATGTTTTATTTGAAAATAAACCCAAATCACCTACCCCAACATTCTTCTTCCTCTGGGCCTCTGCTTTCCCCTCTGTGCCCCCACTTTCCGAGTGCACCTGGCAGGTAAAAAGGTACTCCTGAGACCTTGGTGGTTGATTAAAACCAGGTTAGGAAAAGCAGGCTGCCATCTGGGCTGGCTGGAACCAGCACCTCCGGCAAAACTAGAAAAAGCCAGCACCCAGAGAGCCAAGTGGGCCTCCCTTCCTATCTGTCTTCACACCTCATCTTTTCTCCATCACATGCGACACCTAGAAGACTTGACGCTGAAGCCACCTGGTTGGCCCAGGGATTCATAAATAATAGCCTCGAAGCAGTTATTCTTTCAACTGTTATTGTTATTGTTTTATTGTTGCAGTGGCACAAGAATGCTAAGTCTGCTTTTTATGAATTTTGGCTTGCTTCAAGACCAGGCCTCGGGACTGGGCTGGGAAAATAACTTCAGTATGGACTTCCCAGGCTCCAAGCTCGGCTTCTTACTGATTCACTCACTGGCCTCCCAGCATATTGGAAAGTCAGTCCAAGAACATTAAAGGACTTAGGTTCTTTTAGGCTTTTTTAAATGGTTGTCAGTGGTGATGGGCCCAGAAAAGAATTGAGACTTCAGAATTAAGAAGTTATAACCACTCTTACCTGGGGAGGATGATGTCATTTCTGTATTCCTGCTTTATGATCACAGTTTATTGGAGCTGAAAATGAACTTAGCCAGCCAGCCAGTCATCAAACATTTATTGGGCATCTTGCCATGTGTCAGGGCCTGGTGGTGCAGTGCTTAAGAGCCTGGCTGCTAACGAAAACGTCGGCAGTTTGAATCCACCAGGTACTCTTTGGAAACTCTATGGGGCAGCTCTACTCTGTCCTATAGGGTCGCTGTGAGTAGGAATCGACTTAACAGCAATGGGTTTTTCCATGTGCCAGGCACAGAGCTGGGATCTGGGATGCAGCAATGAACAGATATGACTTGTTTATTCCATCATTCATTCGATAATCACTCAGTGAGGACATATTGAGGGCCAGACTCTGTGTTGGTGCAGAAAAAGCAGAGAACGATAAGGCATGATCTTTGCTTTGCAACCTTCCAGTTAAGAACAGCAGCTTGGGAGTCAGATAGATGTGGGTTCAAATCCCAGAAATGCTCTCTAGTAGCTAATGACCTTGGGTAAGCTAATCCAACTCTTTGTGTTTCAGTTTCCATGTCTGTACAAGAAAGATAATAGTAGTTATCTATCTTATGGGGTTATTGTTATTAAATGACTTAACTGTTAGGTCTTTGGAATAGCAGCTGGTAGTATTCAACAAATGCTACTATAATTAATCTAATCACAGAGATAAGTATGATACATCTCACAATGTGATAAAATCTATTATGAATGAAGGGTGTGGAAACAGAGAGACGAGAACAGTAAATTCTTCTGGTGGAGCAGGAAATGGCTTCACATAAAGGGGTATTTTAGGGATGAAAGTAGGAGGGTAGGAGGAGCTGGGGGGAAGGCAATCAAAAGGGAACAACATGAGCAAAGACACAGATGTTTGGGAACTTGGGATGTGATTAAAACGATCAATAAACCTTGAGAAGGAGCAACAGGAAGTGAGACTGGATCAACTTTGTGAAAATAACATGGTCTCTGGAGCCAGATAGACCTGAGTTCAAACCCTGGGTCTGCCACTTACCACCCCAGTGTCCTCGGTTAGACTACTGAACTACTTTGGGTCTTAGTTTTCTCACCTGTAAAAGGGTAATTATCAGGCCTATGTAACACAACCTACGGGAGAAAGATGTGGCAATCTGCTCCTGTAAAAAGTACAGCCTTGGAAACCCTATCACAAAACCCCACTGCCATTCTAATCTGTCCTATAGAGTCGCTATGAGTCAGAATCCGATGGATGGCAATGGGTTTATAATACAACCCAAGGAGCTCTGGTGGCACAGTAGTAAAGCCCTCGGCTGCTAACCCAAAGGTCAGCAGTTTGAACTCACCAGGCACTGTGTGGGAGAAAGATGTGGCAGTCTGCTTCTGTAAAGATTACAGCCTTGGAAACCCTCTGGGCCAGTTCTACTCTGTCCTACAGGGTCAATATGAGCCGGAATTGACTCGACGGCAACGGGGAATACAACCTATTCCAACTTGGGAGCAAAATGGAATCACAAAACTGTCACAAACGAGTATCTCTCTACTCTTTTCCTCTGGTATTTTGGGGAACGACAGCCCAGTTCAGAGTTACCCCCCAACTATTTCTGGAAAGTCCCAAGAAAAATCAAGCCTATGTTCCTAGTGCCCTTTCAGCTGCCGGAAGTGTTCGCCATAGTCCCCTCTTCTCTGTGGTTCCCATTATGTCGTCTGCTGCTGTTTGAACTGCTGGTGTCAGTACCACTTTGGACTCTGAATGTCTCCTACGACTTCAGTAAAACAGCTCATTCAGCTGCTTTCAGTGGGGACCCCTTGTTTCTGGGGCTCAAGCAGGAGTCAGAAGATGATTTGGGAACAGAATCCCAAGAACCATCCCTCATCCCTTAGCACTTGGTCCTCTCTTGTGTGCTTTCACTCTCTCTCCTAGTCATTTTGTGCTCTGTGTGTGTGTGTGTGTGTGCGTGCACACACATGCACATGTATACACCATGAATCTGTTTGGCGCTTAGGGAAAGCCCATAAATCCCTTCTCAGCAAAAAAGTCATGTTGTTGTTGTTAGGTGCCAACTCATAGTGACCCTATGTACAACAGAACGAAACCCTCCTGGGTCCTGCGCCATCCTCACAATTGTTGCCATCAAATGTAATATTATGTGTTAAGTTGTCAGCACAGTGACTGGTGCTCGGATAATGTCAAGTTCATTGTTATTCCCTTTCTGTTTCCATAAATCAATACCAAATACTCTCAGAATTCTGAGAAGGAAAGGCTATTTTATGTATCACATCAGGGAAGTTTTGAGGAACTTAGTGATCATAACTAACATTTATTGGGTACCTTCTTTGTGCTAGTGCCTTACAGGTACTGTCTCATTTAATTTAATCTTGTCACAAGTCTACCAAGCAAGTATCATTGATTCTCCATTTTTCAGGTAAGCAAACCTAGACTTAGAAACAAAAAAACCAAACCCATTGCCATCAAGTCAATTCTGACTCATTGAGACCCTATAGGACACAGTAGAACTGCCCCATAGGGTTTCCAAGGAGTGCCTGGTGGATTCGAACTGCTGACCTTTTGGTTTGGCAGCCATAGCACTTAACCACTACACCACCAGGGTTTCCATTGAGGCTCAGAGATGCTAAATAATTTGTTAAAGATCACGTTTAAGTAATGGGTGATAGAAATGAAATTAACCCAGGCACTTTAATTCCAGAGCCCATGCTTTTAACCATTATAAGGAGTCCTCGTGGCACAAAGATTAAAGTTGGCAGTTCGAATCCAACCAGCAGCTCTGTGGGAGAAAGACCTGGCGATCTGCTTCCATAAGGATTATAGCCAAGAAAACCATATGTGGAAGTTTTACTGTGTCATGTGGGATTGCCATGAGTTGGAATTGACTTGATAGCATCCAACAACAGGGATGTGTTATCTATGGCTGTGTCACAAATTACCTCAAAATTTAACAGCTTAGAAAAACAACAACCACTCATTATCTTACGAAGTCTTTGTGTGTAAGGAATTTGGGAGCCGTTTAGCTGAATGGTTCTGGCTCAAGGTCTCTCATGAGGTTGAAGTCAGGGTGTTAGCTAGGCTGTAGTCATTCGAAGACTTAATTGAAGCTATAGGATCCTGTTCCAAGGTTGTCATAACATGAACAAGTTGGTCTGGCTGTTGGCAGGAGGCCTCAGTTCCTCACCACTTGGGCCTCGCCATAGGACTGCTTGAGTGTCCTCATGACATGGCAGCTTGCTTTCCACTGAGTGAATGTTCAGAGGAAAAGCAAGACAGAAGTTTCACTTTTTTTTTTTTTAATGACCTAGCTCAGAAGTTACACTCCATGATTTCCACCATATCCTTTTGGTAACACATTAGGCTGATGCTTTTCAGTGTGAAAGAGGACTATACAAAGGCATGAATACCAGGAGACGAGGATCATTGGGGACCATCTTGGAGGCTGGCAACTAAAATATACTCTTTAGCACATTGAAGGTACCCAAAGTATTTTACATCTTTGGAATGGTAGTGATAGATTTTTGAACTGGATCTATAAGGCTGAATAGAATATTAACAGAAAAGATAGGAAACTATAAGCCAGGCACTTCTCTTTGCTTCCTCATTCCTAATCACCCTCATCCTCATTGCCGTTGCCATTATTGTAAATTGACATTGCCATCATTGACATTATTATCATCACCATCAACTGTCATTGTCATTGTCATTGTCATCATCATCATCATCATCATCCTGGGGCTGTCCTAGGCTACCTTCATAAAAAAAAAAAAAAAAACCATACAAAACCCTTTGCTGTTGAGTCAATTCTGAGTCAGAGTGACCTGCAGTCTATGGTTTAAAGATAGGAACAGAAGTTTATGAAGTCGGCACATTTGTAACATCAAATACAAACTGTGCAATTCAAAGTAGCGACTTTTGGTGGAATGGGATGGGTGAGTGCTAAGCTACAGGCAAAAGCTACTCATTTGTTCCCTTGACACCAGTCTCTGTTGGGGCCTAGAAAAGGAAAGACTTACCTGAGGGATGCGAGGGTGAGACCTTAACAAGCTAAGCGGGCTGGCCCCAACCACCCTTGCAGTGTGTTCCTTTAGCACTCTGAATGAGTAATTTCTTTTGTAACAGGATGTTTCATTTGACCTTTGGAGCTCTGGCAAAGTACCCAAGGGTTGAGACCATCTGTGCAGTACATGTTAAGAGATTGTGAAATCAATTATTTAAAAAAAGGTCTTAGCTTGTCACCCACATGGAGACCATACAATGGGAGAGGCCAGGGGATAGACCGAGAGATTGGAGGATGAGTCGCTCTTCGGAGAAATTTGTTAAAGTCATGTGTATTCCCCTTCCCTCCTCATGGGGGGCCAGAGAGGCATGCTTCCCTCCTCTTCCTCCAAGCCAGATGAAGAGGACTTCCAAGAATCATTTGGAAAATTCCCTGGCACTGGGGGGCTTAGCAGCTGGTGCATGACTTATGGCCGGAAGAGTCTAAAGGGGAGAGGCCTACTGGAGCAACTTCTGACGACAAAGAGAGGAAGGAGGACTATGCCAGGATGAACAGTTCTCCCAGCATCCACAGGAGCCCAGATATGGTCCCAAGAAAGGAAGCCAGACTTGAGTCATTTGGGGAGAGATCTCCATCCAAGAAATCCCCTGGGAGGGGCAAGGTGACCCCAACAGAAAGTGTCTATGTAGGGTCCAAACAAAAAACCCATTTGCTGTCAAGTCGATTCTGACTCAAAGTGTCCCTACAGGACAGAGTAGAACCACTCCATAGGGTTTCCAAGGAACGGCTGGTGGATTCGAACTGCTGACCTTTTGGTTAGCTGCTGAGCTCTTAATCACTGTGCTACCAGGGCTCCGTATGCAGGATAGACTGCTGGAGGTGAGGGATTGAAAGGTCAGCTGGAGGAGACATGGCCCCTGTCAGGAAACTGCAGGAAGGCAATCCTATTGATAAAAAAGGGAGGGGAGAGGAAGTCTCCATGAGAGGAAGAGCCAGCATTTGGACATCTGCCATGACTGAGGACATTTGACTACTACATGGCCCTGGTCCCATAGGACTGTCTCACCTTCATTACCTCTCCCATCCTGTCTTCCTGCTCCCTGCCCCCTTTCCCTATGTCCCCCTTAAAAACAAAACAAAAAAACAACTTGTTGCCATCAGGTCGGTTCTAAGTAATGGCAATATCATGTGTGTCAGAGAATTGCTTTCAATGGCTGAATTTTCAGAAGTAGTTTGCCAGGTTTTTCTTCTGAAGCAAGGATCCCAAAGAAGTACAGTGAGTGGGAGGAGGGCAAGAATCAGAAAGGGTCCCACACAATTCCTTTCTTCATCACAGTTTCTGAGCCTGCACCACTCTCAAGCCAAGAGGGAGGAGAACTTTTCAACTGGATGAAAGATTGCAGCTTTGACATTAGACCAAATTGGACTTCATAAATTACCTGGAAAATGAGGCTATTCTTTAATACCCAAGAGTAACCAGAATAACTATAGAATCTGTCTAAGAACTCATCGAGGGAATAGGAAGAGAGAGCAGGTTTAAAGGGGCAGTGATGAGAAAATAAAATTGCTTTCAGCATGATTTCCAGTTCATTCAGAAAGTTGGTTACATTTTAAAAAAAAATATCCTTCTTTTCTGTTGGACTGTAAGCTCTATGAGGGCAAGAAACCACGTCAGTCTTGTTCACCATGGAATTCCTAGAAAGAAGTCCAGTGTGTAGTTCAAAGTAGGTGTTCAGTAGGTGTTGTTTAATTGACTGAGTTGAGGTGACGCGTTTGGGCAAGAGTCGGACGAATGCGATGTCAAGTCTAGTGGTCAAGTGGCGTCAAGAGGTGGTGTTACGGATTGAACTGTGTTCCCCCAAAATATATGTTGGAATTCTAACCCCTGCACCTGTGGTTGAAAAACAAAGATGTCACCTTGAAGAATAAGGTTCCCCTGACCCAAGCCATGGTATTTCCAATTGCATGATATGCATGTGAAAGCAGGACAATGAATAAGGAAGACCAAAGAAGAATTGATGCCTTTGAACTATGGTGTTGGTGAAGAATATTGAATATACCACAGACTGCCAAAAGAACTAACAAATTTTTCTTGGAGGAAGTACAACCAGAATGCTCCTTAGAAGCAAGGATGGAGAGACTGAGTCTTACATACTTTGGACATGTTGTCAGGAGGAATCAGTCCCTGGAGATGGACATCATGCTTGGCAAAGTACATGGTCAGCAGAAAAGAGGAAGACCCTCAATGAGGTGGATTGACACAGTGGCTGCAACAATGGTCTCAAGCATAACAATGATTGTGAGGATGGCTCAAGACTGGAGAGTGTTTCGTTCTGTTGTGCAAAGGGTTGCTATAAGTTGGAACCAACTCAATGGCACCTGATAACAACAACATGCTTGTGGAAAGGAGCCCTGGTGGTACAGTGGTTAAAGCTCTTGGCTGCTAGCCAAAAGATCAGCATTTTGAACCCATCAACTGCTCTGAGGGACAACGATATGGCAGTCTGCATCTGTAAAGATTTACAGCCTTGGAAACCCTAGTGGGCAATTCTATTGTGTCCTACAGGGTCACTATGAGTTGGAATCAGCTTAATGGCAGTGGGGTTTTCTTTTTTTTTTTTTTTTGGTATATCGGTGGGTATGGTCCTATTTGGAAATAGGGTTTTGTTATGTTAATGAGGCTGTGTCAGTGTAGGGTGTGCCCCAACCCTAATCACTTCTAAGTGAGATAAAAAGCAGCCCAGATACAGAAACCAGCAAGCACAAATGGGGAGTAGGGGTGTAGATGCCACGTGATGATTGCCAGGGAACTGAGAAATGCCCGGTCTACAGAAGCTGAGACAAGGACCTTCCCCCAGAGCTGACAGGGAGTTTATCCTGGAGCTGGTGCCCTGAATTTAAACTTCCAGCCTCCAGAACTGTGAGAAAATAGATTTCTGTTCTTTAAAGCCACCCACTTGTGGTATTTCTGTTACAGCAGCACTAGGAAACGAAGACAGATGGGAATAAAGAAACCACACTTTTGCCCTCGTTTAGGATCCCAGCGAGGGACACATAATAGGATGGTAAAAGCACCGTTGGAAGGCCTGGATTCTAGTCTAGGCTCTCCTTCAACAGAGTGATTACTTTGGACTTGATCTCTCTGGGCCTCTGGCTTCTGACCTGGAAAATGCAAAGATCAGTTTGATGGGTAAGTGGTTTCCAACTAAGGCTGTGCATGAGGATCATTTGGGGAGCTGTACAAACACAGCTTCTCGGGCCCGCTCCTAGCTGTTCTGATTTTGGGGGAGTCTAGAATAGGGCCCTGGAGCCCTGGTGGTGCAGTGGTTAAGAGCTGGGCTGCTAACCTAAAAGGTCTGCGGTTTGAATCCACCAGCCTCTGCTTGGAGACCCTATAGGGCAGTTCTACTCTGTCCTATAGGGACAACGGCAACAGGTTAGGATAGGGCCCTGGAATCTGTAGTTGTTAGGGTTTCTCAGATAATTCTGATGACTAAGCCAGGTTGGGAACCACCGGTTAAGATAGTTGCTAAGGCCTGTTCAGTTTAAAGGGTACAAATAATTTTCCTCATCTGAAAAACGGAAATAATCTTATTATCTACCCCATAGTGTTGGTGTTAAGACTAAGTGAGATAATTCATGTAAATGGTTGACAGCAGCTTCCGGCACATGCTGCAGTTTTTGCTGTTGTTGTTAGCTGTCCTTAAGTCGATTCTGACACATGGTGACCTCATATGTGCAGAGTAGAACTGTTCCATAGGGTTTTCAAGGCTGCGACCTTTCTGAAGCAGATTGCCAGGCCTGTCTTCTGAGGCACCTCTGGGTATGTTCAAACCACCAGCCTTTTGGCTAGTAGCCTAGTGCTTAACTATTTGTACCTACCGGGGAGCACTTGGCATACGCTACCCACTCAGTAAATGAAAATATTATCTCATAAATTATTAAAAAAGGTATTTACTAGTAGACTAGAATAGCCGACTTTAAAATTGGTTTTAAGTCCTCAAATATATTGCCATATCCTTTCTTGTCTTCATTTTACTTTTTATCCATTTCTAGCTCGGACCATGCCCTTTATCCCTCTCGTGTGTTTATAATTCTTTTCTCTTTAGAATGTTTTCTTCTCCCATCCCAGCCCACATCCCATGCTTGCAGTTATTTCCCCTAATTCTGACCTCATGGACATTTCTCATTCATTTTCTAGTTCTCAGGGCACACTTCCACGAGTCCCTCCACTCCAATCTCTCTGAACTGAAATGTCTTAGAAAGTCCCTGGCATTCAAGACAAGTTTTTTTTGCAGGGCTTCAAACTGGTTTGAACCCCTGATGAGAATTTGCATTGTCACCCCAGATATACTGAATCAGAATCTACATTTTAACACAATCCCCAGGTGATTCTTAGGTATAAGTTTTGAAAACCACTGCTCTACTAGTGGTCCTCAGAATTGGTCCCTAACCAGCAGCATTAGCATTGTCTGGGAACTTGTTAGAAATGCATATTCTCAGCAAGGGTTCAAACCAGTAAGGGAACCGGTTGGAAGCCCTGGGTTTTTGTAAGTTGCACAGCAAGTTAAACGAGGACTTGGGGGAAGACTTGGGGGAGTGGGTAACTGTGCTTTCGCTTCTGCGGCCAAGGCCCGGTGGACAGATGGGTTGCTGTTGTCCTGGTGAATGTTGATCTTGGTCATGCTCAGTTCCTCGGCTGGTTTCCATTGCATTCCAACTTGGCCAAAATGAAATATTTTGTGCTGGGCCAGCAGTTGTGAAATCCATCTCAGATCCAAGTGGGCTTGTGTGTCTATTTTTAGACTAGTGTCCTGGGGGCCACAGAGTATGGGGGTCCTGTGGTATTTTGCTGCCTTTCTTAGGCCTTTGCTGTCAGGAAGCTGACCTCATTTTCACTCACCATCAGTGACTGAGTGCAGAGCCATCTCTGGAATTCTCTAGAACCATCTCAGCCTTTCTCCCCACATCCTCCCATTACTGAGCAGCAAAGGACACTGGCTCCTTAGACTCAGAGGAATTGACTCTGGCTTAAGGCTTGCTGCAATACATTTCTGTTTAGCAGCAAATAGTAGAACAGAGACCAGTATATCCTAAATCCCTGCAGGTCCCTGTTCTCGATGAGCTGGTAAGTAAGGGGCTGATTAGAACTGGAGAGAGTAGAGTTGGGAAGGTTTATTCCAAGGTTTGTCATACCCAGTACAAGGCAAGTGGTAGAAAATGTAGATTTCATTCACTTTGTCTGTCCTCATCTACATTTTTACTTAAGGCGATTGTAGTAGTTAGCAAATGGAACTGTTAGTTGCAGATTAGTTTGTTTGCATTTTCTGTTGTTGCTGTTACTGCCATTGAGTAGACTCTGACTCATTTTGACCCCATGTGTGCAGAGCAGAGCTGCTCCATAGGATTTTCAAGGCTGTGATGTTTCGGAAGCAGATTACCAGGCTTATCTTCCAAGACACCTGTGAGTGGGTTTGAACTATCAACCTTTTGGTTAGTAGTGCAGCGCTGAACCATTTCACCACAAAGTGACTCCTCTGCATTTTCTAATAGATTATAAGCTACAGGAACATGATAGGTGCTCAGGCGATATCTGTTGAGTGAATTTTGAATAAGCTACATGAGGGCAGCGGTAGTTCAGTGATAGAGTTCTTACCTTCCTTGAGGGAGAGACCTAGGTTTAATTCCTGGCCAGTGCAATTCAAGTGTAGCCACCACCTATCTGTCTGTCTTGAGCGTTGCTATGATGCCTAACAGGTTTCAGTGCAGCTTCCAGACTAAGACTAGGAAGAAAGCCCTGGCAATCAACTTCTGAAAAATAAGCCAGTAAAAAGCTATGGATCACAATGGTCCGATCCCATCGTGCATGGGGTCACCACGAGTTGGGGGCCGACTCAGTGACAGCTAACAACAGCAATATGAGAACTGGGTCTGGTTCACCATTTATTTCCAGAGTTTCATAAAGTTGGCAATAGTAGGTGCTCTGTAATATTTGTGGATAAATGAATTTCAGCATCTATGGCCTTGGAACCTGGCAGGTGTGATTTCAGGTGTACGGCCTAATTGATCAGTTTCCTTTCTCAGCCTTTTTCTTTTCCGTATACATAAAGGAGATAATAGCATCTATCACACAGAGTTGTCTTGAAGGTTGGATGAGCTAGTGAACTTGTTAATGAGGAAATTCAGTAAAGAGAGACCCTCAGAGCATCACCAGGGACTCTGGGGAGAAAGGAAAACAGAAAGTAGAGCCATAGGAGAAGGGGTAGGAGCAGAGGCAAAGAATAATGAGGGCCAGTGTCTAGAATTCGCCTCTCCCCCTTAACCAGTAGCCATTACTGATTGTCCAGCCTACCCCCTCGCTTGGATCAGAGACACAGAGGTCCAGCTAGTGAGGCTGGAGAAAGTTCAGGTTTTTGTTTTTGTGTGCCATCAAGTCAATTCTGACTCATAGCGGCTGTATGACAGAGTAGAACTGCCCCATAGGGTTTCCAAGGCTGTAATTTTTCTGGGAGCCTGGTCTTTTTTCCCGAAGAGCCGCTGGTGGTTTTGAATCACTGACGTTTTAGTTAGCAGCCAAATGCTTAACCATTGCACCTCCAGGGTTCCTTGAAGGTTTTAGACTGGGGGATGTAGAGACCCACTGGCTCCAGCGAGGAAACCTCTGTCAAAAGTGGTTCTGGGTCAGGATACAGGTCACTGGGTTTGGTAGAAGCCCAGAAGCTTGGGAGACTGAGCACAGACTCAAGCGCCCTGCCAAGATCTTGAAGATCAATCCTGGTTGCACTGAGGCGAATGGGTTTTTCACACTGGGACTTCTCCAAAATCCTTAACGTCTATAATCAATTTATACATGTAATGTTTGATGTGGATTGTACAGAGTATTTGGCTTCTCTTATATTTTAGATATTTTCAAGAGTGCTTTAGAAGGGTAAGAAGTAGAAGAAAATATGTCATTTGAGCAATATTGAAAAAAAATCCTAATTATGCAGGAAAATTCATATAATAAGGGTTACATATGTATAAAGTCTGTCAGTGCCTGACACTTTGTACATATTCAATAGTCATTGCTTTTTTTTCTCCTCTTAGGATTAAAAAGCTGGTAAAAAACAAAAATAAAAACAAATCAGAACAAGAGAAAGTAACCCCAAATCCCCAAATTCCAAATCTAAATCATTAAGCCCCAAAACATTGCAGTACTATAATTTCTTGTGCTTGTTGCCAAGGCTCTGTTCAATCACCCTGAGCCCCAATTCTGTCTTCACTATAGGTTTAAATAATGATTCTGGAGAATTTTCTTTTTTGCACTGGCTACCATCGAGCTCTCTGTGCTGGGAGACATACTATTGAGTGAATTGAAAAGGGGAAATGGAGGACTGTCATGAAGAATCCCTCCTCGCTTGCCAAAGTGGAACCTCAGGGGCCAGCCCAGGGAGGAGCCAGGAGATGTGGTCCTTACTCTCACTCTGCCCATTGTGGTCTGTGTGACTGTAAGTTACTTAACTAATCTGGGCCTTAGTTTCCCTATTTGTTAAATGAGAGACTTGAGCCATATTACATCTAAGGTCTTGGCAGGGGACTGTATTGTTGTCCCCAATCATTTGCTGCCCTCTTGGTAAGACGATTATACACCCTGCCCACTGCCACATGACTTTCAGTGTTTCCCATTGATGTCAACCTTGTCCATGAACTTGCTTTGGCCAATGGAATGTGGACAGACGTCACAGAGACATGATTGAGTAGAAAAATTTAGGAACCATTGTATGGTTCAGGTACTGTTCTTTTTCCTTAGCCATGAGACTAAGAAGCTGTTCCCAAGCCTGGGCCCTGGAATGGAGATCTACTTGGAGTGGAGCCAATGAGCCAGGGCCATCCTTCAATCCACATGTAATGGGTGAGAAATAAACCTTGCTTGTTGAAGCCATTGGAAGTTTGAGGATGTCGGTATTGCAGACTTGCCTAGGGAAAATGGATGAATACAATCTCCAACTTTAAAGTTCTCGGTCTTCCTGCCTCTAATGCCAGACCCCCTTGATCATTCCTCACCTCCAGCAGATGGCATTCTCATTCTAAAATTATATCTGATGGTATCAATTAATCAAATTCCAGAAAACACAGCACAACAGGCTTAAGACCAAAACGAAACAAAACGAAACGAAATGAAACGAAACGAAACGAAACCAAACCAAACCAAACCAAACCAAACCAAACCAAACCAAACCAAACCAACCAAACAAATAAAAGCCCTAAAAACATACAAACAAAAAGAAGGTTATTAATTCATCTGAAGTCCTGCAAACTCAGGATAGATCTGGTCCAGCTTTATCGAGAGGGGCAGTATCATCACTACCATATTTATTTCCATCTCTTGACTCTGCTTTCCCATGTATTAGCCTCATTCTCAGGGTCTATATGGTAGCAAAAAGTTTCTGGGTGGTGCAAATGGTTAATGAAGTTGGTTGCTAATGGAAAGTTTGGAGACTCGAGTCTCCCCAGAGGCACCTTGAAAAACAAAAGCCTGGGGGTCTACTCCCAAAATATCAGCCACTGAAAACAAATTGTGAGGGCAGTGCAGGACCGGGCAACGTTTTGTTCTGTTACATACAAACCAAAACAAACAAACAAAACCTGATGCCTTTAAGTTGATTCTGACTCCTGTTGTCGTTGTTGTTAGGTGCCACCCAGTTTGTTCCGACTCATAGTGACACTCTGCACAGCAGAGTGAAACACTGCCTGGTCCTGCGCCATCCTCATAATTGTTGCTACGCTTGTGCCCATTGTTGCAACCATTGTGTCAATCCATCTTGTTGAAGGTCTTCTCTTTTTCGATGACTCTCTACTTTACCAACCATGATGTCCTTCTCCAGGGACTGATTCCTCCTGAAAACATATCCAAAGTATGTGAGACGTAGTCTCATCATCCTTGCTTCTAAGGAGTATTCTGGTTGTACTTCTTCCAAGACAGATTTGTTCGTTCTTTTAGCAGTCCATGGTTGGTTTAATCAATATTCTTCGCCAACACCTCAATTCAAAGGCATCAATTCTTCTTCGGTCTTCCTTATTCGTTGTCCAGCTTTTGCGTGCATACGAGGTGAATGAAAACACTATGGCTTGGGTCAGGCTCACCTTAGTCCTCAAGGTGACATCTTCGTTTTTCAACACTTTAAAGAGGTCTTTTGCAGCTGATTTGCCCAATGCAATGAGTCTTTTGATTTCTTGACTGCTGCTTCCATGGCTGTGGATCATGGATCCAAGTAAAATGAAATCTTTGACAACCTCAATCTTGTCTCTGTTTATCATGAAGCCGCTTATTGGTCCAGTTACGAGGATTTTTGTTTTCTTTACACTAAGGTGTAATCCATACTGAAGGCTGTGGTCTTTGATCTTCATCAGTAAGTGCTTCAAGTCCTCTTCACTTTCAACAAGCAAGGTTGTGTCATCTGCATGACACAGGTTGTTAATAAGTCTTCCTCCAATCCTGATGCCCCATTCTTCTTCATATAGTCCAGCTTCTTGTATTATTTGGTCAGGATACAGACTGAATAGGTATTGTGAAAGGATACAATCCTGATGCACACCTTTCCTGATTTTAAACCATGCAGTATCCCCTTGTTCTGTTCAAATGGCTGCCTCTTGGTCCATGTACAGGTTCCTCATGAGCACAATTAAGTGTTCTGGAATTCCCATTCTTTGCAGTGTTATTCATAATTTGTTATGATCCACAGAGTCAAATGCCTTTCCATAGTCAATAAAACACAGGTGAACATCTTTCTGGTCTTCTCTGCTTTCAGCCAGGATCCATCTGACATCCGCAATGACATCCCCGGCTCCATGTGCTGTTCTAGATCTGCCCTGAATTTCTGGCAGCTCCCCTTGATATACCGCTGCAGCTGCTTTTGAGTGATCTTCAGCAAAATTTTGCTTGCTTGTGATATTAATGATATTGTTTGATAATTTCTGCATTCGGTTGGATCACCTTTCTTGGGAATAGGCATAAATATGGATCTCTTCTACTCAGTTGGCTGGGTAGCTGTCTTCCAAATTTCTTGGCATAGACGAGTGAGCACTTCAGCACTGCATCCATTTGTTGAAACATCTCAATTGGTATTCTGTCAGTTCCTGGAGCCTTGTTTTTCACCAATGCCTTCAGAACAGCTTGAAGGACTTCTTCCTTCAGTACCATCGGTTCCTGATCATACGTTACCTTCTGAAATGGTTAAAAGTCGACCAATAATTTTTGGTATAATGATTCTCTGTATTCCTCCCATGTTCTTTTGATGCTTCCTCTGTTGTTTAATATTTTCCCCTTAGAATCCTTCAGTGTTTCAACTTGAGGGTTGAATTTTTTCTTCAGTTCTTTCAGCTTGAGAAATGCATACATAACCTGTTCTTCCCTTTTGGTTTTCTATCCCCAGCTCTTTGCAATGTCCAACTCATAGCGACCCTATATGACAGAGCAGAACTGCTCCATGGGGTTTCCAAGAAGCAGCCAATAGATTCTGGCTGCTGACCTCTCCGTTAGCAGCCATAGCCCTTAACCACTGCTCCACCACCACTCCTGATATACACAAGGTCACTATGAATTGGAGCCAACTTGATGGCACCTAAAAACAACAGCAACGGAGCATGGTTCTATTCTGACACACATGGTGTTGCCATGAGTCTGGGTCGACTTGATGGCATCTGGTCATATGGTAACAAAATGGCTACCAGCGGCTCTAGGCTTAAACCCTTTTAGGTCCATTCCAGGCTAAAAGAGGCACTTTTCCCCCCCAATAGCGATTACAAAAGTTCCAAGCTTCCCTCTGATTGGGACAACTTAGGTGCGTACCCATCCCTGAAACAATCCTTATAGTGGATGGGATTATTCTGACAGACCTACCTCTAACCAACCACTGGGGCTTGGGCAATTCTGTGCTTTGATTGGCCAGGTCTGGGTCACATGTCCTATCTAAACCTGTAAGAGTTGTGGAGAGATGGTTCTCCAAATGAAATCTGGGCAACCATTGCCAGTGAAAAGGGGATAGATGTTGGGCAGGGAAGTCAGCAAATGAGCATTACACTTGCACATAATTCTTCAAAAATACCCCCAAAGTTCAGGATCAAATCCAAACTCTTTGATCTGTCCTTTATTTGTTTTGTTGACCTCATCTTCTGTCCCACCTCCAGTGAATCATTCACCTTTGGCCAAATATCCTCCCTCAGAGATCAAGAGAGGTATCTTAGTCGGCTAGTGCTGCCATAACAGAAATGCCACAAGTGGATGGCTTTAACAAAGAGAAAGGTATTTCCTCACAGTAACGTAGGCTAAAAGTCCAAATTCAAGGCGTCAGCTCCAGGGAAGGTTTTCTCTCTCTGTCGGCTCTGGAGGAAGGTCCTTGTCCTCAATCTTCCCATGGTTGAAGAGCTCCTCAGGCACAGGGACCCAGGTCCAAAGGACACGCTCTGCTCCTGGTGCTACTTTCTTGGTGGTATGAGGTCCCGTCTCTCTGCTTGCTTCTATCTTTTATATCTCAAGAGATTGCCTCAAGACACAATCTAATCCTGTGGGTTGCGTCCTGCCTCACTAACACAACTACTTCCCATCCTCCTTCATTAACATCATAGGGGTAGGATTTACAACATACAGGAAAATCACATAATACCAGGAATCATGGCCTAGCCCAACTGATACATACATTTTTGGGGGGGACAAAATTCAATCTATGACAAGAGGTTTGGGCTAGAAGTTTCCTGAAGAAAAATTAAGACATGCAAAAATTGTTGTTGTTGTTAGGTGCCCTCAAGTTGGTTCTGACTCATAGCAACCCTATGTACAACAGAACGAAACACTGCTCAGCCCTGCGCCATCCTCACAACTGTCGTTATGCTTGAGCCCATTGTTGCAGCCACTGTGTCAATCCATCTTGTTGAGGGTCTTCCTCTTTTTCACTGACCCTCTATTTCACCAAGCATGATGCCCTTCTCCAGGGGCTGATCCCTCCTGATAACATGTCCAAAGTACATGAGATGTAGTCTTGCCATCCTTGCTTCTAAGGATCATTCTGGCTATACTTCTTCCAAGATAGATTTGCTCGTTCTTTCAGTAATTGATGGTATAGTCAATACTGTTTGTCAACATCATAATTCAAATGCATCAAATTCTTTTTCAGTCTTCCTTATTCCTTGTCCAGATTTCATATGCATATGAAGTGGCTGAAAACACCATGGCTTGGGTCAGGTGCACCTTAGTCCTCAAAGTGACATCTTTTGCTTTTTAACACTTTAAGAGGTTTTTGGCAGTAGATTTGTCCAATGCAATATGTCATTTGATTTTTTAACTCCTGTTTCTATGGGTACTGATTGTGGATCCAAGTAAAATGAAATCCTTGACAACTTCAACATTTTCTCCATTTATCATGATGTCACGTATTGATCCAGTTATTAGGATTTTTGTTTTCTTTATGTTAAGATGTAATCCATACTGAAGGCTGTAGTCTTTGATCTTCATCAGTAAGTGCTTCAAGGCCTCTTCACTTTCAGCAAGCAAGGTTGTGTCATCTACATATTAACCACCAAACAGGTTGTTAATGAGTCTTCCTCCAATCCTGATGCCACGTTCTTCTTCATATAGTTCAGCTTCTCGGATTATTTGCTCAGCATACAGGATGTGTAAGCATAGTGAAAGGATGTACCCTCATGCACATCTTTCTTGATTTTTTTTACAGCCTTGGAAGCCCTGTGGGGCAGTTCTACACTGCCCTATAGGGTCATGACAAGTCTCATAGGTAATGGGCTTAGTTTTTTGGTACTCTAGTAGTGTTTTCCTGGAGCCACCTGCCTCACCAGGTGATGTGTCTTTAGTTACAGATTTTAGTTTATTGAGGTTTGGATAGCCTGATGATTGTGGGGTAGACCAGAGCCCCCAGCAGGCGGCTGGTTAATGTTTTAGATGTTAAAAACTTTAGGAATAAGAGGCCTATTCAAAAAGTTAGGAGTCCTGGTGGTGCAGTGCTTAAGCGCTTGGCTGCTAATCCAAAGGTCAGCAGTTTGATTTCACTAGCTGCTCCTTGGGAACCCGGTGGAGCAGTTCTACTCTGTCCTATAGGGTCGCTATGAGTTGGAATCGACTCCACGGTGACAGGTTTGGTTTTTGGCTTTAGCGGTTTCTTCCTGGAGCCCCCTGGCCCACCAGGTGATGAGTCTTTAGTTATAAAAATTATAGACTTTAGTTATTGAGGTTTGGGGATCTCGCAGATTGTGGGGTAGATCAGAGGTCCTAGTGAGTGGCTGGTTGTTCTTTAGGATATTTAAAATCTTGGAAATAAAAGTCCTATTTAAAAAGTTAGAAGACTTTGCATATAAAAAAATCTGAATTTCAAGCCTCTCTTGAAAAACAGGAAGGCCTGGCAATACAGGGTCCCTTGTGCCACATTCCAGTGCCTGCCTGGTATTGAGTGGCAGTTGCCACCTTCAGAAGCCCGGGTTTCTCTGCTGCCCATTGTTATTGATTGAATTGCGTCTCCCCAAAATATGTCTTGGAACCCTAACCCCTATACCTACGGAAAGGCACCTAACAAACACAATATACCTGTGGTTGTAACCCCATTTGGGAATAATACTCTGTTTGTTATGTTAATGAGACCATATCAGTATTCAAAAAAAACAAAAGCCAAACCCATTGCCATCGAGTGGTCGATTCTGACTCATAGCAAGTTTCCAAGGAGTGCCTGCAGGATTTGAACTGCTGACCTCTTAGTTAGCAGCCATAGAACTTAACTACTATGCCACCAGTGTTTCCATATCATATAGGGTGTGTCCTAAACTTAATCTCACCTGAGTGATAGAAAAACAGTTTAGATACAGAGACGAGAAAGCACAAACTGGGCAAGTTGCCACATGAAGCTCACCAAGCAATGGAAGAATCCTGGGGCTACGGAAGCTGAGACAAAGATCTTACCCCAGAGCCCAAAGAGAGAGGCTTCCCTTAGAGCTAGTGCCCTGAATTCGGACTTCTCGCTTCCTAAACAGTGAGGAAATAAATTTCTGTTTTAAAAGCCACTTTTTTGTGGAGGAGCCCTGGTTGTCCAATGGTTAAGAGCTCGGTTGCTAACCAAAAGGCCAGCAGTTTGAATCTACCACTTGCTCTTTGAAAACCGTATGGGGCAGTTCGACTCTGTCCTGTAGGGTTGCTATGAGTCAGAATCGACTGGATAGCAACGGGTTTGGTTGGTTGTTTTTCATTCATGGTATTTCTGTTACAGTAAACCGTTGCCGTCCAGTTGATTCCGACTCATAGCGACCCTATAGAACAGAGTAGGACCGTCTCATAGAGTTTCCAAGGGGCGCCTGGTGGATTCAAACTGCTGACTGTTTGGTTAGCAGCTGTAGGACTTAACCACTATGCCACCGAGTAGCACTAGGTAACTAAGACATCCATGGTTACCCTGTTCCCTCTATGCTTGAAAACCCTTCAGGCTTCCCATTGCTTTTGGACTAAAAGATCGACATTCTTTCTATGGCCCACAAGCCCTGCACAATCTGACCCCTGCCTCTCCCATCTCATCTTGTGCCTGGAATGATGACAGCAAACACACATAGAGTGTTAAAACCATGACAGGCCCATTCAATCTTCAGATCAATCCCAGGAGGAAGGTACAATTATTATATTCATTTTAGAGGCAAGGAAAGTGAGGCAGAAAGAAATCAAGTAATTTATCCAAAGGCACACAGCTAGGAAGAGTCAGGTCTGGGATTCCAACCCAGGCTGTCAGCCCTTCAGAGACTCTGCTGTTAACACTCCACCCCTTACTCAGCACTTCAGTCACACGGTTTTTCTTACCACAGGCTTTTACAGGTGCTGGTCTGTCTGCCTGTCCCTGGGTGGGGCAAGTGGTTAATGAGCTTGGCTGTTAACTGAATAGTTGAAGGTCAAGTCCAGTCGGAGGTGCCTTGAAAGAAAGACCTGGCAATCTATTTCTGAAAAATTAGCCATTTAAAACCCTATGGAGCACAGTTCTACTGTGACACACATGGGGTTGCTGTGAGTTGGAATTGACTCAACATCAACTGGAGAAAAGTTTCTTCTGCCTGGAGTGCTTTCTTGCTCATCCCAACCTTCTTCCAGTTGATTTTCCTCGTCCTTCCGTTTCAACTCAAATGCAGCTTCCTCAGAAAAGCCTCTCAGTGTCTGAGTCCCCCGAGCTCATTGCTTTGGCTCATTTCCTCCGCAGCAACAATGTCCAATGGAATCTTCTCAGATGATGGCAATGCTGTATATCTGTGCTGTCCAGTATGGGAGCCACTAGCCACACGTGGTTTTTGGGCACTTGGGTAGTGTGACTGAGGGATTGAATGGTTAATTTGGTTTAATGTAATTAATTCAAAGTTAAATAGCCACATGTGGCAAGTGGCCACTATATTGCATAGCGCAGTCTTAGAGTTTCCCCCACATTGGAATTGTACCCTTTTGCTTGTGTCGATTTGATTTGTGTCTGTCTCAGCCACAGACTATAAGCTTTACAAGGACAAATACAGTGCCCATTGCTCCCCACTGTATCCCTGGCCCCTTAGCCCGTACCTGCCAACCAACCAGTTGCCATTGAATCGATTCTGACACATGGCGACCCCATGTGTTTCAGAGTAGAACTGTGTTCCATAGTGTTTGCAGGGGCTGATTTTTCAGCAGTAGATTGCCAGGCCTTTCTTCTGAGGCATCTCTGCGTGGACTTCAATTGCCAACCTACTGCTTGAGCCATCCAGGAATTCCTATCTAGTGCTTTTTGTTGTTGTTAGGTGCCGTCGAGTCGATTCCGACTCATAGTGACCCTATATGCAACAAACGAAACACTGCCTGGCCCTGCACCATCCTCACTGTCGTTGCTATGGTTGAGCCCGTTGTTGCAGCCACTGGGTCAATCCATCTCATTGAGACTCTTCCTCTTTTTCGCTGATCCTTTACTAAGCATGATGCCTTTCTCCAGAGACTGGTCCCTCCTGATAACAAGTCCAAAGTATGTGAGACAAAGTCTTGCCATCCTCATGTCTAAGGAGCACTCTGGCTGTACTTCTTCCAAGACGTCCCAAATATTGACTGAATGGACAAACTTTACAGCTTTTTCTCCACCAGACGAGAACAGGGAAGCTAGACAGAGACAGTTTTAGACCCTAGGGATGGGCAGTGATGGCAATGAGCCTATTTCCTCACCAAGAAAAAAAAAAAACAAAAAAACCCTGCTGCTGTCAAGTCAATCCTGATTCATAGGGACCCTATAGGACAGAGTAGAACTGCCCCATAGGTTTTCCAAGAAGCACCTGGTGGATTCGAACTGCTGACCTTTTGCTTAGCAGACGTAGCTCTTAACCACTATGCCACCACTGTTTCCCACCAGGAAAGGAAACGATAATAATTTCTACCTCAGAGGATTGTTGTGAAGAATAAATGAATACTTGTTGATAATAATAGCTAAGATTTCCTGAGAGCTTTCCAGGTCTGATTTCATTTGATCCTCCCAGCAAGCTGGGGCATGGAGGGGTTGTGACTTGTGAACATGTAGGGTGGTACAGTGGTGGAGCAGAGGTCTAGCTCAGTTGTCTTGCTCCCCAGGGCTTGCCCTTAATCATCGTGTAAAGAGTCTGGCTGATGGCAGAAATCCTGGCATGTTTAGCTGCTGCCCTCCCCCCGCCTTTGTTCCCTCCCCTTCTCCCCTGCCAGCTCCTCCCTCAGTCCAGATGCAGAAATGAAACCCCCTGTTGGTGTGAGACTCTTCTGGGGGCAGCTCTGGGCAGCCAGGTCCTTTGTGGAGTCCAGGTGGCTGGGCCCAGCAGACAGGGGGGACTCCTCCCTCACAATAGCCCCAGAGGCCCTGAGGCTTGGAACAAGGAGGGCACCAGGTGTCCCTGAATGGGCTGGAGACCCATCCAATCTCTCTGGTGACCCGGCGGCTGCCCCCGACCTTGCATAGCTCAACTGGTCACTGTGAGCCAGGTCCAGCCGTCTGAGGTCAGCTGCTCTACCCTCAGGCAGGGCACTTCCATTTAGAATCATTGGGGACTCCACTTAGAGGGAGTGAGACTCTGAGGCTGAGGAGGGGATGGGGAAGGAGTAGAGATGAGTGTGATGGGGAGGAGGGAGTGAGCTTTGTGGGGGAGGAGGGAGTGAGCTTTGTGGGGAGAGGTCATTTCTGTTTAGGAACCAGGGTGTCTTGGGATCTGTAGCCTCCTAGGCAGCACTTTGCAACAAGGATAATGTTAATAATAATAACTAACATTTACTAAGCACTTGAAATGTGCCAAAACCCTGGTGGTGTAGCGGTTAAGAACTACACCTGCTAACCAGAAGGTTGGCAGTTCGAATCCACCAGGTGCTCCTTGGAAACTCTATGGGGTAGTTCTACTCTGTCCTATAAGGTCACTATGAGTAGGAATCAACTCGACAGCAACGGGTTTGGGTTTTTTTTTTGAAATGTGCCAGGCATGGTTCTTGTCATTTTACACATATGATCTTATTTCAACTTTGCAACAATGCTTCAGTTAAATTCTACTATTTAACCTTGTTTTACGGATGAGAGAGCTGATAGGAACAGGGCAGTTAAGTAACTTGCCCAAAGTCACACAGTAAGCCGTGGAGACAAGATTCCAACCTAAGCAGTTGGACTTCGGGGCCTACATCCCCATGAAATGATATAACCCTGGTTATCTCATTGTATAAGTGCTTGTTGGAAATGTCAGAGATTAGCTATCTGGTCAACCCAACTCATCTCATAGCTGCACAGAAGTCTAGACAGAAGACGTAATTTGCTCAAGGACATACTTGTGACTAGAGATGGATCAGGGTAAGAACCCAGCCCCTGACTCCTATTCCGGTTGCACTCCAGTTGCGTACTGAAGAAGAATCAGAACTTGACTTTGCAGAAACAACCACAATTCCAGCTCCACTGTGACTTTTAGTAGAGACTCCGGTTAAGTGTTTCTGGAAGATTGTTCTATGATACATACATACATATATATATATATATTTACTCAAGACATACTCAGCTTGATCATAGAGCTTTGGTAAATTGTTGGATTCTGTGGAATTTAAAGAGAGAGAAGGACTAGCAGTAACTCAGGTTGGGAAGAAGGGGATGGAAACCTGATAATAAATAGGGAGGGAGTATGGTATGGGGAAAAGAGCATGAACTTCAGAGTTGGGTAGACTTGGTTATAGATTCTGCCACTGTGCTAGCTGCAAGTCTTTGGGCATTTCCTTAGAGGCTGTTCACTCAGATGGACAACAATGCCTTTCATGCATGTGCGAGCAGAGATGAAGATGTCAATTTGACACACAGGGTCAATTTGACCAGTGATAGCTATTAATATTCTTGAAATAATTAGCAACAGCTCCCAAAGTGCATTTAGAGAACACGGGTTCTTTGGGCATTAATAGGTGTTACTTGACTAAGTATTACTTGACTAAGGTGTTACTAACAATTGATGCCTTTGAATTATGGTGCTGATGAAGAATATTGAATATACCATGGGCTTCCAGAAGAAGGAACAAATCTGTCTGGAATTCTGGAAGAAGTACAGCCAGCATGCTCATTAGAAACAAGAATGGCAAGACTTCATCTCACATACTTTGGACATGTTATCAGGAGGGACCAGTCCCTGGAGAAGGACATCATACTTGGAAAAGTAGAAGAAAAGAGAAGACCCTCAACAAGATGGATTGACACAGTGGCTGCAACAATGAGCTCAAGCACAACAACAATTGTTAGGATGGTGCAGGACTGGGCAGTGTTTTGTTCTATTATACACAGGGTTGCTATGAGTTGGAACCGACTTGATGGCACCTAACAACAACAATTTGACAAAAGGTTCTGTGGGTCAACTAAGTTCAGAAAATGCTTGGTTGAGCAAAGAGACACAGATTTCTTTCTGCAGGACTTATCATTGCTTTTAGCTGGGTTCTTATTCGATTCAGTCTCCAGTCACATTTTCTAGGATTGCCAATTATAATTTTTACAGGGAGACTTTGCTTTCCTATTTATTTTTTGAGATCTATTTTCCCCCTTTGTGTTCTCTAAGTCTTAAAGTGCCTGGAGATTTTTGTGGTCCTTTGAATATTAACTAGGAAGGTCTCCTGAGCTAAAGGGTTGATGTGTGTGTCTTGAAGGTGTCGTGGGGGATAAACCAACATTTATTAAGCACTTACTATGTGCTGGTTACCTTATACACATAATCTTATTTATTTCTCTCTCTCTCTTACACACACAAATCCTGTGTATTATCCCATTTTATACACTAGGAAACTGAAGGTCAGAGAGCGCAAATATTTGAGACTCCCCAGGTAGTTTATAACCCTGTTGAGATGTGAACCCAACTTCAGGCTCGCTCCAAAATATATACTTTTGGGGTGGTGAGCAGAGCATGAACTTTAGGGATGTTGGAAAAGGAAAAGGAACCAAATAGAGAAATGAGCAGCTCCTTGGGCAATGAAATGCAAACAGAGGAGCCCCAGGGGAAAAATGGACTAGCTGGACCATATGCTTTTCTCTGGCTGGAGAGCTGGAGCTGGGGAGATAATTGAATAAATGGAGAACAGGGTCAAGTTCCCTGAAGGCTGACAAGCCAATAAAATGACAGTTTTCATTTAGATCAGGGGATGGAAGATGGGGGTAACTGAAAGAAACTGGCTATTTCTGCTTTCTTTGGCTGAGCCCTGGACAGCCTGTGTGTTCAGTTTGCATCAATTCTGATTTTCCTACCCTGTTTCTAGTATTTTTTTCCCCCTAATTTCTCAAAAATGACTTTGGAGCCAGTTTCCAAGAAATGGCTGCTTCATTTTACACAGGATTGTTTTAATGACTTAATATTGCTTATTGTCATTTACAATAATTCTTTGAATATTGGAAATAAAATCCTTTGGGAACAAAAAGCTCACCTTCTCTTCCATTTGGGGCTAATGATTCTTGTTTTTAGGAAGAATGACATGGAACCTGGGAAAATTAAAAGTAAAAAAAAAATATTGTCATTTACAATAATTCTTTGAATATTGGAAATAAAATCCTTTGGGAACAAAAAGCTCACCTTCTCTTCCATTTGGGGCTAATGATTCTTGTTTTTAGGAAGAATGACATGGAACCTGGGAAAATTAAAAGTAGAGAGGGAAAAATCAAAAGTGGTCTTGAAGTCAAGGGATTTGGGTAAGAGTTGGAACAAGAGGCAATGCCTTGCTGTGTGACCTTGGGCAAGTCCCTTTACTTCTTTGGGTGTCAATTTTCTCATTTGTCAAATGAGGGGGTTGAACCAGGTTATCTCCAACATGTCTTCCGGCTCCAATAACTATAAGCCTATGGGTCATGGAACATACAATAAAATCTCAAGGACTGACAGCAAGATTAGGCTTGGGGAGCTAGGTCTGGGAGGAGCACTGGGTGTGGGGGACTGTGGAAGGTGAGATCTCCTTCATGATATTGACCTCAGAGTGTTCTAGGCCATTCATTGCAAAGACTGTGGGGCACAATGGTTATAATCAGGGTTTAAATCCCAGCCTGGCCACTTTGCTGCTGTGTGACTCTGGTCAAATGATATCACTATGCTTTAAAAAATATTCCATGGGATTGTGATACACACCTAGGTTTTGGAACCCCTGGGTCAATCAACTTTCAGGCGTTTTCCACCTCTAAAATTGTTCCAAATTAGCTTCTTTAATCTGTAAAACTGAAATAATGAAGCTTATAGAGTTGTATCAAGGGTTAAGTGGAATAATATATGAAATATGGCCTGACTTGGCACCCTAGGGCTGCCATAACAAAATATCACAAACTAGGCAGCTTGTAAGAATAGAAATTTATTGTCTCACTGTTCTGCAGCCTAGAAGTCCAAATCAAGGTGTCAGTCGAGCCATGCCACCTCTGAAGTTTCTAGGGAAAGATCCTTTCTTGTCTCTTCCAGTGTCTGGTAGCTCCAGGCGTTCCTTGACTTGTAGATGCATCTTTACATGGCTGCCTTCCATCTCTGTGTGTCTGCTCCTCTTTTATAGGACACCACTCAGATGGGATTGGGATCCACCCTACTGTAGTATGACTTCCTGCTAACTGATAACATCTTCTAAGACCCTCTTTCTATACAAGGCCACGTTCATAGGTACCATGGTGAGGACTTCAACATAGCTTTTTGGGAGACACAATTCAATCCATAACATGCCCTGTACGTAGTAAATGTTCAATAAGAAAATGGTAGCCCAAGGTAGGTGTTCAATAACTGCTTGTCTGACTGCTGTGTGTCTTACCTCAGCTGTTCGGTCTTGCCTAACCTCAGGCTCTTTCTGTACCACACCCCCACAAAGACATCCTTCTGTCTTACAGATGCCCCCCTGTCTGTTCTGCTTTCTCTTTTAAGCCTTTGGCCCAGAGTAGCTGTCCCTCCCCTGGCACCTGCCTGCTGGGCTGGCCATTTGGCAGGCCGGTTTTCCCAGCATACTCTAGTTCCGTGTCCTCATTTCTGTGTCTGGATTCTGTAAGTCAGGTTGTCTTTTAAGTAAAACAAAGTGCTCCCTCTATATCATATGAATGAGTGAAAATCTGGAAAATGGGAAAAGAAAAAAAATCTCCATTAGTCTAAAACTTACAAATTTAGTGACTGTAAGCCCTGTGTCATATTTTCCTGCATTCTTTTTGTCTACATGAAATGTGTTTGAACATAATCGGGATCGTAAGAACCATAAAAATTGTGTGCCCAGTTTTTCCTACAATATTATAACAACCTCTTAAGATATTATCACAAATTTCTCTTAAGTGCACTTTATAAAGGGCATCTAATACTCCCTCAAGATGGGTGGCCCATATTTCTTTACTGCTTATCCAAAAGATATTTGTTGAGGCCCCAGGCTCGGCTAGGCCCTGTATAAACTGTCAGACACTTAGGTTGTGCCCATTTTTCTAATAGTATACGTAGACCCGTTGTTGTCGGGTGCTGTCAAGTCAATTTTGACTCATAGTGGCCCCATGTGACAGAGTAGAACCACCTCATAGGGTTTCCCAGGCTGTAACCTTTTCAGGAGCAGATTGCCAGGTCTTTTTTCCTGCAGTGTAGCTGGTGGGTTCAAACCTCCAACTTTTCAGTTATAGGTAACAAAGCTTTTTCCAATTTGACTTTATCTCCTTAGGCTAGATTCCCAGAAGTTGGAGTCAGTAGACGTGGTAAGTGGAAAAATCATAGATCTCTGAGTGAGACGACGTTGGCCCTTATCCCAGCTCCACCAACCATAAGTTGAATGACCCTGGACAAGTCACATACCCTCTTAGAGTTCTGGATTCTCATCTTTAAAATAGGGGCTGGAAATCCTCCCTTCCAGGGCTGTTGTAAGGATTAAATGGTCAGTACTGGAATATAGCCTGGTACATGATTAGTACTGAACAACAAATGCAACAACAAAATTTATCTAATTATTAAGTTTGAGGGTAAGAACACCTCAGACATTCTATAGACTTTTTATCAATAATGGGCCCAGGTGTCTCTTGATGACTCTTCTCAGCTGTCATCCCATTTCAGTTCACTTTGAGCCTGAGAACATCTTAACTAGTCCCTTGTCTCTCCATTTACCCAGGAACGGCTCTCTGTGAGGCCATAGGTGAGGAAGGCGGCTATGAGGTAGAACCTAAGGAGAAACAAATTTCCTGCCCATCCTATACTGTTTTCCTCTCATGAGGACTCCTATCTCCACAATTAGGGTAACTTCTCTGGTTTAAGGCAGAAAGCATGGCCTAAGGGCAATAGCTCTGGACTTAATATTAGAGGGCACAGTTTGAAATCCTGTCTTTCACCCTGGAAGAGCCTTGGGGGAATCTCTCTAAATCATGTCTATTCTGCCCGGTGGAGCCAACGTTCCCTCCCTCGCAGGGTTGAGAGAAACCAAAGAGGTGGGTGTGAAGGCCCCGGTTGAGTCTGACGAGGTTAGGCTGCAGGATCACTTCACCTCACACTCTCCTCTGCTTCATGCCCTGCACACAGCCTCTTGTGTCGTTGTTGTCGGTTGCTGATGAGACTCATGGTGACCCCACGTGACAGGGTAGAACTGCCCCATAGGGTTTTCTAGGCTGTAATCTTTACAGAAGCAGATCACCAGGTCTTTTTCTGAAGGAAAGGCTGGGTAAGTTCAAACTGCCAACCTTTTGGTTAGCAGCCAAGCGCTTAATCATTGCACCACCAGTACTCACTACACAGCCTCTACTCAGTTGATTTTTGCCCTGTGGATTCTTCCCCCAGTATTGTCAGTATGGTCAGGTATTCTGATTTTTCAGCACAAGCCACAATATCTGAATTTAAAAACATAAAAAAAAAAAAAGATCTTCCAAGTTTTAAATGTTAACAAACTCTCACATTTCCTTCAAGACTTCTCTCAGCTATCACTTCTTCTGGGAAGACTTCTCTTAAGTATACCCTCAGCTCCTCTCCATCATTGTACCTAATCACTTGTATAATCTCTCATTGGCTGCTTTCCTGTAAAATAGCTATGCCCATGTGTAAAAACAAGAAAATGAAACAGGATATAAATGGAAATAACTGTTAGAATAGTCAGGGTACTGGTGAAATTCTTCTCATTAAAAATTTTATGTCAGACACAAAAGGACAAATATTGTATAATGTTACTTATATGAAGAGCCTGGGTGGCACAGTCGTTAAGAGCTTGGCTGCTAACCAAAAGGTCAGTAGTTCAAAACCACAAGCTGCTCTTTGGAAACCCTAAGGGGAGGCAGTTCTACTCTGTCCTATAGAGTCTCTAGGAGTTGGAATTGACTCAATGGCAATGGGTACTTATGTGAAGTATCTGGAATAGGCAACCACCACTCATATGTCAGTTTGTTGTACTGTGGTGGCTTGTGTGTTGCTGGGAGACCCATGGTGGACAGGTTTCAGCAGAGCTTCCAGACTAAGGCAGACTAGGAAGAATGGCCTGGCGATCTACTTCTAAGAAAACAGGCTAGTGAAAACCTTATGAATAGCAGCAGAACATTGTTTTATACAATGCGGGAAGATGAGCGCCTCAGGATGGAGACACTCAAAATACAACTGAGGAAGAGTTGACTCCTCAAAGTAGGGTCTACTTTGATTATGTGGATGGAGTAAACCTTTTGGAAACTTCATTTGCTGATATGGCATGACTCAAAATGACAGGAAACAGATGTAAACATCCATTAATGATCACAATGTGGAATGTACGAAGTATGAATTTAGGAAAATTGAAAGGCGTCAGAAATGAAATGGAATGCTTGAAGATAGATATCCTAGACATCAGTGAGCTGAAATGGACTGATATCGGCCATTTTGAATCAGACAATCATATGGTCTACTATGCCAGGAATGACAACTTGAAGAGGAATGGCATCCATTCACCATCAAAAAGAACATTTTAAAACCTATCCTGAAGTACAGCGTTGTCAGTGCTAGGATAATATCCATATGTCTAAAAGGAAGACCAGTTAATACGACTATTAGTCAAACTGACGTACAAATCAGTAATGTCAAGGTAAAGAAGCTAAAGATTTTTACCAACTTCTACAGTCTGAAATTGATCAAACATGCAATCAAGATACATTGATAATTACTGGTGATTGAAATATGAAAGTTGGACACAAACAAGAAGGATCAGTGGTTGGAAAATATGGCCTTGGTGATAAAAATGACTTGGGAGACTACATGATAGAATTTTGCAAGAACAATGATTTACTCATTGGGAATACATTTTCAACAATATAAATGGTGACTATACCCATTGATCTCACCAGATGGAATACACAGGAATCAAATTGACTACATGTGTGGAAAGAGACAGTGGAGAAGCTCAACCATTTCATCAGTCAGGGGCTGACTATGGAACGGATCATCAATTGCTCGTATACAAGTTCAAGTTGAAGCTGAAGAAAATTAAAACAAGTCCATGAGAGCCAAAGTATGACCTTGAGTATATTCTATCTGAATTTAGAGACTATCTCAAGAACTGACGTGACACATTCAACTCTAATGACCAAAGACCAGATAAGTTGAGAAATGACATTAAGGACATCATACATGAATAAAGCAAAAGATCATTAAAAAGACAGAAAAGAAAAAAAAAATATGAAAGTGGATGGCAGAAAAGACTCGAAACTTGCTTTTGAATGTAGAATAGCTAAAGTGAATGAATGGAAGAAATGATGAAATAAGTATACGAGCTGAACAAAAGATTCAAAGGGCAGCTCTGAAAGACAAAATAAAGTATTATAATGAAATGTGCAAAGATCTGGAGTAAGAAAACCAAAAGGTAAGAACATATTCAGCATTTCTCAAGCTGAAAGAACTGAAGAAAAATTCGAAGCCTCTAGTTGCAATATTGAAGGATAAACTGTGGGCAAAAATTGAACGATGCAGGAAACATCAAAAGAAGACGGGAGTTAGACACAGAGTACCGAAAAGAATTGGCTGATGTTCAACCATTTCACGAGGTAGCATATGATCAAGAACTGATGGTATTGAAGTAAGAGGTCCAAGCTGCACTGAAGGCATCGGCAAAAAAGAAGGCTCCAGGAATTAAGATGTTTCAACAGATGGATTTGACGCTGGAAGCACTCACTCCTCTATGCCAAGAAATTTAAAAGACAGCTACCTGGCCAATGGACTAGAAGAGGTCCATATAACCATGTGCCTATTCCAAAGAAAGATGACCTAACAGAATGTGGAAATTATTGAACAGTATCATTAGTATCACATGCAAGTAAAATGAGGCTGAAGATAATTCAAAAACAGTTGCAACAGTACATTGACAGGGAACTGCCAGAAATTCAAGCCAGAACAAAAAAGAGGATGTGGAACAAGGGATATTATTGCTGATGTCTGATGGGTCTTGGCTGAAAGCAGAAAATACTAGAAAGATGTTTACCTGTGTTTTATTGACTATGCAAAGGCATTTGACTGTGTGGATCATAAGAAATTACGGGTAAAACATTGCAAAGAATGGAAATTCCAGAACACTTAATTGTGCTCATGCAAAACCTGTACACAGATCAAGAGGCAGTTGTTTGAAAATGTAAGGGGATGCTACATGGTTTAAAATCAGGAAAGGTGTGGGTCAGGGTTGTATCCTTTCACCATACTTATTCAATCTGCATGCTGAGCAACTAAACCGAGAAGCTGGACTACATGAAGAAGAACAGGGCATCAGGATTGGAGGAAGATTCATCAACAACTTGTGATATGCAAATGGCACAACCTTGCTTGCTGAAAGTGAAGAGGACTTGAAGCACTTACTAATGAAGATCAAAGACCACAGCCTTCAGTATGCATTTCACCTCAACAAAAAGGAAACCAGAATTCTCATAACTGGGCCAATAAACAACATCATGATAAATGGAGAAAAGATTGAAGTTGTTAAGGATTTCATTTTACTTGAGTCCATGATCAATGCCCATGAAAGCAGCAGTCAAGAAATCAAACGATGCGTTGCATTGGGCAAATCTGCTGCAAAAGACCTCTTTAAAGTGTTAAAAAGGGAAGCTGTCACCTTGAGGACTAAGGTGTACCTGACCCAAGCCATGGTGTTTTCAATTGCCTCATATGCATGTGAAAGCTGGACAATGAATAAGGAAGATGGAAGAAGAATTAATTTGTTTGAATTATACTGTTGGAGAAGAATATTGAATATACCATGGACTTGCAAAAGAATGAACAAATCTGTCTTGGAAGAAGTACAGCCAGAATGCTCCTTAGAAGTGAGAATGGTAAGACTTCATCTCACGTGATTTAGACATGTTATCAGGAAGGACCAGTCCCTGGAGAAGGACATCATGCTTAGTCATGGTCACAAAGGGTCAGGAAAAAAGAGAGACCCTCAACAAGATAGATAAAGGGTCAGGAAAAAAGAGAAAGACCCTCAACAAGTAGGATTAACACAGTGGCTGCAAAAATGGACTCAAACATAGCAAGGATTGTGAGGATGGCACGGGACCAGGCAGTGTCTTGTTCTATTGTACATAGGGTTGCTATGAGTCGAAACCGACTTGACCGCAGCTAACAGTAACAACAACAACAGAACAGGCAAATGTATTATTAGTTGTTACCAGGGGTGGGTATGCAGGGAAAAAGGGAGTTATTGTTTAGAGGGCCCTAAGTTTCTGTTAGGGGTATTGAAAACATTTGGAAATGGATAGTGGTGATGGTGGGATAACATGGTGAACATAATTAATGCCATGAACTGGTACGTGTGAAAAGGTTGAAGTGGCAAATGTTTTGTTGTATATATATTTACCACAATAAGAAACGTTATCACTCTGAGAATAATTAAACATAATTTGTTCAGACGGAAATCATTTTGATAACCAAAAAAAGGCAAAAGGTACAAAGAATATTATAACAGACATTCATGCACTCACCATCCTGAATTGCCGTGTTAACATTTTCTTATTTGCTTCGAATATTTTTGACATAAATGAAGTTTAAAATTACAAATGAAGTAGAAGTCCTCTTTCCCCTTCTGTCTCAGTCTACTGCCTCTGCTCTTCCTCTCCCCGCTACACTCATCCCATCCTCCAGTGACACTGATACATCACACATTCACAGTGCATCCTTCCCATCTGTCTTTTACACTTGGCACTGCTGTTTTAAACACTAAACAAAAATATAAATGGTGAAAACAAAATAACTTTTTAAAATTGTACTTTAATGAAGTTGTACGGAACAAACTAGCTTCTTGTTAAACAGTACACATATTGTTTTATGACCTTGTTTAACAGCCTTACGACGTGTCAGCACTCTCCCTTTTCTACCTTGGGTTTCCTATTACCAGCTTTCCTGTGCCCTCTTGCCTTCTAATCCTTGCGCCTGGGCTGGTGTGCCTCTTTAATTTAAAGGGTGAACCTCAGGAGCTAAAAGGGTGTCCGGGGGGCCATACTCATGGGGTTTCTCCAGTCTCTGTCAGGCCAGTAAGTCTGGTCTTTTTCTGTGAGTTAGAATTTCGTTCTACATTTTTTTTCAGCTCTGTCCAGGACCCTCTATCGTGATCCCTGCCAGAGCAGTCAACGGGTGTAGCTGGGCACCATCCAGTTGTACTGGACTCAGTCTGGTGGCGGCTGTGGTAGTTGTGGTCCGTTAGTCCTCTGGACTAATCTTTCCCTTGTCTTTAATTTTCTTCATTCTCCCTTGCTCCCAAAGGGGTGAGACCAGTGGAGTATGTTAGATGGCTGCTCATAGGCCTTTAAGACCCCAGAGGCTGCTCACCAAAGTAGAATGTAGAATATTTTCTTTATGAACTATGTTGTGCCAGTTGCGCTAGATGTTCCCTGAGACCATAGTGGGAGCCCTCAGCCCAGTAATTTGGTCTGTCAGAGAGTTTGGATGTGTCTCTGGAGCTTCCATGACCTTGCCTTGGACAAGTTGTGCTGGCTTCCTGGAAAACAAAATAATTTTATACCCAATTTCTGTTCTGGTAGATGCCAGGATGAGAAGACTAGAAATCTCAGTTTTAGGGACTATTAGGCATTGGTAGGAAGAGGGAGTCTAGCTTGATTCCTAGTGTTTAAGTCCTGGGGGCAGAGGGAGATTTGCCTCAGGGCAAGGTCCTATGTCAGTGGGATTACTTGAGTTGAGTACAACCAGAGAATTGTCAATATATTCAAAGTCTACAACATGATGGGTATTTTAAATACATTGCTGTTGTTAGTTGCCATCAGGTCCATTCTGACTCATGCTGACCCCTTGTATGTGGAGTAGGACTGCTCTGTGGGGTTTTCAAGTCTGTAATCTTTCTGAAGCAGATTGCCAGGCCTGTCTTCCAAATTACATCTGGGTGGGTTTAAACCACCAACTTTTGGCTAGTAGTTGAGGGATTAATTATCTGCACTACCCGAATACTCTTTTTTAAAATGCATAATCCCATTTAATCTTTCAAACTGCCTGTGAGAGAGGTGTTTCATCCCCATTTTACAGATGAGGAAACTGAGGCTTAGAGAGGTGCAATGACATTCCAGCCCACTCAGCTAATAACAAACAGAGCTGGATTTGAACCCAGGTCTGCCTGACCCCAGTGTTCATGCAGATAGATGCAAGAACTCTGAGGGACAGAGGTTGTGGTCAGACCATGCCTGCGGACCAAAGCTCTTGTTCTCAGTCAATAGGGCTTCTATTTGGTGCTCTGTTTTCTTTCACTCTCTCATAATTTTTCTGAAATTTTTTCTCTTCAGGGTAACATTTTCCATCATAAGAGGTGATTTGTTTTGGAAAAGTTTGAGTAAAAACATCTCTATATTTCTTGCTTTCCAGAGAATGGAAAAACACATGCTATTCTGTTGTGTTTTTAAAAGCTACTTTAAGGAACAATAATACACAGACATGCATATAAATTATTTCATCTTTGTTAGTCACCCCAAATGCCATCCTTAGTGTTCCCAAAGAATGGCTAGGGATGTGAGTTAAGAAATGGACTAATTTCTTACCATGTTCAGTCTCATTGTGAAATCTGTATCCTTGGGTTTGAAAAAATGTCTTTGCTATTTCTCAACTTGGAATTATTCACCGTTTTCTAAGGACCAGCAGACTTCCTAGTGCCTTTAGGGGCATATAAGTTGACATGGCCCCTATCTGTAGAATTTTCAGGTTAAAAATCTCATAGATGGGCAAAGACATACAAAGATATATGAATTAATAATGGCTAGTATTTTTTTTTCTAGTATTTTTTAGTATTTGTACAGGGCTTTTCAGTTTAAAAAACCTTCCCAAATAGGAATTCATTGGCTAACATTGTAAGGGAGGGGTGGTGTTGCGGATTGAGCTGTTTTCCCCCCAAATCTGTATTGAAGTCTTGGCTTTACCTGTGAATATGCTCTTGTTTTGAATTAAGGGTTTTCTTTTATGTTACTGAGTCCTAATCAGGTAGTTGTTGTTGTTAGGTGTCATCGAATTGATTTTGACTCATAGTGACCCAAGTGACAGCATAGAGCTGTCCCATGGGTTTTCTAGGCTGTGATCTTTCTGGGAACAGATCACCAGGTCTTTCTGCCATAGAGCAGCTGGGTGGATTTGAACCAGGAAGACCAACATTTTGGTTAGCAGCCAAGCGCTTAATTATTGTGCCACCAGGGCTCCTTTACTGAGGTAGGGTGGATCCTAAACTTGACCATTTATTCTCATAGTTGCCAACCCTGTACTGTCAGCCCTCACTGAGAATTGCTTTCAGCCCAAGACAGTCTTTTCCAAGGTCATAACTTTTCTTGGGGGCAGCCAGCATCCAACAACTAGCTCTTTGTGTAAAGACCTGACCCTCTCATCTCAGTTGGATGGCCATCACAGCTTCAGAGCTCCCCAAGGGGTTGGCTGAAGCCTTGGTTGTGACCACATCACCTCCCAATGCCTCGCCCTGTCCCATCCTGCTTTTTACCTTTTACAACAGGTGTTGATACTGAGAACTCTTGTCAGTAAACTTCCTGCATGCTAATTTCCAACTCTGAGTCTGTTTCCTGGGGAGGCTGAACTGCAATATACCCTGTTATGGGTTGAATGTGTGTCCCCCAAAAGTGTGTATCGACTTGGCTAGGCCATGATTCCCAGTATTGTGTGATTGTCCACGGCTTTGTCATCTGATGTGATTTCCCTATGTGTTGTAAATCCTGCCTCTGTGATGTTAATGAGGCAGGACTCAATCTACAAAATTAGGTTGTATCTTGAGTCAATCTCTTTTGAAATATAAAAAAGAGAAGTGAGCAGAAAGACCGGGGGACCTTGTTACTACGAAGAAAGGAGAGCCAGGAGTGCGCTTCCTTTGGACCCGAGATAGCTGTGCTGAGAGGCTTTTAGACCAGGGGAAGGTTGAAGACAAGGACCTTCCCCCAGAACTGACAGAGAGAAAAAGCCTTCCCTTGGAGCTGGCACCCTGAATTCAGACTTGTAGCCTCCTAAACTGTGAGAGAATGAATTTCTCT
Organism: Elephas maximus indicus; assembly: GCF_024166365.1. Classification (NCBI taxonomy): domain Eukaryota; kingdom Metazoa; phylum Chordata; class Mammalia; order Proboscidea; family Elephantidae; genus Elephas; species Elephas maximus. The sequence goes on along the minus strand of NC_064822.1, from coordinate 173,290,405 downwards.
TTGTTAAAGCCACCCACTTGTGGTATTTCTATCATAGCAGCATTAGAAAACTAAGACATACCCTAAAGAAGGTGGATCAGAAGCAGAGAAGAGTCCTGTGTTCCCAACACCATGGAGTTGCCATATCAGCCTGTTCTATGAGGTGAGGAAGAAATCAACTTCGTTTAAGCTATTGTGATTTTTGGCCTCTATCACTGTTTTTTTTTTTTTTTTTTTTTATCACTGTACCGGAACTGATATCCTAAGTACTTTCAAAGGCTTCAGAGTGGGGTTTCCATGGAGCGGGACGTTGTGCTTGGTGGGCTCTGATGGTCCGTCTAGCCTGGAGTTTCCAGGATTCCCAGATTCTATGACCACAGCAGAGTGGGCCATGCTCCCCAAATCTGTCTGTGCATCACCAGGGAAACTGAAAAAATACTGGTTTGGGGGTTTTATCCAAGACTTCTAAAATCTGTGTGGATAGGGTCCAGACGGTTCTGAGGCTGCCATTTGCAGATGGCGTTTGGGATCCACTGGTGTGGGGGAACACATTGAACTTTGATTACAGGGACTTAGGTCCAGCTCGGAATGCAGCTCTTCCCCTCTGCCATTTTTTCTGGACTTCAATTTCCTCATCTCTAAAACGGGACCAAGTTATTTGAAAGTCTCTTGCTCTGCCTGCTTATAACAGTTGCACGAGGCCAAAATGAGCCCAGATGAAGGGCTTTGAAAGGTCAATAGCGCTGTCTAAATACGCAAGTTGCTATTATCATTATTAGCATTGCCATTAAAAGGCTGTTTTGGTCACAGGTTGTGCCAACTGATGCTTAACAGATGGTGCTCCTGTAACAGTCCCAGGGGCATTGTTGCTGGGGGATTTTCCACTGAATGCAGTCCTCTTTCAAAGTTTTGTTTTGAAATCAGAGAGCCAGTAAGGAGTCTTGGCTAATCCTGGATGTAGGCTGAGCAACACAGCTATCTGAGCATGGGGCAGGCCTTTTATCTAGGCCTGAACTTTCTTTTGACCCTGGAAAAGAAGCTCTTTCAGTCCCTAAGACAGCCGGCCATGCTTGACCAAATGTGAGTGGCAAGCTTATCGCAGCTCCCAGAAGTCTCTGGATTCAAATGAGCCAAATTCTCTGCCTCTGTCTTAATATACTTTCTTTAGGGCAGGTGTGTGTGTGTGTGTGTGAGTATGCGTGAGAGAGGGAGAGAGCTATTACAACACACTGGAATGGAGAAGACCTTAGAGCCATCTAGTCCAAATTCCTCATATTGCCAGTTGTGACACAAGGTTTCAGAGAGGTTTAGTATCTTGCCTAAAGTCACACAGCAGATTAGGAGACAGCTAGGAACAGAATTTAGAACTTCTAACTTCCAGGCCTGGAGCTGTTTACCACTCCACAGAACTGTTGGCTGCAACCACCTCAGAGACTCAAGGGAGCTGGGGAGTGAGGTGAAAATGTCAGACTCTTTTTCTTGAGCCCAATTTCACATCCCAATAACTTGTTCCTCTCTCTGGTATTGCTAGATCCTTGTTAGATTAGCTTCTCCTCAGAAGCAGTCACGGGCAGTGACCTGACTGACCCTGGATGACCCTACTTTGAAATGGAGTAGCAAGTTGATTATGTGGTCTGAGGCAAAGGGCAGTGGGACACCCTTGGATTCTCAACAGACTGTCCCAGCCATTGCCTGAAATTCCCCCCTTAAGCCACTTTGGGACTGCCTCTTTAGGATTTCTCTACTTAACATGTAAATACCCCTGGGAGCAGCAACGCTGTTCCGTCTGACCAGTTATTGTTGCTGGGAGTGTCTCATGATCTCAGAGCAGGTTCTGAGAGAGACCCTAACTGAGTGCCTTTGGGGGTGGGGGTGGGGGTGGGGGTGGGAGCGGGGTGGTTGGGGAGAGTATAGAATGAAGATCTGGGTCGTGGGAAAAAAACCTTTCTCATTTACAACTCCGATGCAGGCTGGCTGCCTCTGTGGGCCTGGCCTCTGCCTGGGTAAGGAGGCATTTGCCCTTCTTACCTGATGATCATTTAGGCGGCCTGGGAAGTCCAGGGCCTCCTCAGATTGTGGCTCCCCTCTGACTCCTCTAGAGGATGAGGGGTGAGGGGAGAGTAGGCACCTGAAAGCAGAGGTTGTTGAGGAACCAGAGCTCAGGCAGAGGCCCAGCTGCCATCTCCTTCCACTCTGGGGAATGGAAGGGCTCTTGAGGGCACTTTCTATGCTGGAGGTCTCAAGGTGGCCCTGGTTGAGAACAGAAGCAGGGCTCAGAGAGGCCATGAAGGCCAAGGGAGGAATTTGGGAGCAGCCTTTGCAAAGGCAGGGGGATTATGTGATTTCAGGGTGAAGGAGAAGTACCTCCTGACCCTGAAGTATCTCCCTCTGGCCCCACTGGCTCTGCCTTTTTACTGATGGATCAGCATTTCTTCAAAAAAAAAAAAAGAAAATTATTAAAAATTTAAATTCATGAATATTTATCACCAAAAATGTGGAAAACACAAAAATGCATAAATGAAAAATGAAAATAATCACCTATAATCCTTTTGCTATGCTCTAGGGAAACCATTTTGGCTTGTGTTCTCCCAGTATTTGGTGTGCGTATCTGTATGTGTAACTATCTATCTCTCTATCTGTCTATGTGTTCATACATGTTATTGTTGTTGTTGGTGCCGTTCAGTCAATTTCAACTCATGTGAACCTATGTGATGGAGTAGAACTTCCCCCTAGGGTTTTCTAGGCTGTAAACTTTATGGGAGCACATCGCCAGGTCTTTTTCCTGCAGAGTTGCTGGGTGGGTTTGAACTGCCAACCTTTCAGTTAGCAGCTGAGCACTTAACCATTGCACTATCAGTCTCTTATATACATACATACTTGTGTATACACACACACACACAAAAATTGGTTGTCATCAAGTCGACTCCAATTGACAGCAACCCCATATGTGTCAGAGAAGACTGTGCTCCATAGGATTTTCAATGGCTGATGTTTTGGAAGTAGACCTCCAGGGTTTTTTTCTGAGGCACTTCTATGTGGACTTGAACCTCAAACCTTTTTGTTAGCAGTCGAGAGCATTAACTGTTGATGCCACCCAGAGACTCCATATATATGTACACAGACACACACACACACACACACCTTTCTTCCCAGTCTGATGTGCAGAGCTCTTGAGAGAGTCCAAAGAGTTGGCAGGTAAGAGCCAAATGAAGAGGAAAAGCATTACAGAGGTGTGGGCACAGTTAAGGAGTGAGCAAGGAGTGGGGAGGCACTCTGGAACTAGCAATAACAGGACATACTGTGTGAGTCTGAGTCATTGATTTCACCTCTCTGAGCCTCACTTCCTTCTAGGGCTTCAAACTGGTTCAACTCCCTGCTGAGAATTTGCATTTCCACTCGATATACTGAGTCAGAATCTATATTTTTACAAATCCCCAGGTGATTCTTATGTATAATAAATTTTGAGAACCACTGTTCTACTAGTGGTCCTCAGAATTGGTCCTTAACCAGCGTGGGGTTAGCCTCGCCTGGGAACTTGTTAGAAATGCAAATTCTTGGCAGGGGTTCCAAGCCCTGGTTTCTTCATCTCTCAGTAAGACCAGTGGTTGACAGGAGTAGATGAAGGAATACTTGTAAAATGCTTAGAATAGGACTTGCCCCATAGTAGGTGCACAATTTGTAGCTGCGTCAGCAGTCCATTATATTAATAAGAACTGGTGAATAGTTGGGTATCACTTCCTGTGCCAAAAAAAAGAGTCAGTCTTGGGGTCATGAAGGTGGGGCCTGTCTTAGTTATCTAGTACTCCTGTAACAGAAATACCACAAATGCATGGCTTTAACAAAGAAAAATTTATTCTCTCATAGTCTAGGAGGCTAGAAGTCTGAATTCAAGGTGCCAGCTCCAGGGGAAGGATTTTTCTCTCTGTTGGCTCTGGAGAAAGGTTCTTGTCATCAATCTTCTCCGTCAAAGAGCTTCTCATCGCAGAGACTCCAGGTCCAAAAGATGTGCTATTCTCCTGCCTCTTGTTTCTTGATGATACGAGGTTCCCATGTCTCTCTGCTCACTTCTCTGTTTTATATCTCAAAAGAGATCGATTTAAGACACAACCTAATCTTGTAGATTGAGTCCTTCCTCATTAACATAACTGCCTTTAATTCCACCTCATTAACATCCTAGAGGTAGGATTTATAACACATAAGAAAATCATATCAGATGACAAAATGGTGGACAATTACATGATACTGGGAATCAGGGACTAGCCAAGTTGACACATATTTTTGGGGGGACACAATTCAATCCATAACAGGGCCCCACCTCCATCTCAGGTCTGCTGGCTCCGGATTACCAGTTGCTGCTGGGTTAACTTTGACTCATGGTGACCCCATATGTCAGAACAGAACTGTGCTCCGTAGAGTTTTCAAGGCTGATTTTTCAGAAACAGACCACCAGGCCTTTTTTCTCATACACCTCTGGGTGGACTCCACCCTCCAACCTTTTGGTTAGCAACTAAGCCAGTTAACCATTTGTACCACCCAGGGACTTGAGGTATGACCCTCCAAACTCTTCTAGTTTACCGGCTTTGAAAATGAAAATTCTCCTGCTGAGGGAGTGATTCTCATGGAGGTGGTAAGGACTTATCAGATCTTGGCAAGAAGGGAGGAGGAAGTTACTAGCTCAGATCCTGAAAAGAGAGAAAGGGGAGGAGAAGGGAGAAAGAGAAGGAGGAGGAAAGTGCAGCAAAGGGCACCAAAGGGAATGTGTGAGTTACAAACACAAAGACCAGCTACCCTGGGCCAGGTCTACACCGGTCTTCAATCCTGGCTCCCTTTCTACCTTCCCAAGCCTCTGCTGTCTGAATTGCTTAATGGAATCAGCCAGGCCTGTCTCAAATCCCTGTCTGCCCCATCCTAGCTGTCTGACCTGGGCAGGTCACAAAATGAGCATCAGTTTCCTCACCTATAAAATGGGAATAATAGCTCCTCATTAGTTTGTAGTGAGCTTAAATGAAATAATGCATCTGTGGGGTTTGTCAGAGTGACTGACACAAAAAAGGAGTCTAGACATAGCTGTGAAAATAAAGCCAAAGAAGTTATAACGATTACTATTATCTTTTTGGAAGTAGATCCTGTGGGGCTCCCCCTTTTTTTTTTTTAACAGTCTTTCTTCCCCTAGCCCAGCACAGCGCCAAGTTTATAGTAGGCTCTCAATACACAAAAACGGAACAAAACAAAACAAAGAACACAACACAACAGCAATGAACCAGACAAAAAGCTTGGTAGGTGTCTTAGTTAGCTAGTGCTGCTGTAACAAAATAGACCACAAGTGGGTATCTTTAAAGAACAGAAGTTTATTTTCTCACAGTTCAGAAGGCTAGAAGTCTGAATTCAGGGCGTGGGTCTAAGGGGATGTCCTTCCTTATCTACTCCTTGGAGTTCCTGAGCTTGTAGATGCAGCTGCCACGAGGGTCTGTCTTCACACGGTGTCTTCCCCCTGGGTGTGAGACTGTGTCTAGTCCGCTTTTTTTTTTTTTTTATGAGAGATGACTCAGAAGTGATTAGGCTTAGAACCCACTCTACTCTGGTATGACCTCAGTAACATAACAAAAGAAAACCCTTATTTCCGAACAGGTACAGGTACAGGGATTAGAACGTCCACATTTCTTTTTAGGGGACAGAATCAATTAAATCCGTAGCAATGGGTGTAAGGATCTCTTCATTCTGCTCTGCTTCCTTCATCTTCTGGAAAGCAGGTCCTCTGTCTAGTTCACCATTGTATTTCCAGGGTCTAGCATGGTACCAACTTATTAAAAAACAAAACAAAACAAGACCACTGCCGTCAAGTCGATTTCAACTCGTAGCAACCCTGTGGGGCAGAGTAGAACTGCCCCGCAGTGTTTCCAAGGAGTGGATGGTAGATGTGAACTGTCAACCTTTTGGTTAGTAGCTGAGCGCTTAACCACTACATCACCAGGGCTTCAATTTACTAGAGATGTTTTAAATGAACAAATGACAATGGGCTATTCTTATGGAAGGCTTGCCTCTATTCCCCTACTTATACTCCAAGAAATGCATCTTGAGGCCAAAGCGCTCGGTCATAGAAATGGCAAAAAACAGAAGAAGCTAATAAAAAAAAGGCAGCTACTGTTTCCTGGAGGAATGAGGAGGTACTTTCCATTGACCAAGACAGAGCCCATCAGGTGAAAACCAAGAGCTTTGGGGCAAAGGAACCCAAGCTTGGTGAGGGAGCAGCAAGGTTCTCACCCCTTTCTAGAAACACTGTGTTTGTAATCACTTACCAAAAAAAGGGGTCCTCTCCAAGATCCATGTCACTTCCAAAGGGACTGGCTTCATTCTCCTTGAATTACATAAGAGGTTTTCCTGCCACTTTGTTTTATTCATTGAACATTCCTTTAAAAAAAAAAAAAAAACATTCCTTTACAGTGTTCTAAATCTGGGATACACAGTAGTTACTTCTTGGTAGAGCAAAATGTATCTCAGGGTATTGAGGGCTGGCGTGTTAAAACCCCTTGGAGACTGAGAGAGGCACCTGTTTGCCTGTTTGGCTCTTTTTTAGAGTGTTTAGAAACATCTGTGGTCCTTTCTCATCTTGGAGACTATGTGATGAATCTTTGGAGTGAGACAGAAAAGGAGGAAGGAAGCAGAGCTGGGATCTCTAGCCTGATTGACAAGGGCAGCCCACGGGCTGGTTAGCTGCCTTTTCCTCCTTAAGAGGGTCTGTGCAGGATCCCCACAACTCTCACCACCATTTTTGCATCAGCCAGGCTGCCAGTTGTATTAGTGAGCTTTTGCTGTATAACAAACAACCCTGTCTTAGTTTGGGTTGTCCAGAAGAAAAAAACCAAGAGACACGTGTATATATATGTAAATTTACTTCAGGGAAATGGCTCACACGATCGTAGGGGCTGGCAAATCCCAAATCTATGGGTCAGATGACAGGCTGAAGACCTCGGCTGGCTCACAAGTTTGCGGGAGCAGATGGACCCAAAATCTGAAGGTCAGGCAGCAGGCTAGAGACTTCTGCTGGCTTATGTCTCAAGAACTGGAGGCCAGCTGATGAAAAGGGTGCAGGGTAGAGAAAAGAGAGAGAGCTTTGCTAGAAAATCCATTTATATACTGGAAGCAGGCACACCCTTTCCCCCCAAGGAAAATCCCTTTCATCTGATTGGCTGCTCATGTCAGATCTGCAAAGTGGAAGGCGACTACATTGTGTCTGTCAAACCAAACCACTGAGGATTATAGCCTACTTAGGGTGATACTCAACATTAACTATCACAGAATCCAAAACTTAGAGGCTTAAAACAACAACGATTTATTTAGCTCATGAGACTGTATATTGGCTGGCTGGCTGTCTTATCTGGGCAGGCATGGCTTACCTCTGCTAGTCTCATGCATCTGTGTTTAGCTGCTGGGTAACCTGGGGGTTTGTTGGTCTAGGGTAGCCTCGGTTGGGGTGGTTCCTCTGCTTTACGTGGTCTCCCATCCTCCAGCAAGTTGGCCCTGGCTTGTTTCCATGGCAGTTGCGTAGAACCTCAAGAGAGTAAATGGAAATGAGAAAAGCCTCTTCAGATCCAGGCTTAGAACTGGCCAGACCTCACTTCTGCTGCATTCTATTGGCCAAAGCAAATCACAAAGCTAGCCCAGACTCAAGCAACCCCCTGCTGTCGAGTCGACTCTAACTCGTAGCAACCCTATAGGACACAGTAGAATTGCCCCATAGGGTTTCCAAGGAGCCTCTGGTGGATTTGAACTGCCAACTCAAGCAGGGGGGCATCTATCAAAGAGAGGGGTGATTGGAGGCCATTTTTGCAAATAATCTACTCCCCTAACTGGCATATCACACTGACTGGAGAAATGATGAAATAGCACTTAGCACAGTGCTTGCCATTTGTCTTAGTTACCTAGTGCTACTGTGTCAGTAATATAACAAGTAGGTGGCTCTAAAGAACAGAAATTTATCGTCTCAGAGTTTTGGAGGCTTAAAGTCCAAATCAGGGTCATTGGCCATGCCGGTTCCTTCCTTGTAGGGAGTCCCTGGATTTCCTTGGTTCCTTGGCTTGTAGATGATCCTCACATGGTATCTATCTCTCCCCCTGCCTCCATGTGTGCCCGTATCTGTGTCTAATCTCTTCTTTTTATAACCCAGAAGTGATTAGATTTAGAACCCGCCCTACTCCAGCATGATCTAATTAATCTAAGAAAGAAAACCCTACTTCCAAACAGGATTACATCTGCATGTATAGGGGTTAGGATTTTAATACATATTTTGGGGGACAAAATTTAATACATAGTTTTTTTTTAGTCCTGCTGAGGAAATGTCAAATAAATGAATAAAAGTATTTTCCAAGGCAGTGGAGATAAAAATAAGTTGCCGGTCTTGCTTTTGAGAATCTCAGAGCCGAGAGGTGAAGACAAACCCATCAACAGATAATTCTAGTGCCATGTGGTCAGTGTGGTGATAGCAGTCTGAGTGGGTATTGCAGAGGCCAATAACAGAAGGGTTCCCTGCATCCAGCCTGGAGTGGGGCAGGGGTAGGGGAGGATGTCTTGGAGGAGGTGATTCCTGAGCTAGAAACAGTAGAGTGTAGTGGTTAAGGGCATAGTTCCCAGCCACACAGGCCATGTTGAAATCCCAGCTCTGATGCTTACTAGCTGTGTGATCTTGGGCAAGTCATTTGTGCTCTTGTGCCTCAGCTCCTGCATCCTTCACATGTGGATGTTAAAACAGTTCTACCTCATAGTGTTTCCATGAGATTTAAATGAATTAGTATTTTGAAACTATTTATAATGGTGACTATCACATAATAATAAGCATCATGTAAGTGTTAGCTATTATTATTATGAGATCCTTGGATGGGGCCAAATGCCTTGCACTCAGCTACTTACTGAAAGGCAGAAGACAAGAATCCATCCAGCAGCTCCATGAAAGAAAGGCCTAGCGGTCTACTTCTGTAAGATCGCAGCCATTGAAAACCCTGTGGAGTGCAGTTCTACCCCGACACACATGGGGTTACTATGAGTCAGAACCAACCTGACGGCAATGGGGTTTTTTTTTTTATTATTCTTATCAATTATTATCATTACTACCATTAATGGATGAGTATTCGTCAGCCAGATGGGGGCCTGGGAGAGGTCTGGGCATTCTAGGTGTTGGGAGTTTGGTAAGACTTTGCCCAGCTCTCCTCCTTTCATATTGTGAGAAAAAAAAAAAAAAAAACCCCATATTGTGAGCCAGCTGAGAAATGGACAGAGGGATCAGATGGAGGAGAAAGTACCAGTTTTATACTGGTAAAGCTGGACTGGAGATCTCAGATTGGGTCTGAGGTCAGAATGGTTTTCCTGCTCCTTTGCCCCCTTAATAGATGACTTACCCTGTTGCAAGGGGTCTAAGACCTGCCCTGGTGAGCTAACCACAGGGCGGAGGGAGAGGAGAGAAATAACACGGGCAGTGGGTGGGCAGGCAGTTTCCCAGAGAGAGAGCACAGATGGGACAGTGCCCTTACCTCCATCTCCCCACTCGGACAACTAGGGACAGTAGAGAGAGGAAATGACCTCTAAATACTGTTTTCTCCTGAAGAAGGAGGAAGCCCCCTTTGCACATGGAAACGTGAGAAGTGGTGGTGGGGTAGATTGTATTGTCCTTCGCTAGGCATTCGCTGTCCTTCCCACTTCTTGGTGAGAGAAGTATACTCTCTGCCCATTGACATTGGCTCCCCATTGTGACTGTGGCCAGTGGAAGGGACTGCAGTTGACACATGCCACATCCAATCAGAGGCTTGAAATGGGCCCACTTGGTTGGTTGACCTCTTGAACTTCTGCCTCTATCATGAGATCAACATGCTCCCCTAGTGCCCACTCTTTCAGCTTGGGTTCTGGAATGAGAAGACACAGGATGAAGCTTGAACCTGGCCTGTGGCCTGGAGCCAGGTCCACTGTGCCCACCAGAGCCACAGTAGAATGCCAAACTCATACACAGTTGGCTCTAACCAAAAGGTTGGAGGTTCAAGTCCACCTACAAGTGCCTCAGAAGAAAGGCCTGATGATCTACTTCTGAAAGATCACAACCGTTGAAGACCCCATGGAACACAATTGCACTCTGACATACATACTTTAATATAATCCTCCCCAAACTATATGAATTAGGTATTGTTCCCATTTTGTAGATGCAGAAACTGAGGACCTGAGAAGTTAAGCTATTTGGCAAAGGACACATAGCTAGCAATGGAGGTGGCCGGGATTTGCCCCAGAGCTGGTTCCAGAGCTTTCATTCTCCATGTTATATGGCCTTTCCTTCACTGGGCCTTCTCTATGCTTTATTCCCTTCAGCTTTGGCTGGGTTTGTCTTATGCAGATGCAGTTGGGTGCTAAAGGCTGCACCATTAAATGGAGGTCGGGAGTAGTGGGTTGGCCAATGATATAAGTGTTTTGGTGACAGCTGTTGGGGTATTTTAGGTAAAGGTCCTGGGGGCCAGAATTCTCTGGATCATTGTTGAGCTGTGCTGTGGCTGATTTGTGGATGACATGGACTGGCCACTGTCCCCAACCTCTGCAGCAGAATCTTGCCTCTCTTCAGGAATAAACTGGATGACAGTCCGCTCCTCTGTCAGTGTAGGTGCCAAAGTCACTCATCACTAGTCCATCTGCCTGATTTGAGTGACTGGTGCTGTCTCTGAAGAGAAAGCGCTAGCAACCTGAGAAAGCCACGGGAGAGAAGCTAGCAGGAGGGGAGTACTGGGTGGAGATATCCCAAAGGCATGTTAACTTCCCTAAATGCCCTTCCAGCATAATGAAGGTGCCCAGAATCCAATCGGTTGCCTTTTAAAAGTACAATGAGCCAGCTGGTCCTTTTGAAAGAGGGGGAGGCCTAGCTGGAGCCAGGCTTGGTTTCTTTGTCCTATCCTTTTCTCTGGCTCTTCTTCTTGGCTCATGATATTCTACCCTAGAGGCTTAAAACTCATTGCACTCCATTTGATTATAAAAAGGAGAGCAAGGCCCTGAAACTAAACATATGCCAAGTGTTTTACAAAAGGCCTTCACAAGCCTGCTCATTTTTTGTTTTGACAATGTCATTACGATGGAGGTTATTATCTCCATTTTAAAGGTGGAGAAGCTGAAGCTCAGAAACGCTGCATGATGTGATGGGTTTTGTGTAGGGCTAGGAGTTGGGAGATTGGGTCCCTAACCTAACCCTAATCTAGCAAATAACAATGGGCACTGAGTGGCACTTTATAGCTAACAAAGAGAGTTTGCATCCAGTTTCGCAACCCTTCCAACCAACAAGCCGGTTGTTGCTGTTAGCTGTTGTCCAGTCGGCTCCGATTCAGGGGACACAATGTACATCAAAGTGAACTGCACCATCCTCATGTCATTGGTATGTTTGAGTTTATTTGTGGCCTTCCAACCTAAGGTGCTCATCTTCTAGCACTATAAAAACAAAAGTCCGTTGCCTTCGAGTCATTTCTGAGTCATAGTGACCCTATAGGACACAGTAGAACTGTCCCATAGGCTTTCCAAGGAGCAGCTGGTGGATTTAAACTGCTGACTTTTTGGTAAGCAGCCGATCTCTCAACCATTGCATTACCAGGGCTCCTTCGAGCGCTGTATTGGACAATATTCTTTGATTCGGAGGGATTTCATTGGCTAATTTTTTGAAGTAGGTCACCAGGTCTTTCTTCCTAGTCTGTCTTAGTCTGGAAGCTCCTCTGAAACCTGCCCACCATGGGTGACCCTACTGGTATTTGAAATATTAGTGGCATAGCTTCCAGCTTCATAGCAACATGTAAGTCACCGTAGTACAACAGACTGACGGGTGGTGGAGCAAACGGGTAGAGGGTTTATTGTTATTCCGTCTGATAGATTACGTGGTTAATGACAGATGTGTCCTCTAACTTCATATTCTCTTTCTCTTATATCACTTCCTCCTGGATTCCTCAAGTTCTTTGAGCCTCTGTCCCAGGGGTTGGCAAACTTGTTCTGTAAAGGGCTGGAAATACTTCAGGTTTTGCAAACCGTACTCTCTCTGTTGCAACTAATCAATTCTGTAGTGCCAATTCACACACAGACAATAATAAGTGAATGGGCGTAATTGTGTTCCAATAAAACTTTATTTGTGGCACTGAAATCTGAATGTTACATAATTTTCAGATGTCAAGAAATATTTTCATTTTTTTTTTCCCATTTAAAAATGTAAAAATCACTCTTAGCTCACAGGCAGCATAAAAATAGGCAGTAGGCCTAGTGTGCTGGACCCTGCCCTACCCTTATCTATAAAAATGAGGCTTGTTGTGGGAGTCTCTGAGTGGTGCAAATAGTTAGCATGCTCACCTGCTAACTGAAAGGTTAGAGGTTCCTTGGGAGAGTCCTGGTGATCCACCCCCCAAAAGTCAGTCATTGAACACCCTGTGGAACACAGTTCTGTTCTGACACATAGGAGGTCACCATGAATTGTGGTTAATTTGCCAGCAACTGGACTTTAGGTTTGTTGTATGGGTTAAAACAGATTGTACAGGTGATGCGCTTTGCACAGAGTACATCATCAGCCTTATATCACACTGTGAGAACGTGAACTTCCCTGGGTCCCAGTTTTCTCATCTGTAAAAGGGTTGGCCACTTCTAGTCCCAACAAACCAATCAGGTGCCATCTGCTTGATATCAACTCATGAAAAGCCCATGTGTGTCAGAGTAGAACTGTGCTCCATAGGATTTTTAAAGCTATGAACTTTTGGAAGCAGATTGCCGGGCCTTTCTTCTGAGGTGCCTCTGGGTGGGCTTAAACCGCTAACCTCTCAGTTAGGAGCTGAACTCTTAACCATTTCTGCCACCCAGGCAGCCTTCCAATAGCCTATGAATTTCTGCCAAATTGCTTTCTCATAAAATAGCTTTGACTGCTTGGCTTCTCTCTGCCTGAGCACATTCCTGCCTCCTGGAGCTCCCTGGATTTTCTCTACCTATCCCCATTTTTCCAGATTCTTCTTTTCAGTCCTGGTCTTTAGGTATCCTGTGCCTTGGTGGCACTGCAATGAGACAGATTTCTTGGAGCATTTTTAGTGGGCAGAGACTCAGCCACTTGGTGGTGCTGTGGGAAGATATTCTCCCTCATAAAGCCACTTGGATGTTTTTCCCCTGAGATTTCAGATTTAAAGATGGAGACGGGAGCCCTGGCGCTGCAATGGTTAAGTGCTAAGCTGCTGCTAATCAAAAGGTTGACTGTTGAACCCACCCAGCAGCTCCACTGGAGCAAGACCTGGCAATCTGCTCCCACAAAGATTGTTGTTGTTAGGTGCTATCAAGTTGGTTCCAATTTATAGTGACCCTAGGTGCAACAGAATGAAACACTCCTAGGCTGAAACCTCCTCACCATCGTTGCTATTTTTGAGCCCGTTGTGCAATGGATCGCTTTTATATGGCCTTTCTCACCAGGGTCTTATAACTCCCACTGACTGGGTGGGGCAGTGCAAATAAGCCCCTACATGTCTGTCAGTTTGTCGTACTGTGGGGGCTTGAGTGTTGCTGTGATGCTGGAAGCTATGCCACCAGTATTCAGACACCAGCAGGGTCACCCATGGAGGACAGGTTTCAGCTGAGCTTCCACACTAAGACAGGCTAGGAAGAAGGACCCAGCAGTCTACTTCTGAAAAGCATTAGCCAGTGAAAACCTTATGAATAGCAGTGGGACATTGTCTAATACAGTGCCAGAAGATGAGCCCCCACAGGTTGGAAGGCACTCAAAAATGACTGGGGAAGAGCTGTCCCCTTAAAGGAGAGTTGACCTTAATGACATGGATGGAGTAAAGCTTTTGGGACCTTCATTTGCTGATGTGGCACTACTCAAAATGAGAAGAAACAGCTGCAAAATATCCATTAATTATCAGAATGTGGAATGTATGAAGTATGAATCTAGGAAAATTTGAAATCATCAAAAATGAAATGGAGCCCACAAACATCGACATCCTAGGCATTATTGAGCTGAACTGGACTAGTATTGGCCATTTTGAATCAGACAATCATATAGTCTACGATGCCAGGAATGACAACTTGAACAGAAACGGTGTTGCATTCATCATCAAAAAAAACATTTCAAGGTCTATTCTGAAGTACAACACTGTCAGTGATAGGATAATATCCATACACCTATGAGGAAGACCAATTAATACGACTATTATTCAAATTTACACACTAACCACTAAGGCCAAAGGTGAAGAAATAGAAGATTTCTATCAGCTGCTGCAGTCTGAAATTGATCAAACATGCAATCAGGATGCATTCATAATCACTGGTGACTGGAATGTGAAAGCTGGAAACAAAGAAGGATTGGTAGCTGGAAAATATCGCTTTGATGACAGAAACAATGCCAGAGATTGAATGATAGAATTTTGCAAGACCAGTGATTTCTTCATTGCAAACACCTTTCATCACCATAAATGGTGACTATACACATGGACCTCGTCAGATGGAACATGCAGGAATCATATTGACTACATCTGTGGAAAAAGACAATGGAAAAGCTCAATATCATCAGTGAGAACAAGGCCGGGGCCAACTGTGGAACAGACCACCAATTGCTCATATGCAAGTTCAAGCTGAAACTGAAGAAAATCAGAGCAAGTCCACAAGAGCCAAAACATGACCTTCAGTAAATCCCACCTGAATTTAGAGACCATCTGAAGAATAGATTTGACGCGTTGAACACTAGTGACCGAAGACCAGACGAGTTGTAGAATGACAGCAAGGACATCATCCATGAAGAAAGCAAGAGGTCATTGAAAAGACAGGAAAGAAAGAAAAGACTAAGATGGATGTCAGAGGAGACTCTGAAACTTGCTCACGAATGTTGAGCAGCTAAAGCAAAAGGGAGAAATGATGAAGTAAATGAACTGAACAGAAGATTTCAAACGGCCTCTCGAGAAGACAAAGTATTATAATGACATGAGCAAAGAGCTGGAGACAGAAAACCAAAAGGGAAGAACATGCTAGGCTTTTCTCAAGCTGAAAGAACTGAAGAAAAAATTCAAGCCTTGAGTTGCAACAGTGAAGGATTCTATGGGGAAAATATTAAATGACGTGGGAAGGGTCAAAAGAAGATGGAAGGAATACCCAGAGGCATTATACCAAAAAGAATTAGTCAATGTTCAACCATTTCAAGAGGTAGCATACCATCAGGAACCGATGGTACTGAAGGAAGAAGTCCAAGCTGCTCTGAAGGCACTGGTGAAAAACAAGGCTTTAGGAATTGACAGATTATCAGTTGCGATGTTTCACCAAATGGATGCAGCGCTGGAGGTGCTCACTCGTCTATGCCAAGAAATATGGAAGACAGCTTCCTCTCCAACTGACTGGAAGAGATCCATATTTATGCCTATTCCCAAGAAAGTGATCCAACTGAATGTAATGTCACACACAAGTAAAAACAGCTGCAGCCGCATATCGACAGAGAACTGCCAGAAGTTCAGGCTCGTTTCAGAAGAGAACGTGGAACCAGGGATATCACTGCTGATGGCAGATGAATCCTGGCTGAAAACAGAGAATACCAGAAGGATGTTTTATTGACTGCAAAGGCATTTGACTGTGTGGATCATAACAAATTATGAATAACATTGGGAAGAATGGGAATTCCAGAAGACTTAATTGTGCTCATGAGGAACCTTTACATAGATCAAGAGGCAGTTGTTCAGACAGAACAAGGGGATACTGATTGGTTTAAAGTTAGGAAAAGTGTGCATCATGGTTGTATTCTCTCACCATACCTATTCAATCTGTACGCTGAGCGAATAATCCAAGAAGCTGGACTATATGAAGAAGAACTGGGCATCAGGATTGGAGGAAGACTCACTAACAACCTGCATTATGCAGATGATACAACCTTGCTTGAGGACTTGAAGCACTTACTAATGAAGATCAAAGACCACAGCCTTCAGTATGGCTTATACCTCAACAGAAAGAAAACAAAAATCCTCACAACTGGACCAATGAGCAACATCATGATAAACGGAGAAAAGATTGAAGTTGTCAAGGATTTCATTTTCCTTGGATCCACAATCAACAGCTATGGAAGCAGCAGTCAAGAAATCAAATGACACATTTCACTGGGTAAATCTGCTGCAAAGGACCTCTTTAAAGTGTTGAAAAGCAGGGATGTCATCTTGAAGACTAAGGTGTGCCTGACCCAAGCTATGGTATTTTCAATCACATCATATGCATGTGAAAGCTGGACAAGGAATAAAGAAGACTGAAGAAGAATTGATGCCTTTGAATTGTGGTGCTGGTGAAGAATATTGAATATACCATGGACTGCCAAAAGAACGAACAAATCTGTCTTGGAAGAAGTACAACCAGAATGCTCCTTAGAAGCAAGGATGTGTCTTACATAATTTGGACACGTTGTCAGGAGGGATTAGTCCCTGGAGAAGGACATCATGCTTGGCAAAGTACAGGGCCAGTGGAAAAGACGAAGACCCTCAACAAGGTGGATTGACACAGTGGCTGCAACAATGAGCTCAAGCATAACAACGATTGTAAGGATGGTGCAGGACCGGGCAGTGTTTTGTTCTGTTGTGTATAGGGTCGCTATGAGTCAGAACTGACTCAACGGCACCTAACAACAACAATAACATGCAAATAAGGTGCTTGCGGCCCACCAAGGTGATGGGACAGTTTGGTAATTATGCAAATGGACCTTGTGGCGATGGGACCACGCAAATAAGGTGTATGGATCCCTAACGAGGGGATTGATTCATTTTACCATCCTGCTAGGTTTAAAAGGAGTCATCTCAGAGGTGGAAAAGTGGGATCTCACTACCACCATGAAAAGAGATGGGAGTGGAGCACATCCTTTGGACCTGGCGTCCATGGACTGAGAACCTCCTACACCCAGGAGACAGGGTGAGAGAGCTGTAACACCAGAGGCAGCACAAGAGGGTGAGAAGTGGCAGCAGAGAAATGGCAGCAGGAGAACAAGGATACCAGTGCAAGATGACACAGTGGGCTTCCTGCCCCATGGAGCAAGACAGTTACAGTGGGTGTGCTGACCCACAGAACTGGTAAAAAGTTTGGGGGGTGGAGGTATGTCTGACCTCCACCTCATAGCAACCAATGTTGGGCTGTTCATGCTGATAATGATTCTCTTTCTCCCTTGTGAAGTTAGAGAAGGTCAAATGTCCCCACCACGTCATTGGTACACAGCCAGAATGTCAATCCATCAAGTTGAAGGTCTTTCTCTTTTGCACTGACCCTCTACTTTACCAAGCATGATGTCCTTTTCCCTCCTGATAACATGCCCAAAGTGATGGAGACAAAATCTTGCCATCCTTTCTTCTAAGGAGCATTCAGGCTGCACTATTTCCAAGACAGATTCATTCATTCTTCTGGCAGTCCATGGTATATTCAATATTTTTCACCAACACTGCAATTCAAATGTTTCAGTTCTTCTTTGATCTTCCTCATTCATTGTCCAGCTTTCACATGCCTCTGAGGCGATTAAAAATATCATGGGTTGGGTCAGGCACATGTTAGTCCTCAACGTGACATCTCTGCTTTTCAACACTTTAAAAAGGCCTTCTGCAGCACATTTGCCCAGTGCAATACATCGTTTGATTTCTTGACATTGCTTCCATGGGTGTTGATTGTGGATCCAAGTAAAATGAAATCCTCAACAACTTCAATCTTTTCTCATTTATCATGACGTTATTTATTGGTCCAGTTGTGAGGATTTTGTTTTCTTTATGTTAATGTGTAATCCATACTGAAGGTTGCAGTCTTTGATCTTTATCAGTATGTGCCTCAGGTCGGTTCCGCTCTGTCACGTAGGTCACCATGAATCGAGGTTGGCTTGAGTTCGTGCCTGTGTATGTGTGTTTCCAGCACACCTTGGCAGTTGGGGCTCTGTGTTCAGCTACATCAGGGTCCTGAATGAGGTGCTTGTGTTGTAGGGGCCAGGGAAAGGCAGTTGTGACAAGGCTCTCAGTTGATCAAATTCCTGGAAATTTGCCAGATCCCCCCTTCTGTAGTTCTGAGAAGGGAGTCAGTCACTCTCCCCACCATGTACAACATGTTATTTCTTTTAGATATTAGATATACACTCAAGTAGCCTTTACCTTTCAGCGACCTTATTTTCATGACTTTTATAGAATTACTGTTCATAAGATATAGTTCCTGGGTGGTACAAATGCCCTGGGCTGCTAACTGAAAGGCTGGAGGTTCGAGTCAACACAGAGGCACCTCAGAAGAAAGGCAGCTGGTTACTGGTGAGATGTGATATTCCTTAAATAGTCACTATGGTGTAGTCAAAATACCTGAGTTTGAGCCCTGGTTCCCCATTTGTAAACTGCAAGATCTCAGGGGATTGACTCAGTCTCTTAACACCTCATGTGGAAAATGGGGAAAATATCTAATCTCAAGTAAAATATCATTATGAGGATTTGGAGAGACCACTTGTGCACAAGTCTTTCGTAAACTGTAAAGCATGGTAGCAGCAGGAGGTGCTAAAGCTCCTTCAGGGTGGGGACCAACTTATATTACTTTTTATCCCCGGCCCAGGCATAGTAACTGCATCATCCTAGATGCTCAATATGCGATTGTTGAGTGAACGAATGAACAGGTGGCTATAAGCATCATAATGGGGATTACAAATGTGCCTGTTAAACGAAGGGTTTCACAGGATGAGGCTAGAAGAGGGAGCAGGAGATTAAGCCCTTGAGAGGAATTTGGGGCACGTGCCTCATCTGCCAGGAAGGCGGCTAAGCACCGTTCACCAGCTGGCCGCCTGGGCAGTCTGGCTCCATGTGGGCCCAGCTGCCGGGTGCCTGCCCATCTAAAGCCCATGGGACTGTCCCAGAGCAGGTGGGCCAAGCGCTTCTGCCATCATGGGCGGGCTGGAATGCACTCCCTCTCGTGCTGGCTTTTAGATTCCAAGTCCACTGGTGACCGCAAACACAACGGAAGCAGAGCTGATGCCGAACCGCCCTGTGTCTGGGCAGGGAGAGGCCGAGGGAACAGTGTCCCATGACTAAAAAAATACAAAATAAAAATACAAATAAAAAGAGGACAAGGGAATACTGCTGGCAATTATCTAGGAAATCCGGGTCCCAGGCCTATTTTTTCCTCACCTAGTTTTCTGCTTGGGACAGAATTACCTGGGAAATTGTAATGGTTTTCTTTGTTGTTGTTGTTAGTTGCCATCCAGTTGATTCTGACTAATAGCAACCCCAAGTACGCAGAATAGAACTGCTCCACAGGATTTCCAGGGCTGTGACTTTTCGGAAGATTGCCAGGCCTTTCTTCCAAGGTGCCTGTGGGTGGGTTTGAACTGCCAGCCTTTTGGCTAGTAGTCTAGCGCTTAACTGTTTGCACCACCTAGGGGCTCCTTTACATGGTTTGTTGTTGTTGTTAGGTGATGTCGAGCCAATTTCAACTCAGAGCGACCCCACGTGACAGAGTAATACTGCCCCATGGGGTTTTCTAGGCTGTGATTTTTATAGGAGCAGCTCACCTGGTCTTTCTTCCGTAGAGCAGCTGGGTGGGTTTGAACTGCCAATCTTTTAGTCAGTAGTGTAACACTTAACTGTTGTGCCACCAGGGCTCCTTACACACTTGCTGTAGACCTGATAAGGGTTTCTTGTGATGCCAATGCGTTGCTCTTGGCTATTAACCTAAAATGGTCCCTGGGTAGCACAACCTGTTGTGTTCGACTACTAGGTGAAAGGTTGGAGATTTGAACCTACCCAGAGGTGTCTCTGAAGACAGGCCTGGCAATGTGCTTCCAAAAGGTCGCAGCCTTAAAAACCCTATGGAGCAGCTCTATTCTGCACCCATGGGGTAGCCATGAGTTGGAATTGACTCAGTGGCAACGGGTCTTTTTTTTTTTTTCTTAATAGACCTGATAAGATAAATCTATTATCATCATCATTTGAGCAGTAATAACAGCAGCTACCATTTCGTCGGAAACCCTGTTGGCATAGTGGTTAAGTGCTACGGCTGCTAACCAAGAGGTCAGCAGTTCGAATCCGCCAGGCGCTCCTTGGAAACTCTATTGGGCAGTTCTACTCTGTTCTATGGGGTCAGTGTTTACCAGGCGCCTAGATAGGTACTATGCTAAGCACTGCATATACATTATATTAATTAATCCTAAAAGGAAAGTATTATGGCTAAGACAGGGGTCCCTGGACGGCTATTGAACCCTTGAAATGTGGCTGTGTGACTGGAAAACAAAATTTTTGGTTTTATGTAATAGTAGTGAATAAAAATTTGAATAAAAAAACTCTTAAACACAACTTTATTGTTTTGGTAGGGTTACATTTTACTTTAACTATTGAAAATTTAGTGTCTGCATTGAGATTCACTGTACGTGTAAAATACACAGCAGATTTTAAAGACTGAGTACAAAAAAGAGTAGGAAATAGCTCATGTTGAGATGATAGTATTTTGGACATATTGGGTTAAATAAAACACATTATTGAAATTGATTTTTTTAACATGGCTTTTATAAACTTTAAGATGGCATATGTGGTTCCCATTATATTTCTAGCACTGGTCTGAACCCTCCACTCACCACAGCTCCCGGCAGCTGGGAGAAGAAGCTGGGCACACAATTGGGTAATTGTAATGCCATGAGGTAAGCGCTAAAACAGTCCCAGGAACTGGGTGCTCTGGGGACAGGGAACTGAGGCTTCAGCTCTGCCCAGCGCAGGATCAGAGGAGAGGTGACGTTTTTAGCTAGGTCTCCAAGGTGATCATGAGCTTGTCATCTGGAGGACAGGAAAGGGGACATTGCAGGCAGTGGCACAGCATGTGCAAAGGCTCAGAGGCATGATGCAGTGAGAAGCACCCCTGGAACACAGGTTCCAGGAAAAGGGCAAGCATTACTAAGCAAAAGAAAGGAGCATTTGCGGGGCACTTTTTTTTGTGTGCCACCCATGATCTCAGATGCTTTCTCCTACATCAGCTCATTCATTTATTCTTCACCTATTTGTTTAGAAGTCACCAGCGGCTCCGCTGGAGAAAAGACTTGGTGATCTGCTCCCATAAAAAGATTAATCAAAAATCAAAACCCATTGCCGTTGAGTTGATTCCAATTTATAGCGGCCCCATAGGACAGAGTAGAACTGCCCCACTGGGTTTCTAAGGAGCAGCTGGTGGATTTGAACTGCCAACCTTTTGGTTAGTGGGCAAACACTTAGCCACTGCACCACCAGGGCTCCCCATAAAAATTATAGTCTAGGAAACCCTATGGGGGCAGTTTTACTCTGTTCTATGGGGCCGCTATGAGTTGGAATCAACTAGCAGCACACAACAACATGTGCCAGGCATGGCTCTAGTAGGCACTGAAGATATAGCCTTGAACAAAACAGATAAAGCCCCTGCTCTCCTAGAGCTGACATGTGGCTCACAATATCCAGGACAAGTAGGAAACAGAAAAAACCTGGGTCAGAGAGGTTGAGTGACTATTCTAACCAGGGTCTCTGGGATGCCAACTCCAGTGTTCTTTTCACTCTGCCAAGCTGCCCTGTGCACCATGCTAAGGAGTTTGGACTTTGTCCTGAAGGCCACAGAGGATCAGCCGACTTCTGAAGGAGGGGACATAGGGCCAGTTCTGTGTTTTAGGAATGAACAATTGTGGCCACATGAAGGAGGGATGGCATTGGAAAACCAAATCTGAGGGGGCCATGTAGGTAGAGTGCAGTGAGATAGGAGAAGATAGGAGAAGTTGAGGTCAGAGAGTTAACAGAGAACCAAATCCTGTAGGGCTTTGTGAATCATTGTAAGAACTTTGGATTTTATTCTGAGTCAGGCAAGAAGCCATTGGCCAATTCCGATTAGGCCAGTGACATAATCAGACTTAAGTTTTAAAGGTCTCCCTCCAGCCCTGTATTGAAAATAGACTTGAGAAGGGAGGCGGGTGGCCTGGGGGGCAGAGGGAGAGGGTGGCTATGGCAAATGCTGAGGAGAGGCACATATGAGAGCTACATACAATATTTCAGATTTGGTTTTCCTAAAACACAGAACTGGCCCTATGTCCCCTCCTTCAGGACTCAGCTGATCTTCTGTGGCCTTCAGAACTAGGAGGTAGAACATTGGTATATAAGTCTCTTTTTGAGTCTCTGCTGTCAAGTCTTTTGGGTATATATCTAGGAGTAGGATTGCTGGGTCATCCCATAGGGTTTTCCAGGCTATAGGGAACAAAATGCCAGGTCTTTCTCCCTCAGAGTTGCTGGGTGGGTTTGAACCGCCAACCTTTTTGGTTAGCAGTCATGTGCTTAAACATTGTGCCACCAGGGCTCTTTTAGGTATGAATGTTCCCATTTTAAAGACAGGAAGCAGAAACAAAGAGGAAGCTACGCGAGATCACACAGCAATAAAGTGGTGGAGCCAGGATTTGAACTCAGCGGATTTTGATTTTGAAGTCTATGCTCTTAACCACCGATCTTGCTAGCTCTCTCGCCACTTAGCAGGGGAAGAACCATAGCTTTCTGTTTTGATTTGTGAGCAAATTTTAGTTTCTATTTTAGTTATTAATTCCACATCCAAGTAGCCTGAGTTCCCAAAGACGTTTGGTGGCTGGAGGCCCACTGAATGCTGTAAATCACACTTAATATTCCCAGACTGGAAGCCTCACAAAGATGGGGTCATGCCTATCTTGTCCCATCTGCATCCTCAGCCCCAGAGGCCTAGCGTATAGTCGCTGAATGAGTATATTTGTTTCCTACTCTTTTATGACTGCTGAGTTCTCCTCTTATTTGATCTCTTATACCTGTAACAGAGGAGGGATTAAAGGAAAACTCCAAGAAACAAACAAGTTGATTCCAACTCAGGGCAACCCCATGTGTTATAGAGCAAAACTGCTCCATAGGATTTTCTTGGCTGTAATCTTTATGCAAGCAGACTGCCAGGCCTTTCTTCTGTGGTGCTCTTGGGTGGGTCTGAACCACCAACCTTTAGGTTATTAGTCATGTGCAAATTATTTGCACCACTCAGGCCCCATATAAAAAGCTTTCTCCTTGAACAAGCAAGTAGGTAGAGAATATAAAACTGGTATTTTGGTTCCAGCTACTCAGATGATTGTTATAATTGCCCATTTTGCTTTTTATAAGTAAATAGAGACTTAGTAAACTGTATGTATTAATCTGGACAACAGTAGTTGCAGTAACAAATAAATCTTCTAATTTCAGGGCCTTTACACAATGGAGGAGTCCCAAAACCAAAAAACTAAACCCGTTGCCATCAAGTTGATTCTGACTCACAGTGACCCTATAGCAACCTTACAGCGTCCCCAGGTGGGGTGTAAATGGCTAACATACCTGGCTGCTAACAGTTCAAGTTTACTCAGAGGCACTTCGGAAGAAAGGCTTGATGATCTAAAGCAGCCATTCAAAACTCCAAGCTTGTGAGCAGCCGTCTAAGATGCACCAATTGGTCCCATCCCACTTGGAGTAAAGGACAATGAAGAAAAGCAAAGATGCAAGGGAAATATTAGCCCAAGGACAAAAGGACCACGTAAACCAGAGACTCCACCAGCCTGAGACCAGAAGAACTAGATGGTGCCCAGCCACCACTGATGACCGCCCTGACAGGGAACATAACAGAGAGTCCCAGATGGAGCAGGAGTGTGAACCAGAACTCAAATTCACAGAAAAAGACCAGCCTTAATGATATGACAGAGACTGAAGGAACCCCTGAAACTATGGCCCCCTGATGCTCTGTTAACTTAGAACTGAAACCATTTCTGAAGCCACTCTTTATACAAAGATTAGACGGAACTATAAAACAAAAAATAATACATGTGAGGAGTGTGCTTCTTAGTTCAATCAGATATGAGTCCAAATGGGCGGTGCCTGTCCAGAGGCAGGATGGGAAGGCAGGAAGGGACAGGAACTGGTTGAATGGATACAGGGAACCCAGGGTGGAAAGGGGGAGTGTGCTGTCACATTGTGGGGATTGCAACTAATGTCACAAAAAAGTAAGTATAAATTTTTGTATGAGAAATTAACTTGAGCTGTAAGCTTTCTGCTGAAGCACAATAAAAAAAAAAAACCAAAAAAAACTATGGATTACAGTTCTACTCTGACACACATGGGGTTGCCATGAGTCAGAATTGACTTGATGGCAACTTTTTTTTTAAACACCACAGATGTTTTATTTCTCACTCATGACCAGAATTGTGGGTATACCTGTTCAGAGGATAGCTTTATTCCTCAAGGTGATGGAGGGAAGTAGGCTTTTTTTATCCCATGGCTCCACCATCCTTTGGGTCCTCAGATTCTACTTTCTTCTAGGCAAGGTAGTGGAGGCACACCCACTTTTTAAACACCCTGGTCTGGAACTAACACACATTCTTTTGCTCACACTTCATTAGTGAAAACTAGTCATATGGCCACATTTGGGTGCAATGGAGGCTGGGAAATATATCCCTGGCTGAGCAGCAGCCCGTCAGCTTCTCAATGGAAGGAGTGTGAATTTTTGGTGGGTAGCTAGCCATCTTCTGTCACAATGAAGAGTAAGTGTTTAATGAAGATGTTCTTAGGTTGTCGTTTATGCTCATGTCCACCAGATAACATAGTAGTTAGACAATTCACAATCTTAGGTAACTTCTCAGTACCTCATCTAGAAAAATGGAAGATAGGATCAACCAGGGCACGTGCTGTCTTAGTCTGGGTGCTCTAGAAAAGCAAAACCACTAAAACTTATATATAAGTACATGTAGAGAGATTTACTTCAAGGAAATGGCTCATGCAATTGTGGAGGCTGGTGAGGGAGAGCTTTGCCAGATTATCTGTTTATGTGCTGGAGGCAGGCCACACCCCCAAGGAAACTCCCCTTTCAACTGGTTGGCTGCTCACATCAGATCACATCATGGAAGATGATTGCATTATATTACATTATGGAACAGCAACCAGTCCAGGATCTGCCAAACCCCTGAGAATCATAGCCTAGCCAAGTTGACATATAACGTTAACCATCAAACATAAATTAATTGACGTGAACTGTGATGTCAGGAAGTGGTGTCAGAGCAAAGGCTTAGAGTCAGAGACTTGGGTTCGAATTCTGACACAGGCAGTTACTAGCTGCCTGATCACAAGCAATTTACTCAACCTCTTTGAAACTCAGTTTTTTCAACTGTGAAATGGGCATCATGACAGTTTTATGATGGTTAAAGATAATATGGGTAAATGTCCGGGCTGGCAGTAGACAGTAGATAAATAATAACCGGTATTACCATGCTTTCTGCACAAAGATTTCTTGAGAAGGTAAACATACCTTTTTTTAAAATTGCTTTGAAAATAGAAAGCATAATTGACTCGATGGCAACGGGTTTTTTGTTGTTGTTGTTTCAATGAGCCTTAGGAGGTCCCGGGTGAGCAAATGATTAAGGGCTTGGCTACTAACTGAAAGATTGGCAGTTGGAACCAAGAGGCACCTCAGAAGAAAGCCCTGACAATCTGCTTCTGAGAGGTCACAGCCATTGAAAATGCTATGGAGCACAGTTCTACTCTGACACACATGGGTTCACCATGAGTCAAAGTCGACTTGATGGCATCTAATTACTGGTTAATAAGCCTTATGTAAAGAAAAGTTATATGACAGTGTGAATGTCATATTTCCAAGTGCAGATGTAAAAACATCTGTCCTGTATCCAGCATGAAGCTGGAAATCATCGTCTAATCAAGCAGGATGATTAAACTGCTTGTAATTACTCAAAATTCTAGTAGGAATCGTTGTTAGCTGCTCTTGAGTTGATTCCAACTCATGGTGACCCCACGTGTGTGAGTAGAACTGTGCTCCATAGGGTTTTCAAGGCTGTGACCTTCCGGAAGCAGATCACCAGGCCTGCCTTTGGAGGTGCCTTTCGGTGGGTTTTAACTGCCAACCTCTTGGCTAGTAGTAGTTTGTGCCACTCAAATAGGCAATGAAAAGTAAGTCTAATATTAATAGCTATGACTTATTGAGAATATATATTATATCCCTTAATCCTCATACTAGCCCCCTGGGACATATGGTTACCATGCTGTTTTGCAGATGAGAGAACTGAGGAGTGGAGAGAGAAAAGAATTGTCCAAGGTGGTCACAGTAAGTGGTGGAACATGGATTTAGCCCAGGCAGTCTGATCCCAGAACTCGAGTTCTTAATCAAGAAGCCTAGGATCTTATCGGAGGAAATGCTTTATATATGTGAAAACATTCACACACAATGCATGGAAACATTAAGCTCAAGTGTGGTTCAAATTATAAATGCTATAGGAATTCCGTTTGAAGAGGAACTCCCAGTATTTGGGCGTGACCCTGCGCCAGGCATTGTACTGGGTGTTTCCATTCTTCCCATTTAAGGAGAGGTTGTCCAGCATATGGGAGAGGGGAAGAGCACGGGCTTTGGACTGGACAGGTTGGGTTTAAATCTTAGCTCTGCTATTTACAAGCTGTATAATCTCAGGTAAATCATTTAACCTTTCTGATATAGTTTCCTCAATTAAAATAGTAATTATAGCAACTAGCTTATAGAGTTGTTGTTGCTGTTAGTTGCCCTCAAGTTGATTCTGGTTCATGGCGACCCTATGTGTACAGAGCAGACCTACTCCATAGGGTTTTCAAGCCTGTGACCTTTTGGAAGCAGATTCCCAGGCCTGTCTTCCAAGGTACCTCTGGGTGGGTTTGAACTGCCAACCTTCCAGCTAGTAGTCAAGTACTTCATGTCTGCACCACCCAGGGACTTCTTCTTACAGAGTCCAAAAAAAAAAAACCCAACCAAACCCATTGCCATTGAGTCCATTACAACTCATAGTGACCCTATAGGGCAGAGTATAGCTGCCCTATAGTGTTTCCAAGGAATGGCTGGTGGATTCAAACTGTTGACCTTTTAGTTAGCGGCTGAGCTCTTAACCAATGTACCACCAGGGCTCCTCTTAAGGAGTGGGTGGGGGGGTGATTTTAGATAACATATGGAGAGTGCCTAACACAGCAAATTCATTGTCTATTCACTCAACTCACCACCTGTCTGTCAGTTTGTGGTACTGTGGTGGCTTGCATGTTGCCGTGATGATGGAAGCTATGCCACTGGTATTTCAGATAGCAGCAGGATCACCCATGGGTTGGCACGTTTCAGCAAACTTCCAGACTAAGACAGACTAGGAAGAAAGGCCTGCCAATCCACTTCTGAAAATCAGCCCATGAAAACCTTGTGGATCATGACAGAAAAGTGTCTGACTCGCTTGCTTTGGACATGTCATCAGGAAGGATCAAGCACTAGAGGACACCATGTGTGGTGAAGTAGAATGCCAGCAAGGGAAAGGGAGACCCTTAGTGAGGTGGGTAGGCACAACGGCCACAACGATGGAGTTGCCCTGACCGCAGCTATCTATCTATTCATTCAATGAATATCAATTCAACAAATATTAAGGCCTAGGCATTTGCAAACCACATTATCAGCCAAAATAAGCTAGGTTATGCTTCTGTAACAAACAATACCAAAATACCTGGTGGCACAGTGGTTAAGAGCTTGGCTGCTAACCAAAACGTCTGCAGTTCGACTCCACCAGTCATTCCTTGGAAACCCTACGGAGCAGTTCTGCTCTGCCCGCTAGGGTCGCTATTTGTCGGAATCGACTCGAAGGCAATGGGTCTGCTTTTTGTTTTTGGTAACACTACAAAAGTTTAATATTCATTCACACTCCTTTTGCAATTCAGGTTGGCTAGGGTTGTTCTGTCATCCTTACGTATGGACTCAGGCGTGGGAAGGCTCCATCTCTGTACCTCCAGGAAAGTCAAGACAGGAAAAAAAAAAAAGACGACATGGTGATATACTCACTGGCTCTTAAAAGCTTCCACCTGGTAGCAATACGTATCATTTCTGTTCTCATTCCATTGGCCTAAGCAAGTCATATGGTGAGCTCTAACTTCAGAAGGATGGGGTAGTGAAAATATTTGGTGCACAGCTTTCATTACCATGGTTTACCTGTAATATAGATCTTCTAATTCATATTTTAAGGAGCCCTTGTGGCACAATGTTTAAGTGCTCAGCTGCTAACTGAAACGCTGGAGGTTCCAGCTCACCCAGCAGCTCCTCAGGAAAAAGGACTGGGCTACCTGCTCCTGTAAAGATTGTTGTTGTTGTTGTTGTTAGGTGCCGTTGAGTCGGTTCCGACTCACAGCAACCCTATGCACAACAGAACGAAACACTGCCCGGTCCTGAGCCATTCTTACAATTGTTGTTATGCTTGAGCTCATTGTTGCAGCCACTGTGTCAATCCACCTCATTGTTGAGGGTCTTCCTCTTTTCCACTGACCCTGTACTCTGCCAAGCATGATGTCCTTCTCCAGGGACTGATCCCTTCGGACAACGTGTCCAAAGAATGCAAGACACAGTCTCACCATCCTTGCTTCTAAGGAGCATTCTGGTTGTACTTTCTACAGCCTAGGAAACCCTATGGGACAGTTCTACTCTGTCCTATAGAGTTGCTATGCGTCGAAGTCCATTTGATGGCACTTAACAACAATCCATATTTTAAGATGAGGAACTGAAGTTCTGAGAGGTTAATTCATTTGACCAAGGTCACACAGCTAATCCACTGGGACCCAGGACTCAACCTATATGCCACTCACTCTGACACTTCAATATATACGTATGATGTCTACACACTTTGTATAAATGCAGACTACGGTTTGAGAATCGGGCAGCAAGGCCCTGTAAGAGTGGTGGACAGAACAGGAATTGAATAAACATGGCCTTTTGATTGTGCTATGCAATAGCCAGTATGTGCCTGGGGAAGGTGGAAAGGGGCAGAGGGGTTGATGCCAGGCATCAGCTGAAGAACAACCTGGACAGACAGCTGGACGGAGGCCAGTGTGGAGAGGAAGTGATGAAGGCAGTGTTTCAGGGCCTTGCTCTGGCAGCTGGATGAGGGTGCAGGGCGAGGCCAGGCTGTTGCAGAAGTCCAGGGTAAGGTGATAAGGGGTAGACTGGAGTGAAGACAGCAGGAATGCAGAGGAAGGCCAGAACCTGAGAGGCTGCGCGGAGCAGGAAGCATGGCTGGTTCATTGGTTAAAAAGTAAAGGCAGTTTACAGACCACATTCTTCCTATCCCAGTCGGGTATATTGCATCATTTATTTAAAAAAAAAAAATCTCCAAAGGCCTCTTTTTCTCTTTCTTCGTTAATTTTCCTTGTCTTTTCTTAGGCAACAGGGCAGTCTTGCCATGGTTGGGGAGTTTCCTGACTGACTCTCACTCAGCTTGTGGGGTCCAGTTGCTGTGACCAGCTCAGGCCTGGAAGCCCAGGACCTGGCCCTTCCAGGGAGAAGAAAAGCTCGGAAGGGCCAAGAGGCCTTCAAGTTGCCTCTTGCTCCTCTGAGGGATTGCTCAGCAGGACTTGGGCCCGGATCCATGCAAGGTCCCTGGATGGCCCACCTTCAATGGCGGCCTTCGCGGGGAGGTTTGGGGGGTGGGGGGGTCTCTGCGAATCCAGTTCTGTTCCGGCGCCCCCGTCTTTTCCACGCCCCCAAATTTCCCCCTCTGCTAGGCGGCAGTCCCGCCTGAATCCAGGACGGTGTGCAAGGGCAGGCAGTCGGCGGCGGGCCGCTGGTCCAGCCCCAGGGCCTCCCCTGCTCCCCAACTCCGCCCTTCTGCGGGGAGGGCGCGGGGCCCAGGGCCCACGCGCTCTTCTTGGGGTTCTCGGGGGCGCAACGGCCCCCGGCGGGCGCAGCCCTCCCCCAGCCGGCGGTAGGGGCCTGCGAGGCGAGGGTGCCAGCTTTAGCGGGGCGGGCGGGGTGCACGCTGCGGCGGCTGCGGGGGCCGTGACTCACCGCCTGTAACCCAACACCGTTCTGTCTCCCCTCCCCCAACCCCCCCTCCCGCCTGGCGGCCGCGGCGACACCTCAGAAAAATGAAGGGCCGCCCGGGTCCGTGGCGCCCCCGGCGGCTTCGCAAGCGGGGCCTGGCGGCCCCCGGCTCCGTGCCTTCTCGCCTTTCCGGCCCCGGGACTCAGCGAGCCGCCGCCGCCGCCCCGGAGCGAGCAGGAATGGAGGCCGAGCGGCCGGAGCGGCAGGCAGCGGCGGCGGAGGGCCCGCGGTAGCCGCGGCAGGCGAGGCTGGGGAGGGGGCGCCCGGGCTGGGACCCCCCTGCCCCCCATCGCGGCCGAGCGAGGACAAAGCCCCCTGGCAGCCGCCGCCGCGGCCTAAGCCGCGTGCACAAAGGGCGAGTCCCGACACGCACCCATCCCCCTCCCAGCTCGGGGTGGCCCGGGCCCGGGGGAGCAGCGGGAGGTGGGGAAGCCCCGGCCACGCCGCCCGCGCTCCCCGCCCCGGGCCGACTGCGCGCCGCCCCCGCCCAGTCTGCCCGTCCTCTCGGGGAGGGGTTGGGGGGCGCGGCGCCCACATAACACTCCCCCTTCAGCGCTCGGAGCCACCCCTCTCCCCTCCCTCCTGCAAACACCACCGCCTCCCCAGCCACCGCCGCCACCTCGCCCGACGTTCCGCAGCTCGCCGCGGCCGGGGGGCGGTGCGCGGCCGGTGCGCGCCGGGGGCGCCAGATGTGCAGTCCCCGACACCACCAGTGACCAAGTCGCAGCCCGAGCGCGATCCGGGCCGCCTCCTCAATGCTGCGGGGGCGACCTTGAGCGCACCCGCATTGCCTCGGCTGGGACCCCGACACTTCGAGCGCTGTGCCCCGGTCCTGCCCTCTCCAACCCGGTCCGCCTGCGTTTGGACATGGAGGGGGCCGCCGCGCCCGCGGCAGGGGACGGCCCCGACTTGGGGTCGGGGGCGCCGGGCTCTCCCCTGGAGGCGGCGACGGGGGCGACCGCAGCCCCCGCGGCGGCTGCGGCGCTAGCCCCGGAGCCCAGGAAGCCACACGGGGTGAAGCGACATCACCACAAGCACAACTTGAAGCACCGCTATGAGCTGCAGGAGACCCTGGGCAAAGGCACCTACGGCAAAGTCAAGCGGGCCACGGAGAGGTTCTCTGGCCGAGTGGTGAGTGAGGAAGTCCCGGGAAGGGGGCGGGGGGGCGCCGGCTTAGACACGGCTAGGGACCGATGGCGCTTGGTGCAGGAGGTCTGTGCACGCTGGGGCGCTTTTGTGAGAGAGGGGGTCTAAGGGAACCCCCAGACAGACTCCTCACTCTCCCCCTCGGCACCCTGTGACTCAGGCGTGTCTCTCCTGAAACACTTGTTACATCCTGTCTGCACATATTTTGGGGGTTTTTTTATCACAGTAGCAAAGTAGTGTTTATGATTTGCAGACACTTTGCAACGTTGGGAGTGTCGGGGTCTCCCTCCCGGGCACGCATGCGGACTGTGCCCAGGAATGCCTCATTTCTCCACCTCCATCCAGACCCACATCCTCAGCTCAAAGCCTGTCCCCCAAGTCCCGTGTCCTGTAGGTGAATGTGGTCCCCTGCACCCACCCACCCGCCTACCCACAAACTCCCTGTCAGCATCTTCCCACTCGGGCTCGCTGATGCTGCTGAGACTGCAAGGGAGGGCGGACTCCCGCCTGTTTTTTTTTTTTTTTTTTTTTTAAGAGAGAGGGTTTAAGGAGCAAAAATAAAGGCTGTGGCCAGCCAGAGGGTTGTGACAGTTTGTGTAGTGGCTTCTGGGAGAACTGAATTGCCCGTGGACAAGTGCAACATAAAGATACACAGAGTTATGCTGGACTCTGCATTTCAAGTCCAGGCTGTACGGCTACTGAATTGTTTAAGGGTCTAGCCCAGCCAGCCCATCCCGTGTGACAGCTGAAACCCTGCCGGGGTCCCAGCACCATTTGCACAACCCCAACAAGGGCTTTGAGTGCCTTGGGGTCTCTGCACCGTCCGAGCCTAGGTTTGTTGTCATTTTCCTTTCTGCACAACAGGCCCTTGAAATCCACACTGGTTGTGGCAAGAGGGTTGGGTTCAAAGTGTCTGACTGTTGCAGAAAGATTTTGTGTGGTGGGTGTCAGAAAATGAACGTGGCTCTGATTTGAAGCAGATCAGATGTATTTTAATTGATTTAGGGCCAAAGTAAGGAACTGATTATGGGACTCCTTGTGTGTACTTTTTGGGGGATGTTTTGAGGCCCAGAGTTGTTTATAAACTGAACAGATGACCGCAAGGAGAAAGCGAAATGAATTGTCGAATGAAATTGTAGGCTGATGTTGACATTTTTCTTCTTCATTTGCACGGGGACAGTTATGTGGAAAAAATGAGGTATGATCAGCAAAGTTCGGCCCCCGAATTCTCAAATATCTGGATATATCAGGGTGCTTGAATAATCTGGATAACCCAATCATTTCTCAGCTTCACTGTTTGGGTTGACATCACTTTATCCTATAGTTAAAAAAAAAAATCTATTGCCAGTTAATTGGAAATCTGAGACATTTTGTACATATATTTTTAAGCTGCCCCAGTAATAAATTCTATAGTAAGCGAGTAGCTGAGAGTTCACTCTAAGCAGGTGCCATTTTTGTAGGTTGACAATATTAAAGAGATAGGCTGTGGAGATGCCCTCTGGTGAACACATTTGCAGGTTTGTGGAAGAAGAGGTTGAGAAAAATGCACTTCATTCATGCTTTTCCTCTGAGGTGACATTCCCCAGACTGAATAAGCAAAAACTAAGCTTATCTCTTTGCTAATGTTAATAGCTGTTGAAGAATCGGGCAAAGAAGTTGGAAAGAGGAATAATGAAAAGCAGATCTAGGCGTTTCAAGCTGCAGGTTGAGGTTGTGAGAATGTGAGGGGTTGAGTGGTAAGGGTGTGGCTGGTATCTGTGAGGGGACAAAAAAATGCCCAAATACTGGGAGCTGCTGCAAACCCTTTGAAAGAATGAAACCTTTTCTTATGGCAAACGCCTTTCCGAGCTTCACTGAGGCTTCCTGTCAGGCTTTTTTTCCTAGCCGTCTGAGCCACAGACTGGTTTAGAGTGAAAGGGACTTGCATCAGTAGGCAGGAGTCTGCCTTTCTCTTTTCCTAGGCATCTTTCTCTTTTATTTGCAGAAACCCCGAACCTTCCGTCAGGATTTAGCCAAATGGCCACGAGGGGGCGCCGTGAGAACAGAAGAGGCTCATTTCTTAGTGTCAAGACTTAAATGCTCTGTTATTGTCCAGCCCTAGTTCAGCTTCCCATTGTGCTATTCATTTCACTTAAGTCTCTTGTTTTACTCAAAAATTATGTAAAATTTTGAATCTGGCAGCAGATCCAGGCCCAGAAACTGGCAGTCTCCAAATGGCTTCATTTATTCATGCGACTGCTCCCAGTTGACAGATAAAGCTCAGAATGCTAGCAAGATCATGTAGGGGGAAGCTTGCAAGTGAAGGAAAAGTCTCCTTGGTCCTGAGTCCTCCCCCTGCTGAGAGCCCTGGTCACAGATGGTGTAAAAACCTAAGTGAGAAACAGGAATTGTCAGGTGGAAAATTCCCTTTGCCTCGCTGGACAGAAAATAAAACAACAACGATAAAAGATCGGTCAGCAAGTTGTTCTTGCCCATACGGTGCTGCTAGTGACTCAGAATCTGTCAAGAACAGCGTGAGATTTTCATATAAAGTATGAACTCGGGTTTTTTTTTTTTTGGCTCCAATGATGCACTAAGCAGCCACAGCTTGCTTTTGAGGTACGGTTAAGGAGAATCAAGAGAGCACAGTCTGCCTGCTTTATGGGCCTTTGAGTAGCATTCCGAAGCCGTATTTTCTTTTTATTTGTACCAATACTTCTGATAGCACCCCTCAGGAGGAACAGGGGCTTTAACTTGCTTTTGTGGATGCAAGTGGCTGTAGTCGCGTGCCGGGTAGCAGGCTGCTTGAGATGTCGTGAAACTGACATTCACGTCAAAAGCGGGTGCCCCTCTCAGAGACGACAGACGTTTTCAAATATGAGAATGTTGTGGCTTTTAATTACACATCTGGCAGGACCGTCTGCATAGAGCGGCAAAACACTACATCATCTCCTCAGTTCTGTGAAAGGCAATTCGGAAGAGAGTTGCTGAATCGGGAGCTTGGAGCCAGCGGTCCAGCCCTCTGCATGATCCAAGCATCCTCCCCTCTTCATTCCCAAATGTCTTGTAGCTGCTGCTTGAGCGTGTCCAAAAGACAAGGACTCAAAGTGGCTGGTTGCAGACATTAACAAGCCTAACAACGAGGCTCTCAAATACTTTAAATACTTGACCAGTCACTTACTAGCTTTGTGACCTTGGGCGAACTGTGTAACTTTTTGATACCTCGGCTTCCTCATCTGTAAAATGGGGCTATTAATAGTACCAATTTCATGGACTTGAGAGCATCAAAGAAATAATCTATATAAAGCCTCAAGAGGAGAAATGAGCCAATTTAGACCCCCCTTTATTTATTTTTTTTAGCAGATTTCTTTCTCATCCCATTTAGGCTTTCTCTTAGATTGTAAGACCATCAGAGAGGCATGATGCATTGGATAATTAGCCTGGAATCACACAGAGAGAGTAGGGGAAATGGTCAGCTTTTCAGGGTAATTAAATACGGGCTAGGTTAATTAGCGAGGTGCGCCCACAGGAAGCCAAGGCAATCAGCTAGATTCAGATAGGGTCTGAGTGCATTTCTCGAGTCTGGAAGTCAGGCCTTGTTTATTACACAACATTTGTTTTGATACAGTTCTGGGCAGGACTGTAGGGTGAGCCCCTGTGTCATAATACAGGCCAGTGTTTTGTTTGAACTAAACTCCCTGGACCTTCAGGCCATACCAAGCATCGCCAAAAAACAAAAACAACTTTTTGGGGGAGAAGTGCTGTGTGATCACCTCACTGCCAAGGGCCAAGTTCAACTCGGTCCCAGGTCATCGCTTGTAAGCAGCGTGTGGTGTGGTGTGAGCAGGAGGTGGGTGTCTGGGAGGGGCCTGGGATGGGAGTGCAGGACAGGTGGGCAGAGTGTAACCCCAGCCAGCGGTGTTCTCCCCCACAGCCCTCCTCTCTCGCCACCCCAGAGTGCTGGCTTGAGTGATGGGAAGTGATTTGACCAAAAATGGATGTTTTAAGCACTGCCCAAAGGTTATTCACAGCCTCGTGCTGAAAAACTGTGGATCAGGGAGGCAAATTAGTAAACTGGCCTGCTAAGCTAGGAGGTGCGTGGATGTCATATGTATAACAGCTGAAGTGCTTGCCAGATACAGCTATGGCCCAAACCCAGGTTTAGAGTATAAGGGACCTCAGCAAACATGTGGCCCAACCTTCTCCTAGAGGTGGGAAAAATAAGGCATAGAAGAGTTCAGTGACTTTTCTGGGGTTGCACAGCTGTTAAGTGACTGAGCTGGGTCTAGAAACCTGATTCCTGCTTTGGTATCTGTCCATGACTCATTTACTAAACCTTTACCTAAAGCAATAGTTAAGCACTAGACCGTTAGCTGACAGATTGGCCCTTCGAACCTAACCAGAGGTGCCTTGGAAGACAGGCCTGGTGATGTCCTTCTGAAAGGTCAGAGCCTTGAAAACCCTGTGGAGCTCAGTTCTGTTCTGCACGTATGGGGTCACCATGATTTGGAATTGACTCGATGGCAACTAACAACAACAATAGAACAAGACACCATTCTTACTCTGAAAAAAATACAAAACCAAACCCAGTGCCGTCGCATCAATTCCGACTCATAGCGACCCTGTAGGACAGAGTAGAACTGCCCCGTAGAGTTTCCAAGGAGTGCCTGGCGGATTCGAACTGCCGACCCTTTGGTTAGCAGCTGTAGCACTTAGCCACTATGCCACTAGCGTTTCCACTTATTCTGAAAAAAAAAAAAAAAAATTTTTTTTTTTTTTCCGCACGTATAATTTAGTGGCAAAGACCAAATGTACTGACAAATAGTGAGCTAATTCAGTTCAGTTCAATTCGACAAAGATTTATTATCATCTACCGTATGCTTTGCGGGAGAAAGACGTGGCAGTCACTCTGGTAAAGAACACAGCCTTGGAAACCATATGGGGGCAGTTCTGTTCTGTCCTGTAGGCTTGCTATGAGTCAGAATCGACTTGACAGCACCCAGCAACCACAACAAACTGTATGACCCTGGACAAGTTACTTAGCCTCCCTAAGTGTCAATTTCCCTACCTTTAAAATGGACCTAACTAGAGTGTGCATATCATAGGGTCGTGAGGATGAGATGAGAAAAAAATGTCTGTAAAGCACTTAGCATGGTGCGACAGGCCTCCAAGCTCTTAAAAATGTTAGCTGGCAGTAATAACAGTAGCAGTGGTAATGAGGAAAGGGGTGGCCCTGTCCAAGACCAAACTCAGCTTGATGAACTAAGCATCCGTGAGCTGCGTTCCAACTTGCAGACCACCTGAAATAATCCAGACCTCATCTAATAACAACAACAACAAAAGTAGAGGTGCCTCTGGTCTAGTCAGTGCTTACTCTGTCTCTTCCACCAGACTATAAACTCCCTGGATTTTATTCATCTCTATATCCCAGCATTTAACATGGCGAATAGCATATGGTCAAAAAAACCCATTGCCCTTGAGTCGATTCTGACTCATAGCAACCCCTTGTGACAGTAGAACTCCCCCATAGGATTTTCTTCCTGTCATCTTTATCAGATCTTCTTGCGGAGCCACTGAGTGGGTTAAAACTACCAACCCTTAGGTTAGCAGCTGAGTGCTGAATGGTTGCACCACCAGGGCTCCTACTCATCATACAGCTGGACAGTGTCAAACAAGACTACCTGTCTCTAAACAAGAGTTGCTAGAGAAATCGAGTGCCTTCCTGATGCTGCACAGCCAGTGACCTCTGGGTTTGAGCATGGTGCCTTAGCTAGTGGACCAAAAGACCAGCCATTGGGTGATTCTTTTCCTGGGTGGTTTCTTGCTACTCTTTAGGAAGAGCATGGAGGAAAACCCCCCCAAAACAAACCCGTTGTTGTTGAGTCAATTTTGACGCATAGCGGCCCTATAGGACAGAGTGGAACTGCCCTATAGGGTTTCTGAGGAGCAACTGGTGGATTTGAACTGCTGACCTTTTGATTAGCAGCCGAGCTCTTCACCACTGCACCACCTGGGCTCTGTAGAGGAAAAGGGCCAGGTAAATACTGCAGGATTAGGAGGGTGTGTCCTTCTCCAGTTATCGGGATGATAAGTGCTGTTGAAGATGACCCTTGATTTGGATTTCACAAGGCTGAAATGGGAGACATTTCAGGCAGAGTGCAGATTCCAGAGCAGTCATCATGGGTGTCTGGGGAAAGGTGAACAGGCCAGGGTTTGTGCTGGATGCAGTGGGAGACAAGATTGATAAGGCAGGAAGGCGGTAATAAGAATATATTTAATAATAATAATGGTCAGGGGGCTAATACTTAATCAGTTTTCGTTGTCGGCCCCAACTCATGGTGACCCCATGTGTGTCAAAGTAGAGCTGTGCTCCATATGGTTTTGGTGGCTGATTTTTTGCAAGTAGATCTCCAGGACTTTGTTCTGCGTGGACTCAAACCTCCAATCATCTTTTGGTTAGCAGCCAAGCATGTTAACCATTTGCACCACCCAGAGACTCCAGGTAATATTCATGCGTATAACATACCAGCCACATATTAACGGATTGAATCGTCATAAGCATTCTGCTATTATGCCATTCTTCAGATGAAAACACCGATTCACAGAGAGGTAAAGCAGCCTTCCCAAGGTCACGGACAGCAACAGAGCATTGGTTTGGACCCAGGCGGTGTGAATGCAGAGACTTTGACCTTCAGCCTTCCGCTTGGTGCCCCTGGGCACTTCTGAGCTGGGTTCCGAGCCCATTTGTCTGGCATGCTGGCTTGGAGCAGGGAGGCCAGCTTGAAGGTTTTCACAAGAATTGAGCTATGAGAAGATAAGAATCAGAACCCGAATTGGGGGAGAGAGACAAGTCTGCTTCTGGCGAACTGTCTGCTGATTGGACCCTGAGTGGGTTTTAATGAGTCAGGTCAGGAAGCTCTCTGCCTGGACACACACGGAGCCCTTTGTTGCCCTGAGCAGCCTCAGACTCTGGAATCCCTTTGGGGCCTCAGGAGGGGTCAGCTGGTTCACTCCCCTGCCTGCAGACAGAGTGCACCCACGCCACTCCAGGATGTCTTGATCTTGCTTCCTCCTGGGAAGCAGCAGGAGATAAGGTGTTGAGCCAGGGTATCCTGTCTGTTACTTGGCCCTGTCTAACCATCTTGAATCCATCCTGCGTTGCTGCCTCCTGTCAACGCCTAGCATAGTGCCAAGCACATAGTAGGACCTCAGCAAAGGCTTGTAGGCTGGAACTGAATGAATATATTGAGCCTGGAGGTTATCACCCCTGACCTCAAGGAACTTTCAGATTTGTTAGGAAGAGAAGGCAATGCCTGGAAATGAATTGGAGGAGGTATGCAATGAACTCTGCAAAGACAGGCAGACCCTTTCGTCCACAAATTCCCTTTCTGTTCCATTTGGTCCTCCGTTCGTCAGGGAGAGACATACATCCAGGGCTCGTCGGGTTCCTGGCCATGGCTTCCTGTCCTTAG
Source organism: Elephas maximus indicus (assembly GCF_024166365.1). Lineage (NCBI taxonomy): Eukaryota > Metazoa > Chordata > Mammalia > Proboscidea > Elephantidae > Elephas > Elephas maximus. Next base: position 173,251,997 of record NC_064822.1, on the reverse strand, counting down.
TGGCTCTGAAGTCAGACAGCCCGAGTCTCATCTGTCTTACCCACATGAAAGTCCTGGAGCATCTGTAAGTTATGATTTGTGAAGTATCTGCTTTAAAGCCGAATGCATTTATCATGGTGTTGGCCCAGACAACACTGTGCAGTGCAGGAGTGAGAGGATCCCAGGCCCGGAATAGGAGGGGCTGGGCCAGATGATCCACTTGTGCGTGAAGTCTGGCTGTATTGATAACATTCCCTGGAAATGGCCCAAGAGCAGCCAGATGTTGAATTCTGAGTGAGACTCTTCGGTAAACTTTAAACTGCATGTAAAGACTGGGGCTGGGCACTTCCACACCCTGAGGTATATACTCTAGAGAAATGCAAATACATGTCCACTTAAAAACGTGTGCACGAATGTTTGTAGTAGCATTAGTCATTATTGCCAAAAAGTGGAATTTATCCCGAATGAATGGAGAATAAAATGTGCTGTATCCATTTTATTTATGGAAAATTATTTATGGAAAATTATTTATGGAATATTTTATCTCTTTCCTAATTTTATTTATGGAATATTTATGCGCTATTATTCCACAATAAAAAGGAATGAAGTACAGATACATGCCACAGCATGAATGAACCTGAAAACATTATGCTAAGGAAGGAAGCCAGTCACAAAGACCCCACATGACACGGTTCCGTTTACATGAGATTCCCAGTGTACGTAAATCCATAGAGACAGAAAGTAGATTAGTGGTTGCCAGGGGCTTTGGGGAGGGACATTTGAGGGAAGGGAAGATGGGGAATGACTGCTAACGAGTATGGGGTTTCTTTTGGGAGTGATGAACATGTTCTAGAATTGATTGTGGAGGTGACTGGATAAGTTTTTGAAGCCCTGGTGGCGTAATGGTACAGTGCTCCGCTGCTAACTGAAAGGTCATCAGTTTGAACTCACCTAGCAGGTCTGTGGAAGAAAGACCTGGTGATCTGCTTCCATGAAAATTAAAGCCTAGAAAACCCTATGGGGCAGTTCTACTCTGTCACATGGAGTCACTACGAATCAGAATCAAGTTAATGGCACCCAACAATGACAACAACAGATGGGTGAATTGTGTGGCATGTGAATTACATCCCAATAAAGCTTTTATAAAAAAAATTCTGGGGGTGGTGGCTGGGATTGGGATGGGAGCGCATACCTATCAGGCCTCCAGGACCCCAGCCTGTAGGATCACCTACCTCTACACATCCTGTAGAAGAAAAGGAAGCATTGTTATACACTCGTCAAGACAGAGAGCCCTGGAGCCAGTCCGCCAGAGTCCACATTCCATCCCATCCCTTGGCAGTTGTGTGACCTTGAGCTAATTACCAATCTCCTTTGAACCTTCATTTTCTCATCTGTAGAAAATGGGGCCCATAACAGTTCTTATTTAGGAGATTTGCTGAGAGGATTCAATGCAATGATCGTAGCTAAGCCTTTAGCCCGGTGCCTGGACATTGTGAAAAAACAAAAAACAAATCAGTTGCTGTCAAGTCGATTCTGACTAATGATGACCCCATGTGTGTCGCAGCAGAACTGTGCTTCATAGGGTTTTCAGTAGCTGATTTTTCAGAAGCAGCTCACCAGGCCTTCCTTCCGAGGCACCTCTGGGTAGTTTCGAACCACCAACCTTTGGTTAGTAGTTGAAAACTTAACTGTTTATACCACCCTGGGACTCCCTGGACATAGTAGGTGCTCAGTAAATGCACCCAGAGTCATTGCTAGTCTAAAAGGTGGCTTTATGTGAATTAGGAAAAGGCCTCTAGGTGGACACATTTGAAAAAGGCTCCCGTCCTGACCCGAAGCAGCACCCCGAGATGCAGCGAGGGTGGTGTGGGCTGAGTGGCAGGCACTTGTTCGCTCAGCTGGGTGCTGTGTGTGTGCGACCTGCATATTTGGCAGCCCTGGTGGCAGTGTCCATTATTCTTCTTATTAACTGCCACTCATCACTACTGTCTGGCCAGAGATTGACCATAACGAAGACACAGCATACATTGGTGGTTGGCATACCACTTCTCCCTTCTAATCTAACAATAAACCAAATGTATTTCATGAGTGCTTACTAATGTGTCCAGAACTGTGGGACATTTCAGAGGAGAATATGACAAGTTCTGCCATTGAGATACTTAGAATTCAGTTGGGCACTTGACTGATACATCCGGAATAACCTAAGAGAAATGTAAAGTATTGTATAAATAAGGGATAAAAACCAAAAAGCAAATTTGTTGCTGTCGAGTCGATTCCGACTCATAGTGCCCCTATAGGACAGAGTAGAACTACCCCATAGAGTTTCCCAGGAGCACCTGGTGGATTTGAACTGCTGACCTTTTGGCTGACAGCCGTAGCTCATAAGCAGTTCGCCACCAGGGTTTCCAAATAAGGGGCAGGGAAACAATTATGATGTTGAATCAGATGGACTTGCATTGGCACATCAGTTTTACAAATGAGATGTTTTAGCCAAGAATCTATACAAAGAATTTTCTAGACCATCTTGCTTTTAGTCATTTAATGTTGATGTTGTTCAAACAGGTCGGTATGCAGAAAAAAGTTTAGAATAAATGTGGAAATTTTGGATTTCACTAGAAGAATCTGACTTGTAGAACCAATGGATGATATTTCCTGGTCGGAATTGGCTAGCCATCCTCTTTCCTCCTAAATGTTGCCTGTGTTTCAAGATTTTTTTTTTTTTTTTAATTGGGCTTTAAGTGAAAGTTTGCAGTTCAATTTAGTTTCTCATACAAAAATTTATATACACATTGTTATATGACCCTAGTTGTTCTCCCTATAATGTGACGGCATATTCCTCCTTTCCACCCTGGATTTCCCGTGTCCATTCAACCAGCTCCTGTCCCCCTCTGCCTTCTCATCTCGCCTCCAGGCAGGAGCTGCCTATTTAGTCTCATGTATCTACTTGAGCTGAGAAGCACAGTCCTCACCAGCGTCATTTTATGTCTTATAGTCCAGCCTAATCTTTGTCTGAAGAGTTGGCTTCGGGAATGGGTTTAGTTTTGAGCTAACAGAGAGTTCAGAGGCCATGTCCTCTGGAGTCCCTCCAGTCTCAGTCAGACCGTTAACTCTGGTCTTTTTACTAGAATTTGAGGTCTGTGCCCCACTTTTCTCCTGCTTCATCAGGAACTCTCTGTTGTGTTCCCTTCCAGGATGGTCATTGGTGGTAGCCAGGCACCATCTAGCTCTTCTGGTCTCAATTAAAACTGGACACATAGCATAAGAAGAAAAAAATGCAGCTCAAATCCAGTCCTACTACGCAATAGCTAGATGCTCCCGGGCAAGCTGCAGGTTTCCTCTGACCTTTTGTTTTTCCCTCTAGACAGTGGGGTTACCAACATCCTACCAAGTGGGATTTGGAAGCTCCCAATGCAGAGCCTGGTGTATAGGACCCAATTGCTGTCAAGTCGGCTCTGACCCATGGTGACCCTGTGATGTCAGAGTAGAAGTGTGCTCCATGGGGTTTTCAGTGGCTTATTTTTCACAGGTAGATTGCCAGGCCTTTCTTCCATGGAACCTCTGGGTGGACTTGAACCTCCAACCTTTCAGTTAGTAGCCAAATGTGTTAACCATTGGAACCACCCAGGGACTTGTCCCTTAAAAATGAGAGCTGTTATTATTATTTTGGTGAGAAGCACAGATATGGTCACTAGTGGCCTTCTTGTCTTAGACTGTGTTTCTCCCTGCTTAAAACCCTCCATGGGCTGAGTGGAGACTAAACTCTGAATTTACTGTGCCCTTCAAGGCCTTCCTGGGTCTCCAAACTCCCACTTTCTTATTCCTCTCTGAGCCTCGTGTCCATTTCCTTTGTGAACAGTGTGGTTTTGTTTATTTGCCTGTACACTCCCTCCCCTTCCTCCCACATTACAAGGGAAACAAAACGAAAAAAACCCAACCCAGTTGCCGTTGAGTCAGCTCTGACTCAGGGTGACCCCATGTGGTTCAAAGTAAAACTGCACTCCATGTGGTTTTCAATGGCTATGCTTTTTTTTCTGGGGGTAGAGGGAGTGGAACCCTGGTGACATAGTGGTTAAGAGCTACGGCTGCTAACCAAAAGGTTGGCAGTTTGAATCCACCAGGTACTCCTTGGAAGCCCTATGGGGCAGTTCTACTTTGTCCTATAGGGTCGCTATGAGTAGGAATCGACTCGATGGCAACGGGTCTTTTTTTTGGTGCATTTTTGAAAGTTAAGGCTCCTTTGCGTGGGTTGGGGCCACCAACCTTGTAGTTGGTAGCCCAGCTGAGTGCTTAATTAACCATTGGGGCCGCCTACAGAAGGGAAGCAGGAGTGACGTATGTCTTACACTCCATCTTACTTTCCAGCGCATCCTGGGCTGGAGCCCAGTGCCAGGCATATAGTAGGTGCTCAGTAAGTATGTATGAATGACTGAATGAATGAACGAACAACTGCGTGAAGAGTGCACCAGGAATCCTGACAAGGTATAGTTCTGTGAAGGCTGAGGGCAGCAGGGAAGGTCTCTTGGGATTCTGTCATCCTCTTTCCTTGGTCACCCTCTCTCACCACTCTGTGGACAGCTGTTGTGAGCCCAGCATTGTCAGGCGCCTCTTAACTGCAGCGTTGCAGCAAGGCTGGGGAGAAGGAGGAGGCTCGTGTCCACCCCAAACATGTTTCCCACCCTTGGCGGCTGCTCCTGGCAGTTCTTTGTAGCTCCACAGCCTCCTTGGGCTGTGCCCACACTTTTCCGTCTTCCTCTGAAGATTCCAGCCCCGCCTCTGAGAGAAACCCTGGTGATCATCTCTGCTGAGTGTGGAAGCCTCAGATGCAAAATGCATTTGCAAAGGCTTCAGAACATTTCTCCCTGGGCTGTAAATCAAGTACTTTAAGAATTATAAACCTGCTGGAGTGTGGAGCTAATGTATGTCTGGAAAACCCACCATCATGCATTCGTTGCCTTTTAAACTCAAGAAAAGAATTCCACTTCATTTACTTGCATTAGAGATACTGCGAGCCAGGATGAGATTTCCAGGGGGAAGGTGCTAAGAGGAAGCTGTGGTAGGTTAGCTCCTTCCCTGTAAGGGGAGGGAAATGGTGGTGTTCAGGTGGCCCAGAGCTCAACTTTATAATCTATTTGGCTGAAGGGCAATTTCCCAGTAAAAAAGTAGCAGCTTCTTTCTCTTGTTGTTAATTGTTGTAAA